>NC_139688.1:23462721-24062721 GCF_964106915.1 Podarcis gaigeae
CACACAGTGGTATGTCCTTAGCATAGGAGATTAAATGGCCTGTGATCTGTCAGGCTTTACTGTGGCTTGATGAGTAGATGGGGAGTTTGTTTATTTCTGCTTTTCTGTTAAAAAGCATTGCAGACAAAACAGTGCTACTTTTCGTAGTAGCTACTACCTCTAGTACAGTGCCTCTGATACCCATCCCACACAGTCAGTCTAGGCCGTTAGCCCCAGAGACATCCAGTAACAGTCACAATAACAGTAACAGTAGTAGTAGTAGTAATAATAATAATAATAACCCTCCCAGCTTTCTTCATGGCATTCAGTGACCACCAGACTTTCAAATTTAATTTTGCAACTTCATTACGTTACATTGCTAGCTTCCCATGCAGCAATTGGAAGAGAATGGTGATTTATTTATTTATTGTGCATTGCCCACATTTTCCTGCAACAGTTTCCCCCTGAACAGTACCTAAGAACTGAGCTTCATCCCAGCCTGAGGTTGTTTCAGAGTGTCCCCCCCAGGCCCCCCTTCCCATCTTTAGGAAAATGAAAGGGTATGCGCTGCAGGGTGTACATGGGCATTACACACCTGTAATTAATCTAACGAACTGCTGGTAATGTGAGCCCCCCCAAAAAAAACCTTCATAGGTCTACAGCTGAAACAACAATTATTTGGCAGTAAAATAAACGTCACCCCTTGTGGTGCCCCCAGACGTACAAGTGAATTACAACAAAGTGCATTCATGGTGTGCGTGTATGGTGCTAGGACATTCCTGCTACATCATTTAAATAAAGGGCCCGGTGATAATTGATGCGCCAGGGGACTGTCAGAGGGGAGCATGGCACTCAAGAGATGAAAAGGCTCTGCTGCCTCCACGCCTCCTCCCCCCACCTCGAAAAACCATGCGATTCCCATTAACTCTTCCGGGCAGCTGAAAGTCCTCTTCTGTGATCGTGAAAAATAAATTAAACTGAGTTCCATTGCTCCTTTGCTGTTTAGTGATTTGTTATGAGTTGTGCTGTCGTTTTTTTAAAAGCGATTGTGTTATTTTATAACTTTTTAGGTCTTCTTTTTCTCTTATATTTGATTTTGTTGCAAACCGCCCTGCGGCTCGTGCAAAGGGCGGCATGCAAATGAAATCCATACATTTTGTTTGAGTCTGCCGGAGTTTGGCTTCCCGTTCCAAAAGAGCGGAGCTCAAGCTCTTTCTGGCAGGTTTCCATCTAGAATTCCAAATATTCAGAGGCGCTCAGATTGCGGATGGGGGGGAAGCATTGGGTGTGAGCTGGGGAAATAACTGCTCTGTTGCTATTTCCAGTCTAATCGTAAAATCACTCGATTTCACACATTTTAACGACCTCCTTACAGAGCTGGCAGATGGGGATCTACTGGTAGATAGCAGAGTGCTTTGCAGCAGAGCAGCAAAGATCTTGGCTTCCCGCTGCTTAACAACAGCAGCAACAGAAAGCTTCCAATTAGGCTGCAAAGGCGAAGGGAGTTTAAGCTTAGGGGGGAAACCTGGAGTGGATTTTTGTGTGGGAGAGCAGTGAGCTGAGTTCTGGAACCGAAAACAAATTCCTGGACTATGCATGTGCTGGGAGGCAACTTGCTCCTAATTCTAAGAGTATTTTTTCCACCTCTCCACTATTTTGCATCTGGCTTAGGCTGCTGGATTTTGGGGATCAAATAAAAAGAAAGGAATAAAAGTAAAGCAGATGCCAGAAGTCTGTGCTGGAATTATTCCACTCCACTTCTGACAACAGTTGGCAAATTCATTTAATGTGATCCTGTGAATTATGGGCATCCTACAATTTTGAGCATCACATGACAGGACAGATTCTGAAATAAAGATGTGCTCTCCCAAGCCCACAGTATCAGCATGTTTGCACTTCTTTGTCTCAGCGACACTTATGCTGGCTTGGTTATGTCCACAGAATACCAAGGACGTTCTCTATGGGGAGCTGGCTTCAGGCACCAGGCCTGTTGACAGAGCAACTCTGTGTTACAAAGTAAAAGGTAAAGGTAAAGGTAAAGGTAAAGGTAAAGGTAAAGGAACCTCTGACCATTAGGTCCAGTCGTGGCCGACTCTGGGGTTGCAGCACTCATCTCGCTTTATTGGCCAAGAGAGCCGGTGAACAGCTTCCTGGTCATGTGGCCAGCAGGACTAAGCCGCTTCTGGCGAACCAGAGCAGCGCGCGGAAACGCCGTTTACCTTCCTGCCGGAGCGGTACCTATTTACTGTATCTACTTGCACTTTTGATGTGCTTTCAAATTGCTAGGTTGGCAGGAACAACGACCAAGCAACTGGAGCTCACCCCGTCACGGGGATTCGAACCGCCGACCTCCTGATCAGCAAGTCCTAGGCGCTGTGGTTTAACCCACAGCGCCACCTGCGTCCCAAAGGTGTCTGCAAATGTGACACAAAGGCTGGCAACTTCAACTCTGCCATGTGGGAACCCCTTGCAGATGCCTGCAGTGCCTGAAGATAGTTAGATCCTGTATCCACAGCAGTGACCAGAGGAGGAATGACTGCTGGGAGGAGTGCAGATATAAGAAACAGCATGGTACATTTGCAGCAGCACAACCGGACGCCTTCATCTGCCCCAGCTGCAACAAAACATGTCTTTCCCATATCTGTTTCTACAGCCACAGCAGGCGCTGCAACCTTCCAACATCTTGACCTCACCCCCAAAGGCGCACACCTCCATTGTCTCCAGCGACAGATGGATGCTAACAACAACAACAACAACAACATGATTAAGGATACAATCCTATGTTTGGGAGTAAACCCACTGAATTTGATGAGAAACATTTCAGAGTAAACATGGAGCGTGCTGTTAAAGGAATGGGAGTTTAATAACGGTGGAACAGGACACATTTAGCAGATTCTGGGGTTCAGAGCAGGGAACAAGATTCAGGAAGGCATATAGGAAATGAGATCAATTTTTTTTCTTTTCCATTCTCTTGGAACCTTCCTTCACCATGCTACACACACTGTGTTTTTGAAAGTTTCGATTTCTTTAAACTAAGATAAAAATTTCTGCAGGTCTGGAGAGCTCCCCAAACATGTGGGGACATTGTCACATTTTTGGTTGGCCCCATTATGTTTCCAAGGGACCACCTATGCCCCATATTAGAGGAATAATGGTCATAATGCTCTATGGAACCACGATCTCTGGAGGCAGTATGCCACTGAACACCAGTTGCTGAGAAGCAACAACAGGAGCAGGAGCCTTTCTGCCTTGCCTGTGGACTTCTCACAGTTTGTCATTTTGCGACATAGATCAGGTAAAAGGTAAATGACCCCTGGACGGTTAAGTCCAGTCCTTAGTTGATCCAGCAGGGCTTTTCTTACGTCCTTATATTAGGCAGGCAGAGAGGGGTGGGGAACCAGTGGGGAGCCTCAGGCCTGCTTAGAGCTAGAAGGAAGACAGGAAAGGGCAGACTGAGCTCTGCTAAGGATTTTGGCTGCAGGAAAGAGCATTCAATACATTCTTTCTCTGCCCAGCACGCACACACAAAATTCTACATGTGCGCGTCTAACAATTATTTAACCCTAAATCTTCTTTGTAAATAACTGTTTCAATGTTATCAAAAGAGAGAAGTTTGAACTATAGTAAATGGGTAATTACTACTGATAAAAGATGGAAGGCTGACAGTAGTTGGCTTCAAAGAACATGCACCTCTCCAGTTACAAAGCCGATTAAAGACCATTGAGGCCACTGTGTGGGAATGTTTACAGTGGAATGTAACGCCATTTGAAATACCCAGTTTTAAGTAAATTAGTACAAAAAAATTGGCTCTGTTTTAAAATCCAGTTGCCCATAAACTTTGGCCCAAATCATCCATCAACAAACACACAAGTCATTTACTCTGCCTGGGAAAGTTTGTGTGCTGCTGTTGATAGACATGTCATTTTAGGTCCAATTCCCATGTTTTAAGCTCAGGATGTACCTCTAAACTTTTCTAGTGCGTGCCACATATCTAGTATAAGCTGCAGCATTTCACTTGGCAGGCTCAGCATTAATCCTGGATTACAACCCTCATAGCTTCCAGCCAGAGTCAGGGATCAGGGATCAGGGATCAGGACCAGACCCAGACCCAGACCCAGACCCAGACCCAGACCCAGACCCAGACCCAGACCCAGACCTTTAGAGGCCCTAAGCACAGAAAAGGTTGTAGTGCCCCCCCATGTAATTCAAAATAAAAACAATACTAAACTGTAAAATAAAACTTTTTTTAAAAAAAGCTAAAAGCTAAAACATAGATTTATTGCAATACCCAACAGGATCTTATTTCCTTGCATCACTTTGATCTGCATTAGTTGGATGCCCCCTAGTTTAGGTGAGTAAAAGTAATAGAAAGAACAGAAAAATGGGGGAAGAGTGTGTAATGAAGTCTAACAGAGGCCCGATTTTCCCCATGAAAAATGTTTTTAAAATAGCGAATGTCAAATTCTTAAAAGAAAAAGACCTCTCTTTTTTTGGTGACCTTGCTTTGCTGGTGCCCCAAGGAGGTGTTGAGATTGCCTATTAGGTAATCCAGCACTGTGAGGGATGATGACAGTTGGAGTCTGACAACTGAAGGGTCACAGGCTAGTTAGCCATGCTCTAGACCAGCCTTTCTCAGCCTTGGGTCCCAGATATTGTTGGATTACAAATCCCATCATCCGTAGCTAGTAGGACCAGTGGTCAGGGATGATGGGACTTGTAGTCCAACCACATCTAGGAACCCAGGGTTGGGAAAGGCTGCTCTAGATGCACACACACACACACACACACACACACACACACACACTACTCACCACTGTAGTGGTGGAGGGAAACAATGCATGTAACTTTTAGATTTGGCCCTCAAGCTAGTCTAACATCAACATTCAGTAACACAGTTTCAGAGAACGATACAGAAATACCCAGACCACTTCAAGCTGCACCCATCTTGTAATCAGAGAAAGATTTGGATCCCAAAGCAAGCAAGCCTGAAAGTATTCAGTTACTTGACCTTTGAAGGGAACTTGGAAATGCAGGCTACTGAACCATTTCAGACTTGCATGTTTTTGGATTCTCATTTTCTCTGATGAAGACCTGGATGCAACTTGAGACTGCTGGGGCTTTTCATATGATTTTCTCCATCACGTGTGGTTTGGCACTCAGTTACTGACTACTGATTTTTCTGCTCTGTGTCTCAGTAGAGTGCAACCCTCCTGCTGGATTGCATTATGTGTCTAATATAGTGTAGTGTGGGGGCACAGATAAATGTATTAAGCGTCACTAGTATTGTGTAGGCAGCCACGAAAATATTTGACCTTTCCCTAAACATGAACACACAATATACAAGCTTTACTCGAGCAAAGGAAAATGAATGTACACTGAAGTGGCTACAAGCAATTGCTATTGTGTCTATAAAGGAGAAATGGAAGGGAAGTTTTGGGAAGGGACCTTGACTCGGTGGCAAAGCATATTCTGCATGCAGAAAGTCTAGTTAAAAGGATGAGGGAACCTTTGATGGGAAATACCTCTGCCTTGGACCCTGGATGGCTACGCCAATCAGAGTGGACCCGGGGTAGCCAAAATGGTGTCCTCTAGATGTTGTTGGACTCCTAACTCCCATCAACTCCAGCCAGCATGGTCAATGGTTAGGGACAATGGGAGTCCATCAACACCTGAAGGGTGCCATGTTGGTTAGACAATCAGAGTAGATGCCAAAGAGTTTGACCTGATATGAAATAGTTCCTCGGGTTCCTATCAATAAAGGTTTGGTTTATTTTTCTCCCGTTGCTGGGTTCTTGCTCCTGCCAACCTAGCAGTTCGAAAGCAAGTCTAAGTGCAAGTAGATAAATAGGTACTGCTCTGGCAGGAAGGAAAACGGCATTTCTGTGTGCTGCTCTAGTTCGCCAGAAGCGGCTTAGTCATGCTGGCCCTTGGCCAGTAAAGCGAGATGAGCGCCACAACCCCAGAGTCGGTCACGCCTGGACCTCATGATCAGGAGTCCCTTTACCTTTACTTTTATTTTTCTATTCACATAAAATTGAGGTAGGGGTCAGTAACTATCAGACCATGGACCACATCAGCACCCCAAGTCATGCCTTCTGCCCCCTCCTCCATTTATCAGTCCCAGAGTTAAAAAGGAGGTGTAGATGAGTTAAATCTGCAACAGTAATACTTTGGAGCAGGGCAGTTTCACAGTGAAGCCCACCCCTCCCACTTTTTTTGTCAAAGTAGCCAATTGGCAAGACTAATTGCTGATCAAGGTGTTGGATATCACACAATACATGTCTGTAAATATTGGTAATAATGTTTTCTAAGGTGCTCACATATTACTTTTGATTATACTTATTTTTGAGCCGCATTGTGTACAGAGTGTCACAAAACGGGAGCAATTTTTTTTTAAAAAAAGGGAGACCATGTTTTGAAAATCAAAATTTCAAGCTGCTGGATTGTTTCTTGAGAGATGTAGCAAAAAACGATAGTGATGGATGAGCTAGCTAAAAGCCAGAGTAATGTGGTGATTTTATAGCCGTATTCTTTAGGAGTTAATGTAGTTAGATGTTCATCTAAGAGATTATGAATTGGAGAGAGGGGATGTTTTCACAGGCCAAAAGTGGTTTCTGGAGAGCAGCATAAAAGCCATGTGGAATAAGCCATAAGAGCTCATAATTTCGCCATAAGTGCACAGTCAAAGATAGAGCAACATGTTTTATTTTGTTAAAAATGGACAGTGCATGTCAGCTGCAAGGAGCTGTTTTTAAGAGCTGTGCTAACATAATAATAGCATTTTAGAGGGAGAAAAGGTTACATGGTACATAAAGGCCCTCACAGCTGCCTAACAAGTAGTCTTCAGAATACTCACAATTCCCAGGTTCAAGTCATTAATGCAATTTTACATTCCACTTCAAGTGTGAGGGACTGTGCAGTTCACAAACTGTTCAAGTGTGTGTACATGTGCCGGAGTGTATTTATTCTCAGTTTAATGCGCCTAACATGGTTGAAGAGCAGCTACCCCCCCCCCAAAGAGATGGGAATGGAAACAAACACACACAAAGCAATGCCCCTTTTTTCTCCATACAGCAGTTTGGTTCAAGTATCCAAGTGTGTTTCAAAAGCACACCAATCTGAGCAACAAGGACATGTCACTGGATTGTGTCACTTCTAAGGTGTACACTCCTGCAGTAATAATCACTAATGCAGTGAAACGGATCACAGGTATGCCATCCTTGGGATCCCCCAAAAACTAACCAAACCTATTGTTGTCTGAAAATGGGTGTGTACAGTGCAGCTGATTTGAATGCTGAATGGAACACAGCAGTGGGCAGCCTGAGTTAGTTCTATCAGACCCGGGTGCCTGCCTAGAAACCCTAGAGTGAGAGACTAGGGTGATGTCAGCCAGCAGGTTCAAGGAACCCTATTTGTTGTGAGATTTGGGGGTTGATCTGTGAGTTTGTTTGGACCTTGGGTAAGAGCCATGGTAGATGGGTGGAGGCTGAGACATGCTGAGTGGTGAATTGTGTCAGAAGAAGGCATTTGTATCTGTGTTTATTTATTATTGGTTTGTATTAATGGTTTTATTGTGTGTTTTTGTAACATTTTCCTGTTTTTCTAGCTTGCTGTACACCACTTCTGTCTGTCTGTCTGTCTATCGGTATAAAAACTGCTGAAATAGAAAATGGCATCTAATCTATATTTCTTGTTCTCATGTCTACGCGGGAAGGGCTAGTTATTTTAACCCCTCCCAATGGGAACCCACTCGCCCAAATTAAAATATCTTCCTTTTAGATAGAAATCCAACTCCCAATTAAATAGCCATGTGCTTTTGTTCCACCTGCTTAGGATAATCCAGATAACAAAGAGCAGATTTAGCCAACAAGAAATTAGAAATGCTAGAACCGTTTCCCAGCTATTAGTTTACACAGACTACAGACTACAGCTGAGGAAACTAGGTGAAGCATCTTTACTTTCTCAATGAAGAATCAAAGGAGAGAAGACCAAATGCAGACATCATGTTTCAAACATTCAGCCAAAGAACTATAACCACATAATTGAGCGTGGGGAGCACATGACATTTTCCAGCTTGAGATCTGCATTCCTTTGTTGGTAACCTGCTGGAGGTCACCTGTTATGGTGGGTGGGGCCCCGAGGCAAAAGTGGATGGAGCAACAGGTGTAACTCTTCCTTTTGTAGGGTAGGTTGCATTTCAGTCAGAGGTTTCTACCCTGAAGAGGGTGCTGAGCAAGACTGGCTAGAGGTTGTGTCCCAGGGAGAGTTCAAAGGACCAGACAGAAAGGCCAGGAAGCTTGCATTTGCCCCTTGGTCCTGAGGTTCCCCACCTCTGATAGAAACCTCATCTATACTCTTCAGTTGGTCTCCATTGGCTAGTCTGCTCCTAATTTGTACCTAGCAACTGAGCCTTCAAAAGTATATATCTGGAGAATGAAAAGGCAACTGACTTCATTGTGGGGGAACCTTACAGTATTGCTAAATTTATAGGGCAAGGGAGTATGAGAAAAAGACATAATTTGTCACCTAAATGTGTTTTCTGGGTGTTATTGTTACCCTCTGCTCTCTGGGTAATAGTTCAACATTTCTTGAAGCTAAGTTTTCCAGCACTCTTGAATAGGAAGTTGGTCAAGCTGTTTGCGCTCCTGAGCTCTTAACTTTTTGATGGATTTTGGAAAAGTGTGTAATTCAGTCACTCTCTAATTAATCTCTCTTCAAACTCTCCCACTCAACGTGCCCCAAGAGGAGAGCATCCCCATCTGGGGCATACCCTGTACCAGGTCAAGGGAAAACCCAGGAGAGGCTCAAAGGGTTATCAAGTAGCAACTGTGTGTCAATAGCGCCATTGTTCCTCTGTTCGATTCATCCCATCTGTCATTCAATGGAAACCCTACCTCCCATTCTTACATTATTAAAAGACATTCTCAAAAGATCCCTTTACAGTCCTCAGACTTATCTTTTCAATGCCCCCAAAGCAATCCCAGAGTGTTATCTTGAAACATCGGAGCTGCTTAGCCCGTCTTTAGATGCTTTGCAAAGAGTTACCTGTGTCTAGTCAATGGCCATGAAGGAAAATGGGGTGTTTAACGTGCTGTTCTGGCAGCCTGTTCGGAAGGAGACCAGGTGTATTCTGCTCTTGGCATAAATTTCACTTCCTTCTCCTCCTGGATTACAACAGCTGCTTCTCTGATGAGCTCCAGGTGGCAAATCTTGGTAGGCCTGGTACCAACCTGTTAATATCCAAATGAAAGAATAAACCTCTTTACTGACAGCCCCCTTCTTTTTCTTTTTAATTAAGCTTTAAACTGGGGCAAAAGGCCTTACAGAGCACCAGGCTCTGTGTTAATAATGCTGACTTTAATTATAGACAGAGGCATATCTACAACAATCTCTCGCACTCTTGACAAGGAGCTATATCGCCCCCCTCGTCCCTTGTGTCCTTGTGGTACTTACTTTTGAGTAGACATGCACAGGATTACACTTTAAATCACATCAGCTGCCCCTGTTTAATTTGCTGCTCAGCCCACAGAAAAGAGAACTTTAGGAGTGTTGGATTTGAAATGGTTTCATTTTTAAGGCTGTTCACTTAGGCAGCTATCCTTCTTATATTGTTTGGTGTCTGAAATAAGAGGCAATAGGGTTGCTGTGTGTGACGCTGACTGGCTGTAGTGAAGAAAAATAATAATGATTCTGTATACCTGTTTAAAGGCATCGGTTTATTTACTGTTCTCTCCTAGGCCTGAACTCTAGAGGATGTTGAGCTCAGAGCTCTTTTTTCCTTAACAGTTTTGTGGGCTGCACTTAATGTTGGCTCTCTTGCATGCAGTTTAAAGGAGAGGTTAATGGCCGTGATTGTAGAGGAGTTCTCCTTCTCCATGGAGGTGAGAGACAACTTTGCCTTTTGTGATGTGTTCCATTGGCCAGTCTTTCAAAGGGTTAGGGTGTGTCACTGCAGCTGCTGCATCAAACAGATTAAGTTAATATGAACTTCAAAACTAGCCCTGTCCTCCTGTTCACAAAACACTTCAAACACAGCAAGGCATGTCATCTCCCAGATGATTGAGGCTAATCCACTTAATCTGCCCCCCTCCATCTGAATGCAAACTACTGGGACATACCCAATTACATCTCTTCAGTCAAAACAAACTCTTCATTCCAAATACTTCAGTCAGTTTTTAATAAGAGCTTTCCAGCTCTTTGCAAGTATCAGCCAAGCTTCCTAACCCACAAAAATAGCTCTGGCAACACTGCAGGAGATGGGGCGGCTACACTCATTTCTGGCAGAGTGCCATGAGCCCTGGTCCATTTAAAAAATATTAGGCCACTTCCCTTCAGAGTTTCTACATGTACTTAAGAGCAGCAGTAATGAAACCAGGGTCATCTGTTGGTGAAATGATTATTTTGTCCTCAGTGTCCCACAGATGCACCTGAGGTTTGAACACTCCGCCTTGCCTTCATTATTTTAGACAGAGTTGCACAGATATGTAATTAAGGAGGGAAATATGTCCAGCCCTGTCTAGCAGCAAAACAGAAGCAGACGTGCAAATATCTCATTTTGTAATACGTCCAGGATTGTCTGGACTCAGTTTAGTGAAGAATTAACTGTTTTGTACTGCAGCCTGAACAACTGACTAACAGCGCTCTGAAAGTTGATATTTCAAGTTCCCTTGGGTATTGGCCCACCAGGCTTACTTCTGCTCTGTGTTAGGGCCGGCCTTACCATTGGGCAAAGTGAGGCAATTGCCTCAAGCACCTGGCATGTGGAGCAGCAGATTAGCACCCACAGCACCTGCTGCTTGCCTGCACTGGCTTGGCTGGCCCTGCCACTGCCTGGCAACACCTTCCCTTCCCTCCCCTCTCCCCATTTCTTACTCTAGGAAGATCAAAGAGGGTCATTCCTTGGAGACAGAAGAGTTCTAAGCTGGATAGCCATGAGACTGCCTGCATCATGCTGCCTGGCCTTTCCCACAGCAAGAGAGGGACATGGTGGGAAGCTAAAACAATGGCATAAAAAATAATGGTAGTAAGTTGAGGGAAGCTGCCACCATTGCCGTGGGGAGTATTAGCCATGAGGGCATCAGCAGTGGTGTGATCTCTTGCACTGACCCTGCTCTGTGTTTTCCAGCCTTTTTCACTCCTGTTCCCATATCCTTGTTCTTTGCCTTTACTCTGGTTCTCCCTAGTACCAGCTGCCATGTTTTGATGGTCCACCTCATTTCAACTTTCTCCTGACCTTGGCACTACCTTTGTATAAACTCAGGTTCTGCATGTGAGCTTCCTATAGGCATCTGGCTGGCCACTGTGAGAACAGATTGCTGGACTAAATGGGTCTTTGGCCTGATGTAGAAGAACTCTTCTGATACTCTTATGCCCACCTCTGATCTAAAGCATTTTGCAACCATGAGATAAGAGAATTCCCCTGTGCTGGTGATCCATGGTGGTTTTTTTTTTTTGAGTAAATTTATCATAAATCAGTAGTGCCACCACATGCTACAGCCTATAGTAGACTGCATCTTGACTCCAGAAGAAGAAGAAGAATAGGTTCATTCTTAGCTGTGAAGGAACAACTTGTGATGGCAAAATAGTTGTTTCTATCAATTGCAAGTCCTACTCAACACCCCCAAGAATTTTGACAGTGATCTCTATTGCAATGTCTATTGCTGTTATTTCGGTATCTTGATACTTTAATGTCTTTAAGCCATTTCTGCTACCACTAGATACTTGTTTTACATAAAAACATATCATCTTAAATTCTCCTTTTGATAATTGTTTTGCATCTTCTTCCCCTTCTGTTTATTCAGCCCTGACACCTGGCTTTTTATTTGAGTTGATGATATGCCTCTCTCTTCCATGTCTGTTCAGAATCCGGAAACTTTTTTTTATATGAAAAAAATCCCAATTGATCCCTTAATGATCACATCAGAAACATCAATGAGGGAACCTTTCATAATATGTCTTCCTGATCCCACAATTGTCCCACCTAGCAAATCTCCCTTTGATTTCAAAGGAAGTACTGAGTCTAACAACTGCAGGATTATTATCAGTCGGCTTGTTTCCTCTGAGACTGAAGCTAGTGTTTTACTTTAACTAGTTACTGAAAGTGGTACTTCTAGAGAAGTTTGTCTGTGCTCCAACACCATTTAAAGTTAATTGGCTGGCATTGTAAATAAGAAAGCAGCCCTACAATAAGGGTCCAACGCCATGAGATAATATAAAGGTAAAGGGACCCGTGACCATTAGGTCCGCGTCCAGTCACGGACGACTCTGGGGTTGCGGCACTCATCTCTCTTTATTGGCTGAGGCAGCCGGCGTACAGCTTCCGGGTCATGTGGCCAGCATGACTAAGCCACTTCTGGCGAACCAGAGCAGCACACGGAAACACCGTTTACCTTCCCGCCAGAGCAGTACCTATTTATCTACTTGCACTTCGTGCTTTTGAACTGCTAGGTTGGCAGGAGCAGAGACCGAGCAATGGGAGCTCACCCCATCAGGGGGATTCGAACCGCCGACCTCCTGATCGGCAAGCCTTAGGATTTGTGGTTTAACCCACAGCACTGTGTCCCTTATGAGATAATATACTGTGTATCAATGAACCACTTACTGGAAGGAAAAGAGGT
Source organism: Podarcis gaigeae (assembly GCF_964106915.1). NCBI lineage: Eukaryota > Metazoa > Chordata > Lepidosauria > Squamata > Lacertidae > Podarcis > Podarcis gaigeae. The sequence continues at coordinate 23,475,318 of NC_139688.1, forward strand.
CTCTGCTGAATCAGCAGACAGTGGGTTTGTGAATATCATGTCAGTAGGCACTAGTGGTGGGATGGGCATGGCACCAGTTACAACCCATGCTATCCAAAGGGCTCTTTTGCCCCAACACAGTTCTAAGGTGACCAATATTCTATAACACCTTGGTCAGTGTTACCTGCTGCTGAGTCAGATCTGTTCTGTACAATACAATTGGTCTAACCTACCGTAGGTCATTGATACACAACTGAAGGTTTTTGGCATTTGTATTGCATTACACCCAGGGCCAGCCCACCTATAAGGCAAGGTAAGGCAACTGCCTCAGATGGCAGTATTCACTGGGGTCCCAATGTAGATCTCTCCCTCCACCGCCGTTTTCTGATCTAGATCTTCACTCATCCCCTTCTTCCCTGGCACAGAGGTAGGAGTCTCTACTTTGTGGCTCTGCTCCAGTGCCAAAATGTATTGGGCCAGCCCTGATTGTACCTATGGTGGTGCATCTTCAACACAGTTCAGATCAGCTCGTATGACATCACAGAACATTCACAAACATTCCAGTTGCTCAACAAGCAAGGTTTAAGTTCCTATGTGGGCGGGGAATGTTGTCCATTAGGCTGTGACTAAAGCCTTATGCTTTGTGGGGCAGCTTGAGAACAGAGAAAAGACTCCAGGAGGAAGGGGAGCTACAAGATAGGGAGCCCCAGAGACAAGGTGAATTAGAATAAGAGGAATTTGAAGGAAGCTTTTATTGAGGAATGCAGCAGAGAAGACAACAAACTGAAGAAAGCAGGGACTAATAAGAGGAGGGGCTCTGAATAAATATCTAAGTAAAAGGGAGCTGTATGATATCTCTGCTTTCACTGTCACATTGTGACCTGGCAGCCCAAAGGAGCCATCACCCAGGAGCTAGGGGTGGGGTGGGCAGAATCAGCTTCACATATTAATTTGCAGTCACCAGATAATTCTATGACTCCAGGCCTGTTGTCCTTTGGCATGGTGCTAGGCCCTTGGACCATGTGCAACACGCAGAAAATGAAGTACAAAACTTACCTTTGCAAGCCACTTCTGTTGTCAGACCAGACGTTTGTCTGGTCCCTGCTCTAGCAAAGCTATAGAGCTGCAAATTTCCAGATGGTTTCATTCTGATGGAGAATCCACAACCATAGTATGAATTCATGTCTCTCCCCCCTCTATAGTTACAGTGTATTGAGAGAAGCTACCATCATTCTTTGCCAACAAAGGTCCGTATAGTTAAAGCTATGGTTTTCCCAGTAGTGATGTATGGAAGTGAGAGCTGGACCATAAAGAAGGCTGATCGCCGAAGAATTGATGCTTTTGAATTATGGTGCTGGAGGAGACTCTTGAGAGTCCCATGGACTGCAAGAAGATAAAATGTATCCATTCTTAAGGAAATCAGCCCTGAATGCTCACTGGAAGGACAGATCATGAAGCTGAGGCTCCAATACTTTGGCCACCTCATGAGAAGAGAAGACTCCCTGGAAAAGACCCTGATGTTGGGAAAGATAAAGGGCACAAGGATAAGGGGATGACAGAGGACGAGATGGTTGGACAGTGTTCTCGAAGCTACAAACATGAGTCTGACCAAACTGCAGGAGGCAGTGGAAGACAGGAGTGCCTGGTGTGCTCTGGTCCATGGGGTCACAAAGAGTCAGACACGACTAAACGACTAAACAACAACACCATCATTCTTTAGGTTTTGTTTTTTTCTTCTGTAACAACAACCAGCTCAGCTAGCCCTGAAATATTTGAAAATCAATGGACTGCTAAATGTATTTATTTAAAAGCATTTTACCGACTTTCATTAAAAAATAATACCAGGGTGGTTCACAACAGAGAAATAAATGTATAAAACCAGTACTGATGGCTTTTCTCTGCTTCCATAGTTGGACGCAGCAACACTTCTCAATACAGTTGCTAGAAACCACAGAAGGGGAGAGTAGTTTTGTGCTCAAATCTTCCTACTGGGTTTCCCAGAGGTATCTGGTCAGCCACTGTGTGAACAGGATGCTGGGCAAGTCACTGGCTTCATCCAGCAAAGACTCTTGTTAAGTTTCCTTCATTGCAGGGGCTTGGACTCAGTGACCCTTTTTTATGTCAGCTTCCCCTAGGAGTGGTGTCCAAACTGTTTTCAAAGAGGGCCAGATTTGATGAAGCGAAGGGCCGTGAGGGCCGACCAAAGCTGTTAACCTTTTTTTAGGGTTGAGGTAGTTGAGGTGTTTTTTTTTTTTAGCATTTTACCTCAGGAAATAAACTGCCATAGGGGCTGGATTAAACAGACTGGCAAGCCGAATTAGGCCCCTGAAACGGACTTTGGACATACCTGCCTAAGTGTTGTCCACTGTGGTCTGACCCAGCAGGACTCTTATGATCTGATGCTTAAGTTCTGATGATTTTACAACTATACTGTGACAAATAGTAGAGGAATTTATCTGACTTTTAAAGCCATTTCAAGTCTTTTGAATGTTGGTTTTTTTGCTTTTGTGACTGAAAGAAATATGTGAGAACATGATTGTGGAGTTTACTTTAGGTATAAAAACCAGACCTCTGGTGACAGCTGTTGACAGCCTTCATAAAGTAGATACAGTTTGCTTCTCTCTTTTTTTATTCCTAGACAGTGACATCATAAAGGCCAGAAAAGACTATGACAGCAGATTATACTTTCAAAACTGGTTTGGCTTGAATGGGAGTAATATCAGCTCTGAAGTATTTGTTATGGGTATGAATAGCACAGGGAGACAAGAGCTGCATCAGAACATCATGTGAACATAAAGTAACTTCGAGTGACAGTTTGGAATGCAAGTCAAAGGGTACAAATCAATAGAATATCTGGTACAAAGTGTTTCCTAGTGGGAGAAGATAGAATTAGATTACAAAAGGGGCAAAGCTAGATGCAGACTAGATAAGTGTGTAAATCACAATGCAATAAGCTAGATCTTTGAACATCCTCTCTCCAGTGATTGATGAGCGATTAGAAAAATAACAGTAAAAGATTTCAGATTTGGAAATGGTTCTCAAAAAGTAATACATTTTTTGTTCCAAGTATGTGCACCGTTTGGTGGCTATGAGTGCTTATTCTTAATATCCACCAGATGGTGCCACTAATCAGCAGAAGTCGTGCGTTTGTGTGTGTGTGTGGTGTGTGTGTGTTTTAAAAGCATCTCAGCTCAAGAGCTACGTTTCCAGTTAGGCTATCTTTGCAAAGCTCATCAGATATAAGGAACATTAGGCAAGCTAATAGCCGCTCCTCATTTATGCAGGGCAAAAAACATAAAATGGGACTTTCAGCCTCTGAAATAAAATCATACAATTGTAGAGTTGGGAGGGACCCCAAGGGTAATCTATTCCAACCCCCTGCAATGTAGGAATCTCAACTAGATCATACATGACAGATGGCCATCCAAATACTACATTATTCTACATACCAAATTATTCTACCTCCCACCCATGTGAAGCAATGTTATAAAATGACATTATAATAACTCTAATGAGCACAATTTGCTGCCCCACCACAAATTAGATAACAGTTGCCTTTTAATTTAGGGCAAGCTTTTAGAAATGTCTGTTACAACACTCAACTGGATCATTTCAGGGGGAAGCTGGTTGTGTGGCAGCTGCCTTGAAGACAGAAGAAAAGGAAACACTAGACTGAGAAGTTCCCAATCTTATTTTATTTTTTTCCCCTTCCGCATACAGAGCAGACCTCCCTGTACCTACTCTCCTCTAAAATAATCCAATGGGGAACCCTAGGAATGGGCCTGTAATATCAATTAGGATATAGAAAAGAATGAAATGCTGGAAAGGCAGGAAGTGTGTTCAGAAAAATGGGTGAGTTTTCCAAACTGAAATATGGATCGAAGACAGAGCTATGGTCACTCACAAAAGGGCTTTCTGCTAGCCCAGTGGTATCCCCCCCCCCCTCAGTCAATGTCTTAAATACAGAGCTTGGGGAATAAATTGTGTCTGTGTGTCATGTGGACATTTGGAAAGATCTGTTATTGGTGTGAAAGGAGCATCCTTGCAAATTTTACTTGGGTGGACTGCAACATCATATCTTGTGCCTTAAGCACACAGCATGGGTAACATAGTGAGCTTCTGTTTAAAGCAAAAGTTAGAAAAGTTAAACTGAATTGTGCTAGCTGAATTGTGCTACTCCTCACTTCTACCAAATTGCCTTATATGCCATAAAAGTAGACCTGCACGGGTGACCTTGTATGCTGAGGTTAATGTTATGTGTTCATAGGAACTTCTTAAATGTATTTTATTTGTGTGTGTTTTCTGAACAAGAAGGAATGTCTTGTGGCACCTTAATGAGCAACAAATTGTATAATAGCAGAAGTCTTGGTGAGGGGTTTGTGTAGATAGTGAGGTCAGAAGAAAATTAACTGCATATGGTGCTGACTGGCAATAGCATCATTAGTACTGAATGTTCACAAATGCAATTCACAATAAGCTAGAGACTTCTATTTTAATCTCCAGCCTGTGACATATTCACTCATCTACTGTGTTTTTCATTTGAATGACATACTCTCAAGTGACTGTGCTTAATGCTTCATGTGTCATGCTTAATGACATCACCAGGACCCACCCCTGTGACATCACCAGGGACCATCTCTAGCTCTCAGGTTTGGGCCTAAAATCTCAAGATCTGGGATGCTCCTGACCTTGGCAGCCCTAATCAGAATGGCCTCGGTCCAGTATACCTGAAGGAGCGTCTCCACCCCCATCATTCTGCCCGGACGCTGAAGTCCAGCGCCAAGGGCCTTCTGGCGGTTCCCTCATTGCGAGAAGCAAAGCTACAGGGAACCAGGCAGAGGGCCTTCTCGGTAGTGGCGCCCACCCACTTGGCGATAAACAACTTCCCGACATTCCGAAGACATCTTAAGGCAGCCCTGTTCAGGGAAGTTTTTAACATGTGATATTTTACTGTATTTTTGGTTTTTATGGAAGCCGCCCAGAGTGGTTGGGGAGGCCCAGCCAGATGGGCGGGGTATAAATAATAAATTATTATTATTATTATTATTATTATTATTATTATTATTATTATTATCTGGTGTGGATCTGACCCACGAAAACCAGCTGTGTCTTCAGCATGGTCTGCTTAGATAATCTTTCTCTCTGGGTTCTCTGAACCCATGTCCGTTTTCAGATGATAATCAGGGCTGAGCAACTTCTGGCCTTCCAGATCTTGTTGGGCTACAATTCCCACCATCCCTGACTATTGGCTATGTTGGCTGGGGCTGACAGAAGACAGGAGTTAAATAACATCTGGATGGTCATCGTTTGCCCACCCCTAGCATAGGATATACTATATTATTAATGAATATGCTTTTGAGAGTGTAGTTTCCTTTGAACTTGTTGCATGTGCTCACTAATAATGGTAATTTTTTTCACCGTAGCCCAAGTTTACCCCACTTAGCTGATTTTCTAAGAAATCAAAGAAAGCTCTGTTTACTACCAAACTTGCAGGGACTGCAAGCCAACTTCCCAGTTGCGTGTTGTGAGGGGCATTTCTAAAAGCTTGCCCTAAATTAAAAGGCAACTGTTATTTAATTTGGAAAACCCAAAATTTTGTCATTTTTGAAATAAAAAAGCATACACTGGTAGCTTATTTGAAGCCTTTTATTTTCCTGTTGCACTAGGAACACAACATTCTGCCAAAAATCCATCCTCTAGCTAACAGCACTCTGTGCCAACTGCTCTGGTTTGCCTATAAAAGAGGCACAGTATGTGTCCTCCCCTTGAAAAATATATAGGGCTAACAGATTTTAATGACTCAGTGAGAAATTGTCATGAACTTACTCCAGAACCCTCTAGATATCTGGGTTTGTTCGCCCGAGCTTTTCAATCATGGGCTTTTAACATACACAATTTGTTTACTGTGCTATTCCTCCCTCTCAGATGTTTCCACTGAGTCTGCTCTTTCATACTTTTGTTCATTTGATTAGTTTCCATAGTGACACTCATTTGTGAAGTTTAGAGTTCCCTCCTAGCAGGTTCTCATAAATGCCAGTTACTGATCACCGGGGCTTGTGTGCCAGGTTAACGAGACAAAGTCAGCCTTATTTCCAACACTTTTCATTGTATGTGAATGTGTGTGTGTCTTTATTTCATTTTGCATTCATTTGAGAAGGTTCTTTAGGCTTTGAGAGCCATTCCTTTTCTGAGGCAGTTTTGATGGATAGAATCCTAACTGGATTTCAGCTGCTGAGGCTGTTGAACTGGGCGCTGTTACATAAACAGAAGGAATTTCTCTTTAACCTCTGCTGCATTCTAAAGGGCACCTTCCTTTAACTCAAGTGCAAAATAAGTGGTTTCTCTTCTGTGACTTTTCTTCGGAACTGATCAGCAGCTAAAGAGTTTTCTGTGCACAGAGAACATAAATAGAACTTGATGGTTTGGAAACTGTAACAAATCATGGACAGGATGTGCATCAGAACATACCTAGCTATACTGCATTGCTTTGAAAGGGATAGTAACATATGAAGAACCTGCTAGATCATGTCAATGGCCCATCTAGTCCGGCATCCTGTTCTTACAGTGGCTGAACAGTTGCCTCTGGGAAACCAGCAAGCAGGATTCAAGCCCAAGAACACCCTCCCCACTTGTGGTTTCCAGCAACCAGATGCACATTCTGATCTGCATTTGAGTGATCTGCACCCCTATCTCTGTTCCCATATAACTAGTTAAGTGGTAACATCTGGTTTGCACAGTTGGGTTGGGTCCTGAGAGCATGGAAACGTTTTTTTCTCCTGGAGTATATAGATATTCTCCTGCCAACCTAGCAGTTCGAAAGCACATCAAAGTGCAAGTAGATAAATAGGTACCGCTCCAGCGGGAAGGTAAATGATGTTTCCGTGCACTGCTCTGGTTTGCCAGAAGCGGCTTAGTCATGCGGGCCACATGACCTGGAAGCTGTACGCCGGCTCCCTCGGCCAATAAAGTGAGATGAGTGCTGCAACCCCGGCGTCGTCCGCGTCTGGACCTAATGGTCAGGGGTCCCTTTACCTTTATATATTTATTGTAATACTAGGGACTGCACACCTGCATGCTTTGCTTGCCAACCCCTGCCATTTTCCTCACACTAACCCCCTGCAGCTTCCCCTTTCCACCCCATGCAACTACTAAGATGACCTTTTATCTTTCCAACCCAATAATTGAAGCTATTTCTCTCTTCTATCCTGCACCCCCGTTTTTACCATCACCCCCATGTCCATGCCTCTTCCCTCCTTTTGTGCAACTCCCTGTACACAAACCACCTCCATGCTAAACTCACATGACTCAGGACCTCATTACCTTAAGGACTGCACCTCCCCATATGAACCAACCCAGACCCTGTTCTTTCCCCCCAAGGCACTTCTCTGTGTCCCCACTTCCCAAAAGGTTCAGAGGGTGACAACATGAGAATGGGCCTTTTCTGTGGTGGCTCTCCATTTGTGGAATGCTCTTCCCAGAGAGGCTCACTTGGCGCCATCATTACATGTCTCTAGATGTCAGGTGAAAACATTCCTCTTTACCCAGGCCCTCAACCACTAAACAACTATGGCCTTTTAAACATGGGGGGACCTGTTATTATGACTTTTTTCTGTGATTGTTTTATTGTCTTTTATTTTATTGTCTTTTACTTTAATGTTAATTATGTAAAAGACAATATATATATGTAAATTATGTTTTTAATGATGTATACTGCCCTGGGAACATTGGATAAAAGGAGGTATAGAAATCAGATGGATGGATAAACCTCCTGCATCTTCCTTCTCCCACACATTGCAACTACTAAGTACCATTTCCATCTTCTGCCCAATTGTGATGCGGCACTCCAGATTCTTCAGTGGGGGCTGTGTGATGACAGCTAACAAATTTATCATGGTACAAACCAGGGGTGGTTAGGCCCTTGGGGCTCAAGGACCACATTCACCCTTAGCCAACCCTCTGGGCACTTCATGCACATTGTATACACCCTGGCTCAAGGCCTCTGTGCTTTGATGACAAGTCATGGGTCTGTCCCAGTTTATGGAGTGAGTTCCTGATTCCAACAGTTCAGCTACAAAAATAGCTTGTTTGATTACACTGCAGGTGATTCCAGAGACAGGGGCTGATACGTTTTCCTTTCAAAATACTTTTTCCTGGCATTTTGGATGCAGAAGACTTCCAATGTTTATTAGAGTAGCATACCTTGCCTCAGTTGGATCAAGCCTGGTTTTCATTTTACCTAAGCTTCAGGAACTCAGTGGCACAAACTTTTGCTTTAAGGTTGTCTTTGTGGTGCTTGAACAGTCTTTCTCCATGGAATGTTGGCCTGAGCTGAGCTTGAATGGAAAAGGATTCTTTCCTTGAGATGTTGCTTCTTTCAGCCCAGAACATCAGTGCCTGGGACCTTGTCCTCCTGGGATACTGAGTGTGAACAATGACCAGGTTTCCAAATGTGCCCACAGGTCCCAAATCAGTGGTGAGCCCTCATCTACCTATTGTATCACAGCCATATTCCATAAATAAATAGCCATCACACATAGTATCCAATAGGTGCTCCCTCTACAAACACTGTAGTCCAGGCAAATATTTCACTTCAAAAATCAATCTATGGATGTCCCCCTGCCTTATTTCTGCAAACAGTTGCTGCCATAGATTTTTAAGGGAGTAAATTGGGATGGCAGCAAGGACGCAGATCAGAAGCTGCTGCTGCTCCTTACTTATCCACTTCCCACGATCTCCCCCTGCTAAGTGAGAGGCTGTCCACCATGACTGTGAGGACAAAGAAGGTTCTGTGGTGGAAGGAGGACCACATTGAGCCCCTCAAAATCTGATTTCTTTGCTTCATTTGTGTCTGTGTCTATGTCCTTCTATCTCAAAATCTGGAGTTTCCTTGGCTGAATTGGCTCAAACAAAGTTCTTCTTCTTTTTAAGCAAGCAGAGAATGCCCTGGGTGATTTTTACAAGAAATTCTGCAAAATGAGAGAAGGAGAACAGGATGATTTTGAGTAAGCAAGGAATAGCTGAATCAGAGGTAGTGATGGCCCCCAAGGTACATGCAAGTGCTTCTCCTAACCGAAATATTACAAAGAATTACTTTCTATAGAAGCATTTGTAGAACCATTTAGGCTGCAGTTCTGCTGACAGTCAAAGATATCTGGGTCCCATTAAAATCACTGAGATATACATGCACAAAATGTACTACGGTATAGTGATTTGCATATTTCAAGGAAACTGAATGTACTTCCTGGCCTCCATTTAGAACTATTTTGCTCAGTATGGGTGAGCTAGAATGAACACAGATGAAAAGGGAGGAAAAAAAACTTCCTCAGGCATCTGTCCTTTTCCTCCTTTATATCTTTCTCCCTACTATATGCATTATCTTCAAAAAATTCTATTCCTCTCCTCTGTTGAGTTTGCTCAGCAAAGTCTAATATCATTTCCCCTTTAAAGTATCTCCCTAGATTGTTCTACTTTTCCTGCCCGTGTGATGGTATCTATTGCTGCAGTGTATATGTCACTGAAGGGCTAAAAAATAAGTCAATTGTTTAGTTCAACATGATTCTTAATGTACTTGACTGCAATGCTGACTCTTCTGCACAATCTCCAGCAGAAAATATTGAATTATTGACTATTGGATAAGCCATGATATTCAAAACATTACTCTTGCATAAAAGACTACAGCTATAGTACCTTTGTTCTCTGAAGTTGCTGGGCAAGATAGCCATGAAACTCTGTGACAAGGAGATGAGCTGCATGAAGAAAGTTCTGTAAGGCATTGGAGGGCTGAACTCTAGGAATTCGGCAGCAGATTCCAAACTCCGCACCATCAGGACAGCTTGCAGAAGGAGGAAATGTCCGGCCTGATTTTGTTGCTTCACAGCAGCACCTTGATAATGGCAGAAAGGAGAACCGCAGGTGGTGTGTGCTAAGGGGGTCCTGCTTTATATAACTGATAACTCTAGTTTACTTCTTATTTTGAGTAACTTGTCACCTAAAATGGCTGCTCTATAGGCTTCTGAAGGACTCACTAAAAGGCACGGTGGACTTTCAGAAACTGAGTGCCTTTTCCACCTTCATTGGACTATGTTACCTTCCTCTTGCATGAACGTTTACTGCCTTGAAGTAGATTGCATGCACCTGACCTCCTGACCATTGGAAGATGACCTGTAACTCAGCTTACTTAGAGAGGCTTGAATGGGGTTAAGACAGACAGAGTGGGAGACCTAAACTGGCTCTGGCTCTTTGCCCTCTGTGCTGACCTGTACTTTGATGTCAAATTAATATGTGTTAAGAGTCACCCCTTTCACTTCCGCCTCCTTTCTCACACTTTCTCTCAACCCTGAGATGTAAGGTCACCTTGATGTATCTTCTGAGAACAAAGGGACAAGCATGGCTTCTTTGTTTCTCCAACTAGTTACATCGGTCTATAGAAGAACTCTTTCCTATCAAGCATGTACTTTTTACCATGTACCCTGCAGTTAGCACATACAGGTATGCAAAATGGAGAACTTGGTCCAATACAATGCCCCCTCCCGTGACCCTCCAGATGTTGTTGGACTACAACTCCCATCTCCTTGGCAATTGGCCATTCTGGCTGGTGCTGATGTGAATTCTACTCCAACAACTGGAGGGCCACAGGTTAGCCATTCCTGTCTTGAGACATAAGCTTATTGGTGCTATGTTAGAGAAATATCACCTGGTCACAGTCTTAGTCTTGTCATTGCCTGTAACAGGAGTAGCTAATTTAGAGCCCTCCAGATGTTGTTGGCTATGCTGACTAAAGCTGATACGAGTTAGAGCCCAACATCTGGGTGGTGCCATGTACCAACCAGGTCCACCAGCAAACTGTCTCTTGAATTTATCAGATAGAACAATAGTTTCCAGCTAAATGCACATGATATACAAGAGAGTGGGATAAATATAAAATTATAGTTTTAAACAGCTCCAAGGAGATACTGATTCCTTCGGGAGGGAAAACTGCTTATTAGAGAATGAGGACATTGCACTGCAGCAGGCATGAACAAGCTGCCCATCTCAACACAGCAAATATTTATCTCTCCAAATGTAAGCATATAACAAGGATTAATTTTATTTAAAGCAAGATAATTACTACGGGTTGATTCAAGCTCTGTGATGCAGAACCAAGCAAATCAGTGTAGCTTTGTTCTACATGCCTTTCTTGGGGGTGGCTATTTTATCTTTGTTTTCTTTTATCAAGATCTTGGAAAAATATAAAATGTTAATCTCATCATATATTATGCAGTATTCAATGAGAGTATAACACCCATGAACTGTATGCTGAACAATTTGAAAGGGAAATTGTCTTCCCCCACAGGTGCAAAACTGTTGTTGCTTTCCATACAGAAGATGAAATGTAACTGGAAGGTATTAATTTTGCCTTCAGTGTTCAACTCAGCTTGTGTATACATGAGTAACTGCAAATCTTTTGCCTTTGTGGTATATCTACCCTCTGTTTGTGGAATACAACGGTCTGCAGAAAATCAGTGTGGTGTGTTGCAGGATTGGGAAATTCAAATGGAAACTTTCATAGACAAATCTGAAATAGAAGAATTTGCTTGAGCATTTCCTCCTCTAAATGCATTTTGGCTTTACACAAAACTGTGCTTTTTCCACATGCACATGCAAAAAATACTGATTAAAAAAGTATCTGTAAATTGGGGGGGGGGGGGAATATAACAAAGGAATGGTTATGTGAATTGAAGTGCCCTGGAATTCCATGTAAATCTGTTCAGGACTGGCACACTGAATTGTTGTAATTTAGTTGTACCACAACTACAAACACCATATTTTATTTTATTTTTTAAACCAAAGCGATTGGTAACTCTTAAAGAAAAGATGAAGAATCACATTAGGAAGTTTGCAAATACCATACAGGCAATGGCTACCGTACTTTGTTTCTGTATTAGCACAAATGGAAACGTAGCAGGCAATTTAATCTTCAAACTACACATAACTCCATTGCTTCAGTGAGTTGGAAAATTGGGAAATGATTTAAACAGGACTGCCTTATGCTTTCTGCCAGACTAATAGGATTTTACGCTAATGTAGCATTTAGACTTGTGGTATTCACCATGCAGCCTCACACACACAGTGAAGACTAGTAATTATAGCTGCTGTTCTCATACACGGAAACTGTTCTCTAACAGGGCACTCCTATGCTTGAGTTAAACTGGTTGAGAGATCAAAGGATATAATGGAAACCCTACTACCCTGGTGGAATGTGAGATATGCTCATGGAATACCTGAAATAGGGTGGGATGGGGGAGGCTCGCATTTACATTGCATCCTATGCTCCTCCAGAGCGCATCCATGCCACAGTGGAACTTTACACTACTCCGGAACCCAGTGCAAGAAATTTCCTTTCCATTGACTTCAATAGGAGGAGAAATAAATGTGGAAATGGCCACCTCCACGTTGACAGCTGCTCTGCCCATGCTGCAAGGATAGAGCATAGGATACAGTGCAACTCAGCAGTCAAGGCACAGCGCACCATCACCAGACCATAGCTTAGAAATGCTGTAGTTGGGCAGATGACAATCCCTGGCCTCAGTTTACACAACCTTAAAGCTCGAAAGGGGGAATTCTGCTGAGAAAGAATGGTGGAGAAAGGGACATTTTGCACAAAGCAGCACCCAAGGGAGATTGAATATAGTGCTAGCACTTCTCTACCTGGAACTCTTACACTTGCTCACCTTGGGACTCCGGATAGACCAATGGGGACTGGTCTGTTTGGGTGAATGAGGCACTGCCCAACCAACCTCAGTCTGCCCTCAGCCAGTCTCCACTTTCCTGTTTCCTTATTTACAACCAGTTCAGGATGTGGCCTTGGCTGTCAGCTTCCTCCTCCTCTTCTTTGGTCTCAGTGTTGCCCTTGTAAAACTCAGGGGCACAAAATTCTCCTTTAAGCACTGGCACTGTATTTGTAATGGGAAGGTATGCCTCCTGGTATCTGAAAATGTGAACAAGTTTCTACTCATCACTTCAAGGATTTGAGCAGTGATCTAATCAGCAAAATGTCAAGCTTTCGTTTGCATATGACAACCAAGACTTTTGGTACCTGAGACGAACCATGAAATGGCACTGGCCCCACAGCCAGGGAAGAAGGAGTGAGTGAAGATCTACACTGGGAACAAGGGAGGAGTGACAATGTCCATCAGGAACAAGGAGGGGAATCAGCTCAACCTTACCTGATTGTTGAAGAGGGAATCAGAGGCTGTCACAGGAGGGAAAGCAGCCAGGTGGGTGCAGAGCCCAGGAGACCTCAGAGCCCACTGTTTCCTCCCTAGGGGTGGGAGGAGACCAGCAGAACCTCCTATTTGCCAAGTGGCTGCTGTAGAGGTGGCATTGGGGTGGGCTGCTGAAGAGGTGGCAGATCTGGCTTCCAAGGAGCATGCATTCATTGGAGGCTGGATCTGCTGCCCCTGTAGATTCTGGCGCCCGAGGTGGTTGCCTCACCCTGCCTCATGGGTGGGCCAGCCCTGCCTCCTTTGCTGTCACGTCTGTTTTAGTTTGCATTTAGTTTTCTGTAAATCAGAGTGCTGAAAGTCATTGTGTCATGTCTTTAAGGCTTTTGGATATAAAGGTATACCCCGAGGAATACTTTGGAATCTTTTGACTTTATTGATCTGGGTATTACACTGATGCTTGGGGGCAGGGGAAGGGCAATTATACTTTTTTGATAGCATAGCATTTTTGTTATGGTTTTATGCCCAAGACACATAAAACTGAACAAATATTGGAAGCGGGTTGATGCCTAAGCATGCAGCATGCCCACTAATCATCCATCAAATTCCAAAAGCAGTAATGGGGACAGACCCTATCCAGAAGCCCCAAGGCTTTTTCCAGTCTTGCTAAGCTCACAGTGCCATCTCGTTCTCTCTGCTCCAATTCAAACCACAACTGCTGTCTCTCTAGTCCTCCCACCAAGCTGAAGGCTGTGTGACATTAAGATTTTAGTACTAGAGCACTTATAGAAATGATTCTGCATTTATATTTTGTACTGCTATTGCATTTTGGAAGATTTTATAATGTAAACCGACTTGAAGAAGCTTTGCTCAGAAAGGAGAAGTGCAATTATTTTTATTAAATAAAAAAAGTTTATAAAAGAATTCCAGAGAGTTTTCCAGAGGTTAACAGTGGAACCATATGCATGTTTCCTTGCAGGCAAATACCATGAAGTTCAGTGGGCCTTACTCCCAGGAAAGTCTGTATAGTATTGCAGCCAAAGGAACACTGTGTCAGCTTGTTAAGTCCTTGATCATCCATCAGTTGTCAAGTGATGATTCACAAGTGATCATCAATGGTGTCTAAAAACCAACACTATAATCATACAGGACTGTGAAAGGTCTGCTCAGGGGATGCTAAAACGATGCTAAAACGTCTCCAACAGTAGTGCTGTTAGGGCAGGAAATCAGGGCAGAGGTCCAGGGCCCAACTCAGCAGAATCAAAAAGTACCACCACCTTATGAGCTGGGCCAAGGATCTAAAAAGAGTGGAGGAATCTGTAGCCCTCCAAATATTGTTGGACTCAAACTCCCATCAGCCCCAGCCATCATGGCCAAGAACCAGGTGGTGGGAGCTAAGGTCCACCAGCACCCGGAGGGCCAAAGCTTTCCCCAAAATTACCAAACTGCACCCCTGATAGTTTGTTTGGACCCTGGACAAGAACCAGAAGGCTGAGAGGGAGGGTGTGTCAAAAGGAAAATGATTTGATACTGATTTATATATTGTTATGAGTTTTGGAGGGAGGAAGTAGGCTGTATGCGAGATCCTTCTAGCCCCTGGATCCAACAAGTGTTAGAATATAAGCCAGCCTAGCTTCTTTTTTTGAAGTGATTGCCTGGGTGATGGGCCATTAAGAGAACCAAGGAAAGGGGGCTCTGTGTGAGAAGACAAATGGGCGGGGAGAGAGTTAGGAGGATAAATCCTGAATTTAGAGTTCAGAGTGGCAGTGATGTGACCTAGAGTTAAAGCAGCAAGCTGAAGAGTGTCAGAGAAATATTTGTTTTCTGTTTAAATCCAAGGCTGTACCTATGGAAGAAACAAGACTCTTTTGGGGTGCTAATGCTGCGAACCCCTTCATCGTAGGCTCAGGTTGTACATGTGTGTAAATAAACCACCTATATATAATAAAGACGCCACAGTCTCCCCTGTGCCTCATTCCAAAAAGACACAAACCCTGGATAAGTGCCTGGAACCTCTGAAATCTCACATCACTGGGATATTGGGATGGCATGCCACACTACAGAAGTAGCTTTGTATAATACTTTTATATGCAATACTGTATCTATTTTTGTAATAGTTTGTTTAAGTTGCCTGTGGTTGCTCCGGTTTTTTTGTACACCGCTTAGAAACATTTTTAATATATTAAGCGGTATAGAAATCAATCAATCAATCAATCAATCAATCAAACCAGTATTGGTAGGGGGAGGTTTGCAAACACATCTTGTTGAGAGGCTGGATCCTTGGAGCTTGGAAGGAGATACCGGGGAAGGAATCCTTTCTTCTCCCCTAATTTCCCCCACCTCATGATAAGTTTCGAAGGCAACAACTTATCCATGCTTACGTTTCCATTCTTCTCGAGCCCTGATGGCTAAGCCATAGCAGCAGAGAGGCCAGGCCACGTCCCCCCACCTGCTCCGGGGGTGCTCCTCTTCCTTAGAGAGAGAGGCCTGGCGGCGAAGGGAGCAGCCCGCCCCCTTCCTCCAGCGCGGCGGGTCTCTCCCTCTCTCGCTCTCTGCTGGAGGAGCGGAGCGCGCAGGCACGAGGCGGAGGCGGGCGCAGGCGGAGGAGGCTCCAGGCAGCAGCGGTTGTTTCCCCCCTCCCACTCGCTTGCACATGCTGCCGAGCCTCTGTCGCAGCCGCCGCCGCCAGCTGGAGCCGCGCTTCCGCCGCTGACCTTCCTCGCCAGAGAGTCCGCAGTGCCCGGCGACTCATCCTCCTCGCTCGCTGCTCAGCGCCGCGGCGGCGGGCAGGGAATGCCCCAGCAGCTCGGGGCGGCCGCTTCC
The DNA here is from genome assembly GCF_964106915.1 of Podarcis gaigeae. Lineage (NCBI taxonomy): Eukaryota > Metazoa > Chordata > Lepidosauria > Squamata > Lacertidae > Podarcis > Podarcis gaigeae. The sequence continues at coordinate 23,491,322 of NC_139688.1, forward strand.
GCCGGGACGCTTCGCCGACAGCTCGACCATGAACCCTCAGTGTGCCCGCTGTGGCAAAGTCGTCTATCCGACCGAGAAAGTCAACTGCCTGGATAAGGTGCGCGCGCGGGCGGGCGGGCGGGCGGGGTGCGTGGGGGGGGGGACAGGGGGAGGAGGGCTGAGGGGAAGCAGGACGAGGGGCGACCCGTGTGTGTGTGTGTGTATGAGGGGAGAAGGGAGCTTCCCTCGGGAACTGCTTCTGAACTCCCTCGCTTCCCTGCCCAGCGTCATTTTGCTTCACCTGCTTGAAGAAGTGCCTGCTGCTCTCAAAAAAATCGGAAAATGCGTCGCTTTTTATTTTGTGCGTGAGGAGAGAGGGCTTCGGGGTTCCTCCGTTTTCCTCCCGCCCCTTGAACTTGACTCCCCCACCCCACCCAGGTCGGGAAAAAGTGTCCGCCACTTGCACTTGTGAGGGGTGAAAAGGGAAGCGTAACAAAACGTAAAAATAATTATAATAGTGATGATAAAAAACCAGAGCCTGGTAATTCCCCCCCCCCCCACCCTCGCCTTCCCAGTTAAGCGCGGGCTGAACGTTGCCCTTGCGGTTCCCCAGAGAAGAGCAGGGAAGGGGCACGTGAGGGAAGGGGGCGAAGCGGAGGAGCAAGGTGGTGGGGCGGTGGCGGCGAGGGAGCGCCACGAAGGGTTAACGGGGAGCCGTGAGGTGTCGGTGGTCGTGGGGGACGCACAGGCGCGCAGTGGCCTGGCGCTGGGCTCGGCTCGGCCGCCTGCTTTGAGGAGCTGGGCTGCGGTGGGATGAGAGGCTGGAACGGGAAGCTTCGCAGGTGGCCGAGCGCGCGCCTGGGCGGCTGCTTGTGTATCGGAATCTGCGCCGCTGCTCCTCCCCCGCCTCGTCCCCTTCCTCCTCTAATCAGCGCGGCGGTGGCGGGGTGGGCAGACGGTAATTAACGTGTCAACCAGCCACTGACGCATCGCGAAGCGCGCCCGCCGCGGTGGGGGCGGAGCAAGATTAAACTGGATACAGGCCCCCCATCCTGGCCGTCAGTTTTGCGAGGGGTTTAGTCAGGTCCCCTTTCAATCCGACCAGAAAGCTTCTCTAGGTTAGATATGCTCAGCAGGCAGCACAGTAGGTGGAGGAAAGTCCCCTCCATCCCTCCCCGGGTGTCCCCCCCCTAGGGAAATGAGGGTCGAAGCTGCCCGCCCCCCTCGCCCTCCTCTCTTTAGCCCTAAAGGTGAGTCGTCCCTTTGCTCCGGACTCGGAGCGGTTTCATCGCCTCCAGGGCTGCAGTGCAGAAGGAGATGCTTCTGACAAGGGCAGCTTCTTACGCAACTGCAGCCAGCTCGGGCGGTGTGACTGACAGGCAAGTCACAGGAGGGGGTGAGGCTCATCATCAGCATCCTGGGCATGCCCTTTTCTCCGAAACGAGGTCTCTTGTCCCTCTCCCCGTGGTGGTGGTGATCACAAAAGCACGTTTGTCTGAAGAAAAACCGCAAAGCATTGAGGCTGTGTCAGATGCCTCTGTTTCTCTGCACCTTCAACTCCCCAAAAGGGGATGGGCGCCTCTTAGACTTCAGGGTGGAGGCAGTTTCTGTAAAAGCACAAACAGGCTTAATGGGTGGTATTTGTTTATGCAGTGTTTGGGATGGGTATTTGCTGAAAGATTTTCTTAAAGAAGCCTTATTTCCTTCTGCTACTCAAAACAACCCAGAACCAATTTTTTGGGGTGTGTGTGTATGTATGTGCTAAACTTAGAAAGGTAAAGCTGCGGTCATCAGGGAATGTGTGACAGGCGAAGGAGATGATGTGACTTATCACTTAAATAAACTGCTGCCCACCTAGTTAAATGATGACATGATGACATCCTAAATCTTCAGGGAGTCACCATTACGTTGGGCTTGACATATGTAACAGCAAAAATGCCCAGACTGTATCATTCACTTTAAAAGTCAGACGAATGGCACTTCTGTCACTTGCTTCATAGGGTGTGAGTGTTTATTGGCTGAAAGAGGCCTTGGATTGGATCCAATCAGGCTAAGTCAGTTGAGTTCAGTTTCCATTGAAGTTGGTGGGAAATGTAGTTAAGACATGACCAAGTTGCCTCATTGGTTTCAGTGAGACCCAATTTCAACTAGCTTAGGTGGCAATACCAACTGTATGCACCTAGGAGACTTACGTCTGAGTCAACATGGTTAGGATTGCTTTGTTAGTCTGGACCTAAGCCCAGGTGCAGTGTGCCGATGTTAACTGGGATTAAAATGGCCACAATTTTATTGATCACGGGCTTTGTCTTAGGCATTGAGTATACAGTCATACCTTGGGTTACAGACGCTTCAGGTTGCACGTTTTTGGGTTGCGCACCGTGCCGAACCCGGAAGGGGTTACTTCTGGGTTTTGGCGCTCGCGCATGCGCAAAAACACTAAATCGCACTTTGCGCATGTGCAGAAGCACCGAATTGCGACCTGCATGTGTGCAGACGCGGAGCTGCGGGTGCCTCCCGCACGGATCATGTTCGCAACCCGAGCGTCCACTGTATATCTTGAATCAGCCTAGCTCAATTGCTGGCTAATTAATCCTTTAGGGTAGATCCTGGGTTAAAGAATCGCCCCACAATGCAGATCAAAGGGGGCAGATCTGCCAGGCTGCCACTTGGAAAGTTTTATGGCCTATTAGCCCCTGTCTGGGCCTTCGGATAAAACTTTCCCCATGGACCCCTTTACCAGGATACCTTAAACATTTTCTTCCAGTTTTGACTAAGGGTCCAACCCAATACCTTTTGCGCCAAAAGTTGTGACTCTTGCTATGAGGTAGGCAAAACCTTAAGACAGGCACAATTGGTCTGCAGACAAATTTCTCCCTGGTCCCGAATACCAATTAATTCCACAGCAAGGTCATGCTAGAGCGTTGTCCACTTATCCTTGGGCAGGGCCAAAAGACACAGGGTGGGCGGAACATCCATTGCTGACTATGCTGCTCACTCACAGTGAGGAGGACCTGAGTGGAGACTAGCTCCCCCAGGTCTAGCTTGCAAACCACTGGACCGGCTGTGATTGGCCGATTTGAAGTTCAGTTTCTGGCAGGACCTCCCAGTAGACTCCACAACTAGCTGAGGCTGTTAGTGCCTCCAGAGGTCACTCGGATGAAGACCCCCTGCCCCCTCTGGTTTCCTTGTGGCTGTGCTGAGCTGCAGTCACTGCCACCAGAAAAATGCTAAAATGTGTGTAGAAAATGTGGCATGTGTATATTGAAAAGGTTTTGATTTGCACAATGAAGTAAAACTCTGTAAAATTAGTAGAATTTTTACAAATTGGAAATCCCTCTTTCAATGTGTAAATGGCAAATATTGGCAGTGATACCATATGTAACACTATGAATTCTTTTTCAGTACTGGCACAAAGGATGTTTCCATTGCGAGGTCTGCAAAATGGCTCTAAACATGAACAACTACAAAGGGTATGAGAAGAAACCCTACTGCAATGCGTAAGTGTCTCACATCGTCTAGTTTTATAGAACTGTACTGGATCTAAAAGGGTGTATGTCTGGGCAGACTTTTACACTGTGCACATGTTACTGTAAAAGTTAAAACATCATTAGATTGGGTGTTTACTTGCATAGATAAGGGCAAAAGCACATTGGGTTTAACACATGGAAGGGTTATTTTGGAAAAAGTGACCCCAAATCCAAAGGAGTCCCTCATTTTACACAAACACATTCTATGTGTACTTTTGGTCTACTTTGTGCTGTGAGAGAGGGAAACACTTGAGTATATATTGTGGGAACCCTCAGTTGGTTCTGGTTCCCTGTGTACTTGAAAATGAGCAACATTTTTTTCCACATGTTATGAGCTACGGTACTAGTAGATGAACAATGTGGAATTTTCTTTGTATTTTTGTAGTTGATTTTCCTGTGTAATGTTTTATTCTGACGCTGAAGACGCGGTCCTGTTTCATTGTTAATTGTGTTGTTTTATAATGTGGATTTTCCCCCATTATTATTTTTATTGACTTCTATTTGTGATGTTTACAGAATGTTGTAAACTGCTTAGATTTATATTTTCTGAAACATGCATCATATATAAACTGTATAAATACAAATAATTTGGTGTGTGTGATATCATAGCACGTGAATGGGGCATGATTGTGGTTGTAAAATCCACATTTCATAGTGCGCCTTAATTTCCATCTATTGGTTTTGAGGTTTTAGTGCAGGGATGGGGAAACTGTGACCCTCTGGATGTTGCTGGGCTACAACTCCCATCACCCCTGACCATTGGCTTTGCTGGCTGAAGGTGATGAGAGCTGGAGTCTGATAACATCTGGCAGGCTGCAGGTTCTCTATCTCAGCTGTGGTGGGCTAAAGCAAAGGCTTATCTCTTTCAGTCAAAAAGCAGAAGCAGCAGGAAGTCGTATTGGTCTGCCTCTGAGTGATGATGATTTTTTTGAAGTAAAAATGAAATTGGGGGTCAGATTTATTTTTTTAAAGTATTGTTGTTTGGGGAAAGAAATAATAAAAAAGGAGTATACAGATATTGTGGTCACTTTTTCAAGAGCCCATATGCCTGCTGGGAACTTGTCATCCATTTCAATTATGTAGCTTTATTGCAGCTCATCCCTTGGTATCGGGTGCTTGAACATGTTCATGCTTGGTAGTGGCAATATCTCGATTATAGCAGATTTCTATTTTATTGTGAATTCCTCTTTGCACAGTGGGCATGTACTGTAGCTGTGTAGTTTGTCTCACCAAGGAAGTGATGGTGGCCTACCTGTTCTGCACAGGTTTGCACTTCCCTTGAAGGATCAGATTTGCAACTTGGGGGTGCTGCTAGATTCAGGTTTGATACTGGATGCCCAAATTGCATCTGTGGTGCACAGTACTTTCTACCAACTAAGGCTGGTGTGCTGGCTGCTGCTACTCCTGGACAAAGAGAACCTAGCCTATTGATGGCCACTAGCCATAATGGCTATGCTCTTCCTCCATGGCTGGAGGCAGTAATGCTTCTGAATGCTGGTTGCTGGAAACCATAGAAGGGGAGAGTGCTCTCGTGCTTAGATCCTGCTTGTGGATTTTCCACACTCATCTGGTTGGCCACTGGGAGAACAAGATGCTTCACTAGATGGGTCACTGGTCTGATCCAGCAGGCTCATCTTATGTTCTTATGGCCAATGTTACTAATGCTTTGGTTACTGCCAGAGCATTGGTGTAACTGTGACAGTAACCTGAAGATTTCTCAAACACTAAATTTAGTTCAAATCACAATTGCTAGTCTACTAACTGGGGCCAGCTGTATGGAAAATGTATTATCAGTTCTTAAACTACACAGACTGTTGTCCCACTTATGGACACAGTTCTGATGTTTATCTTTTTAAAGCCATAAACAACTTAGGACCTGATAATTTAGATAATTTAGATCATGTGCTTTCCCCCCAGAGGAGCCTGCCCACAGGCCGTAATTGTTTCCCAAGCCTCCTTGCTTTCTGAATATTGGTGGTGGAGTTGAGTGGCCAGAAAGGAGGATGTGGAATGTCCTCGCAAGAGACACTTGCCTGTCATTGAACCTGGTGCTCTTTTGCACCAGAAAAGACCTAATTTTATTTGCCCAGGACATCCAGCATGTCTCCTTGCTGGTTTTACCTGACCATTTCCACTGACTTTACCATTTCTGCTATGCCAATTTTATATATTGTTTGTTTGTTTATTGCATTTATATCCCATCTTTTCCTCCAAGGAGCTCAGTGCTGAGTACATGGTTCCCCACTCCTTATTTAATCCCACAAGGTAGGCAAGAGGTTGTGACTGGCCTAAGGTCATGAGCCTCATGGCCAGGTGGAAATTTGAACCCTAAGCCTTGTGTTCCAGGTCCTAGTCCAACAATCCAGCAGTTATGGTTTTTTTTTAAATTAAAAGTCCCATTTTATCATGTTTGTTTGGGACATTTTATGATGGTGGATTCATGGTTGTGAACAAAATTCAAACTACTTTTTAGTATGCTCTGCTTTGTACTGTTCCAGTTGCTGCTGTCTTATTGTTGTAATGTTAACAAAGTTTTAATTATTGTATTGTGGATATGTGTGTATAGTGCCTTGAAAGGTAGAATATAAATATTAGAAATAAAAAAAATCTGGCACATGTATGTACTTGGTTCCATGCCCTGAGAGTTGCTCCCTTCAGAACACCAAATTATTGGGTAATTAGTCTTATACTAGTGCAGAGATAGGAAACCTGTGGTCCAGCAGCTGTTTTTTGCACCATACCTGCTATCATCCATGATCATCGGCCATGTTAGCTGCGTTGGAATCCAACAACATCTAGAGGGCTGCAGTAGAATGACTTCCCCCCCATAGCATCAGTATAGAACGATTTATTTCAAATGGCCTTCTCATGATGCCTGATATCTAAGACTACTCTTAAATGAATTTCAAATAAGAATGGGCACAAACACAATCAAAGTTGTGCACTCCTATCCCTCCTTTTGGAGCAAATGGGATTTAAAAAGGTTTAAGTGAGTTTTCTAGTTTGTATGCATGATGAGTTCTTGCCTGAGAGAAAACAGGGCTTTCTTTTAATCACTGGAAAAGGAGACTTGCCATTCCAGCTTGTGATTTATTTACCTGTTTGCTTTTTCATGTAGCTGCCCAAACAAAATCAAGTTGCTGTTTACAGTAATGCTTTTTTTTTTTTTAAAAAAAAGCTTGATCCTTTTAGTGTTAGTAGGAAACTTACGTTACTGTTGAGTTTAGTATGCAGTCAGAATGCTGGAAATGAAGGCTGAATGCATTTGGCAACTGAACCGTTCTCCAGTAAAAATATCATAAATACAAACAAATATAAGTGTCTCTTTAGGTGTACAAAGAATTTTTGCACCAGACTTCCCCAACCTGGTGCCCTTCATTGTTGTGGACTTCAGCTCTAACTGACATGATCCATAGTCAGGGGTGATGCGGGGTTGTAGTTCAAAATATTAGGTGGCTTCCAGGCTGGAGTAGACTGATTTATAACCTAAAAGTAAAGGTAAAAGTAGGGGTGCAGGTGGCACTGTGATCTAAACCACTGATCCTCTTGCCAATCAGAAGGTTGCATCCCTGTGACGGGGTGAGCTCCCATTGCTCCTGCCAACCTAGCAGTTAAAGCACACCAGTGCAAGTAGATAAATAGGTACTGCTGCAATGGGAAGGTAAATGGCACTTCCGTGTGTTCTGGCTTCCATTACGGCGTTCTGTTGTGCTAGAAACGGTTTAGTCATGCTGGCCACATGACCCGGAAAACTGTATGTGGACAAACGCCGGCTCCCTCGACCTGAAAGCAAGATGAGCGCCACAACCCCATTGTCAACTTTGACTGGACTTAACTGTCCAGGGGTCCTTTAACTTACCCTAAAAGTGTACTATAAACACTTTAATGAGTTGAAGGCCAAATAGTTGGTCTTAATGTTCAAAATACATATCTCCATTATTCCAATGGAATTATTAGTGTTGGCAATGAATTTATTTAATAGTGTACACTTTGATCTGATTTCTTACACTTTTTAACCCGGTTGTCAGGTGTCTTTTTACTCTTAAAATACTTTTGCAAAAGACATAAGTTATATTTCTTATTTGTCGTTTTCTATTGGATTTTTAAAATATATTTTTAGCTGTGCATGTGGCTGGTATTTGTAACTTAGAAAATTCCCATTTTGAATATGAAATGGGACTATAAAAATGAGATGTGCATTTTCCTATTCCAGTGAGCTGATGAGATCATAAGATTTGCATTACTGCTCATCAGTTGCTATCTTAACCATAGCACTCAGAGCTTTTCTCCTGGGGGCTTTGTCTCAATTACATTAGAAAAAGGTGTGCTGTGTTTCAAAATGCTTAAATATCAACATCTGGACATCTTTAATGGTGCAATGCCTTGGTGCAAAAGCAGGAAATTTGTGAGCGTGGCCTTGGAAACAGAGTGTACTAATTAAGAACCTGTCTTGATGCTGGATTCTAGCAGGTGTTCAGAAAAAGGAAGGGAAGAAGAAACTGGCGAAGGGCTTCTTCACACCAGCACCACTTCTTACAGCAGCTGCAAGAAGAGCATGAAAACTTCCATAGCTGCCTCTACTTGTGTTAAGCTCATGATAGGCACTTACATGCCACCATAGGCTAAATTTGACTTTTGATATCACCCAGTATCATTCAAAAGGTTTGTTTCTAGTAGCACATTGAAATCTGGGGATAGTTGTATGATGAGGCCTTTCAAGTTAAAAATATACAGAAGTACCTTAATGATAAATTATTATTATTATTATTATTATTATTATTATTATTATTATTATTATTATATATTTATTTATACCATGCCTTTTTCCCTGATGGGGAATTAAAGCTGCTTACAGATATAACAAGAACAGCTAAAAACTTAGGGGGGGGGGGAAACCTCCAATCATAAAAAATCCAAATAAACATTACTATAATTTTACACACACACACACAATCTATTAAAAACCTAAAAATATTTACTGTAAAAAAATAACATGGCACCAGACCTTTCATTAAAAGTCGTCAGTTCTGAAAAGGCAGTTGGAGTAAGAAAGTTCTCTAGGAGGAGCTGGGCTGATTTTGATTAATGACAAAAAGGAGTTTCCACTTACCATTCTTCAGATGAGGGGAAGTGGTTTATCTGCTGGTGAAAATATCTCGGGACAGGCATTTTCATAGGTTTTGTCCTTGTGATCATAAGAACACAAAACTTTATGGGTTGTACACAGCCATATTCTGGATCAATCAAAACGGACAAGAATGGTAGTGAGGCATGTTAGTGGTTATGGTTGTGTGAATGAAATGCGCCCCAAAATACCATGAGTGTGACATCATCTTGGATAGTACTCTCAGCCTCTATGACAAAGCTTCTAGGCAAGTGATTTGTTATCTCAGCTTTAGGTATTTGCTACGTTATCTGCCAGTCTTTCCAGTTTTCCTTCTCTCTCCATTTTCTTTCCATATATTTTTTATTCTCTCTTCAGTTCTTTCCCCCTTCTCCATTGTTCATGGTCGCATCCGTACCATACATGTGGCTCTCCCCACAAAGAATCCTGGGAACCGAAGTTCACACCTCACAGAGCTATAATTCCCAGTATCATTAACAAACTACAGTTCCCAGGATTCTTTGAGGGAAGCAATAAGCATTGAATGCTTGGAGTGGCTGAAAACCCATGTCTGCCCCCATTCCTCCTCAGAAATTTCTCTTTTCTCTTCCACAGAAGAGATTAAACAGGGTAAATGCTACTCTGTGTGTCTGTGTGAATGAAAGAGTACTACCTCTGGGTTTGTGGTTTGGATAACTGGAGCTTGAGGACAAAAGTAAGTGGAGCTGCAAACTCAAATGGTGAAGTTATTTTGGGGAGGCCTACAAAGCAGCAGAAGCAAAAATGACCTGTTTACTAAAGCATGGTAATGAAAAGTGCTTTTCAAGCCTGCCTGAGTTGAAAGGGATGGCAGCAAAATGATGAACGTTGAATGCTGGCATGCAGAAATTCTGGTTTGGGCAGGGAGACGGTCTCTTTGTACTTGCTCTGCAGCAATGTAATCTTTTAAGAAGCCTTTCCTGTTATTAGAGGATAGCAGTTGCACAAATGTGGTGCCTATGGCTACAGCCATGTAGGTCATACCCTGCCAGTTCAGTAGCACCAGAATATACATACAGTATATAAAAAATTTGATCTGGTGCTGTTGGAGTTTCAAGTGAAGATCCATCTACTTAAGGGGCTACCTAGTCTGTTTTGAGTTGTTTAAACTAGCATTGTGCATGCTGCACCCCATCTGATCCAGGGACCAGCCTGCAATTTCAGATTAGCAGGCTGATCTCAGGTCAGCTCAACCCAGATTCAAGCCCCACATTGATTTGGGAGTCAGCCTTTCCTACCACCTCCTTATGATACCTTCATGTTTAATCAGAGTTTATAAAACCCTGATTAAACCTGTGGTTGGGGGTGGGGTAAGGAGAAGCTACAGCTCATTCCCGCTCCTCCTAACCCGCACAGCAGCCAACAGGATTAAGCCCATGGAGGGTGCAATTCGGCTAGGAGCTGCTTTGCTGCTCAACTGCCACACCTTCTGACAGCCTCAGCCTGATTTGTCTGAAGCCCAGTTCTGCCCAAATTGCACTGGTTTGGTTTGGGCTTCTGCTGAATCCAGTACACAGCACTAATTTAAACTAGGAGATCTGGATGAGTATTTTGAGTGCCTCTGCGGTTCCTGCTTATTGGTACCTTTTTGTCTTTGTTCTCTGCCCCAAATTTCATTCTCTCACCAGCATCTGTTCTGCTTTGGAGAACTCTCCCTCTCACTTCCTTTACTGCCTTTGGCCATCTGCCTTTTTTGACTGCAGCTCCCAGTTTTCAAGACCTCCTTTCCCCAGCTTCATGCCCTCCAGAAGTTTAGGAGCCCAACTCCCATTAGCTCCAGCCAGCTGGGCCAATGGCTGGGGATGATGGATGTTTTAGACAAGTTAGAGAAGTCTGGCCTAGAAGACTCATTCTGCATCTATTCTTTTTCCTTAGGGCCTTCTATCTGCCTTTTCCTTCTCTGTAGTAGCTGAGTAGCTCATAAATGACTGCCACACATCTTCTGCTCACCTCATACCTTGCTAAAATTAGGCCAGGTCAGTCAATGACTGATAGGGTTATACCTCTGCACATTTACTTTACATATAGCAAAGCAGTGCAGCAGTAGACGAGAAAGGGAAACAGGAGTCATGACCACGAGATATTTCTGGTTAGTTGGTAGGCTAGGGAAATATCTCAATTTGCTATAGACCTCTCCCAGAATGCTTCTGTTATCCGAGAGATTGCCTCCTAAAGGCTTTATCTTTTCATCACTACAAGCAAAAGAGTTTACAATGTGCTTTAAAAACGTTAGGATCCTTGGGGATCTGACTGGATGCAATGAATATTGTGTTGGAAGCCAGCTCCTATGATTCACTACGTGATTAAGGTGCTGCGGTAAACTGTTGTCTCTGATACCTGATACCCCCATATGAGACAGAATTTTAGTAAGATGCAGTGATAGAAATGCCTTTTAACATTTTTACTATGTGGAGGCAGGGCTTGGGGAACTGGCACATGAAGAATTGGTGAATACAGACTTTAAGCCACAATCGGTGCTCTTCTTAGGAAAAGCAAGTCTTTTGAAAGCTTTTAAAAATAAAAAATAAATTAATGTTTATTTGGAAGTTAGTTCCATTATATTGAATAGGGATTAAGTCCAGGTAGATGTGTGCAGGTTTCAGCCTCAGAAATCAGAAGTGTGGCATGACTCAGTATGGGTGTTGGTTTATTCGATGGTTGAACTACATCTGCTGATGAAAGAAGGCCTGGGAAAATAGATACAACAAAGACATGGTTGTATCCATTTCCCTAGGCTGGAAGCTTGCTTCCATCAGCGTGAAACGCACCAGCTTAAAAAGCTCTGTGTTTTAGATCTGTTCTGCTTAGAGACAGCCAACCTTGGTGCTGGCAGATTTCTCTTCAAGATGGCCATGATCTTTTCAGAAGTAGTGCTAAGCTCTTAAATACCTGGAATAGAAAAAAAAGGTAGAGAAGTGAAGATCAACCAGTAATACAGTTCCTTGAAACAAGGGACATAAAATATCCTAAGCGCTGAAATAAGCACGTCCCTTGGGACCTTAAAATATATTTATTGTGGCATTGGCTTTCTTATGCATATGACAAAGTGGGCTCTTGCCTATAAATTTTCCTGCTGCAGAGATGTGTTTAGCCACAGGGGTCTTAATCATTTTTGCCTCAGCAGACTGACATTGCTATCTCTCAGGAATTTAAAATAAAAGAGTACTTTTATGGAGACTGGTGGGACTTTAGGTGAGGGTTGTGAGTCTTGGAATGCAGTGGGAGTTTATAATAGTTGATTATGTAACCTGCATGCCAGGAGGCAGTTTGGTAGCAACTCTACATTGGATGACACAGTACTTTACAAACATTTTCATACTGATCTGTCATTTTAACATATGAGCTGTTTTTCTTTGTAGTTTCTTACCAAGATACTTATTTGAATGAATGAATGAACAAATAAACAGTGTTATATGTCCCTCAGAAGTGCTTTTTACTCCCTCTGAGGTAAAGGTTATATCCAATTAAGTAGACCTATTGAGAGTAATCTATTAATTTCAGTGGGTCTATTCTGTGCATGACTAGTATTGGATACAACACCTTTATTCATAGATCATAGAATCAGAGAGTTGGAAAGGATCACAAGGGTCATCTAGTCCAACCTCCTAGAATCTTTTGCCCAACATGGGGCTCAAACCCACAACCCTGAGATTAAAAGTCTCATACTTTACTGACTGAACAATCCCTTCAATCTGTTCAACTAACCTTTCACTCAGAGTAAAGGTAAAGGTACCCCTGCCCGTACGGGCCAGTCTTGACAGACTCTGGGGTTGTGCGCCCATCTCACTTAAGAGGCCAGGGGCCAGCGCTGTCCGGAGACACTTCCGGGTCACGTGGCCAGCGTGACATCGCTGCTCTGGTGAGCCAGAGCCGCACACGGAAACGTCGTTTACCTTCCCGCTGGTAAGCGGTCCCTATTTATCTACTTGCACCCGGAGGTGCTTTCGAACTGCTAGGTTGGCAGGCGCTGGGACCGAGCAGCGGGAGCGCACCCCGCCGCAGGGATTCGAACCGCCGACCTTTCGATCGGCAAGTCCTAGGCGCTGAGGCTTTAACCCACAGCGCCACCTGCGTTCACTCAGAGTACATCCATTAATATTAATGCACCTAAGTGATTCATGTGTATTAATTTCAGTGGGCCTACCCTGAGTAAAAGTTGGTATAACTGCAGCCTTTTCGCATTTCATCAATGTGATATATAATGTGATATATAAACATCAAATATAGAGTTTAAATGGTTGAGCTCTCATTGGGTGTGATACTTTGCTTCAGTGTCCCACTTTCTAGTGCAGTTAACTGAAGCTATTAGTTTTCCTTGGGATATAATGGAGTGGGAGGAGAAAGCAGTAGCAGCACACTGTTGACTTTTTACAAACAAGAGCAGTATACAATGAATGAATGAATGCCTCAATATTAAAACAGTGAAATATAGTATTGTGAGTCAGTGTTGATGTGAGAAGGGTCATAGCTGCTGTGCATTCAGACAGTGTTTCCAGGTAAGAACTTGAACAGACATCCTCTCTGCATAGCTGCTGCCCGTCAGTGTAGACAATGCTGATCTAGATGGACCAATGGTTTGACTGGTATAAGGCAGCTGCTTATGCTCGTATATGGTACTCTTCCTTGGGTGAGATCTGGAACAGTTGCCCCACTGCCCCCACCTCCATGCCAACTGTGATTTCAGTCTACATTCTCCTTGGTTCAAATCCAACATGGTCTTCTTATTTTCCTGTTTCAGCTGGCTTTTAGTGTGGATAACACTGTGGTCTCTGAAGCGCCCGTCCATGATTAAGATTCAGTTCTGTCCATCTATCAATAGTATTTCAATCTTCAAAAGCTTTCAAATTCATCACTGCTATGCAAGGTTTGGCATAGGTATGCCATAATGCTAGTAGGGGTGTTTGCTAATGTTTATTCAACTGAAAGGCTAAATACTGGCTATTTAGGGCAAAACTTCTCACTATCTGTAGGCAAGTGCTGCTCTAGGGTTTTTTTTTTTTTTTTTACTTTCAGGAAAGAAGAGGTGCAACTAGTCTAGCATGCAAGGTGGTAGTTGTATGTAGTTCTGGCTCTTACTGGCAACTTGTTTCAGCAAAACAGGACTTGAACGACAGGCCTGAAATAGCCCTTTGGTTTTCCAGTGGCGTAAGGGCTCGGCTTGATCCCACAAATTAATGAAAGAAAAGGAACTTCCTCCCTTGTTTACTGCACTCCTTCCAAATGACCTAGATTAAGGATGGACAACTTTTCATTTCTGCTGCAGGGGGCAAAGCTGATTGTGTGCATGGGTGGTGCTGAAGCCAATTTTGGGGTGGGGAAGGGGCAGAGCAAAAAGTGTGTGCAGCCACTGCCCCTTTCGTTCCCTTTCTCCCTACCCAGGAGCAGTGGCGTAGCGTGGGGGGTGCAGGGGGGGCTGGCCGCATCGGGCGCAACATCTGGGGGTTAGGGTTAGGGGGCGCAAATCCACGGGTTAGGGGGTGCAAATTACTTGCCTTGCCCCGGGTGCTGACAACCCACGCTACACTACTGCCCAGGAGTCTGCTGGGGGATAAGTCTGATTGTTCTTGCTAGAAGCTCTGAATTAATTGCTTGAAGAGGGCTTTTGAAATTAGTTCGAGGGCCATATAAAATTAGGCTGAGGGCCATGTGGACCGCCCACCTGTGCCAAAGAGTAACAGATGCATTCCTGTTTGCGGTTGTAAAGGGAGAACCATCTGCTATGTTGTCCAATGAAGGGCCTGCACAATTCAGAAGGCTTTTACTGTAATGTAGATCAAACTCAAGAATTGCGAAGGAGCATCAGACGTTCTCTCTTCCATTTGAAGTCACAAGAATAAGAAATTAGTAAGAAATACCACAGAAGGGTTATCAACTGACCTCTCCAATTTTTGCCAATGTTTCAATCAACCACTCAGTTGTCGCTAAACTTTTAATAGAAAATAATGCTAACTCTTTAGAGCATGTGTTAAATCAGTAGGGGAGGGATAACTTCAGGTCTGGGAGCAAATGTAGCTCTCCAGGCCTCCCTGCATGGTCCTCTTTCATGGTCCTCTTTAACAGTAAAATATTGAAACCTGTCAGCATCTACATGTCTGGATACACTGGCCTGAATGAAATTAAGGAGGTGTCAAAAAGAGTGCAGCGAAGGCTATTTGAAGGTTCTTTCATGTGTCCTTGAACTCTTACTTGCCTGGATAGAGGATATGGAGGTGTATCTGTGTGCATGTGTTTGTAGAAACTAGACGATGGCAGAAAGGTAAAATTAACATTAGTTGCCCCGCCCACTTTAGCTTCTGGCCCCACCCACCATTGGCATTCAGTGGCCCCTGAAAGTTGATGAGAAAGCAGTGTGGCCCTTGGGCGGAAAAAGGCCCTCCTCTCCTGTGTTAAAGGAAAGGAATAGTCAACAGTATTAATTGCTTGCTTAATGTTAGTGTTAGTCAAAGCTGAAGCTCATCATCTTAAACAAAAAAATTCCTGTTCTTTTTTTAATGGTTGCCAAGATTCCTTTCAATTGTTCACTTGATAAGGAGAATATTTGAGTATAAGCTTTTATGTCCCAAAGCTTTCAGTGTGACCACATTTTCCACATAGCTGCACTGGTTTGATGCCAACTTAGCAAAATAAACACAGACTTAACACTTGTCTGGAATGAAATTTTAAGGCTACAATTATTCTATTTTTTGAAAGCAGAAAAAAACATTGGAAATGTAAGTGTTAGAACAAGGGCGAACTGGATGTGCATAGACCCGTTTCTGCCAATTTTTGAGGACTGTAAATAGGAATATGAGGATTTTCTCTCCTTTTATACATGGGGGAAAAGTTGAGTTAAAAACCTTCAATTTAGGGAAATAAAGCTATGCCTTGCCCATTCGAAACTCAAGAGACAAGTTGCCACATAATGTGCAAACTCTGGCTGTTTTATATTTGAAAGATAAGAAAATGGAATAGTTAAATGTGAACCTGTGCCAAGAAGAGCATCTATTAATAGGATTATTGCTAAGAAAATTTTACAAGACACAGGCATGCATACGCTTAATGCTTTTTCCCCTCCCTAGCATGTATAGAGGCTGAGCTGGGAGTGAATTTTGGTGAAGAGTTAATGAAAAGATAGCTGATGCCTTTCTTTAAAAATACTTGTTTCAATAATTCATATAAACGCTTTTTTATGAAAAAGTACTGAAGTGAGAATTCTTGATGTAGCACATAAGACTTTGGCCTGGATTCAATTTTTCGTCTTTCAGTGGAAGCTCCTTGTGCCTCATGGAATGTTCCTCTCGACAGTCCTAGGATTTTGGGAGGGATAGGGAGCTACCCATTAGAAGGGGCAGAGACCAGAAAGCCTTTAACTTAATGTAGACCTTTGCATCCTGGCCTTTATATATTTATTTGTTCACTTATTTGCTGGGTATTATGCACTCCTAAGTGCGTATTGTTAAGGTATACACAGTCCTTATAACAATCTGCGTTCATGTGTATAAAAATAAATTAGGATCTAAAATAAATAAATAAATAGATTGGAAGAGAAACAGTAGGTGAAAATAGATATTTTGGTTGGTCTTTGTCTAGCAGTGGAATGTTGAATCTTAACTGGAATAATTTGGAGGCCTTGTAGCATTATTATTTGTATTATGAGAGGGAAAACACAGATAAATACAAAATCCTGAGATAAAGAGTAATGAAGTACATTCCAGCTATCTTTTGGACCCTTCGCATAACCCAGCTTCTTTTCCTCAATCAACACTGTGAGCTTTGCTGCCAATTAGGTGCTCTTCAGTCTCACGTATTGCCCTTTTCTAATTAGAAAACTAAATTATCTGCCTTCCCCCAAAGCAAAAGTCATAGTTGGTAGCAGGCCCACACAGAGCTTGTCTGAGGCCCAGGGTGGGAGTCTTGTTAGAGAAAAGTTATAAACACAAACAGAAAAGCAGCCAGTCCCTGGTGCCCCCCACCCTGGCCAACTTAGTCCTCTGAGGCCTAGGGCAAGCATACCTGGCTGCCCCCACCCCTCTGCACAGGTCTGGTTGCTACTGTCATATCATAGACTGAGACTGAAAAGACAGGCAGTTTGGGCAAAATGGACAAGACATTGTTGGTGTGCTTTTGGAGTGATTTAGCTCATGCTGCAGTTGTGGGTCCCAACTTTCTGACTGAAGAATGGTACCTGATAACTCACCCAACAGTTGAAGTCCTGGCCATCTACCAGTGAGCTGCTGCCACATTACTCTATCCATTGCAAATGACATCTGTCCTGGAATTCTCTGGAGATTACCATTGCCATATGCACAAACTCCATTCGAGTTCAGGAACACAGTGTATCTTTTTTATATTACCACTTGAGTAGAAGCAGTTTGTTTCTCTGTTTTCATTTGTATCTTTTATTCATTGCGTTTGCTCTAGCTCCCAGAAGTAGCTTCTACAGCAACAGCCACAGTCAGTTTATTTATACACTGGATTTTCCACAAATGCATTGTCCTTGAAACAATTCATGGAAAAATATGTGATTTACCGGTAAATACAGTAATAGCACAATAGCCATAAAACACTACAGTGAAAGCATTGACAGTTCAACAGCTGTACTTCATGAATGTTAAATATATCAACAGGTAAATTAACAATATCCAGTTCTAATCCTATCAATATGGTGGCCAATCTACTTAGCAGTACACATTAAGTGACCCAAACCAAAGTACCAGCATTTAGAAAAGGTGAAGAATTGACATGGGGCTGCTGTTCTTTTGGGGGCAACTCCATGTCTCATGTAAAATCTAACTTTTCTTGCATTTCTTGCATTTTACCACACTATTACTTCTGCTTATTTTTTCTTGTATTCTTGTATTTTCTCTCTCCATTTCCTCTCAAGCACTATATCCAGTCTTCATGCCAGGGAACCTTCTCAAAGGCAAATTATTATTAAATTCTTGGTAGTGGCGCCCACCCTGTGGAATGCCATCCCATCAGATGTCAAGGAAATAAACAACTATCTGACTTTTAGAAGACATCTGAAGGCAGCCCTGTTTAGCGAAATTTTTAATGACTGATTTTTTAACGTGTTTTTAATATTTTGTTGGAAGCCGCCCAGAGTGGCTGGGGAAACTCAGCCAGATCAGCGGGGTATAAATAATAATAATAATAATAATAATAATAATAATAATAATAATTATTTCAGGGGCACTATATAATAGTCCACACAGTCCACACAGCACTCACAATTGCAACGTTTAGGATATTAACTAGGGCTCAGGCAACTAGACTTTAAGTGCAACAAACCATAGATGCATGTGATTCTAGTGATTATATATATATGTGCCGCCCTTCTGACCAGGTTGTCCCAGCCACTCTGGGAAGCTCCCAACAAAAAATAGTAAAAGCACAATATGATATCACATACTAAAAACTCATCAGAATTCAGTGAAGCAATTACTGGTACCTACTGTATAAACATGTCCTTAGCTATATGTTGACAACATTAGAGGGAAGTAGATCAGGAGGCATCTACTTCTACAGCTTAGTCTGTCGTAGACTTGGCTGATGCATAATGTTGAGTCAAACTAATGCATAGCTTGAATGAGCAAGCATTCTGGTGCACTTTGGCCCATTTGCTTCTCCCCTGCTCCTACTGCTGCCATGCTGCATGTCTGAGCCCAGCTCATAGCTTGCCTTTCTCCAAATAAACTATGATGCAAGCTTTGTTTTTTGGCTAACTGCTCATAGTTTGTTTGGAGGAGGAAAACTACGAGCTCAGGTTCACATGTAATGCTAAGCGAAATGAAGTTAGCACTTAAAAGTATAGCATCCTCTCTCTAAAGACCCTAATTTGACAAATGTAAAAACAACCACAATTTTTAAAAATGTAAATCAGTTTTTGAGAAAGAACCCCCTTTAATAAACTGTTTCCCCTGCCCACACCTTCCCCTAAAAACCATAGATTCCTATGGGAAAATATTATTCCAAAGTTTCAGATGTGTGTCTGGTAGATGCCACTGCAATTGATGTTCCACTGAGTATGTGATAAAAGGGTACCATGTCACTATAAAATTGTATTTGTCCACCAATGGCATACAAATCAATCTGGCTTACTTGGCCCAACAAGCCCCCTCCTCACAAATGCAAACAAACCCCACAGACAGTCAACCACATGCTGGGCTCCCCAAATCCCTCTCACTCCCAAGAAATGTAATAAGCGAATAGAAACAGAGCCTACCCACCTGACACTGACACAAAACCCCACATGTACGCTATATAAAATACATTTCACCACCCCACCTCTCCTCTCACCTCTCTTCTTCCCCAACTTTATACTGTACTCAACACTAATGTCTCATAACAAATGTAACTGATCTGTAGAAAAGACTTTACTGTACAACCTGAAAAAAGAGACAATGCATGTACTTTTGTAATAAAAAATAATATTATTCAAATTGGATTTGTCCCTCTTTCTATAGCCACCCACAGTGGCTGGGGAAACCCAGCCAGATGGACGGGGTATAAATAATAAATTATTATTATTATAGACACAGATTATTGAGGTGTTTTCTTTAAATATGACTCTGCTCTCTACTTGTTAATTACGTTTTAGGTTTGGTTATTGTTGCACTGGGCTTTTAAGTTTCAATTACAGGAATTCTTAGGAACAGTTGCTTAGTAACCCACAAACATTATTTTGAAGCAGGCTGGTTTGTGATAATAAAGTAACCCACCAAAGTGCAAGTATTAAAGTTGAAAGATAAGCAAATATTTTTGGAGGTTTTCCATTTCAGGCGTGATACATTCCATTGCAGGTGCAGTCCCCTGCTGGACAAGTGCCCTTGTCCATTTAGGCCCATTTAGTCCAACATGCTGTTTTCGCAGTGGTCAGATAGATGCCTATGGAAAGCCCGCAAAGCAGGTCCTGAGTAGAATAGTACTCACTGCACTTGTGATTCCCAGCAGCTGGTATTTAAAGGTATACTGATATTGCCATAATACCCTGTGTATATGTGTGTGTGTGTGTGTGTGTGTGTGTGTGTGTATACAGGGCATCAACTCAACATGAAGATGTGGAGGTCTGTGCATAGCTGCCAGGTCTGTATTCAGCACTCCCTCTCAACCTTGTGCAAGTGTATATATAAGCTACATCTTGGTTACAAAAGTTGTGTACACCATACAAAAATTACAGCAAAAATAAACAGATCAATAAGACATTAGAAAAAACAACAACAAATACTGGTTGGTTAAAGAAAAGTGTATTTGACCTCTGAGCATGCAATGTTTGCATCAAGCGGAAGGGAATGTGGGTGGCGTGCACAGATTTTCCATGATGTGTGTGTCTGTGTGTGTACACCAAGCAGGGGGAAGGGAAAATGGAGCTCTGCTGTGTCTGCCCCATATTAATCCCTGAATGCTGTTGTTGTACCAGTGTTAGGATGTTCCATGCCCATGATCTGTTCTTTAAAAAGTGAAGTTAATGCATATGTTAAAATGGATTGAGTCCAGTTGTCTATTTTTTTCATGGTGCTAGCTGACAAAAAGTCATGTCCTGTGTATTTGCAAAGTGCTTTTCCAAAGTTCATTTTCAAAACAGAGGGTAGAAGGGGCTAAGGGGAAGCAAAACATTTGAACCTTCTTCTCTTAGACAGGATTGGGCTTGCATCAAAGAGAGGTTGACAAGCAGTCCCTAGAAAGACAACAAGACATTTAAGCAACATGTCAAAGATGACTACTTTCTACAGTGAAGCCGGTAATAGGTTTTTAACAATCTAAAATTATTCCATGGGTAATCCAATTTCACCTTCCATTTTACTTTAAACCCTTGTCTGTTGTTCTGTTAAGCTCACTTCTGCTTTGAAGTAGAAGACTGAATCCACCATGGGAAGTTGGCATTTATACTCTTGGAGAGGAAGGAAACACAAATACTGTAACTGTCGTCTGTTTAGAATGGTTCATTGCTTTGGGCAACAGCGAATAACAGCCTAAAAAAATGGGATAAGTGCCATACTTAGGTGGGGTCTGATGCATTTATTTCATGTTTTGGGAAGGGAGGATCCTGAAATGTCTTGAAGCTGTGTGGGTTCCCTGTGGATTACTTCCTAAACAACATGCTCTCTTAGGAAATGAATAGCTTAGCAAGAGAAACACAAGAGATTTGTGCTTGTATTTTCATTTTTGAAGTTGGCATTCTCTTAATCACCTGCCAAGTGCACTGCTGGATTCAAAGCATTAAAACGGTTGTTGCTACT
Source organism: Podarcis gaigeae (assembly GCF_964106915.1). Classification (NCBI taxonomy): domain Eukaryota; kingdom Metazoa; phylum Chordata; class Lepidosauria; order Squamata; family Lacertidae; genus Podarcis; species Podarcis gaigeae. Next base: position 23,512,189 of record NC_139688.1, read on the forward strand.
TAGAAGGTGCTGTGAAGACAAGCCTAACTGGTACTGTGTACTGTTTTTCCTTCTCCCTTACTTTTCCTTTTCTTTTGGAAAACAAACTGTTTTGAAACATACTCTTCTAAGAAAGAAACCCAGCCCTGTAGCAAATAAAAACAGGATCTATGCTCCTCTGCTTCATAATGTTTAATATGAAGGAGGATACAACATGTTTGAAAGTGACTTTTAATAGGCATGCATCTATTTCATTGTGCTTCTATGCACAACATTAAGGAAATGGAAATCTCATTAAGACATTTCCCCCTCTGTATTTATAAACATGAATGTATAGCTTTAAATACATTGGGTTGCATCCAGCTAAGTCATTCTTGGAGTACAGCTATTTAAATCTATTGGTTGATGTTAGTCTAGTGCATTAATTTCAATAAGTCTAGTTGGAGCATGACTTAGTTGGTAAATTGAAACAAATGGGTTGTGTCCAAGTTTTGTTCCAGTGCAAGCTTATTTCATTGAAGTTTGAGTAGGAGCTGTGCTTAGTGGATTATGCTCACTACTGTTACTAAGTTTATGCTGAAAGACATTTAGGCAGAAATCTGCATTCTTTTCTAACATCTTAATATAGATTTTCAGAGATGTGTCGAAAGACTGTTGGCTCAAACCTCCTTAACATCTTCTGCAGTGACATCTTGCAAATGTTGCAATTGGGGGCTTTCAGAGTACTTTTATGTATGCTAAATATAAGTAAGCACTGAAATGTGTGTTTAAAACTTTCATTCAAAGCATTTTATTTCCTTAAAACACTCACATTCTTATTTTCATTAAAACAAAAATATGGCAGCAGAATTTTCCCCACAGCAGCAGCTTAATCCTCAAGGTCTGTTTAAAACCACTAGAAGCTAAGGAAAACCGAATTGTGTTTACATGGAGCTTAAAGGTAATAAAATTTGGTACAAGATGAGTAGATAAGGGGCGGGAGTTCTACAGCAAAGGTGCTATTACTAATAAAGTCACCACTGTCTCTGGTCACCAGCTCAACTAAGGTTTCTGATGATCTTCATTATAGGTAGTCAAGACAAACTGAATTGTCGTCAGAAACAAACTAGTAGCCAGTGAAGGTCTTTAGATACTTGTGAAATCTGTTAATTCCCAGTTGTTCCTGTGAGCAGCCTTGTGGCAGCATTCTGAACCAGCTCAGAAGTCTGAATGGTTTGAAAGACAGCTTCACGTGGAAACATATTGCAGAAATCCAGCCTGGCTTTAAAACTATATTTGAAATCAATAAAGTTAAAATTTCTTCCCCCGCTTCCTAGTGATGTAGGTCTAGTAGTAATAAGTATATAGATCCAGTAACATCTAAAATATGTACACATCACTTTATCTTCCTGTTACATAATAGGTCCTTATATAGGGCAGCTGGGCAAGGATCTCTCTTGGGTGGCCAGATGGTCACTGGTATATGTAGCTTTTCGTCCTTTCAATGCCAGGAAATTGGACAGGACTCTGCAAAATGTAGAATTCTCTGTGGTGAAGAAGAATTTGAGAATGTGCAACACTTTGTTTAGGTTCTATTTTTCTCCAGCCATACGTTACCTGTACTTTGGCTGCGATGCTATTATTAAAACAGCAGACATTTAGAGGCAGTCCACAGTAACTCTCTACTACCAGCTGGGGTGCAGCTTCTTATATGCTATATTACTGAAGAGAGTTAACAACTTCTACCTCCCCGCTCAACCCCCAGCATTTCCCGTTCATCAAACTGAGGAGATCACAGTATAATCTTTGTCCAATTTAAGAGTCTGCTGTTAAGCTGCCAAATTATAGGGTTTGCATTGCAGTAACCATCTTGTTGGATCCACTCTGATGCCAAATGACTATACCCTTCAAGCCAAGTTTGTATTTCTTTTAACTGTTTCTGTCAGATAGTAAACCTGCTAGGCGCTCTTTACTTATGAACATCATAGTGTTGGAGGATTCTTGCTGAACCTTCCTGTAATGGTGCTGCTCTTATCCTGCCATCACAGCTTGCTACCATAGTAGAAGGGGAAGAGGGGGGGAATTCTCCAACATCCCCCTACCATAGAGATCCTAGAGAAATATGTGTTCACTTGGATAGGAGTCTGGTAGCTGAATATAAATAGCCAGTCTCTAAGGCTGTGATTGTGCAAATATAATAGTTTATGTGGGGTGTGATTAGATAATTCACCTGATCCCTGTGGGCTTTCATGCATGTGGTATTTTCATCTGCTGTTCATTCATATAATGTGCAGCATAATTGTGCAGGGATATCCAAATATCTCTCAGGAACACTGTGAATGTTCGATTGTTTTCAGGAAATGCAGTCATTTTTAGGTAATCTACAGGAGAATCAGGGGATTTAGGAAGTGGTCAGCTGACATAGATGTCTTAGTCAGCTGACTTACAGATTGTGTTACATGTTTTGTACTAGACCCTATCACCCACTTTTATATCAAAATCCCATCCAATATAATTGCAATACAATGAGGGGAGGGGAAATGCTGCTGTTTTAATTATAAAATAACACTTTTTAATTATAAATATACATTTCTGAAGTTATACCTTGGCCTACAGTAAATCCTACTGTTTATGAATTTATAGGGTATAAAAGGTAAATGTAAAGGGACCCCTGACCATTAGGTCCAGTCGTGGCCGACTCTGGGGTTGCGGCGCTCATCTCGCTTTATTAGCCGAGGGAGCCGGCGTACAGCTTTCAGGTCATGTGGCCAGCATGACTAAGCCGCTTCTGGCAAACCAGAGCAGCACACGGAAATGCTGTTTACGTTCCCGCCGGAGTGGTACCTATTTATCTACTTGCACTTTGACATGCTTTCGAACTGCTAGGTGGGCAGGAGCAGGGACTGAGCAACAGGAGCTCACCCTGTCATGGGGATTCAAACGACCGACCTTCTGATCGGAAAGTCCTAGGCTCTGTGCTTTAACCCAGGAATTCCAGGGTTGGTCTCAAGAGGCCATGTGACAAAGGGAAGTCTCTCAAGCTCTAGAGAGCTTTACTCCACTAGATTAGAACCTGGGTCATCAACTCTCACTGTTCAGAATGTTTTGCCTTAACACTGCTCTGATTGGCTCTCGCAAACCCTACATAGTTACAGGGAAATGGGTTTCAATAAATATCATCAAGCATAACCTACAATTTAGCCTAAGTTCCCTCCTTATGTTCATGGGGTTGCAGCCTGGATTGGGCCCCCTGGCAAATTCCTCCCCCTTACCTCACTTGGGCCCTGCCTAGAAAAGCAGAGGGTTGGGAAGTAATCTGGGGATGAAAGCTCTCTTGAGCCAGAGAGGAGCTATTAGGTAAGCAGCGAATGCTGGCTGCTTGCATTTCAACTTCAGCCAAGCTAGGAGGAGGGTGTGTGTGTTGGTGCTGACCCTGAGCTTTTATTCTCGGGCTCTTTGCTAGTTGCCCAGGAAGGAGGCCTCTTCTCTCTCCAGTGGAACACTGCCATTGTAGCATCAGAAAGGTTGCCTGCCGCTTAATTCAGCATGTCAGGCTGTTGCATTACAGGAGACATACAGCCTGTTCCTCATTTTCTGTAATAGTTGCTAAAAGGTTGCTAAGCAACTTGATTCCACCAGCTTTAACTACTTCTCTAACCCCTTGAAAATGATGGTGAACAGAGTTTGAAAGTGTAATTGTTTAATGTAACTCTTCTCTACAAGGCTTAAGTAAATATGTAAAGAGGACATTCTCGTTTTTGCTTTACTGGTACTGTTTGGTTCTCCCTCCCTCTCTCTCGTGTGTGTGTGTGTGTGTGTGTGTGTGTGTGTAAAAAGATGGTTACATTGTTGGAAATGCTATTTATATTAAAACTTGGTTATAGTTTTGAGCCATTTTAAGCTCAGTGTTGTTGGAAAAGTGACATACAAATTTGAATATTTTTTAAAAAATCAAGTAATAAAGACAGAAATTACTTAATGGCAGCAGTGTAACAGTGCAGAAGCTGTTCACTGAAAGAAGCAAAAAATATGAAAAAAATGCCTAAAAATCAATGGGGGACTATTTGTGGTGTGGGTAATAAATTTAAGCTATGTAGGATACAGGCCGATGTTCAGTGGGTAACATTCATGTTGTGAATTATATGGCTAATGTGTGAATACAGCTTCAAAAACTAGCAGTGGGAATGCACTGGGTACCGGTATGTGGTCATGTGGCATGTACCACAGGCTAGGGAGATGTGTTCACAAGCAGGACATGAAGTTGACTATTTTGTATTCAAAAGTACTCTCAATTTGTACATCTACCTATCATGCCTAATAGTCGTTCATAAATCTGTTTTCCACGAATGTGTGTGATCCTTTTGAAGAAGTCAACTAATCTAGTAGCCCCTACCACATCAACTTAAACAAATAGTACTGTCATGCTCTAAGGTTGCCAGCCATGTTGTGAAGTGGGAGAACTGCTCATATGTACTAGGAGTACAGGACAGAGTAAATGCTTTGAACTATCTCACCAGTCAGCTTTATGTAAATATGGACCTTTGTGATGCAACCAAATTACATTAAAATAAACTGAAGTCTGGTCATGCTTTACTGTCTTGCTTTTTATGTTTAACTTTTCAGACCTGATTGTTCTCTTCGTTAGTTTTACTTGTTCTCTCTGCCATCATGGTTTTTCCTTTTCTTATCATTTCTCCCCATGTTCCCTCAGCTTTTATAGCTTCTCCAGATCTTCCTTTAAGGCAAACATGTGAAAGAATAATCCTGTAGATTTAATTTCCCCTGCCAAGTACCAATTAGCTTCCCCTAACTTCTTGTTCTCTTCCCTCATGGCCATAACTTCAGAGCTTTCATTTTTTTAATGATGGCATATCCCCCCCCCCTTTCTGTTGCTCCTGTGCATTGTAAAGGTCTTTGGCTACATACAATAAATTGATTGAGTGATACACCACTGATACAATAATCAAGGGGAGGGTTTTAAAATGTGTATCAAGTAACTATCACATCCATCCTTGTGGCTGGCAGGATCTGGAATTGGTATAGATTGAAAGCAGCATGATCACGAACAATTCCAGAAGAAGGAAAAAGCTACACTTTCTGTGCTACAAGTGGGTTAGTGTGCACATAGCCCAAGACTTTACAGTGGTCCTTCAGGTTACATATGCTTCAGGTTGCATACGCTTCAGGTTACAGACTCCGCTAAGCCAGAAATAGTGCTTCAGGTTAAGAGCTTTGCTTCAGGATGAGAACAGAAATCGTTCACTGGCGGCACAGCAGCAGCAGGAGGTCCCATTAGCTAAAGTGGTGCTTCAGGTTAAGAACAGCTTCAGGTTAAGAACGGACCTCCGGAACAAATTAAGTACTTAACCCGAGGTACTACTGTATTCCTTAACCAGTGACAGCAGCATATGGAGGTTTTCATGTTTCTCAAGAGTCCAGATTTGCTTTATATCTTGTGCAATTCTTCCAAGAGAGGAAATACTGCCTTTCCTTTTCACTCTTAACTATGTTTATGTGGCAGTAACCAGTGTTCCCAACCAGGGTTTGAAGGAAGAGCGTAAATACTCAAACGGGTAGACCTAAGCAGCATAGTGTGTTAAACACTTTGTTTGGGTTTTAGATTTTTGTAGCTACTGATTTTGGTTAATCTCTGAATTTCTCTAGTAGAATATACATATAGCAGTATTCTAACTTTGCCTGCAAGGGCTAGAAAGATAGCTACAAAATTTCTGTCATAAGGTACTAGAAGGAATGGAAATTTCCAGTACCACATTTCCCCCCACCCTTGGCAATTGAACACTTTGCTTCCCACATACTGTGGTAGTATTATATTCACAGTCCTACGCAGGGCATGCCTAATCCACTTCTTCATGTCCTGCTGAGGCACAGAGTTGAGATACAGCTAACACAACTCTCTGTGTTGCATTATATTTCCTCATTTTCCAGCTCCAAAAGGATAATTATGATCTAGTTGGTGGAATTATCAATCTTGCTTTTGCATTACATATGAATGGTTCTTCTAGAGATGATCAGTGAATTGGGGCCCCAACCACATTTAGTCTTGTGTACTAGTCCCTGTTCAAAGGTTTAAGTGTAATGTCAAATCCAGAGTTAATGGCAAATTGTCTCAAAAGGCCCCTCTTGCATGGCTGCATTCCAAGAGAGTACAAAATGTGGTGTTCTTCAGTAATGAGTGTTGGAAGAAAAACAACTTATTTGAGGGGGATTTCCCACTGAATATCATTCCTTTCCAAGCATATCAGTTGCTTGGCAGATGTCAAGTATCCCAGGGTAAGTTTGTCCTTAGCAGCTTCATATCAAGCTTAAAATGGTTGTTGCAGGATGATGAATTTATAGGTTTGTACACACAGTGATGGAGAATATAAGCATTCCTTACCAGAGGCAGAGCATGTTTTTTGAGTTGAACTTATAATTTGTAAACCTGTGCATGTGGCTTCTATAGAGTTAGTGCTGGTTCTGCAAGTCTCTGTAAACAGAAATTCTCAGTGGTTTCAAACAGAGCCCACTGAGCTAGGGACCTTCCCAGTTTGTGACAACATCATTTGACACTGAAGCCTGATTGCGATTCCATAGACTCACACTAGCCTCATTAAAAACAGCCTCATATTTCTGTGTTTTGTGACTGTTTTTCTAATAGTTATGTGTGAGTTTCTAATGGCTTACAGGGAGGTTATTGCTAGGTTTTCCTTATTTTCTGGCATGTTAGAAAAACAATGAGTGGCATACTTAATTGGATGGAGGAGTGAAGCTTAGCTGCACAAATTAAATGGAAATTCACTTTAAATTTAGTTCACTTTAAATTTAGTACAGTAAAGTGGTTCATTTAGAAAGGCTGTGATCTGCAAAGAGTGCCTCTCATGCACACTTCCATATAGATGTGTTACTGGATCAATTTATTGGGTACTGGGCTTCACAGGTTTCTTAAAAGTGTGGCTTTATTTTGAAAGGAAGTATGAAATGAAATTATTGATTTTTAATCATTTTTCAGACAAAATGATTTTGATATTAACAGACCCTTGCTAAATGTGGGTATGTATGTTTTGAACATACATTCTAGGAGATAACTCTTGCTGAATCTGAAGCCCAAATCTTTTGATAGCCTATAATAATACTAATTATTTATTCAGCAGCTGTAATGTACAAATTGCTTTACTGCAGGGAAGGGGAATCTGCCCTTACAGATGTTGCTGCACTCCATACTGACTTGATTTGATGGTAGCTGTAGTCCAGCAATACAGTATATGGAAGGCATTGTGAAATGTGTGTTGATCACTAGATTGACCAATGGCTAACTTGGCATAAGGCATTTCCCTTTGTTTCTGTAAACTCAGGGAACTCCCTAGGTAGGCAGAATTCAGTTAAATTCAGTCACGTTTTGCTTCACAGTCCCAGAAAGGAGCCCCAAAGTGATTTGCAGGGACAATAACATGGCCTCAAAATGAGGCCACTAAAACCAGGATAGAAATTTATGTATATTCTGAGAACATAGAAATTTATACTTTAAAACATATGTGAGCAGACTGTCTGCCTGTGGGGGGGTCTATATCGTTTTTTTTACTAGAACTTGACGGTCCACCACCAGTTGGAGGTAGACGCAAAATGGTGGCTTGAAGGGAAAAGTAAAGCACTTATCACATAAGCCATACAGTCTGCAGTCTGCCCCTTCATGCCCTAAAATGCCCCCCAAAATGCACATATATTAAGAACAGATTAAAATTTCAAAAATTATATGAGCTATAGCAGTTTTCATCCTGAAGTTTTTACATCTCTGTGAAGCAAGCAGAATTACGTTCACTTGTAATTAAGCAGATGACTTAAGAACTTGAAAGGCAGGGGACTATTCAAGCTTCAAGCTCTCATTAAAAGTCATTAGGATTTGGGAGCTTAATTTCCAGACATCTTGAAAATCCTGTCTTTACTGAGTTGTCCAAAGTTGTAAACTGACCATTATCATTAGGCTTAAAGCCCACAAGGCCAAGGAAAAAAAAATCATATTAAACATCCCCAAAGTTACTTGGGGGCGGGGGCGGGGGGAGTGGGTATACCTGGAGTCAGCTCATACTTGTTTACTGAATTTTAATTTGAAGCTGTATTATTGAGACTGGTTAGGCCTGTATTTATTAAAATATTTATATGTCAGCTTTTGGTTTGAAAAGCAACCCCAAAGGCAGCCCACAACAGGCTTGAAATAGCATCAAAGTCAAATTGCATAAAATATTCAGCATGGACAAATCAACTGAAATGTATAAAACAGTCAATGTGGAATAAAAATTATTCCCACAATGTGGTGAAACAGTCTTTGCAACATCCCAAAATGCTAATGAAGAGGTAGGCAAATGGACTTTATGGGGTTGGGAGCTCAGCAACCAGTAATGGACAGCATGGTGGGGTTGCAGTAGTTATATGACCTCCCAGTAACTGAGTCACAGCTGCTTACTGGTAAGGGGAGGGCGAGGTGTGAGCTGGAGGGGAGGTTGGTATGGTGCAAATGCACTGGCAGAGCAAATTTGGTTCTACTGCCATTGTGTTTGCACTGCACCAACTTCTTTGTCTTCCCCCACCTCCTACCAGCGTCAGGACAGGTGAGCGCTGTAGTCCCAGTATGCCATCTGGTAGTATCCATGGCCCCAAAGTTGGCACCGGGGCACCAAGTACTCAAATGGAGAGTGGGTCTCTGGGGCCTTAAGATGAGGTCTCTTAGCTCTGCTATTAGGAAGCTTTTATCTTTGGGGTGGGGAATGTGATCCTCAAGGCCTCTTTGACACACTCCCTATCCCAACCCCCTCTCCTTAGTCATACCCTCCTCAAGTGTGTTTGCCTGGCTGGGCTGTTTCCTTGAATTGCGATGATACATCTTGCTTGCCTGGATGGAGAATAAACAAGGGGTATGTGAGTGTGTGTAAATGCTAACTGTCAGGAGCCAGAGTCAGGTGTAGGTCAGCTATAAACAAACACTGATGTCAGTAAAGTTAACTCTTTGTTCAAAGAAACCAAAACAGTGCAGGCCTAGTGATCCCAGCATCTCTTCTCAGTAGGCCGTGAGGACTGAAGGTCCCACTGCTGCCTACTGGTTTCCCCCAAAGCAGTTGAATCTGTGTGCAAACCAATCTCTGCTCTGCTCTGCTCTTTTCATTTCTCTGCATGTTCTGGGAGACCAGGGGGGAGAGGAGTGGGTTGCAGCAGGAGGGGCAGACTCCTTGGATTCTTTAGCAGCCTGCCCCCACTCCTCTTCAGCCTCTGATTCTTGACAGCCCTCTGCTGCAGCCTTTTTCTGCTCACTAAACCCTGTTACCTCTTCAGCTTCCAACCCCTACTGCAAGTCTGCTCCTCCTCCTCCCTCTGATCACGCATTATCATCCCACCACCAATCCCCTGCTCTGAGCCTTCTTCCCTTGGGGGTTCCCTTAGGGGTTCACCAGCTGGTGTCTCTCACCACTCCTCTGGATCCAGCCAGTCCATGACACTAATCTACTGTACAAAAGTAAGGCTGACATTTATTGTTACACCCACTGCTGTCTCTATTCCCACCAGTCACTTGCATGCTATTCCTGCCTGCCCGTAAAGGTTGGTCCTTGAAATGTGGTCCTTGGGCTGAAAAAGGTATCCTCTTCCTAGAAATGTGCTGATTTTAAACATTTGCTAAGAGGTACAACCCTGGCACCACCTTCAGTGAAGGTGAACACATTGCCCATGGGGGCGGAGTTCTAATCCAAGTGCAAGCAGCATCCTTAAGCTGCTGAGCCATACTTTCATGTGCATGCTTCTGTATCATCACCTCCAAAACCGTGCTTTTCAATGCAGCAGCAGCAGTTAGCAAGTTCAGCTGCCAGCCACTGAGTGATGTAGAGGAGGCATGTGTGAATCAGCACTCTCTTGGCAGGAAGCAGCCTCATCCCAGGTCTGTGAACAGACTGAAAAGGGAGGGAGGAGAACCATCTGGTATCACAAGTAAAGAGCTGGAAAGCCTAGGAACAGTAAAGCTATTTTCCCTCCCCTGATCTTTGGCATCATCAGTTGACACGTGCAGTAGGCTCCACTTCCCAGCCCATTAAAAAATAAATAAAACAGGACCTGAAAGAAGTTAGGAAGGACTTTTGTTTCTCCTAAAGTGTTTTCAAAATAGGGAGTGCTGAAATTCTTTATTACTCCTAGTAATTCCTAGCATGCCATTGATCCAAGTGCCTTTAAAAACTGAAGGTACAAAGCTGGAACCACCCTGCTAAAAATAGCATAGATATTACTATTGATGTTCTTAAAAACAAGTGGTTCTTGAAAAATGATACATTCCGTTATATTTATTATTTTTTTAAAAGTAATTAATTCTGAAAAGAGCAAAAGGAAAACCTTGTTTTAAAAATAAATAGATTGTCCATTGAATTAATGGCATTATCCCGTCCTGTGACCTAAATTGTTTTGCTGGGGAGGAAACGCCTTTCCAGGAGGAAAGGTTACAGCTGCTTATCATTGCGTTGCACTTTACCATCTTACTGCAAAAAACAGTGAAGTGCTGTTTCTCTTTATATAGACTTAGTTGAGAGGAAGCAATTACTGTGTTGTGACTTTGTTTTCCCAGTGTCCAGGGTGATAATTCAATGAGATGGCTACTATTAATGTAAGCACAAGTTTGAAGCATTCATAAGGGCTTCCTGTAAATTGCAATAAAATACAGTATTGAAATTAAAATGTCAGATTTGTCACTTTCTTCTAAAATAAGGGCAAGAAGAAGAAAAAATCCTTGCATTAAAGAGGTCATATTTAATGGGATTTCCTGCACACAGAACCCACTGTGTATTCAACCTCCTCCTACAATTTTAAAGAGAACCGTGTAGACATTATGATCTCTGGAACATGTGAAATAGCCACAATGTATTGCAAGGATCCCTGTAGGGGCTGCATATCTCTATATGCAGACATACTTTGTATCCCAGTGGCTATGGGGCCACCCATAGTTGGTGATGGAAAGTAGACAGACATTCTCTTACAATGTTATTCTCAAAAGTAGCTCTGCTTTCCCACAAATGTGAAGGAATGTCTGTCATTTGCTCCTGTCGAAAAGGGTCAATTTGGGGTAAAAGGGTGAACAGATTTGATGGAAGCTGTACATGTTTCCCTGCCCAGGGTGGCATCAACAATTGAGAATAAGCTGAGGTGGTGGCTAGCCCAAGCAGGGGTGCCAACTTGAATAACATATTTTTTTTTTGGGGGGGGAGGTAATCCCCACCCTGCATAATCGATCACAAGACGCTGCACAAGCACACCATTTGAATGGCAGTGCACATCAACTTTGGGAGATGCCTGGCCCCCTCAAATATTTTATTGGGGTGTGTGTGGTGAAGGGAACTTGGCCCCTAGGAGTTGGCTGCTATGAGCCCAAGACATCTAATGGTTCCTCCTATCATGAAGCTCTGGAGAGGGGAATTGATTGAAGGAAATATCTGTGTTCATTTACCTTTTACCTTTTATTTTTCCATTTAGACTGTGTGTTTAGCAGCAGGCCTGTGCAGAGGGAGTGGCAGCTGGGTACACTTGCCCTGGGCCTTGGAGGTCTAAGCTGGCTGGAGGGCCTCTGTTTTTTTGTGTGTTTTTTTTAGTTTATAATTTTATTCTAACAAAACTTCTACCCTGGGCCTCAGACAAGCTCTGCACAAGCCTGATCAGCACAGGGTAAGCAGGCAGTGACCTTCCCTTCATCCCTCCTACTTTCTTCTTTAAAAACTAGAGAGATGCTTGCAATACCTTCTTCTGTCTTGCGTCATGCAGGTTGAGCTAAAAGTCCACAATCCTGGCTGCTAGTATTCTCTGCTAAGGACAATGGGACTTGTACTTCAGTGCCTTTTAGTAGAAGGGGATGCTGCAGTGTAAAGCTGTGACAGGAGCCTCCTTTCATAAGCAAAGAAATAAATGGAGAATAATGGAGAGGCCCAGACCATTTTCAAGTAGACTTGCATAGGATTGCCATCCATCCAGGAAAAAAAAAGCCCTGGTCTGTTTCTGATTTGTTAACAGAGGTTTGCTATGCAGAAACCAGTACTCTGTGTTTTTTATTGCATGGGGCCAAATATGATCACATGATCAGTCCTGTGGATCAAACTGCTGCTGAAAGGACAGCAATCCCTGACTTGCAAAAGAGCTATCACACAACCTCCTTTATTTGCTCTGGATGTTTCCAGAATATTTTAAATGGTTTTAATGTTAGGCAGATAGTACGCCTTCTTGAAATCCTACCTGTTTGTCATATCACTACTTCTGTCAAAGGATTTTTCTGTTTGATTTATCCCAGGGAGCATTGAAATGTAAAGTAATCACTATGGAAACAGAATATTTATCTGAGCTGATTACAGTTTAAGTGTATAGAATAGGACTTATGTGCCTGATTCATTAGTCATATCAGTAGGATTTTTAACATGCTGGAGAAAAGTGAAAAAGCTTGTAAGTTTGGAATGATGCAGTATAGAGTAGGATAAATTACTAATGCTACATCTTCAACAACACATGACTTGTGCAGCGGGTAGGAGCAGGGCTGAGGTGCCAGTGGTCTTCATTAATAAATGCAAAGTAACAGATTCATTAGTTAACAAAATGAAATAAAAATGCTGGTTTATGTTTGCACAGAACAGCATTGAAATTAGCTGTATTATGTAAGGTATTTTTAATCAGCAAAACTAGTTGCATTATTCCAACTGATCTGTGGGATCTAAACAGAGGTAGATATCTCCTTGGGTGGATGGGAGGCTGCTCAGCACTGGGCAGCCTCCCTCCTGAATAGAGCTTTGAAGGTGTGGAACCAGCAGTAAATCACACCAAGCAAGTTGGATTTAACTCTTTATTAGCAAAAACAGGATCTGCACAGGAGTGTCAGGCCTAATGAGCATAGCAACTCATCTCCGGTAGGTCTTGCTCTCATGAATCAGTTGCTGAGACTGACAGCTGTCTAAGTCCTCTCCCCTCCAGGGTTTTCCCCAAGCAACTGGCAATTGCGCCTGCATGAAGCCAACCTTTCCTCTGCCCTTTCCATGCCTCCCCTGGTTCTGGGAGACCAGGACGGTGGGGAGCTTTTCGCAGCAGGAGAGGCATATATCCGTGCCTTTTCACCAGCTGGAGTCATCTCTTCCTCTTGGTCTCCCTTGGCACACCTATTGAAATTAAAGAACACAACTAACATAGGGTCTACTCTGAGGAGGACTTCATTGGCTACAACTTATAATGACTAGATGGAATGGAAACAATTCAGGGGCACAAGGAGTCCAATGGAGTTGGTATTTTAGCCCAGCTGATGAAATGAAACCTCTTTCCGACTCTCTCACCACTGCTGCAGCTTGTTGGAGTGGCTGTTGGTCTCAGATGACAGTGCTTAAGCATTGGTTGTGTTAAAAGTTCAGGGTAATGGAAAGTGGGAATACAAATTAAGAAACAAAGAAACAATACATTAAAATTAAAACAACAGCAGGAGCAGTAAAGTAGGAGTGCCATAGAGTGCTGTTTTCTTCCTGTAATTGGTGCCTTTTCCCTTTTCCTTTCTACGCTCTTCCCCCTCCCTCCCCAGCCCCAGCTGGACCAGTCTTTTCCTGGTTGATTGGCAATCCTGCTTCTCACACTCTCTTGTTAAAAATGAGTAGTGGAGACATATTGGCTTTTGACCAATGTGAAAAATTAATGGACCAAAACATTGTTGGCTGTGTACAATGAACTGCTGAGTGAATCTTATTCAGTTGGATAGTAGCTGTTAGCACTATTGCTAAGGGGGGGAAATGAAACCCATTGAGAGTTTACTGTAAATGTGTGCGAAGTAGTGTTCTGTTACCATGAAACTGTAATGCTGCTGATGACTACTTGCATTGTTGAAACAATGCCCAGTAGGGAAGCTCATGCAGTAGACAGTGAAGCAACTGCTGGAATAAATGGCCAATAGTAGGAAACCTCTACCCCCAACCACAATTCTTCACATATGGATTGATTGTGTTACTATTTCTTTTAAATGCAGTTCCATCAAGGTACATGGCACCTCAGTGTTTTATAGACAGTGTTTTATACTGTTATAAAGAAGCACAATCTGAAAGTGACAAGGAGGGAACAGACAGATTTGTTTTACAGCTGCTAATGGAAACTTGCATGTATTAAAGTTCATAAGTGTTCCCTCTGTGGATCACCTGGGCAGATGAATCACCTGCTAATAGTACCTCTTGTCTTGATTGAGTTTCACCCAGGGTGGAAGACTCATTGAACTGAATGAGACCTACTTATAAGTAGCATTTCTACAGCATATTTTATAGCAACAAGCTTTGCACAAAAAATAAAAAGCATTGAAAATCTACTCCAGGAATCGGGGGTAGGGGTGACTTGTTGCTTGTACTGTACAATTCTTAAGAAACTAGTTTAGTGCCAGTCTTGTCTTTTATTTGCCTTTTGTTTGTTTTTTAATAGTGATGCTAACTTTATGGTTTATGATCGCTGTTTTTAATTGTAAGCCATCCTGAAAATCTCCAGACTGAAGAGTGGGATATAAATATTGCAATAAAAAATCAACAAGAATGTTATTTGGCTCCAATGATTTCATGGACCCTTCATTAAGACCTGCAACAGCCATATGCACATATGTGGCAGTGGCCTCCAACTCTCTTCTGGCAAGAGGAATCCAGTTTTCCTAGATATAGCTTGAAAGTATTAGTGATAGCTGATTCCTGTCAATGAAGGGGTTTTGATTGTTTTTTGTTTTTGTTTTACCAAGGAAAGCTTAGAGATCACAGAGGAGCAAATGTTAGGCACAATAATGAATGGATAAATAAAATATTTGGTAAATATATAAATGTGTAACTAATGCACTTTGCAAGGGGATAGTTAGAATCGAAAAATAATCAGTTCTCCTGCCAAACTCATAGATTGCCAGTGGGGTAGTTTTATACATACAGTATAGACTGTGTTGAATAATATATGGATTTGTACAGATGTATACCTAAACAGCATAGGCACTGTATTCTAGGCATTTCTTTATATGACATTTTTAGAAGAGTATATGCCAGAATTGCCAGAATTGGGGTGGCTGTGTGTCCCAGGCTTAGTATATTTGAGGGGCTGTTTGGTTGATATAAAAAACTGTAAGAGAGCCAGTGTGGTGTAATGGTTGGGGTGTTGGACACCAGGGCATGAATCCCCACTCAGCTGTGGAGCTCACTGGGTTACCTTGGTTCAGTCTCTGTTTCTGAGCCTAACCTAGCTCTCAGGGTTTTTTGCAAGGATAAAATGGGGAGCAGAGAACCATGTGTACCATATTGAGCTCCTCCCGGGGGAGGTGGAGGGGGAGATGGTGTATAAATGTAATAAATATTAAGGGAGAGCAGGGTGCTTGAAGTTTCCCAGAACTTGGAGCAGGCACATAGTTCACCTGGCCATAGTCTTCCATACAATGTTCTTCATATTTAAATTATTTTTAAATTTGTATTTCCCTCCTCTCTCACTTAGCATATACTGTACACATTTTATACAAATCTGTTTTCTGACCTCTTTTTTGGATGTGCAAATGACTATCTTAGCCAGGTTCCATAGACTACTTCTTATTACTGAATACAACAACAAGGCTGCTTTATATTATATATTATTTGCATTTATATAGCACCTACTTTGTTTTTGAAAAACTGCTGATTTGGCATTCACATCTCTGGTAAATCGGGAAACATTAATAGCAATCCTAAATATGTAGGCCTACTCTGAGTAGCTGACATTGGCTATCACCCATAGGTTTTATAATATTTTTAAGGCCTCTAGCCACTGAGTGCATTTTGATTTGGGCTGCACTTACTGAGTTCTCAATCAGCCTTGAGTCTCTGGAATGGAGCAAGATGAGATCAAAATTAAATAATATGCACTATTTAAATAATATTAATATTAAATAATATGCACCATTTAATGCACCATTACAATGATATAAAAAGAAATGTTGTGCAGAGGCATTTGTTAGCAATAATTTTATTAAATAAGATTATTGCTTGCAAACCAATGGTGTCAAGATGGCTTTCTGTATCTGTCACATTCAGTAACTGATATGCATTTTAGCTCATGGGTGCTATATTGCTTTTGACATGGAGACTCCTCTAGGTTTCTTGTGGAAGCCAGAATATTTTTGTATGCTTGTTTGTTTGACCTTATTTCCTACCAGTAGGTAGCCTTTGGCGCTGAGATAGGATTGATCATTTGTGGTCTGAAGAGGTCACATATACATTCTTTTTCTTCTTGTTGTTTGTTCTGTCTCTTCTCTACCCTTCCCCTTATATTAGAAATGAATAGTAGTAGAAAGTGAGACAAAAAATGAGGTGTTGTATGCTAAGGTGATATAAAGAATCCTTCCGTATTTAGCTGGTTTGTCTTGAACGTACGCCCAAGTTCTGTATCTGGTAGGACTCCGCATTGTGGCGATGGGCCACTCTTGCTTATGTTATTTCTATGTAGAAGGAGAGCTCGTTTGCTCCCTCCCTTTCTCCATGCTGTTGCTCTTTCCTAGTAGAGAGGGACAAAGATCTATGGACCACCATACAGCTTGTCTCATGAAGCCAGGGAGGGAGTGGGGGAGATGAATGGTGATGTCACCAAGAGGCTTATTTTCCTAGGGGAAAATGGCAGTTCCACATTGTGCATTAGATCATGGGAAATGCATCTTTAAAAACTAGAAGTATTCCAGATCAAAAGGAAAGACTGGAAGGATTTTGGAAGCTTTTATTTGACTTTGTAACAAATATTTTGAAATTGGCAAATGATTAAGGAAACTCTACTAATACCAAAATATGTGGAGAATTAATAATACCTAAACGCCAGAAAACCTTTGAGGACAAGCTGTTTTGGAATGAGTTGTCTCCCTTTTATGCCCTGGCTGGTCCTCAGTATGTCTGTCATTGGGTAGCTGGGGCTCTGAGATGAACAATTTAATATTAAACCTCATGAGACAAAGAGTGGTCTACAAATTGGAGGAATAAATAAATAAATAATTTTTTGTTGTGCTTAACTCCATTTTGGGGGGTGGGGGGGGAAGGTATTACTTGAGAGACACGAGTATTCAGACCATATTGAATCATAGGAATTAAATATCTGGGTTTTTTTGGTTTTTTGGTACTATCTGAAACGACAGTTGTTAGAGGTAACTCCGTGCATTTCAGTTGGAAAAGCTGGCTGAAATAATTAACTGGTAACTCTAAAAAAGCCAAGTGCACATGCAAATGTAAAACTTGGATATCAGATCTGTGACACTCCCCTAGGGACTATTATGATGCATTAATCAATGAATGGCATGTACTGATCTATAAATCTATTCTTGGCCTCATTGGCAGGGAGAGAATGTGTATTTGATGTGATTAACTGTTTTGAGTACACAGTGTACCATAGAATTGCTTTATGCAAAATAAGGAGTTTATGTTTCGTCGTATAGGAGATGTCACTTGGAAGTAATCATAGTTTAGAAAAGCAGGCCTGTCCTTTTATACAAAACATGTGTGGCTTGATTTCCTGTTTCTGTCAGTTTATTAAATGACACCAGGTCTTAAAATAGACAGAGGCAATGATAGGGAATTGCTTTTGCCTGAAACAATCCCTCCCCAAAATATTTGTTTTTCTAAATGACGAATGAGAATGGCTCAGAACATGGATAGTCTTCCCAAATCTTTACTAATTCTTCCACCATATAAAGGTGTCACTCATGTAGAAATATAAATGCTGCCAGTGTTAGAACAGGAGCAGAGAGAGCTGTGTGGTGAGTCATTAGACTGCCAAGTTTGACAAGGTCACACATCTCCAAATTTCACTCATTGTCAGATTTCCATTCTTGCTGTGGGAATAGCAATAGGCAGCGCAGATATTCTTCACTCTAAATGAGTGTCCAAGGGTCAAGAAAATGTTGTGGCAGGGATATTTGTACCTTTCGTTTTGGAAATTTCCATTTTGAAGTTAACCCCCAAGCTCTGTCCAAAGACAATTACTGATACACACATGTACATTCCTAAACTCTTTATGTATTTTGCTTTCAGACCTTTTTGCAGCCATGGGTTTGCCCTATTGTAATGAGAAAACAGCCAGCCTGGCAACAAACCTACATATCTACCACACCAACTTTGTTTTGCTTAGTCCTCCATATTATTTTGATCAATTAACAACAACAAAACAGAAATAAAAACAACTTTCAGTTTTAACATGTTTGTTAAGGGCTTGCTATATCTGCTCAAGTTCCAAAATACCAAGAAAATGCAACTCTTAAGGACTGCACCCTTAACAGATGCATTATTTAGGCAATGTGGACATATTATGGTATCTTACATTGTGGTCCGTTCAGGCTTCACCAGTGCTTTGGAGTTGGATGGCACAGGGGTAGACCTAAGGCCCAGCTTTTTTGGTTCAAGTATAGACACGTGGAGTCTATGCAACTGAAACTGCTGTTTCACTTTCCAAGTACTCAACTGGCACTCAATACCACCTACATATAATTATAAACGTTGGAAGGGACCTTGAAGATCATTTAGGAGTTGAATCTCCTAGAGCCCTCCCACGTTCTTCCCACAGCTGGAGAAGCACCAACTAGGCTTTAGATAGGGGTGGGGAGGACCCTGGGACCCTCTGGGACCCTGTCAGAACCCTCTGGGGCCCTGTCAGGGACCCTCTGGGACCCTGTCAGAACCCTCACGCCTCCTTCCCCCAAACCAGCGCCTACCTTACCTGGCTATGGGAAGGCAGCGCAAGGGCTGGGGGAATGGTGTCAAATGTTGCTAAGGGCTGCCAAGAAAGGCCTCAAGAGTTGCATATTGGACCACCCTGCTGTAATTGCTTAGACTGTTAGCTCCTTGGGGACAAAAGTAATAAACATGAGGCTTTGAAGAACTGATCTCCCTCTTCTCCTTGTCCTTCCCCTCTCTTTCCCCGGTATGCTTTCTAGTTTGTAAGAGTCTCTGTGTGTTTGTGTGTATATGCATATATATGGATGATTTGAATTGCTTTAGGAGACAATAAATTATATGAAAAGGAGAATAAAAATATAATAAAAACAAAAACAAAAACTGATGCCAGCTGCTCTCAGCCCACAGGATAGAGTATGACACAGCTAATCAAATAAATAGGAAATAAATAATAAAACTTGCTAGCTGGAGTTTATGGACTCCATTACAAGTGCCTAGGAGTTCTTAATGTAAAAGCAACTCTTCCCAGCCACAGGCTTATTGCAGGAACTTGCAAGGTGACCTTTTGAAAGGTTTTATGAGAATACAATTTAATGGAGCGTTGGCATTAGTGCCAGTCTGGGAATGTCAGCTGGCTGAACTGAGCTCTCTGAAACTTCCAGAAGACCGTCATCGCTCTCTAGAACAGTCTACTGCTAGTTTAGAAAGTGGGTGCACACCCTTTTAAAGCAACTGTGTTTCTCATTTGGTAAACTTTCCTTTGTGTTGAGCACAGCAGGAGTTTGACTAGTACATGTACCGAAAAGATATACTGCTACACGTTTTATTGTCTGTAATGAACACTATAGACAGAGGGCCAAGCTCCAAACAATCTTAGGGGTGGCATGTTCCAGTTCTGTGAAGCTTGGGGACACCTTCCGCAGCAATATTTTCCACGAAGCTTTTGGCACAGTCCCCTCACCATCCTCTTTTACTGTCAGCCATAGCTCAGTGGTAGGGCACATGCTTTGCATGCAGAACGTCCCAGGTTGAGTCTGTGGTGTCTCCAGGTAGGGATGGGAAGGACTCCTGCTTGAAGCCTTGGAGAGCCACTGCTGGTCTGTGTGGGTAATACTAGGTTAGATGGACCAGTGGTGTGAGGAAGCTTCCTGCCTCAGACTAGATGCTATTCTAAAGGTGTATCTGAATTCTGTACATGGATTTTTCTAGGTCTTATTAAAAACACCCCAACCCCAAACCAGCAGTTATGAGGTTCTGATCCAGATTGGGACCACTAAAAATTGTTACTTTCAAAGCTGCAGAAGGTGATTTTGAGTGTTTCTGTGTTCTGCCACCGCTGCTCCTCATTCCCAGCAGCAACTGTAACTGCTTCACTCTGCCTAATGGTAGGGCTGGCCCTGTATGTCTTCTTTTGGTAAATTAAGCAATTTAAAAAGAGATGTGGAGAAACTCAACCATGGGATTAAAACACATAGTTAAAGTCATTGAACTAAATGCCTATTCTTCTTCCCCTTTTTACTTTCTATCCTCTTAGAGGTGTGCAATAATTCTTTGTGTGCTGCTATTCTGCCCATTTAATCGAAAAGACTTCAATTATTTTTGTTGGTTGTTTATTCACTTCGTCACTCACATTTATGTTCTTTACCCCATTTTTAAAACTGCAATTTGGTGGTGGCAGCAGAACAGGTTTATGTGACTGTTCCTTGTGGCTGCATATTCTTTTCAAGATCAACTGGATGTTGCATTACTCTAGCGTCATCCTGTTGAAAAAGGTGCCCATCACACAAAAAAGTTGCAAGCAGCTGCAGGGGCCGTGTCCCTCCCCCTCAGAATGTGCTGGAATGATGTGACGTAAAGGATGCATTGGACAATGGCTGTTAAACTCAATTGAATGGCATCAAAGTTTGCCTCAAAATAGCACAATCTGGTTTACATTGCTAAACAAACCAGAATTCTATCCACTCACAGGCTGCTCTTTATCAGCATAACAGTTGTGGTTTATAAATTGCAGATTAGGTATTCCTTTAGAAATAGCATATCAAATGTGAATTATTAAAACAACACGATGTCTGTTAGCTATGAAAATGTAACCTCCCCTCTTCAAAGAAAATCAAGGAAAGACACTTCTGTGGATGACATAACCAGCAGGATTAGACAATCCTTTTCTGAAATGACAAGCACACAAAACATGGGCCTTCAGGTGAGGATAGCGAGTAAAACCACTTTCATAAGCTGCTTACACATGTATACACACGAAAGCACACCACCACTACCAGAACCCTTGTAATTGCTCCATACAGCGAAGTGAGGGAGTCTAGTCCATAGTAACACTGATGTCTGCATTCATGTATTTGGCCCAAAAGGAAGTCTTGTCTCACTTGCAAGAAACATTATGTATGACAACAACTTGTTGATGAACCAGTCTTATGAGATGCTGTGCTAGGGAATTAGGTAGTATTTTGTAATTGAAATACTGTTTTAAAAGCACCATGTTTAGTGGTTTACATATTTTATTAAATATAGGATACAGAGAAAAATCACAAAAGATGCAGTAGGTTGGAAATTATTTCTTTTCATTTCCCCCTGCTTCTTGCTGCCTTTATCTGGCTTCTTCCTGCTCCCCCCGCTGCTACCACCGATCACAAACAACAACAAATTCTGCTACTGTTGATGCGACTTCAGCTTCTATGTATTGTTCTTGTTTACAACAGTGTTTGAGGAGGTTTTCTTCTTCTTCTTCTTCCTTCTTCTTCCCTATTGTTTTACCGAAAACACAAAAAGCAAGAATAATCAGCTTTTCTTTTTATGAATATTTCGTTGCAACATTTCAATTTTAGCATATAAGTAAAAGCAAACAAGATAGCTATTTCTATTGCATCCAGCGCTGACTCTTTTAAAAAATAAAATAGAGTGGGTTTGCTTTGCAACCTTTCATTTGCTCTGTCACTACAAAAAGCAGTCTCAATTTTAACACAGTGTTTGCATATTCTGCTTCTGAAAAAGAGAGCGAGGTGTATTTGTTTATTTAATTCTGCAGAATTATAATCACCCTCTCATCCTGCTTATTCTCGATCTAATTAAACAAGGGTTAGATGCTAATTATTTGCTGCTAGTTGTCTAGTATTGGGTACACAGCATCCTCTTGTTTCAAAACTCATCTTACAAATTTTCTACTATCAGAAATATTTTGATGGTGAACTTCAAAGAACAGAGTACACAGCAGAAAGCACATCAGTTGAACTTCAAAAAGAAATTCTAACTTTAAAGAGAGCTTCATGTCCAGCACACAGAAAAATAAAAACTGCCCAAGCTCTTCCCTTGCAAAGCTAGGGCATAATATAGTAGGGCAGAGGTTTTCAACCTTTTGGGGTCCACAGTTCCCTTGACAAACTATATTCTTTCTGCAGCACCCCTGTGGGGCTCAGGAGCCCAGTTATGTCACCCGTTGCCTGCAGAGCCAGCAGCCACTCACCCCTTTTTGAACATCCTCCCTTGTGGAGTGTTCCCTCAGCCTCCTCTCTGCTCCATGCTCCTTGGGAGTCCTTTGGGCAACTGCAACTACTGCTCCTGGTGTCTGAGCTGCCCCCCACCCCAAAGAAAAGTGCCTTCTCACACTGCCCCACAGGGGCCTGGGAAGCACCCCCTGGTCAGCCCCAGAGGCACCATTCACCTGGGGAGCTTGTAGCCAGAGCTGCTGCAATAAACAGCTGTGCAAAGGGAGGGAGAGACATGAGAGGGCATCAGAGGAAGGTAGGGAAGGCATGAGGGACAGAGGTCAGTGTTGCCTATGGCACCCCTGACCATCTTTCAAGGCACCCCAGGGTGCCACAGCACACTGGTTGAAAAACACTGCAGTAGGGCATTTTGGAAGTGCAACAGCAGAGATGGTTCAGTTTGCAATCTAAGAGTTAATTCTGTTCTCAGTGTTAGTCAAGTACCCAAGAGGGTGTGTATGGAGAGGTTGCTTAATAACCAGTCAGAGTGGCATCAACTTGACTGAGGTTGCATGTGTTTTGATTTGCTGTGTTCTTAGGGAGTTTTCCCATATATGTGGTTGAATGTCTTCCTGCTATGCACTGATATTGTAAGGCCAAATAAACATTTAATACTCTCAACACTCTTTACTAACAAGTAGTGAAGGACATAGGTTTTTCTCTTTGCAGTTGTTTTCCGGAGGATTGCTTCATTCGTTACATTTGCCTCCATATTAGTTCCTATAATATTTAGAAGTCATCTAAGTGTTTGCCTCCCCGACCAGAAGCCAGCTTTTGTGTGGCTTCCAAATCTTATAAAAACATTTACATATACTTGCATAATTTATGAAGTGGCTGAGTCAAAAATAGTTTGAGGACTGCTACCGTTTTCATTCCAGTTTTTCAAAATTGATTTCTTTGAAATACCAGATTCTACCTTTTCATAAGGTTGAGGAGGGAAAACTGCAGAAATTGGATGTACATGTATATCAGCCATGTTGCACGTTACCTCATGGTGCATGTAGAGAGTTGGGAAAGCATAAGTTCCTAACAGACATCTTCTGCACCTGTTTCATCTGCCTACATAAGACTAGGAGCCAGGCACAATATCAAATAACATTCCTTTTATTGTTTTTCAGTCAATGCACCATCTTGAAAAAAGCTGGGTCCCTATCGCTTTCTCCCTAGGTACAGTTTTAATGGCAGTCTGTGGCTGTTGGATGAGAGAAGCCTTGCTTTTGTCTCTTCTAGTATTGAAATTTTGGATGTGCCCTTTGCACTGTAAGGCAGACACAAAATGTGGCTGGGTCATAGAACTGTACAGTTGGAAGGGACCCAAGGATCATCTAGCTCAACCCCTTGCAATGCAGGACTGTGCAGCTGTCTCATAAGGTATCGAACCTGCAACCTTGGTGTTATCAGCACCACACTCTAACTATCTGAGCTATCCGGGCTGACCACCACTGTACCATTTCTGTTTGTGTTAGGTCACTAGATTATTTCCAGTAGTTGAACTATAGACAGCATGGAACTTTCACATTTGTCTGTAGTAAATAATGCTCCAATTATTCTACAGGGACACTGTACTGCAGCGCGTACATTGATGTGAGGTTGAATTTGTTTGCTTGCAACAAATATGTGATGACTAATTGGGATGCCAGGAGGCAAAAAGGGAGGAAAAAACAACAACACAAAACTTGACACCTAAATGTCATACAGCTTTTACATTAGCAAATTGAGTCTCTGTTCTTTCCGACTGGAGCTTAAGATCCTGAGAAGATTTATAAATAAAGCCCTGACAGTGCTCTTGCTTCAACAAACAAGTATGTGTGGCAAACTGTTTTGTTTCATTTTTTAATATAGGTAATTCAGAAAAGAACTGTGAGCAGGTGGGAGTGGGGAACCTTATAAGAACTGTCAGTTCACACGTTTGTGAATGTGCGATGCTGTACAAGCAGAACATGACTCAGTATTTAGCATTTAATGTGTGACAGGCATATTGTTTAAAACTGAGGAAGAGATGCTGAGTAGGTTGCTGTTCTTTGTAGCACATCTTTTGCTGAGTATATTTTCCACTTATGTAAGCCAATACGCTGACACTACTGGCACTAATAGTGTTGACCTTTGGGGGAGGTAGAGGGGCTGCGTAATGCCAGGAACCCTTTGTATACTGCTCAATAGGGGTGGCTCAGTCTGTATGCAAAATGAGATGGTGATCAAGATAGTGAAACTTTGTGACCTGTGTGCTCACCAGGAATGAAAGGTTACTTGCCCCAACCACATCGATCATACCATGTAGCAACCATTCTAGGTAGCACAAGCCAAACCCTAGTAGCTTATGGGAATGGTACTGATTTCCTTTAACTTTGTACATATTTGTTTCTGTCTCTCTCTGCCCTGCCCCCAATTTACATGGTTGTGTCTGTTTTCTAGCATTTCCACCCCCACCCCACCCCCTGCTCATTCATATCCTGAGAGATACTTTAAGATTCACTAGTTCGTTAGTTCCTGGAGTAAAACCCTATGGGTGCATATTATGGCTGCAACCGTTACCTGATTCATCAGTTAGCCCAGCCTTTCCCAAGTTGGTGCCTTCCAGCTGTTTAGACTACAACTCCCATCAGCTCTAGTCAGTACATCTGTGCTGGCTGAGGCTAATGGGAGTTGTAGTCCTAAACATCTGGAGAATACCAGGTTGGGGAAGGCTGAATTAACATTTTAACTGATTCAGAAGTCCCAAATTAAGAAGGTAGAAAAAATTTTTTATAATGGTTAATTGTAATGTAAGAACCTGGAGGAAGAGTGCGTAAGTAGAGATATTTCATGGGGTTTTTTTTGTGGTGTGTGTGTGAGAGAGATATTCTTCTAAAATGGTGCCTGCTATAACATGTGCTTGCATGCTTTTGAAAACAAGTCACCCATGTTCAAATTATCTGAGTAGCAAGAACCCAGGGGGGGGCAGCATGTATTCAGGTTCATTTTCCCTTGAATGAGTTTACTGGAGGCTTAACTGGCGGTTTCATAATGGTTGTTGCATATTTACAAAATTATGGTTTGAGCATTTTGCTTGCTCAGTGCTGGAAACAAAACTAATAAGCAAGCCAAGGCTCAGGGCAGTTAAATCAGTGTTTCGTTGTCAAGCCAAAAGGCACACCTATGAGCAGAACCAAGATCCAAAATTTAGACTGTAGCTCATGAGATTTACTCCAGCAGCAGGAAATAAGGGTCATCACCTGTCAAAGGCAGATTCACAAGAAAAGGGTAAATAAAGGGGAGGATGGTGCCAAGAGGTACCAAGGCAGATAGAATGGCCAGAGCTTGGTGAAACCAAGAAACTAGAAACAGGAGTGATCAGCAATTGAAGAGAGGTGGGCATTTTAGTGGGAGACTCACAAAGGTTGCCTGGATAGAAAAACCTGAACAGACAACTTCCTACTGATTAACCTGCAGCATTTTTACTTGGAGCAACTAGTCCTTGCCAGGATTGCTGCATGCCAGCCAGCACTCAGTGGGTTGCCATAGTCAGCTTGCAGTGAGAAAAAGCTGCCTTTAAATCTCCCCCCGCCTTCCGATAGCATAGCTCTCCTCTAATCTCAAGATGTCTAAGCTGTTATAGAATCTGAATCAGTTTGTTTGACTGGAAGGTCTGTCCCTTTACCACTCGCTTCCCCAGAGAAGCCCAAGGGCTGAGCAACTGTTATGTTGGAGATTTCTTGTTCAAGCCCTGGACCTCTGGCAACAACCCATAGATTCCACAGTGAAGAAGTGTGTATATTGTATTGATGCTGAATCAGTATTCTGAAGAAGGGGCATGTTTTTAAATGAAGGCATTTCATGTTCTGTACAAGTTTGAAAATGAAGAATAACCACACTAAGATCTAAAGAGTCATAAATATTTTATTTTTGAAGATATGGGCCAACCCTAGCTGTTCTTTTCTCCTGCGCAGCAATGTTCTTTGCAAGAACGGAAAACTCTGGAGTCTCTTGCTCATGCACAATTAAACAATTTGCTCTGTATCATAGGCTGCTGCACAGCAGCCTGTATCCCTGCAATCCTCTGTTTAGAGACCACTGGAGGCAAGTTGCAATTTGAGGAAAGGAAACTTCAGTTTGCAAGTCCCCTTGAGGCTGAAGCACAGCTGATAAGACAAAGCTCATAACAGACATACTAGGGCACTAAGCCATGTCAATTTTAATAGGCCCCATAGTATTACCTCCAAAATGTGTATGATTCTAATGGAAAGGACAGTCGAAAAGTAGTTTTATATTTACATATATACATAGGTGAGAATGCAACTAAAAACCTAACTAAAACATATGTCTTGCAATAAACCTATTTATTTTTTAACCAGTTATGTAAAACTTCAAATTTAGTGGTTGTTGTTTTTTTAAAAAAGAGGACTATCATAATCTGTGGCCTTAAACTGTAGCTTACTTTGTGCAGAAGTCCAGCGCCAAACATACTTACCTCCAAAGTAATTTCATTACTATTTTTCTTCTTCTTCTAGACACTACCCAAAGCAGTCCTTTACTACAGTGGCAGACACACCCGAAAACCTTCGACTGAAACAACAAAGTGAATTGCAAAGTCAGGTAAGCTGTGAATTCTTTTGCCTATGTGGTGAACATTGTTCTTAGCAATTGGGATCCATTATTCTAAAATAAAGGCGCAATGGTGTGAGACCAAGGGTTAGTTCAAACAACACACATTGCTGTTTTTCCTCTCACACGTGAAAACTTGATGTTCCAAGACAGAGACACATATTTGTGTGAGCAATAAGAATTTGAATTTACTGGGGGGTGGGGGGGTGGAGCTCTATTCAATTATTTGTGATACCCTTTTTATTGTTGTTTTGATAATGGAAACACTGTTTGACTACTTGGGGTAGGTCCAAGCTGAGGAGGGTCCTGCTCATAGCTGTCTATGAGTATTTAAGGTGCCATTTGACTTGCCCCAGTGGCAGATGCTCCACTTCCTGGGAAGAGTGGCCTTTCCACCTGAGGAGGGATGCTAGGACTTTCCTTGGTTGAGGCAGTCATCTCTCGGGTGGAGCACCCTTTCTTGCTGCTGACCCTTCTTGGCCCCACTGATTGTACTCTTGATGGGGTGTAATGGGAAGGAGGAGGGAGAAGCATCTTCTCCAATATCAGCCACCTTGGATCTGATGATCAGCAGGAGGTTGCCTGGTTGTGGGTCACCTGGTTGCCTTGCTGACGGTGATGCATGACAGAGCCCTCTCAGTGGTAGGTCCCTGTAGCATTTGGCATATGGAGAAACATTAATATTTGGCTTTTTTGAAGTCCTACTAAAATGATCAAACTGCTTTTGGCCTAATGAAAAGTGCTGCCCTGATCAGGAGAATCATGGTTTCTCTAAATCTGTGATCATTTAGTTCACATGCTACATTGTTTCCTGTGAATGTGTAGCCAAAGTGGGCACTTGCTACACTTCATTAAAACAGCCTGCCTCTTGCCTTGATACAAGTTACTCATGCTCAAGAGTGCAAGTAACTTGACCAAGTGAAGAGGGGAAGGCCTTCTCTTCACTCTAATTCAGCCTTCCCCAACTTGGGGCCCTCCAGTTGTTTGGAAATGCAACTCCCGTCAGTTGCAGCCAGCACAGCTATGGTAACTGTGGAGAACAACAGCCGGGCAAAGGTTGCCTTAATGGCAAAGAGTAAGGTTACTGGAACTTCCGTCATAGAGCTTCAGTATGCTGATGACAACGTAGTGTGCGCATGCTCAGAGGATGACCTCCAAACCATCCTAAATATCTTTGCAGAAGCTTACGAAAAGCTTGGCCTATCACTCAACATCCAAAAAACCAAAGTGCTGAACCAACAAGTACAAAATAACCCCTCTGCAGCGCCACAAATCCAACTCAATGGTGTAACATTGGAAAATGTCGATCACTTCTCCTACTAGGCAGTTATCTTTACACAAGGGCCAACATTGATGCCGAAATCCAGCATTGCCTGAGCTCTGCGAGTGCGGCTTACTCCCGAGTGAAGTGCAGAGTGTTTGAGGACCGGGACATTCGCAGGGAAACCAAAATGCTTGTTTAAAAAGCTATTGTACTATCAACCTTACTGTATGCTTGTGAAATATGGACCACTTATAAACGCCATCTCCAACTCCTCGAAAGATTCCATCAATGGTGTCAACTTCGTTGGACTGGTCATGTTGTGTGGATGCTTGAAGATCGTCTTCCAAAGCAACTACTCTATTCCGAACTTAAAAATGGAAAGTGTAATGCTGGTGGTCAACAAAAGAGGTTTAAAGACTGTCTCAAGGCAAATCTAAAAAAATGTAGTATAAACACTGACAACTGGGAAACACTGGCCTGTGAGCACTCCTGTTGGAGAACAGCCTTTACCAAAGGTGTCATGGGCTTTGAAGACACTTGAACCCAGAACGCAAGGGAGAAACATGCTAAGAGGAAAGCACGCTTGGCAAAACCACACCGTGATCGACTCCTGCCCGGAAACCAATGTCCCCACTGTGGAAGGACGTGTGGATCCAGAATTGGCCTCCACAGTCACATACGGACTCATTGTTAAAACCGTGTTTATGGAAGACAATCTTACACGGCTATGAGTGATCGCCAAAGAAGAAGTCTTAATGGCTCCCAACTGCTGCCTGCCTGCATATTTGTATGCACATATAAAAGAATGCACCAGTGAGATGGGGGAGCAGAACTATGCTGAGCCCCCAGGAATCCGCATGTGCCTGCAGTGGACTAAATTGCACCACATACATGCATCTAAGAATTCATATTCTCCTTACTTCATAAATAATAGCAAATGAAGTGTTTACCTGTTTATTCAATTATTTCACCTATAGCGTCAGTTACAGTTTAATTTTTAATGATTTGTTGTACTAGGCTCATAAATAATTTACTGCATTTTATGCATCATGCAGAAAGTGCTTCATTGCCTAACACAATCTAAATTTCACATCTGCATTACTCTTTGATCAAGTCCTGTAAATCTCAAAGTACAGCCTGAGTTGCTTATTCCTTTGACTAGGATGCAACTCGTCATTAATACTAGTTGCATCCTAGTGAAAGGTTTTGTTTTGTTTTGTAAGGAATTCGAGCAAAGCAGAGGAAAAGATGGCACACAGATGTTCGAGAACTTTCATATGTTCACTAAAGGCAGCAAAATAAGTTTATGTGCGGTAATCTATCTAAATCATCTTTTGTAGTGTTCCGTTTTTAGCTTTGCAGAGAATATTATCTTAATGAGGCACAGGATGGTATTCAGCTAAGTTTTACTCAGAGTAGGGACAGTGGAAAAAAAAGGAAACAATTAATAACTTTGGTCAATTACAGATGATGAATTAGTGGTTGTTTAGTGGAGGAGTTTGAGGGGGGAACTCAGAGTGCTCTCTCAGTGTACAATTCCTGTGTCATGTCATCTTCCTGCCTGAGAACGTACAGAGCTACACCTGCAGCAAAACTGCTTCACTGGAGGTTTTTAAACAGAGGATGGATGGTCATCTGTCATGGATACTTCAGCTGAGATTCCGGCATTGCAGGGGGTTGGACTAGAACAACCCTCTGAACCCCCTTCCAAATCTACAATTAATTAAAAAAATACCAGCATTTAATCTGCACTAGTGGTGTTGTCAATGTTAGTCAAAATATTCAGGTGTTATGTGCAATTTTAACTATATTTGAAAATGGTGAGGTATGAACCAAGGTGGTGTTACTGACAACAAAAAACAGTAAAGGTATGAAGTGCTACAAATATCTTAAGTGGCAGGAACAAAATGGCACAACTGAATCAAACATTGTCCTAGAAAATTATATGAAGGATGACTGCCCTTTCAGGAGAATTTTCAGTGTGTGTAAGGGGGAGTGAGACTGTACTAGCCAGCCCCATTCACACGTTCAGATGAATTTACAAAAGGGGCTCTTATGCGTGTGTAGCCCTATGCAATCAAGAACTCTATTCAGTTTGTCCAACCTGAGTTCAGTGAGGCTTATTTCCATGTAAGTGTGCAGTCCTAACATTTGTCAGGTTCAGTAGCTAGCTTTCTAATTAAATTCTTCTTGCCTGCTTGATGGAGGAAAGTTTGTCTTATCTTGGTTCAATAAGCGGTGTTCTCATAACACAGGAAGCTTCTTTATATCGAGTCTGACCATTGTTCCATCTAGTTCAGTGTTGTCTACACTGAAAGGCAGCAGCTATCCAGGATTTCAGACCAGGGTCTCTCCCATTCCTACCTGGAGATGCCAGGGATTAAACATGGCCCCCCCTCCATTCAAGCGAATGCTCTATCACTGAGCTATGGCCCTCCTCTCTATTAAACAATTTTTGCCCCTCCACCCTCTCTGAAGGTTGTGTGTCTGTCAAACTTTTGCTTTGTTGCTTCTCATTTAGGTTCTGACTTCCTCTAGGCTTTTAAAATATTTAGTTACTAAAGAAGTCCATATTTTTTGATTTTCAAAAAAGCTGATTTTTTTTTTTTTAAATTAAGTCAGGACACCTGAATGTCATTAATATTAAATGACAAACATTGATTTCTGGTGAGACTTCCTAATTTTGTAGTGCTTAATTTGCCTGAAGCATGGCTCAAAACAACAAAGGAGCATGTCAGGTAAATATATTCTACGCTGCAGCGTGAAGCTTAATTGGAACTGATTGTGAAATGCTTGATTTGAAAAGCTATTGATTTTTTGTTCTGTCGTGTTTAGTTCGTTTTGAAATGATGAACATTTATTGCAGATGTTTAGCTCTAGTAGAGTTTTTAGTATCCTGACCAGCACCGTCTGAATACACAAACAACTTCCTGTATATTTTGAGAGGCTGAAGTAACTCGCTTTTAAAAAATCCGCCCACAAGATGCATAATTTGGTTTACCTGAACGTTTAAAACATGAAAATAAAACTAACTAAGCTTGATACGGGGAAAGTATGCAACTGTCTACTAGAGGGCAAATTTTAAAACTATCTCAGAAACAAAATGATTCTTCCCTATATTTTCAGGGAAACCCCGTAACACTTCAAAACCAGTCCCTTTGCTGGGTAATTCAGATAGAAATAGGATTGGGTTCCTTCCTTTCCGATGCTAATCCAATGTGGAAACAGAAGAAGTGTGATTTATGCTTCCTGTATTCCATTCATGCATACCATTAATCTCAGCCCTTTATTATGCTTCAGATTAAAGCCATGTGTTGTGGAATAGAAGGCTGTGCTTCCACACAATGCAATGGAAGTGTATTTCAAGCTAATGTGCAATAGCCTATTCTAATTTATCCAATTCTGTAGAATATTCTGACATTAATCCACCTAGTTCAGACATAGCAGGGAACTCTGGCTTAATTCAAGCCAGGATATTTGACCTGAATCTGCATGCAGTGGGAGGAGGGAAGTGGTGAGGGAGGAGCATGTGGCCGTGGCTTGTGGCACTTGCCTGAAGCTGACGATGAATGCCCAAATGCGGCCAGTGCCACAGTGAGGTAAAGTGTTTCCTCTCTGTGCAAAGAGTATTTATTTAGGACATGTTTTTACCCTGCCTATCTTCAACCATGGAACTCATAGTGACATTCATGTTCTTCCCATCCCAGGCACTGATAAGACACAGAGCAGCTTAGCTTTATTCAAGACTCCCTTAAAAAATGTCCACTGTCTTCGTCTTTCACTTCTAGGCAATTTGAACTAAGGTTTGCAGGTGGACAATGTCAGACACTGCCATTAGCTTGCTCAGGCTGTTTTAGATGAAGACATATGTACTGACCTCGTATTTGCGGCGATATGCTGCTATCTTTTCAGTTATCTGAATCGGACACGATGCTTGAGTGTTTCACATGTGACAATAAGAATTGTTGCTTAGAAAGAACATTTGATGTAAACTTTACTCTTTCTTGCTTTCTCAGTTGCATGAACACTATTCAGAAATCACAGTACTTCATGTCTGTAACACAAAGTTGTTAAATACCAAACTAGAGAGTGTTTTCTGCTTCAATGTCACAACTATAACAAAGGGCCATCTTCTGTCTTGTCACTGGTTCCATGTTCCCACTTTCTTTCTTTTTTAATGGCTGTATTTGCATTTTACATTTTATTTTTTTAAAAAATGGATTCCTAGCAGTTTCAATGTCATTTGGTACTAGTACTCTTGACCAAGAGCAAACTGAGAGCAGATGGTTGACAGAGAGTGATGCCACCTGGTCTGTCACTGGTGCCAGATATGCTATCTCCTGTCCATGGACGTTTGTGACAAGAGAGGGAGACCAGATAAAAGGCAAACTGTTTGTAAATAGGCTATCCAAAATAACAATGGAATGCAAGAGAAAGTATGAAAATCCCAGTTTGCCTATGCCTTATATTGTCATTCTGTTTCTTTCCTTCCAGGTATAGCTTATGGAAGTTTGTGTTCTTAATTCCTGAATCCTTAATGCACACCATTTCCCTTTCCTTTAATAAACTAGTTTGTGTGTATGCATGCACATGCACTCCTAGGCAATGATGAAGTGAAGATACATGCATGCATACATTAGGTGTCTCTAGTAGTATAGTTCATTGAAACGCTTCTTTTTTTTTTTGAATAAAATGCTTTGTCCACCATTCCCCTTCATTTTATATTCAGCTGCATGAGCGGGGTTACCTTTTTTGTTTCCCATAACAAAACAATATAACGCAATACAAGGTTCCAACTAAACTACAGCAAAACCGATACCTTCATCTTTATTTCTTTTTTCGCTCAAACTAAAGATGCTCAGTTTGCTCCAGTTTGGCATTGTGGGCTGCCTTTGGCTGCAATCCTAAGCGTACTCTCTAATAAGTAAATAAACATGCTTAGGGTTGCCCTGTCAATCTGATGGGCCAATGGCTGTGGTTTGAAGAAAACAGCCTGCCAAGCCAAATTGGACCCTCTGGCAGGCTAATATTAGCCCACAGGCTGGAGGTTCCCCAGCCTGCCTTAAGCCATAGTTAATATTAACCACCGTTCCAGATACATCACAATAAACTATGGTTAACAGACAACATAAATGAAAGCTTCCAGTGTCTTCCTTGTAGATGTGCAGTAGCAGGAGAAGGGGATGTACATAAGTTCAAGGCTTGTATGTGTAACACTAAATGACTGTATGGGTTCAAAGCCTTGAGTTATATAAACATCTTATATGCTTACCTTTTGGTATTTTGGAAATGGGCAAGGTAAAAAGAAGTGTTATATTTTGTCTTCAAGATTCTTTATCCTGGCCTTTTCAGATATCAGGTTTTTTTATACACCGCTCCAGATAGATTTCAGCTGCATCAACCTTTGCCATCATTACTTCTTTATTTTTGTTTGACCTTTTCAGAAATCATAGAAAAATGAGACAATGCTGTACAACCATTAATTACTGTTGCTTCTATATTTTAAAGAATTTGAACCTACCCTATCCTTTAACTGCCAGTCATTTAATTATTGAATGTTCACAGCTTCTCCATTCTTATCCAACAAAACCCTTGCAGATGGCCACAGAAACATTTACAGGGAGATTTGCCCAGTTAACTACATGATACAGAACCTCCCACTTCTTGACCATTTGGTGGTGATGCATCATGTTATCCTCTGTGATTATTGCGGCAGCTGTAGGTTTTTGTAATTTTTTTTAAATAGTCAGTTTACTTAGTGACTGTAGTGCATATATTTTATTAATAATATTTTGCATACAAGGGTGGAATTTAAATTCAAGAAAAATGTGCCCCCCAAATATGTGAGGCTGATGCAAACAGTGTACCACAAGTGCAAAGCAAGAGCTAGAAACATGTTTAGAGCCAGGTGAAAACATTCCTCTTCTAGTCCTTTGGCTAACTAAACAATCTCTGCATTTTTAAACTCTCTCTCTCTCTCTCTCTCTCTCTCTCTCTCTCTCTCTCTCTGTGTGTGTGTGTGTGTGTGTGTTGTTTTGTTTGCTATTCTGTTATGTATTTTTCTGTTGACTGTAAACTTTCCTGCGATGAGAAAGGGCCTTTATATACGACTGAAGGGCCGTATATAAATGTAATAAA
The DNA here is from genome assembly GCF_964106915.1 of Podarcis gaigeae. NCBI lineage: Eukaryota > Metazoa > Chordata > Lepidosauria > Squamata > Lacertidae > Podarcis > Podarcis gaigeae. The sequence continues at coordinate 23,546,289 of NC_139688.1, forward strand.
ATAATGTTACATTTATATGTAATAAATGTCAAGAAAAGTGAATGAAGGAGCCACAGGTTATGGGCAAGCGTATTGCTTTTGATTATTCAGAAATGCTTAAGCCTTTTGTCTTTAACATAAATGGGCTTATAGTAGGGAGGTGCCATTTTCTACAGTATTGTTTTCTGTTGGTGTGAGGTTTTCAGCTCACAGAACTCATTTAGAGGAGTTTTATCGGATTTGCAAGTATTGGGTTATACAAAACACATTTGCTTAAAATTTGCTTAGAATACTACTCCAAACCATGGTTTAGCATGAAGTCATGGGTTCCTGGGGAGGAGATTGCAGCTGCTCCGCTCCTCCTTGGTTCTTTTTTCTCATAGTTAAGAAGGAGGGAGCTTAACCATGAGCCTAGGTTCAGACAGTATGTTAAGCCAAACCTTGGTTTAGCAGCTATACCACACTGTATTGAGCTAAAAGGACTGGAGAGGGGCACAGCAGGTACAAGCACCTTTCTGGGAACCAACATGATCATACAGTCCAGGCAAGCCATAGTTTGGCTTACTGAGTTATGCCAACAACATGGGCGTAGCCAGTATTGGGGGGGCAGAACCTCTGTTTGCTACGTATTTTTATTGATTGGGTGGCAGTTGCCCCTCCCTGCCCCCCTTGGCTACACCCATGGCCAACAAGGCCACAGTATTTACTTTTGCTTTCCTTTATGTTCTGAAATATTTCAACCATTTCTTGCACTGTCTAAGAGTTCCATCTGGCATGTGACTAAACTGAACACAAAACCTGGTTTCTCCTGAAGCAGTTACATACAGTGGGATGTATCCCATGCTCTTCATCCTCTGAAACAATGATCACTAATGAATAAGAAAGTAAATTCCCTTGATTTCAGTTAGATCCTTATATTGGACAGTGTATATCGAGATACATGCTGTTGAGTCGGACCAATATTGGTTGAAGTCTAGCATAGTTTGGAGAACTGGAAGAAGTAAATACTGTGCTTTACCATAGTATCTAATAAAACATGAATGGCTTCAGGTGCCCTTTCTAGACCCAAAATATCACCATGACCAGCTAGAGACATTTAGATGAATTTTGTGGTGTGCAGATGATGTGGCCATCGTTTATTTTGCCCTTCTTCATGATCAACCAGCTCTGCGTGCTAAGAATGCCTGCGGTAAAACTGTTCCATTGATTAAATGAAAGTAGGATGTGCTAAGGTGTTGGCAGCATTTTGTTCACCCAAAGCTTCATTTGGTGGCATAGTATATAGTGAAAATAATTTTCTCTGTTTTCTGTTTGATAGGTCAAATACAAACGTGACTTTGAGGAAAGCAAAGGAAGAGGTTTCAGCATTGTAACTGACACACCAGAATTGCAAAGACTGAAAAGGACTCAGGAGCAAATTAGTAACGTATGTGGCCCATTGATAGTAGATCAGAAACGTGATGCACAAATGAAATGGCATGGTTGGATCCGAGAGAATGTTTCCAGGTGTGAGTTTGTATGTATGTGGGGACTGGAATTGTTTTATGCTTTTGTGTTTGTTGTGCCTGAGTTCAAAGCTTTGTGTTGCTTGTGCAGCACAATGGTGGTGTGTGTTTCCCCTCTCCATACCAATTAAAGGTGGACTTACTGTTTACAAAATATTCATTCCTTTAGAGAAACAATTTCTTGCAAATAGGCACCTTTCTGCTTTCATGTAATGTGCAGGATAAAAGCAATAAACCAAATTTCCAGGTAACTTCATCTTGCAGAATTACTTTAATGGTTTTGCTTCTCTTTGCCATGTCTGTAACTCTTGGCTTTAATATGTAATGTGGGTCATGCTCAATCAGTGATGTGAGTTTTCTTCGAAAAAAATCCTGTGCAGATTAGGATAATCTGCACTGAAAATTTTCCAGTGTGCACTTGATTTTTCCCCCCTGATGTCCTGGAGAGCAGAAGTGGACACAAGTGCTTCCTTGACCTCCTGGTAGGTAAGTCACTACTGCTTACCAGAAATGGGAGAGGCGAGGCAGCAGGGACATGGTGAAAATGCACAAGCCGGAGCTAATCTGGCACCCCTGCCAGTGCGTTTGCACCACACCTCCTTCCTTTCCACCTCGTCCTTCTGTAAGTGCCTCCACCCAGCCATGCTATCTGCTATTTTACAAAGCGCTCTGTAGCAATGTTTGTCTTACTTGCATCTGGTATGCAAAACTCAAAACTGGTGCCTTATAGTGCATTTGCAATTGAATTCAGTATATTATTTCATCTAATTCTTATTTTAACTTCCTTTAGGTATACCACACAGCTAAGTTGTATTGACTAAAACATGATTGAAATTGCCAAGAAAAAGGGTTGATTTTAAATAATTGTTTTCCAAACAAGCATGCATACCATTTGGTTATTGGGACAAATTAAAACACATCTCTTTTCACAGCAAATAGTCTTTATACTGCTCAGGACTATAAAACAAGACTTCTGGCCATGTAGTTCACATGATTTTGCATTCCACAATTTGCATCTTGCTTTTGGGGATGTGTTGTTGTGAAGTTCTGAAGGTGTGGTGATATCGCCCCTTTAAGTCTGGTTTATGGGAATGGGTTAGAACCTCAGAAATAATGAGCTTACATGCAGCTGCCTCCCTTTAAGGCTTCAAGACCGGTGTCACAAGGTATTTGGGTGGAAGAGGTGAACACCCATGGTCTAAGTTCCCATAAAACCTGGATTGATGGGAGCTCTTGGTAGCTAACCAGCCAAGGTCAGCGTCTATTGGGGCTTTTGACAGCATCTTCTTCCATTGCTCAGCCTACTGAGATTTAAGTGTAAGCATTTATGCTAATTAGCTGAATAAGTTAGTTGTTTTTTTTAACCTTCTGAGCTATTTTAATCTGTGTGAATATTTGGAGTTTTTCTCTCTTGTAGAGTCTTGTTTTAGTAAAGTCTATGTATGATTTTATGAAATTTGGTCTGGTCTGAGTTCCTGAACCCTTTAATTTTGACCATGCTTTTCAGAGCAAGGGTCATCCACCACACAAGGTAAGGGTTATTATTATTATTATTTTAAATAACTAATTCTTACCCATACTGCATACAGCTTTCTGAAAGACTGGTTCTGCAAAAGGTATACTGGTATTGTAAGTACCTATTTTTAAATAACCTTTCCAGAATACTTTTTGAGAAGGAGAATCTGGACTCAGTAAATAAGCTAAGTGAATGGGGCAACATTCTGTGATAAAAATAATAAAATTTAAATTTTCATACAGGAACAACATTTCCTATTTGTAGCTAGGATTGACTTACTACTTAAATGCTTCAGTAATATCATACTTGCTTCACTTTGTAAAAGATTCTTGAGTGATAATGGAGGTCTCGGATCAGAAATAAATAAGGGTGACAGAGGAGCTCATTCTGTAAGTTCAGACTATAACATTGAACCCAGTACAAATGCACACCTGCAGGTTAATTCTGTGCCCAGGACAGGTGTCTGGTAAGCCAGCTGGTGCATGCTCTGATTATCTCCCGCTTGGATTATTGCAATGCGCTCTACGTGGGGCTACTACCTTTGAAGGTGACTTGGAAACTACAACTAATCCGGAATGCAGCAGCTAGACTGGTAACTGGGAGCAGCCAATGGGACCATATAACACCTGTCCTGAAAGACTGCATTGGCTCCCGGTAGATTTCCAAGCACAATTAAAAGTGTTGACCTTTAAAGTCCTAACTGGCCTTGGTCCTGTATACCTGAAGGAGTGTCTCCAACCCCATCATTCAGCCCAGTCACTGAGGTCCAGCTCCAAGGGCCTTCTGGCAGTTCCCTCACTGCAAAAAGTAAAATTATAGGAGATAAGGTATAGGGCCTTCTCAGTAGTGGCACCTACCCTGTGGAACACCCTTCCATCAGATGTCAAGGAGATAAATAACTATACAACTTTTAGAAGACATTTAAGGCAGCTCTGTATAGGGTAGTTTTAAATATCTGATGTTGTGTTTTTATATTTTCCTGGAAGCTGCCCAGAGTGGGTGAGGAAACCCAGTCAGATGCAATGGAACTGCTTCTGAGTAGAAATGTATAAGAAAGTGCTGTGGGACATGGGAAGCGTGTGGTTTGTTTATAAGCTCCTTCCTTCTCCTCCCCCCCATAAATTCCTTTCCTTTCTCTTTTCAGAGCTATCAGTATTATACTGTATTTTCACTGATGTTAATGCTAACCATGGTTGAGATCAAGTTTCATGTCTCCTGCTGTTCAGAAAAATACTAATAAAATATGAATGGTAAGCAGGCTAGCGTATGACATATCAAGATGGAAATTTACCACGAGAGGGTGTCCATTTGTATGCTGTAAAGAGCCTGCCAACCTCCTATTGAAAGATGCAATTTTTCAAGCAAGCAATGCCTCCAGAAGTCAGTGGGAATGGGAATGCTTTGAAGAGAAGCTCTCACAGAAGCAGAATCAAAGGCTTGATAGGATTCTGTTGTCATGGCAGTCACAAACTCAGTGTCTTGTATGGATTGCTCTAGGAAAATTAAATAAATTAACTGCTTCTCTTTAATGACAAGTTTTAGACATTTTGGTTCACCTTTCCATGGTTGGATGGCCATTTTAAATTGCCTGTGCATTTTTCAATTTGTGTGGTGTGATTTAAGATGCTCATAAATTATTTTTTTCAATATTCCAGATCTAAAATATTCACATCTATTCTGCTGAGGAGAGAGAACACACGCTGACTTGGGGGCCTCAAATCTGTCTCTGTGCTTGGTGTACATTCACATTGCATGATCAGGACCATTCTACACCCCGTCCCCTGTAATTGGTATTCTTTGCGGGGTATGTTAGATACTTTCATAATGAAAGTATATTTCAGTCTGCTTAAATATAAAAGGAGGATATCTACTCCTCGCTTAAATATAAAAAGAGGATATCTACTAAAGGTGCACACGCACACCCACCCTTGATTGTTTCCTAAAAACATTGGATTGCTCTTAGGTAGTACTGGTTGATGGGCTGTCACTGGAGAACTTACTAGATTGCTTCCACCTGCTGACTGGAGAAAGTAGCAAAACCACAGATGATGTTATCACCACAGATGATGTTATCACCCTGCGTTCCTGGCCCAAGGTAAGACAACACTGTCCTTGTACTGGTGGTGGTGGGGAAATGGCATCCGTTTGCACTTAGCATGCCTATTATCTGTCTCTGGGCAATAGGTACTGAACAACCTCCAAGAATTTGGGCTAAATGGCATTGCTGTTAGGTAGTTTTCCTCTGCTGACATAGACTGAAGGCACACCTTATAATTTAATTTCAAAGATGTCAAAGGGCATAGGTCAGTACTGGAAATTGTGATGGTTGCATAATTCTACGCCACCCCTTTAAATGAAATCCATTATTACATATATAACAAATTGCAGGGTAAAACTTAGTAAAGATCAAAACTCATTTATTTATTTATTACATTTATGTCCCACATTTCCTCTAAGAAGTTCTAGTTGGCGTATATGGTTCTCTTTCTCTTTCTTCCCATTTATTCCTCACAACAACCCTGTGGTTGTTGGGTTGGGAGACTGTGACTGAGCAGGGATTTGAACCCTGGTCTCCAGGGTCTTAGCCCATCACTCTTAATCTCTATACTACACTGGCTCTAATATGGCGTAAGCTTTCATGGGCCACAGTCCACTTCGCCACATCCAGTGAATCATGCAATGAGCTCTATGAAATCAAATGGCTTCGTGGTTCTTGAAAGACAAACCCCAGCCCATGTGGCAAACCACTTTGAGAAACTCAAGAGAGAAATTGTTTTCTTTGTTTTGTTTTTAATTTGTGTTATGACAGAGGGACCTGCTGTTGAAAGGATGAAAAGAAAGAAAGAGTAAAACTCTGCACAAGCCTTTGGGAGCACCGAAAACATTTCTTTGCATAGGAGCCAACCCCTAGGGGCCAAGGGGTGTTCCCCTCCCTCAAGCTGATGGGCATTGCTATTCAAATGGTGTGCGCGCACCATGTCATGTGATCAATTATGCAGGATGAGGCTTACCTACCTCCCCAATATTTTATTTAAGTTGGCACCCATATTCCTTTACACTATGGACTCATTTCCCCAAAGTGTATAAGCCAGCCTTCCTTAACCTGGTGTCTTCCAGATGTTTTGGACTACAACTCCCATCAAACCCAGATAACAGATGTTTTTCTCCCCCACCACCGAATTTTTAGCCTCAGCATGTCTTTTTAGTATTTGACATTTTCAGAAATGCTGCATTTGTGTGTGTGTGCGCGCGCTTTTCTGTTTATCATTCTGAGAGTTACATATTTGTAAATATGAAGAACAATATGCTTCTTGTAGGGAAATTGCACTGGAAAGTTTCTTAGACCACAGCTAGCCATATCAACAACTAAATTCACTATCTGCTGATGGTGATGTACTGTGCACGGTTTCTGGCTTTAACTGTACACTTAAAAAAAATCCCTATAATTAGAATTGTTGGCACATTTGTGCAACCTGTTTACTTGCTCAAGCATAAGCTGTGCTCTGAAATTGATAAAACAGATTGCAGGGAGAATTGGCAAGCAAAGATGTTAAATGAAGGTCCATAGCACCATTTGGAAACTGCAGAGCATTATTTAAGCAATTTACTTTACCTTCTTCAAGTGATGTTCATACTGATCTCCTAAAGTACTAAATAACCCAATGCAGCTTTGAGAAATGAATGGATTCATGAGTTCCTATTCTAATAGATTCTACTGGATTGAAAATAGGCATGAAAGCAAAAATGAAACAAAATGGGGCTGCGTTTCTGGAGCCTAATAATTACATACCATCCATACTCATGAATTGCATGATGTGATGATGAGGTAAAAAAATAATAATGCTTGGAATCACTGAGCAATTCAGTTTGGTAGGCGTTTAGCTTTTCATACTGGAGTGTGTGGTAGGACTTACATAATTTTGATATTACTAAAAGGTCCACAAATCAAAAGTATGTAACTCTGGAGAAAAAAGAGTGCATTGCCAGCTATGGGGGAAATTTGTGTTGGGTGGTCCTCTGATTAGGGGGAAGCTCAGAACTAGAATGTGCTGTAGTTTGTATCTTAGCTTCCATGCATATCAGATGCTTATTAGGAGTGAAAGCTATAATGCATTTAATTGGTAGATTAATTAGCCAAAATTCTAATCTCATGCATACACATACTTCTCCATGCTTAAAAGGAGAAGTGAAGATTGACCTGTGCACTGATGTCCCCTTTATGCAGCAATGACAGATCCCAGTTCCTTTATTTGATGGAGAGTAAAAGGAAGCATAAAGGTGTTTTTCTCCCCTTCAATGTCTATCTGCTAATCTTTAGATAATTTGCCCTTCAGGATGCAAATGCTACAGCTTTCCTACTATAAATAAAAACCACAGCAACTGAAGCCAACTGTGCTCATTTGGAAACCAATGTCAACGTTTCTTTTAAATCTGGCTCTTTCACAGTACAGATGGATTCAAACTCTTAATTTTTAAAAGGACTATTGCCTGTTTAAATAAAATTTAATGATCAGTTAAATTTGTGTATACATTTAAATATGGCTAAAAATATTTTTTAAATGGTGATGTGTGTCATAATGGGAATCATCTCAGAAGAAAACAAAGGGTGGGGGGGGGGATGCATTTGGTAAGGTGACACTTTGCACCAGGAAATAGTTGTATCAATATATTAATATTTCTCTCGCATGCCCAGTTATTCAGATGTGACACCTTTTTAGTCATTCTATAGGTTTTAATCTATTAATCCAGCCAGTTAATTGATTATTCCTTGCAGCTTCATTTCTAGCCAGTTTTGGCCCCAATGTGGTGGTGTTAAGAACTGAGAATATTCTGTATTCTGGAGTTGGTGTGTTTCTGCTTTTTTGGTCCAAGGCCAGCATTACTCTAATGCAGGCATGGCCAAACTTGGCCCTCCAGCTGTTTTGGAACTACAACTCCCATCATCCTTAGCTAACAGGACCAGTGGTCAGGGATGATGGGAACTGTAGTCCCAAAGCAGCTGCAGGGCCACGTTTGGCCATGCCTGCACTAGAGTAATGCCTGCTCTAGTGGAAAACTGTATTCTAAAAGTGGGTGGGGCTGGACCCACACATAGTCACACATACAAACAGTTATTTCCCATGAAAACAGAAATAGGTTCTTAGAAACATGTTCTTAGAAACATTGTTCAAGTTTTACTTTTTATTTTCTGAAAAAAACAAATAGAAATGCTCCAACACACTTTAGTTATCCTGACTATGCAAAAAAGGCAAAAAGTACTCAGTAATACCTGCAAAATGATGTTATTAAAGCCAATGCAGACAGCTATGTTGCAAGCCCTGCATTATGGCTGTGGAAAGCAATTGCATCTGGAAAATTGCATGCATGCAGCTGCAAAATGCATCGACTATCTTTTGCATATTTGAAGCAAAAGCAAGTCTGCTGAGATATTTCCTTGCTGCCTTGATATTGCAGCAGCTCTTACTGAAGATGGAATCACAATTGTACATTTTGCACAAAACCAAATCCACTTTCCCTCTTGTCTGTTTCCTGCTGAACAGCTAAGGTTTGGAAGAGACCAAGAGGGCCTGGTCAAATCTGGTTTTAGACTGCATCTGTAGCCTGGAGGTTTCCAATCCCTGTTCTGTTATTGCACAACAAAAATAATATCCATTGCAACAAGATCGTAATAAGTTCCTTCTGGGTTAGGCCAGTGGCCCATCTAGTCCAGCATCTTATTCTCACAGTGGCCACCCAGATGCCTATGGGAAACCAGCAAGCAGGATTTGAGCACATTAGGACTCTCCTGTGGTTTCCAGCAGCTGATATTTGGAAGCATTACTACCTTTGACCATGGAGGCAGAGCATAGCCATTGATAGAGTTAGGTAAAGGTAAAGGCACCCGTGACCATTAGGTCCAGTCGTGACCGACTCTGGGGTTGCAGCACTTATCTCGCTTTATTGGCCAAAGGAGCCACTGTACAGCTTCCGGGCCATGTGGCCAGCATGACTAAGCCACTTCTGGCGAACCAGACCAGCACACAGAAACACCGTTTACCTTCCCGCCGGAGTGGTACCTATTTATCTAATTGCACTTTGACATGCTTTCGAACTGCTAGGTTGGCAGGAGCAGGGACCGAGCAATGGGAGCTCACCCCGTCGCGGGGATTCGAACCGTTGACCTTCTGATTGGCAAGTCCTAGGCTCTGTGGTTTAACCCACAGCGCCACCGGCGTCCCTTATTGATAGCCTTAACCTCAATGAATTTGTCCAATCCTCTTTCAAAGCCTTCCAAGTTGGTGGCCATCATTATCTCCCAAGGGAGTGAGTTCCATTGCTTAACTAAGTGCTACATGAAGAAATGCATCCTTTTATCTTGTTCTGAATCTTCCAACAACCAACTTCATTGGGGACCACAAATTCCAGTGTTATGAGAGAAGGAGAAAAACTTTCTCCACTTTCTCCATGTCATGTATACTTTTATAAACTTCTATCTTGTCCCCTCTTATTAGTTTTTTTCTCTGAACTAAAAAGTCCTAAACACTGCAACCTTACCTCATAGGTTGGGTTGCCATATTTCAAACCCCGTTTTACAAAAACGCCCCCCAAAGCGATTCACCCTGGATGTCAATTCTGCCTTTGAAATCCCAGTAATGTCCAGGAAGATCAGGACGTATGGCATCCCTACATAATGACAACTCTAGGTTTCACGCCACAGATCCTACTTGGCATTGGGTACGAACAAGCCAAAAAACCCATCAAACAGCGTGTGGAAGGCACTGAACGCCAAGCAGATCTAGCCAGATGACTGAATGACCTGGATACTTGAAGGAGTCCTGCACAGATGTTAAGATCTGCCAGAGAGGCCTCTCTTGGTGTTGTGCCATTAGGTGTCAAACCCAGCATGGTTTGATGATGCCCTACTTATGAAACTCCCTGCCTCAGAAATATAGCTGGTGACTATGCTGCTTACATCCAGATGCCCATTTAAAACTTGGTTAGTCCTTTCAGAGCAACTAACAGATTAAGTGATGGCTACAGTTTCAGGAATGCAGGATGCACTGTGGTCTAAACCACAGAGTCTAGGGCTTGCCAATCGGAAGGTCGACGTTTCGAATCCCCATGATGGGGTGAGCTCCCATTGCTCGGTCCCTGCTCCTGCCAACCTAGCAGTTCAAAAGAACGTCAAAGTGCAAGTAGATAAATAGGTACTGCTCCGGCGGGAAGGTAAACGGCGTTTCTGTGCACTGCTCTGGTTTTGCCAGCTTAGTCATGCTGACCACATAAACCGGAAAAACTGTCTGTGGAAGCAGACAAACACTGGCTGCTTTGGCCAGTAAAGCAAGATGAGTGCCGCAACCCCAGAGTCATTTGCGACTGGACTGGGGTCCTTTACCTTTACCTTTTTACAGTTTTATGATGGGTTGAAATATTTTTTTAATTTTTAATTGTAGTGGACTCTGCATTTTTATTGAGGTTTTACCTTGAGATCTTTGGATATAGCTGTATAAAATTCTTTTAAAGGCCTAATAGTTATAAAATGCACAGAAATCATCTTACATTTATAACAGGAAAGAATTAAGGGAGTTGTATGAAATATTCTTCAATTTTGTTTTTACTTAAAATAGTATTGCATGCCTTAATCTTTAGCAGAGAAGTAGGAGCAGAATATTTTGGCAACGTGTTTGAATTATTCAGATAATTCTCACTTTGGCCAGAGCGGTTGCATATGTTGAGTACTGCATCTTGCTTGTAGCGTGAACAGCTTGCATCTTTACTTGTTAGCTTGCTTTGGCTGTTTGACTCCTTCCAGGGATTTTATAAACTTAACTTTTTCTGAAGGCATTCTGTTGCACAGAACAGTCAGTCAGTTGAATCTCACGCAGCTCTCCCTTTAACATCAAGGTCGGCTATTTTTATATGAACAGGGACTGAAGTGCAGATATGAATGTCTTTCTGCCAATTGGCAAGCTTGTAGTAGTAAGGGACATAGTAACTTTTGTATGTATTACTTGCCTAACGCTTGTGAACTTTTTGAACTACCTGAACTGCTATTCAAAGTGGATTAAAGGGGGAGAGAGAGCATGAATTAGGTAGGATGTCCTGAAAAAGCTTCATCTTTGGAATGTGCTGCCCTCTTACCTGCCTGTGTGTGCCATACACACAGAAAGGTCCTCCTACCTTTCTCCTCAAGGTCAGCAAAGGAGCTTATGAGGAGCATAATGGAACATGCAAAAGAGGAAGGTGGAGAAAGCAAAATGTTTTTTTCTCCAGCTGCTAGCTTGCTATGCCTGCCTTGGCCTTGGCGTTATTTATTGCATTTTTATGATTCATCATCTGCCTGGTGACTGGGGAAGCATTTCTGTTGTGTTTAAAATGCTGAAATATAGATGAATAATACTGGATTCCTAGTCATTCTTCTACTTCGAATGGAGATTTTTGAATGCGCCAGCGTTGTTTTGTTTGTTTATTAGTCTTGATTCTTTGATACACTTTGTAGCAGGGTTAAATGGCCAGAACACCTTCCTTTTAAAGTATGACAGGGATGAGATTTTAAGGTTGCTGCAAGATACGGTATAGCAAAATGCAATATAAATTACACTACAGGAAGATCATTGTTAGAGAAAAGTGAGTTTTCTTAGATGATAATGGGGGGGGGGCCTATTGTGAATCTGTTAAAACAAAATATGGTGTGCTTTTACTTTTAGAGGTCATAATGGTGTTTTCTTATAAATAAGTTGGATTTACTACAGCATTAGTATGCAAATATTAGTCGGGGGGGGGGTACTTTGGAAAGGAGAAATCCAGCATAGACTGATGCTTATTGGGACCGATGCTTATTGGGACAGAAGGCAGGGAAACCAACAGTAGGTTGTATGTCTACTTTTGGGTAAAATCTGAAATAAAAAGTGCACTGGAGTGTTAGTATTTCACCATAGCTCTGTTTAAGTGAATATAAGCCTCCTTAGGCATGCTTGAGGTTCTTCATTGTATACCTGTGTTTTATATGTAGGATGAAAATATGATTTTAAATAGGAGTATTTTAAGAGATGTTGTTACCTAAGGAAGTTGTAGAATACTAGAAAATGCTGTTGCATTTATTTTGAATGTAGCATTGTCTCCCAGCTGAACTGTAGATCTTGTAAATGTTTAAGAGAAAACGCTACTGAATATGAGAGAGGATATAATATAATGTATCATTTCTTACAATCCTAGAAATTGTTAATGACTTGCCAACACAGCAGATGCAACGTATCCAAACTTGAGTAAATAAACTCTTGTGGGCTGTATTCTTCAATGTAGCAAAAGGTCTGCTTACTTGAGTAGCTTGTTGCCTGGTTGGCGGAGAGGCAATTTGTGAGGCCCAAGGAGCAGACACATCTGGGGGGACACATGTGGTTCACTGATTGACCAAAAAAGGGCAGGAAGTTAAAATATTGACCTGCAATCTCATTTACCACTCTTCCTGTGGTTTGTGTCCTTGGCCCTGTCAATCTGTGCACCAGTGGTGCTGAGAAATATTTTTTAGCATACCTCTCTGTCTGATTGGCAGATGGAGATGTTTCTATGCAGGGCTCTTCTTTCAATAGAGAAGTATTTAAGGACTCTCTACTTTAGTGTGTATTTCAGCCTATTTTTGTTCATATATTTAGTTTTCTGACATCAATACTGTGGGTATAATTCCATTAAAGCTATTCTGAGTGGGTACTTGGGGGCTATTATGAAATGTATTAGCAAAAGGGAATAAGCAACAGTAACAATGGACAAAGCATTCAAGGGGAGTAATAGTACCGCTCTATTCCGTCTTGGATGCGGGTGGCGCTGTGGGTTAAACCATAGAGCCTAGGACTCGCTGATCAGAAGGTCCGCAGTTTGAATCCCCGCCACAGGGTGAGCTCCCATTGTTCGGTCCCTGCTCCTGCCAATTTAGCAGTTCGAAAGGACGTCAAAGTGCAAGTAGATAAATAGGTACCGCTCCGGCGGGAAGGTAAACGGCGTTTCTGTGCGCTGCTCTGGTTCGCCAGAAGCGGCTTAGTCATGCTGGCCACATGACCCGGAAGCTGTACGCTCGCTCCCTCGGCCAGTGTAGTGAGATGAGCGCCGCAACCCCAGAGTTGGCCACGACTGGACCTAATGGTCAGGGGTCCCTTTACCTTTACCTTTATTCCGTCTTGGTCAGACCTTCACCTGGAGTACTATGTCCAGTTCTGGGCACCAAAATTTAAGAAGGATATTGACAAGTGGAAGGCATGCACAAGAACATGCCCAAGATTATAAAGGGTTTGGAAACCAAGCCTTATGAGGAATGGTTGAGGGAGTTGGGTATGTTTTGCCTGTGTAAGAGGAGAAATATAGGAGATATGAAAGCCGTCTTCAAATATCTCAAGGGCTGTCACTATTATTTTAACTGTTCATCAAATATTTGAGGATCTGTGGCAATAACTGAGGGGAAGCTAGTAGCCTAGTCTGTCATTCTTCAGATCAGCAAAGCTATCAATAGAGCAACTGTTGACTAGTAGGAAAATCCCCAGGAAAATTCTAATGTTTACTTCTGCTTTAGGAGCATTTAGGAACAGACATTTCCAGTCCAACCAGTGAGACAAATATTTGTGTTCTCAGAAGAGACTGATCCCAACCATGATAATGATTTTATTCAACCATAATAAGGGCTTTATATAAGCTCCTCCAAATGAGTTGGTTTTGTGTTTTAGGGTAGTGTAAAACTAGATTACAGAATAGAGGTGGAGAAGTCCTTTTGACCAGATAAACTCTCTGCGGGCCACATTTGACTGGTGAGAAGGGCTTCCCACTTGTCCATTGCCTGACATCATATATAGCCAAAGATTATTCAAGATTAAAAGGTAGGGCTAAACCAAACCATGGCAATAATTTTATTTTGGGAACCTGCTTGTTTGCACTAAGCCATAGTTTGCAAACTGGACTGTTTTGTCTTTCCATTGACGGATAAAAGGCATGTTATCAATGGCATAAATGAGTTTGGTGATGGAGGAAAGAGTTTTCCTAATATTTCAACAAGTTCATTGTGCTTCTATAATTGAGAAATGGGATTTGTGTGTCTGAGTGAGGAATCCTGAGGTGCTCCAAGGAACATGATGAAGAGTCTGGCCTGGTTCACCTATAATGCAAAGCCATACATTGTTTCACCAAACTGTGATTTGTTTCAATGTCTAACCCAACTGAACAGAATAACCTTGGGTTTTATTCTGTGAACAAACCACAATGTGAAGTCAAGGTTTGTTGTTGGCTTATGAACCATGGATTGTTTAAACTCTGATTTGGCATTATGCCCCAACCCATAGGCTTGGTTTGTTTGGCCACCTCATTCTAGATGCTCACCAAGCTATAGGCAGGAGCAGCTAGAAAACAAATCAAGCCTTGGAAAACTAAGCTTTGGCTTGTTTGCTTATCTGTGAACAAAGCATGGTTAAAACAATCAACGGCTTAAGAGTTATGTGTGAATGCAGACGGTACATTTACACAGAGCTGTAAATCCATAGTATTAACTTTATTTTGAGAACATTAATTTAATACTTAAACAAATGCCCTAGATTTAGCTAATGAAAAGCATAGTGTTTTGCAGTTTGATGGAAAAAAGCATTAATCTGTTACTTCCTGACCCTGTCTGATTTGTAAGTGGTAGGGCTAGGATGAGACATGAAATAATACTGAAGCAGACATTACACATGCCTTCACCCTGCTGATCCTTTTCATGATGTCATGCACTTAGATTCTATGGTTTCCAGTTTTCATATGATGGATTTTATAAGACGGCGAAAGTTCTCATAATTATCCAGATATTATAGCTACTGTTTTGGGTAGAGATAGTACCGCACAATTATTTTGCTTTTAGAAATAAAATCTTTTATAAGTTTTATGTTGCATGAGGCATTTTAAATGATATTAAGTTCCTCTAAAATGTTCGGCTAACAAAGCCCTAAACATGTTTGTGCACACAGAGCACATTCTTTGCATTCAAGGTTTAATCCCTGACTTGTCTAGTTTAAAAAATCAGGTAGCAGGTGATGAGAGAGACCTTTCTTTGTTTGAGATGTTGGAATGCCACTTGCAGAGTGTTGTTGCTATAATATTTATATCCCATCTTTCCCCCTGACACAGTAGTCAGTTCTGTGATGAATAGACCAGTGGTTTGACAGGTGGTGCTTATCCAGTTTGGGGGGCCTCTGGTTGTGGCCCATCATGGACACCCCCCCTTTGCCCTCACGGCCAATCATTGGGCTGCTGTGTGGCCAGCCACGATGGCTCCTGGGATAGCCTGCCAAGGGAGCAATTTGAATTTTCACCTATTCAGGGCCTTGGGTGGGTAGAGCTTTGGCAGCAGACTGGAGGGAGCAAGTCTTCACTACGGTCCGCTGCCAGGGAATAAAAGATGGCTGTGCTGCGGATCCTCAGCTGAGTCAACCAGTGGCGTAGCGTGGGGGGTGCAGGGGGGGCCGGCTGCACCGGGTGCAACATCTGGGGCTTAGGGTTAGGGGGCGCAAATCCATGGGTTAGGGGGCGCAAATCCACGGGTTAGGGGGTGCAAATCCACGGGTTAGGGGGTGCAAATTACTTGCCTTGCCCCAGGTCTGACAACCCACGCTACGCCACTGGAGTCAACAGAAGAGCAACCCAGTTGCCCACCCTACATGTTATTCTTTAGACACCAGTAAAAAAAACCCTTGCTGTGGTTTAAGGTAGTCACGGTCTTTGGGGCCGGGCCTGTTTGGGGTTTTTCCTCATCAGTGGCGTAGCATGGGGGGTGCCAGGGGTGCCAGCCGCACCGGGCGCAACATCGGGGGGGGGGGCGCGAGTCCAGAGGGAAGGGACAAGTTCCTTCCTCCGCCGGGCTCCCCGCCGCCACCGCCAGCCTTGCGCCCTAGCGCGCGCGGCCACCGCGGCCACCGCCGCCACGGCTGCGCTCCACTCACTGCTCGCAGGAGGAGCAGCCGCTGCAGCAGTGCCGACGCCGCCACCAACGCCTGGCCGGGCACGGGCAGCCTTCGCACCCGCCGACGCCGCCACCCCCTCGGCCCAGCCACAGGCGGCGGCTGCTTCTGCTGACTGGGAGGGAGGGGAGCTCCGAGGGGCCTCGCCGCACCCTGCTCTCCCCAAAACCCTCCAAGAGGAAGCCGGCGGGTGGGCGAGGGTCTCCCGGCGGAAGGGGGTGCCGCTGGCTCCGGCTCTCAGCGCAAGTCTCAGCCGCGGGGGGGGGGGTCGGGCAAGGACGGAGCGTGGCTGGAAGCCCCCGGACCAGGCCGGGGGGAGGAGAGGCGCTCGCCAAGCCCGGATCTGGAGCGCCTCGCAGCGCGGGCTCCACCTACAGCCCACGGAGAGGAGGGGGCGGGGAGGTGCCCGAGGGGAGGGGGCTTCGGCTGCCTCGGCCCGCGGGGGCTCCGCAAATAATAAATTTAATAAATTCCTGCTGAGCCTTAAGGGGGGGGTCCTTGGCTCCTTCGCTCGCCCCCAGCCCCAGTGGCGTAGCGTGGGGGTGCAGGGGGGTGGCTGCAACATCTGGGGGGGCACGCTCGCACTCGAGTGCTAAAATCCAGGGGTTAGGGGGCACAAATTACTTGCCTTGCCCCGGGTGCTGACAACCCATGCTACGCCACTGTTCCTCATAGCAATCACCACAACTTTCAGTGGATGGAATCCTTAGTCCAGTTCTGCGTCTGGGGTGATTTAGTGCATTACCCCGACCTCAAGCTGGTTTGATCTCAGGGTTCCCCGGTAAAGGGGTCTGATTGGAAGTTTCTGTCCTGAAGCCACATGGGGAGCAATAGGGCCATAGAACTTCGAGTAGTGGCAAGGGGAGGCCCAGCTTTGTTGACCTACATCTTAAGGTGGCAGGCATAGCCCTGTCTAATCCTCAGCCTTCCCTCTGGAGGCTGATAATGGATACACACCCAATGCCTAAGCCAAAGCTTATCTACACCATTAATCAATAAAGTTGTGACCAAATTTTAATCCCAGAAAGTTGTTGTGTCTTGTTTGCTTCCCCTGTCATTCCTCATGTCTTTGCCCACAAGGGTTGAGCACACTGTGAGTAGGTCTACATTATTGGGCAACTTCATGGCTGCCTGTCTTTGTGAACTATAAAATAGTTTTATAGTCTCATCTAAGGCCATGGTGTTTGGCTTTTTCTTTTGGTCTATTATTTGTAACATTAAGAGACTTCTGTACAGTAATGCACTAGAAATTTAAGTTTTTTTTAAAATAAATGAATGATCTGACTGCAGCCAGGAGCCCGTGGTAGATTGGAGCAAGGTTTTTAGAAGGAGGAACGGCATCTGCGCTGAGTGAAAGACAGACTGTTCCAGTCGCTGAGAATGGCAGGAATGGACGAAGATAAGCATAGCATGAATATGAACTTGTGGCAGTAAGAAAAGGAATAAGGGGGAAAAGATAAGGTGACACAAAAATGCAATCCAATATAGGCTGCAAGTGACAAGATGAAGTAGGACAGATTCTTTTTTTCAAACCAATAGCTTATTTATTAAGGTTTACATATTCAGGCTGTCACCAGAAAGTTAATTTCCAGGAGGGCCAAGGGCATAACTTGGATGAGCTTTTAGGCTTTTATCTTTCTGATGATCTCATAGGCAGCCAGAGTCTGCCTTTCTGTTTAAAAATAATAATACTATCTAGCGCCAGGGGCTGGTTTGAATCTGTACCAATGAGCTTTGTGGATTTTTCTAGAGCATGAGAGGCGACTTTTAAGTCTCATCAAAACCCCAGAGATAATAATCTGTAAATCAAAATGGCATGAGGCTTTGCCAGGAGGCAGAAGAGGGAAACGTCAAATCTTATTTATACGTACCTTTCCCAACATGGAGCCTTATTTCATTTCCTAACACACTTTTAAATCTAACATGCAATAATCCAGCTTCACTATGTTAGTAATTTAAACCACTCCGCAGCTAATGTCACCAAACGCAAGCTAGAAATTAAGCATATGCAGAGAATTGTATAGCTTCATATTTGTACTTATCAAGCCAGATGCTTTCAAAAGCACCGACAGCTGTAAACAGCAGTGCATCACAAGCAGAAAGGGTGTTCTGTAAATTAAAGCAAGAAAGTCGCAACCCCAAAAGAAAGCTTATAAAAAGCAAAATAACTGGTATTTTATCTTGCAGCAGGTCAATAATAGATCTGCCACCTTCTACACATTTTAAATTTAGTAATTTGCTTGTTAACACATTGTGTTTTAATGCAGTAACCAACTTACCTGTAGTTTGAAATATTAGGTCAAAGGTTTGGAATAAGTGCACTTTTTTAAAATCACATAAAACTATCTTTAGCTAATTACACTTTGAAAATGTTGCTCATTGAGCTGTTCATTTTAGATAGCACCTAAGGGTACTTCCATATGGTTCATTCAGAATTCGCTGCTTCATAGGATGGTTCACCCAGGTTAAGGCTGAATGAAATAACCATTTATACAGAGCCCTCCTAGTGCATCACCACCACTCTAAGATGTCAGGGAACTGACATCGGAGCCAGAAGTGGAGGCAGGGCTCCCAAGCGATGCCGGAGAAGGGCCAAGCAGGGAGAGAGGGGACTCATCAGCTGGGGAAGGAAATCAGCGTAACACCAGGGATAAAGGGGGGCGGATGGGGGAATCGGAGAGAGGGCTCCAGGACTCTTCGCTGGAGACCAGCAGGGAGAGCACAGGTCCTCCACTACCCACACCCACCCTGCGCAGAAGACTTCCGCGCAGGGAAAGTAGGCGTAGACTTGGCATCAAAGAACTTCTTTGCTGGAAGAAGTTCAAGAAACGCCCACTGACGGATTCTGCTAGCGACTGAACAGCCACAAAGTGAAGGGCTGTCCAGACAGAAAAGGTTTAACCAGGCTACCTAGCCAGGAGTGGCGGCAACTTACGCACGAGCAACCCCTATAACCATTACATAAGATTATGGTTGTAGTCTCTTTAGTTTTGACATACCTAGTCCACTTTCCTATCTTTCACAGCTGAAAAAGGACCAAGTGCCAAGAGCAGAAGACAGCAGCCCCTATAGGCTAGTATCTCAGGAAAATTAAGAAATGAATCACATTCTCCTCCACCGATGTCATGGCTGCTATATGAAAGGAGGAAAAGCTCTCTGCACAGGCCCATAACTCAGTTGCAGAGCACACGTCTTGCAGGTGCCAGGTACTTTATCTATGCACTATATGTGCGCCCAGATAAGAAATGGGGTTCCAAGGCTAATTCTAGTTTTTATTGAGTCCTGACTGCTCTGTCTTGTAGCTGCCAAGTTCTACCGAGCACTGGAGCAGATGTTCAGATGGTAGGGTAAAGGTAAAGGGGCCCCTGACAATTAGGTCCAGTCGTGGCCGACTCTGGGGTTGCGGCACTCATCTCGCTTTATTGGCCAAGAGAGCAGGCGTACAGCTTCTGGGTCATGTGACCAACATGACTAAGCCGCTTCTGGTGAACCAGAGCAGCGCATGGAAACGCTGTTTACCTTCCCTGCCGGAGCAGTACCTATTTATCTACTTGCACTTTGACGTGCTTTCGAACTGCTAGGTTGGCAGGAGCTGGGACCGAGCAACGGGAACTCACCCCGTCACGGGGATTTGAACCACCGACCTTCTGATCAGCAAGCCCTAGGCTCTGTGGTTTAACCCACAGCAGTAGGGTATGGAACCCCAATTAATAAAATGTACAAAGACCCCAAATATGTCTTGATTAGGTTGCCCTATTAAAACTCTTTCTCTAGTGATTTCCCCACAGCACCAGTTTATTTTTACAACAACTAAAAAAACTCCTGGCATGTTTAAGAGTGGAGGCTGACACTCAGCTGCTGTTAGAGAGATAGAAACACTTTCCTCCAGGGGTAAAATGTAAATGCTTGAATTATTAAACTAGCTGCACGTTACACTAAATGTTATTGTGTTGCTTGTGCACATATTAATTTGCTTAATATATGGTGGTAGATAATATTCAAGACAGCTTCTGAAGGTGTCGCCATATTGACTTGTCGCAGGAAATATAACTTGTGGCACCTTGAAGATTAACAGACTTATTGTGGCAATCACTGTTGTGGGCTAGAGCTTGCTTTTCCAGACCTATGAAACTATACACATGCACCTAGGGCCAAAAGGGCCATGAAATTAAAAGTTAATGTATGTTCTCCATATGCATTACAGATGCAGAAAATTCAAAAAGATGCCCATGGGGAATCTTTGACATTATCTAGCAGAGAACAAGTCCCTTATTATAAACTTGTCCACTAAACAAACAGCTGCCCAATCATGAGATACCATGACAGATCCACACCAGAGCAAACCATGACAGATCCCTAAATTATTTAAAAAGTCCCCCGCCACCTAAACTGCCTAAAGCACATTTAGCTTTAAACTTGCTTTCCCCATAAGAAAGTCAACCCACTGTCTCTTCAATACTTCTTCAGTACAATGTACGTCCAGTACTCTGAAGACGTGCAAGCTCTCCTTCTTTAAGTGAGAAAGTTGTCTGTGTCTACAGCAAAAAAGTGACTCTAAAGTGAAATGATGCCCAAAATGATTGGGCGCCAGCAAGTCACTATATGCACTAGAAAATGAAGTTATGTGCTGGGCCATCTGCAGCCACCCACACTCCATTGTTTCCACAGAAATGCCTTGGGATTCACATCGGGCCTACCAGCATTTTGGAGAATTAAAAATACAGGGGCCTTAACCACTCAGCCACCCCAAAAAGCAAGCATCAGGGGTGGTAGCAGTGGCAGGAGTAATGGAGAAGAGCAGGGTGGCCAATACAGTAAAGGTGGCAAGGAGGTGGACCAGCACAAAGGTGACCAAGGCCGTCTTACCCATAGGCACTAGGGGTGCGGGACACCTGGGCGCCGGGCTCTTAGGGGCACCAGGCCGAGAGTCCAGGGCCTGAGAGTTGAGTCCGAGGAAGAGCCTGTCTGCCGGTCAGAGCGCTGCGGTGGGCTCTTCTGCTGCGGCGCAGGTTCAGGGGCGACTGAGCCAGCAAGACGCTGAGGTGGCTGGCTGGCTCCACCCTCCATGCCTGGGACTGGGCTACCTGGGGGGAGGGGCACTGGCGGATCTTTGCACCCTGGCACCGCATATGCTTAAGACAGCCCTGAGGTGGCACACAGGGTTCCTTGTCCAGGGCACTCAAAACTGGCGGCATCTCGGAAGCGGAATGGAAAGCAATAGTAGAACAGCTTAAAACCATTGGGTTCTGTGGCTGACTTTGGTAGCCTACTGTACCAGTCTTGGCAGATGTCCTTAGATTGCTACTAGGTTGTCATGAGAAAGACAGAGGGAGGGTGGGGAGAGAAAAAAGACAGGTAGTGCCATTTTGAGGCTCCCTCCCCTCTTTCATCTGTTGCTTTCGATGTCTACATTTTATATCTCTCATTACTAAGTAACCAGATATGTCAATTTCATGCAGTAGTAAATAGGTGATGGAGGGTCACCAAACATGTTACCTTGTTCAGAGATGTTCTTGGCCTCAGACCATTCATAATCTTCACTTTGCATTATGGCAGCCTATCACAAAATAGGCACAGCCAAGCACCAGACAAGTGCCGGTTCCCTTGACCTGAAAGCGAGATGAGCGCCGCACCCCATAGTCACCTTTGACTGGACTTAACCGTCCAGGGGTCCTTTACCCTTTAACGTTTTACCCTTAGAAAAAATAGGAGCTAAAGGCCATTTTGAAAAGCCATATCTGTGCTGGCTCTTCTACCAAAGTTCCTTTATGACCAAAACAGCCAATTTAATCAATGAAAACTCATGATTTAGATCCCATTCAGGATGAAGACAAAAAGCATGCTAACCTGCCAGCCAATCAGAGATCTGCTCCCATGAAGGGTGACAATCCAAAGCCTTGTGTGCTTCTTCACTGAAGTGAATGGGCTGTGTCAGCAGCTTGCATGGATAATGCCCTAGGGCAGGAGTCTGGATTTTGTAGCCCCAATTCCATTTTTGAAACTGAAGTATTGTAAGACATCTAAAGTGTGATGTTTCATGAGACACTGGGCGGATAGTCCCAAGGCTTGATAGAGATGCAACAGGAACTCAGGAGCAGAGGAAGCTGCCTTATGCTCCGTCAGACCACTTGGTCTGCCTAGTTTCAGGCTTAATTTGGAAATTTTGATGTATATTATCTCTTGAGCTTACACTGTGTGTTCCTGAACTATGCAGCACAAAAGCCTGTTTCTATTTAAGTGTTCATAATTCCGGCCCTCCCAATGAATTGTGAAACCTAAAGTTTCATATGGCTCGATCAAAGAGTGCCTGCAAAGCAAAGCATTCTATGTAGCAATTGAATATATATATATATATATATATATATATATATATATATATATGCTTTCGTAGATTTTCACGGGTACAGGAATGCAGGTTTTGGTGTCCTCGGGTGTTACACGGGAAGACACCCGAGGACACCAAAACCTGCATATATATATATATATATATATTGCTGGGTATACAACCTTTTTTTTACCGGCATTAAATTGTCATTTAGATCCTAAAATATGCTAACTGTACTCACAGAGCTGCTGCAGCTGCATGTGTTGGAATGTAGTATGGCAACTGTAAAATAGATATTTGACAATGTGTAGGCAGAATTATGTTTTTCAGGAGGTTGCAAGAAAGAGCCATATTTATCACCATCTCCCTGTTGTCAAGGTAACCATGTTTCCTTGTTGGGTAGCGTTCTTCGTAGGGAGCCTAACTTCCCTTTACCTAATTATTGCTAGCCATTACATTTTCAATTCATTTTATGTCAGTTCTCTGGAACGACACATCCTCGTTTCTCTCCAGGGTTAGGGTCAGCCTATGTGTTAGCATGTGGATTGTGCTGACAGCCTATAAAGCCATGTGGAGGAGATTTACAGTGAAAGGTAGGAAAGAGTGCGGTGCCAAACGTGTCCTTGAAACAGCCTCCCCCAGCCATTTTTCTCTCAATAAGTTTACTTGTAACCTTGGAGGTCTCACCAGGAGAGTAATAGCTGGGCAAGGCAATTTCGGGGGAGAAGCACTGGTGGAGAAAGGATTTTAGGACAAGAACTTCTAGTGTCAGAACTGTGCTTGAATGTGATGAGCTGTAGAATTGTAGTCATCTGCCTAGGCAGCCAAGTACTCGCAGAGCCTGGAATAGCCATACCTAGTGATGGTACCATTGGGCCCTTCTACCTGGGAATGGAGGAGAGACTTACCTAATTTGCAGTTTCCAAAATAATATGCAGACTTAACCATAGCCATCGTTCAAAATTTCCACTTCAGTTCTCCATAATACATAGTGATGTATATTAAAAATGCAAATAGTATGGTAAAGAGCTCATTTAAAAATGCATAGTTGAAAATAACATGCAAAAACGCATTATACTAAAAAACATTGCTTTGCAAAAGTGTGAATATTAGGGACAAATGCATATCAAAACGTTTAAAAGAGGTTTTTATGAGGACTTAAAAAAATAAATCACAAGCTGTTGCAGAAATTATTCTAGACTTTCAGGCTGGAATAATGAGGGGGAAAAAAACCAACCCTGAAAGTGATGTTTCCTAGGTTCTGGGCCAACACTGTAACTACTATACCATAAGGCCTTTGCATTCCCTTCATTTGGTTCTGCTGGACTTGGACCCAAGCATCTCTTCCAACAGGGTATTCCTTGTATTCTGTCTGCCCTTCAAACAGAGTACTGCCCTCTGTAAAGTAGGGCACATTGCCACCTTGATAGGCTCTGGGAAGGTGTGTCAAGAACACGAGCACACAGATGAGTACTCTGTGTCCTCTTGGAATGATATATTCAGTGCGTCTAGAAAACAAGAACAACCCCAGATAAGTAAACACAGGAAAATGAACCTTCAGCAAGTTCATGTATGGGAAAGGGAGAGCAGGGAATGTAGGACAAGCTACAGAGTATTTCTAGCTCAGCACTTAGGCACTTAGTCCACAACACCAACAGAGGGTACTGTAAATGCTGCCCTGGCTGGTATCCCAATGCAGTATTATTGTACGATCAAAGTCATTCTGTAGAACCGCTTTTTAGAAATTCTTCACGGTATATTTTAGAAGGTTTTTAGTATGCTTTTACCATATTGTAACTTTCACCTGTTAAGTCAACCAGGTTCTCTTTATTGAAAATGACAGGAGTCTTTTCAGGTAAATGTGTCAAAATGTAATGTAGGTTTACTGTATAACTAACCCCCCCCCCCCCAGTATTTGAACTATACAGCTTTCTGGGAAATCTGTAGGAATAGCAGAAAGCTATGTTTGCTGTTTGTCTACAAGACAGACTTGTAATTAGCAGTGGGGGTTTGACATACTTGGTCAATGGTCTCTGATCCCTGCCGAGCTGTGCATGGGATTCCAGGGGTCTTGGCCCTCAACTAGGGTCTGTGTTCCTTTGGAAAATTGAAGATGCGGCAGAGGCTGTTGTAGCTTTAAGAAATACGATTATTATTTTTTTAAAAAAACATATTTACCCCTGAATTTAGATGGAGGGTGTCCAGATCTTACAGCATAGTCATCTCAAGCCAGTGTGGTGCAGTGGTTAAGAGCGGTAGTCTCGTAATCTGGGGAACCGGGTTCGCGTCTCCACTCCTCCACATGCAGCTGCTGGGGGACCTTGGGCCAGTCACACTTCTTTGAAGTCTCTCAGCCTCACTCACCTCACAGAGTGTTTGTTGTGGGGGAGGAAGGGAAAGGAGATTGTTAGCCGCTTTGAGACTCCTTAAAGGGAGTGAAAGGCGGGATATCAAATCCAAACTCTTCTTCTTCAAGAGGGGCTTGTTCCCCACAGCAGTGAAGCGCAGGAGCCCAAAGTACCTCTCCCAGCCATACTGCAGGCAGATTGCCCAAGATAGATATCTCCCTTTGTTCTCCCTTCTTCTTCCCATCACACCTTGCTAAAGACACTCTTTCCTGTCACCTCCCCCACCTTGGCAACCTCTGTCTGCCCAGGCCCAAGATTCCTCTTAGATTGGGCCATCAATACCTTTTGTAATACTAACATCACTATCCCAGATGAGCCACTGGCTCCAAATTACCGTATTTTTTGCACCATAACACTCACTTTTTTCCTCCTAGAAAGTAAGGGGAAATGCCTGTGCGTGTTATGGAGGGAATGCCTATGGTTGGCGGGGGGGGGGGGGAATTTGCTGCAGTTGTGAGCAGAGGATCCATGGTTCCCCTTCCTTCCCTTCTCCGTGGCTCACTTTGAAACAGCAAAGTGGGAGAAGAGCCACCGAGTGGGGAGGAGAGAGGGACAGAGAGCCTGCTTCTTTAAAGGAGCAAAGCAGGAGAGGAGCGGAGCCACTTACACGAGTGTAAGCGGCTCCTGTCCGGTTGGTTCCTTTAAAGCAAGCAGGCTCTCTGTCCCTCTCTTCTCCCCACTCAGCTCGCTACATAGCAGCAAAGTTTTTCAGCTCGCTAAGCCGGGGATGAGTGGGGAGGAGGAAGAAAAGCAGAGCCTGCTTGCTTTAAAGGAGCAAAATGGGACGGGAGAGGAGCCTTCTCCCCTTATACCCCTCTTCTTCATTATTAGCAGCATCCTTCTCCACACACCCACACGTGTGCTCCTTGTCCCTTGAGTGCTTTTCCTTCCCTCCCCACTTAAAACGTGGTTACAAAGTATGGATCCACATGGATCCTCAGGATTTTTGCATTGGGCTACTCCAAACTCACTGTCAGATCACATGTCTGTGGCCACAGCATGAACCACAAAAATAATACATCCACTGTTTCGTTTAGAATATTTTTTTTCTTGTTTTCCTCCTCTAAAAACTACGTGCGTGTTATGGTCGGGTGCGTGTTATAGAGCGAAAAATACGGGTATACGCCAAATACTCCAATACCCCAAATAATAAAAATTTATTAATTTCTAGGGTATAGGGCAGTCCCCCCTCAAACCTATAACATTGTATTTTTGAGGTGTTGTTGCAAGTGTGTACTTGGATTCACACATGCACTACTAGCACTCCTGTATGTTCATATACACACTCCTGAGAATTTTGTAATCCTGCCAATTTTACAAAATTAAGGGGCAGGCTTTTGTTTAAAGCTCAATATTCTCAAGTGCAGTTTTAGATATTTTAAGCCTGGTTGCAAGGAAGTATTAACTCTTTTTGTTTTTTTTTTGGTTTTTTTAGGTCACTATAGCAAGGACATTTGTGACGCCTTTCACTCCACTCATGCTGAATTGTTCAGATAAGACCCTTGAAGTACTGCCTAAATAAGGGAAAAACCATGGGGACGTTAAGCTCGCTGTAGAAGCAGACCAGCATAGGCATTCAACAAGTTGTAGAGTGCAAGCTATTTACCTTACTGAACTTAGCCATTTTTCTAACTGAACGGAAGAAATGAGAATGCCGTTTCAAGAATCTAGGGAGAATGGAAGTGAGGAGGAGGATGAGAACTCTGAGGCAAAGGTGGGTGGTTCTGATACATTCTGTAAAGTGCCAGGGAATTCATTATGTGATTTGTACTCATTTTTGGCATGCCTTCTTTCTTCTATAGGTGTTCCTTAAGCCTGTTATTGAGGATAGAAACATGGAGCTTGCCAGAAGGTGCACTGAAATGATAAGTGACGTAAGTAAAGGTTCTTAGTAGTGTGTTAATTCCTTATTAAATTTTTGGTCATGTTTCAGCTAGACAAGATTTTAAAAGCACGCATCCAAGGCTCTAAGTAGAAACGGACCAATTTGTTCCTGAAAAATATGTATGCATATTTGTGAAAGGGTTAGCGGTTTTCCTTTAAAACGGCATTGTGAAACTGGCTTTTGCCGTTTTCAGTTTTCCCTTTTCTTTGCAAAGTGTTCCAACGTTTCTAAGTTGTCAGTAGAAGCTTATTCAGAATACATTAACAAATTCTGATGGGGTTTTAAATAATGTGGAGCCCAAATTTTTTAGAAGTTGGCTTTAAAGTGGCATCACGAAGGTTGAATTTGAGCAATGAGTGACTCCTTTTCACAACAACTCTGAATGTTGTTTTTTGTGACATCATTGCTCAGATGGAGCTGGTGAATTTCAGAGCAAATGAGTCTTGGCTTCAGGCATTCTTTTGGTGGGTTTGAGATAGAGAACTCATCTTTGTCATGTCACTTGAGCCCCTGAAAAACCTCCCTAGGGAGACATGACTGGCTTCTTCATTGCATGGTCTGTGCCATTTGGACAGTATATGGTTCTTTAGGAAGACCTTTGGGGCGTTGCATTTTTTATTATTATTGGAGGTCCTTGTTGCTGTTTTTTATACCTTTGGTTTTGATTGTTTTTTTTTTTCCCCTGATGTTGTACAGTGGTACCTTGGGTTACATACGCTTCAGGTTACAGACTCCGCTAACCCAGAAATAGTGCTTCAGGTTAAGAGCTTTGCTTCAGGATGAGAACAAAAATTGTGCAGTGGCGGCACGGCAGCAGCAGGAGGCCCCATTAGCTAAAGTGGTGCTTCAGGTTAAGAACAGTTTCAGGTTAAGAACGGACCTCCAGAATGAATTAAGTACTTAACCCGAAGTACCACTGTATATGTGTTTAAATTTTATTAGCTGCTCTGGATTTCTCTTTGAAAGAAAGGCAGAGTTTAAATATTTTACTAAATAAATAAATGTCAGCATAACTGTGATTCCATTGAGGTAGCCACTGGTCATACCATAATCTCTCAGGTTCAGCGCTACCATCTGTAAAAAGGTGCTAACAATATTGAACTGCCTTGAGACAATATACTGAAGCCATCTTGAACATATGAAAATTCTTAACTATGGCTGTATCATGGCCACAGTATTAGTTTTTCCTTGAGACCCACTAATTTCAGTGGCATGGTTGGTCACTTGCTTAACTGTCTTCTGTTCAAAGCAACGAGACTTAATTGTGCTTAACTTTAACAGGATTGTGCCTTAATCTGGGTGGAGTTGCTGCTTTTATCACATACACAAAATTGAAACTTGTCAGATCCACAGTGGATATCCACGAAGAACCTTCTTCTCTAGATCATTGATTTCTAAAGCTCTTTTCACTGGCTTAATGGAAGTCTGTTGGATTTCTGCCATTATAAGCATAGTGATGATAACTGAAATGTTTAAGTGTCCTCATCTAGCCACTTTACATCTCTCTGATGTCCAGTTCCTAGCACTGATTCAAGCTTTGTGTTTCCTTTTTTGAATGAGGTACATATAAGCTAAAAGCATGGGATGCCTTTGCCCGGCAGCGCTGTGGCCCAAAGATTGCAGCAAAATACTGGGGCAAGATTTTACCCAGTATATTCTCTGTGTGATGGGCTCATGGGAAAAAGCTTTACCATGAGCCCTTGCTGAAGAGAGGAGGGGAAAGTCTATATAAGGCTGCTTCCCCTGGATCTCACAGCCATTTTGTTTGAGAGGTTTCGGCACGCCCACCCTCGGGTTAGAGCCTTCACTGAGCAATTTTGGGCCGGAAATGAATTTTATTCTCTCAACCTGATAAGCACTTGGTTGGGGCTTTTCCCACCTTTCTTCAGTGAAATTCATAGGCGGAAGAACATTGTATGAGGGTGGAAATGCCATTGGTCAGGATCAACATAGTATAGGGGCCCCCCATAAAGGGCTTGAGGGGGAGGATTGACCACAGCAAACCCAAGTGTGGGTTCGGTATCTGCTTGGTTGGAATCTGCACCCTGGCCCCCCAGTGAGACCATGCTTGCTTGTCTTGCACTACAGCAAGGTTCAACACTGGCCAACAGTTTATACACAGTTTATACATGCACACGCTAATATATTATTTTCTGCTTCTCCTTTCCAATCCTATTCTTCATTTACAGGTCCATTATAAAGGAGCATATGAAAAATCTAAAGGCCAGTGCATATTTGTTCCTGACACTCCTCAGCTAAAGCATGTGAAAAACATCTCTGCCTTTCTTTCTGAGGTAAGGCACAGAATATTTGTGAAATTGTTTGGCAATAGGCAATAGTCCCAGAGTGGCAATATTTACAGTTCCAGCACTTCCACCCACTCCTAACTCAGACAGCAAGCTCTAGAAGGATACTATGCTTGATGGTATCCAAAGCCACTGAGGAGAATTGACAGGGATACATATTCCTGCTTCTCTCCTGACAGAGGTCATCATACAGGGCAGTTTCCTCCAAGAGTGCCTGGATCTGGTCTGCAACCACCCGCTCAAGAACCTTGCCCCAAAAGGGGAGATTGGCAACTGGCCTGCAGAGTGTGGCCTGCCACTTGCATTGGACTGATCACATGTTGGGACAGACTCATGGTGTCATGGTAGCCGAGAACTCCTGAGCCACCCCAGAGCCTATTGCCTTGGTATGGATGTTGAAGTCCCCCAGAACGGGCAGTTTGGGGGTCCTCAACACTGCTTCTGAGACCAGCTCTGTCAGCTCAGGTAGGGAGACTGCTGGGCAGTGAAGTGGGAGGTAAACGAGCAGAATCCCTAATCTGTACTGATTGCTTTGTGCCAGGAACACACATTCTAGATCCCTCTCAACTGGACAGAGAGCCTTGACAAAGCAATGACATTTCTATGAGCCACAGCAACTCCCCCCCCCCGTCCCTCAAGTCTTCCCTGATGCTGCATTGACTATACAGGTGGACATAGCCTGTGCCACCCTACTCATCCGCCCAGGTCTCAGAGATACAGACCAGATCGGCCCCCTCATCCACAATCAGATCATGCATGAGGAAGATCTTATTCAGAGTTGACTTGGCATTCAACAGCAGCAGCCGCAGACCCAAGGGCTGGCTGATAGGACAATCACAGCGCCCCAGGTTGGAGGAGGGGCTGGCACATGGCACTGTCACTAACTGCTTATCTGGCCTGCCCCACCTACCACACCATGCCTCCCCTTACCCAGAATTACTGAGACTGCCCCCTCTCCTGCCAGGCACATGGATCAATGTCGACAAAAGTTTATTCCATAATAAAGTAGTTAGTCTTTAATTGCTGCAACAGACTAACATGGCTGTTCCTCTGGAAACTGTCACTTTTATAGGACTCTTAATTCAAAAACACATTAGTGTAAATTGATATTGCATAATTTCAAGTAACATGCTAAAATTATTTTAGAATCCAAGTTTGGCCGAAAAATGGAATTGTTAGATTGTGTAAGAGAGTAATCTGTAAAATGGATACAAAATTAGCAATTTTAATTTATTTAACATGTTATTGATGTACCAAGTATAAATCTGTTGGGCGCTAGCTCATAATACTTAGGTGCTTTGATCTATTTATAGATACTCAATATGTGTGTCATTCTGTATTTTTATGTGTATATTCTTTGGGTCTTACTGATTCCAGATGCAAGTCAAACACTTTAACATTATTTGATTTGGAAATGCAAGAAATATTTATGGACTATAGTGAACACACACACGACAAAATTCAGCAATATTCAGGGCAGAGTGTGTGGTTTTGCATAAAGGTTTTACATCAAAATATGTTCCCGACTTTGTGCATGTTTGAGAATTATGAATGGCTGTGAAATAAATGCCTTCACCTACATCCCCCTACATTGCCCTTTTTATTTATTTTTAAAATATGTTTATTTAATATAGCAAAAACAAGGATAACAAAACTCTGGTGGACAACATGGGGCTTACACATGTAGGATATATCACATAGAGTTCTTCAGTTGGGTTGGTCTGTAGAGGGTCAGTAAAGAGAAACGAAGCAGGGTTGGTGAGTGGAGGCTGTCATGGAAGTTGGAAAACAAAAGGGAGCCTCTCCAGGGGAGCAGATATGGTTTTTAAATATATATTATTATTACATTAACTCTTTCAAGTGGATCTGCCACAAATTCTGTGAAGATAACTGCTTACCATAGACAAAAACTTTTAATGCTGCAATCAGAATCTCAAAGAGATGTCTATAAAGATTTGTCACCAGAGATGGGCAAAATCTATTTTTATATCCAGTTGTCAAAAGGCATAATGTTGAACCTTTCGTCCTAAATGTCTTTTTAATCTGTTTGAAATAATTGCTGCATTATTTCTCTTCCTTCTAGGCACAATACAAAGCAGGTGCAAAGAAAGACCTCTCCAACTCAATCTATCAGCAGATGCCAGCCACAATTGACAGCGTGTTCGCAAAAGAAGTTACGCAGCTTCAGAGCAAAGTAATTTTTATAAAAAAATAAGTATACTGTATATTTAAGCAGCCTGATCCATTTCCTGCTGGTACACATGCCTATGCACATGGAGGAAAGCACCCCCCCCCCACTTTAGGGTACTTGTTGGGGCCTTCTGCCTCCACTTGTTAGCTGTCAGTCATTCTATCCATTCCTTTCCATGCCTCCCATAAACATGTCTAGAAGTCCTACTCATCCCCAGAGTCCCAGTGTACAAGTTGCTCTATGATCCACCCTGGAGTGTTCTGTCTGCAACAATTTTAGTAACTGGTAAGACTGGCTAGTACTCCCACTTCAGGAATTCTCTGAACAGCCTCTACCAGCAGTTCTGTGACAATGGTAAAATGACATAGGACACAACATAGAACTTAGTGGCACCCATTGCACCCAGACCACAGGGTGGAGTAAACATTTCCCAGCACCACTTTCTGGATTCTTCCACTCAGATGGGAACAAAACCATTGCAGTTTGATTCTTCCAGTTCCCAATCCAGACAGAAGATCCAGAAGGTCCACCATGATCAATGGTATTGGAAGCTGATCCAGGAGAATCAGCAAGGTTACACATTCCTGACTATCTCCTGGTATAGAGTTTAAGTCAGCCAGGGTGAGCAAGGCAGTTTCTGCCTCAAACCTGCTTCATAAGCCAGATCAAAGTGGTTCTGGACAATTAATGTTTGAAGCTAGGCTGCCACTCCACACATTTGAGCACCTAACCCAGAAAAGGGAAATTATACAGTTTGTTTGGGTTCAAAGATGCGTTTTTCAGATGAGCCATCTCACTGCTGTCTCATTTGAGGCGCCAAGAAGGAAAAACCATACTCTTTTTTAAAATATAAACAAGACTTTTCATACTCATTCCTTATTATATGTATGTTATTCAGGAAGAGTGACCTTAAAAATCTCAATCTAGAATAAATTGTTTTAAGAAAGGCAGCTATGATTTTTGCAAGGGAGAAAAACATTTGCTCTTAGCGATACTGCTTGAAATCTGAAGACATTCGAAAAATAGACTTTGATTTGTACACCTTAAGTATCCACAAGCAGGCGGAAACAGGAAATTGCAATCACGGTTGTGAGAAACAGATGTATAATAAACAGCTTATAACAATCTAGATCAGCACAGTAACAGGTAAATCTGTAATCAATACAGTCTCTTAAAATTGCTGGTTGCAAAGAGTTAAGAGTTTAAGTGAGCTTTCTATTGTGATAGCAGTAAATTACAGAATGTTTTTAAATAACATACTTAGTTTGATTTATAAATGAGATTAACATAATTTATCTGGCTGTCAATGCATTTCTTTTCTGGCCCTGTTCCAAAACAGCATAGCATACAGTTTTACATAGTACACCCCCCACCCGCTTCAGTGATACAACAGAACAGATACAATAAAAAACTGACTATAAGATTAAAATAAAGTTTGTTAGCGCAGCTCTGTCTTGTTGATGTTCCTCGAAAAAAACATATTCCTAAATAATTAAATAATGAAACTGCTATTAAAACATTTATTCTGAAACACACATCCTTTTTGTTTTAAGAGGACATACATAATATATATTAGATGTAGCATGAAAATGTAAAACCTGCAGACACATTTATTTCCCATTTGTAACATAAATCACTGCATTCTGCTGCAAAAGCCAGGGAAAGTGGAATAATTTCCTCTTGTCGGGTTTCCCAAAAACTATGCCTGCAAGGAAAATGAGAGATGGTGGTTTTACAGCAGAGCTGAGATTTGTCCCTTCCCAAACCACCCTCATCTAGACTCGCATCTTCCAAAAGTGCAGTGTTCGTGCACAGACAAGTTTGACATATGCTGGAGGGAATAAAATGATAATATTTATATTCTGCTCCCTCTTGCTTTTCTTGCCTTTCCTCTATATTTATTGTGGCTCCAGTGTCCTCCATGACTTACTGTGCTGTCACAGAAGATGGAAAGAACATCTCAGTGCCTAATTTGATGTTTGTTTGTTTTTAAAAAATGTTGCTTGTGACCAAGAGCGGGGGCAGGGCAAGCCACGACCTTCATACACGCTGCCCAGACTTGTGCCCAAGGGGGGTTACTTTGGTGCTGCTAACATAGCTGTTTGACTTCACCCCTGGAGATGCACTCCATTGCCTCTCAAGTCAGATGGTTGCCAGCAAAAACAACCAACAATAGTACAGAGAAGTACCTCTTTTAAAGTGCACTTTGAAGGAGGAAAAAACAACTTATGAATCTCCACAATTTGCCTTGTTATTTGGCCAGTGTGCATACCCATTAGCTATACCTTCAAGTTTGGCAACATCTACAAATTTGATTATCACCTCACCCCATTTCCTTTACCCAAGTCTTTTATTAAGAAGTTAACACAGCACTGGGCCCAGGACAGAACCCTGCTGCAGCCTACTTGCCACATTTCTCCAGGAAAGATTGAGAAATACAATTTCGGTATGGCCTGCCAACTAACTACAAATCTTCCCAAGAGTCTTGCTAGCATTTTAGCGGCTTAGTCACTACTCAGTTGACCCTAATAGACTATGTGGAAAGAGAAAAGCAGAGAGCCAAAAACAGATTGCTGAGAGAAAGCAGAAGACCTTCTCCCAATAAAAATAATTAGGAAGAGAAAAGGTAATCAGCTGTAGCAAAACAGCAGAGGGGTCAAGGAGGATGAGGATATGTACGGGATCATCGAATGTGGCACTGAAGAGATTAATCAGCAATTAGCCTAACTAGCATTACTGTTTATTCATTAGAAGAAGTAAACAAATTTCTGAGCACCAAAATAGCTGTGAGAGGATTCTAGCTGACTTGCATATGAAAAAGAGATTTTGCAAACCAACATTTCTTCCTTCAAGAAGATTACTGGGCACCCATTTTCTATGGTTTTTTTTGGCCTGTTATGTCTGTATACTGTCAAAACAGTATCAGAACAAATAACATCATATTTTGGAGCATTGTGATATGGTAGTTAACAGATAGTTAGGTCCTTTGTTTTTCTGGAAAACAAGGAAACGGATTTCCAGGTTTCCTGCTCTCCTTAAAGTATTTTAAAAATATCACAATAAAGACAAACTGCTTGAAATAAATGAATGAGGAAATGATGGGGAAAAAACCAGGACAAAGGTTTTGATTCACATACATTCCATCACTTTGACAGAAAATTCCAAGGCTTGATCCTTATCGGGGAAACAAAATGACCCAAGGAAAATAGAAAATTAGAGCATGTCAACAGACTGTTCAATTTTCTTCTTTATAGCTAACATTTCTTCAAGCTCTTGGCAAATATGCTTGAAGGAATGTTTCTGAAAATGATGAATTGTGGAAATCCTATGTTCTACGTTCAAGATTGAAGAAAGAGTGGTGGTATAGCTGTGTAATCCATTTTTGGAATAAACAGAACTTTCTTGAATATGTATTAAATATTATGGCATACCAACTAATTAAAAGCACATATTCACATTATAAATGTTGGCTCAGTAAATCTGATTGGACACAATTTACATTCAGTTTGAATTCAAAATGAGATTGGGGTGAATCTGAACCACTTTATGAAGTTCTTGAGCTATGTGCTAAATTAAAGTTCAGGAATAAGATCCTATTAAAGCTCATTCCTTGGCAATATCGTAAGTTCTGTTTGCAATTTCTCAATAGTATTGTTTATCTTGCTGCACCCATCCATGAAATTCTTTACAGTGGCCTTGGCCAAGTCTGAAATTAATTATGTGGACCCAGCAGTTTTGATATCAAAACTGTGGGACTCTTACGGATGTGCATTATTTTGAAAATAAACACCTACTGCCTTTGCTGTAAGGAGATTTTAAAAAGTCAATATTTAAAATGATGGTCCTCAGAATCTCACATTTGTTTTGTTCAGGCATTATCTTTGTGTAGTGAAGTGAGAAATCAGACCCTCCTTTTACTAATCTGCTGTAAACTTGCTTGCTTTAATCTGCATTGATCTTTACCAGTTGCAAATCCTTCTTTGGCTAATATGTTTTCAAATCTTCTTGCAATCTTTGCTATTAGGTTACACACCACTTGAGTGCCTGTATTCCAAGAGCTCCTTATAAAATGCCTGTTGATTGAGGACCGTATTGCCAAGAATAGAAACCTAGTTGGTTTGAATCCAAAGCTTCCCTTTTTCCAACAGAAGGAGGAAAACTTTGGCTCTAACCTGGTGTGGTGTTTTTGTGCCTACACACACACACACACACACACACACACACACACACACACCATTTCAGTTAACTGTATCTGATATCTCTTATATGCAGCCAGTTCTATGAAAGATATATAAAGGTAAAGGTAAAGGGACCCATGACCATTAGGTCCAGTCGCGGATGACTCTGGGGTTGCGGCGCTCATCTCGCTTTATTTGCCGAGGGAGCCGGCGTACAGCTTCCAGGTCATGTGGCCAGCATGACTAAGCAGCTTCTGGCGAACCAGAGCAGCGCAGAGAAACACTGTTTACCTTCCCACCGGAGCGGTACCTATTTATCTACTTGCACTTTGACATGCTTTTGAACTGCTAGGTTGGCAGGAGCAGGGACCAAGCAACGGGAGCTCACCCTGTTGCGGGGATTCGAACCGCCAACCTTCTGATAAAAATAAAATGCAGCCATTCAAATAAAAATAAAAATACAGCCATTCAAAACTTAGTGATGGTTTCATTTTCCTTCTATATTAATTACCGGTAGCTGAAAGTTTCTCCTCTTCCCCACTTCCTGAAAGATAAGGGGGAGCAGTAGTACAGCAACTTGTTTATTTTCTAACCCTGTAATTCAACTACTTAAAAGTAATTAGCAATAATTATTAACAGTATTTCAGTGTTACATTAGAAAACAACATAGGGACAACTCTGCCTGGGGCAACAAACAATCTGCATGCTTTGGTCCCTTCCCAAAGCCCACTGTAGTCTTTTGCATGCATTGGGTTCAGTGAAGATGACTGAAGAGATTTCGGAATGTATCTTCTTGGTTTGAAGTTTTTGTTTGTGGTTTCTATCCTGCCTTAAGGATACAAATGCAGCAAAGGGCAGTACCCAAACATAAAAACTAATCAGGATCCTTCCCACAGGGTAGCTGGCTTGAATGTATCCCAACAGTTTATTCTGGTATTTCAGTTAAATTGCTTTTTGCCTTGCTTTTCATTTTTTCAATGCAAAATTAAATATTCTGGTTTTGATCTCTTTTATTCAGTGAGTACCAGTCAGCTTGTTCAATGGACAGGATATTGGGTGTGGACTTGGGTTTAAATGTCTACTTTTATCTATAAGCATGCAGTCTTTGACTACATCACTCTGTCGCACATTTTGATACCTAATTGTAAAATGTAGATTATAGTTTGCTTCTTCACAAATTGTCAAGGCAAATGAGCACTTCAGCATTATGAGATATTTTTGATAAGAGAGAGAGAGAGAGAGAGAGAGAGAGAGAGAGAGAGAGAGAGTCTGAGTCTGATTCTTTGCATCTTCATAGTTTAGGTTTATGAAAAGACACGGCAGGAAAAAATAAAAATGGTGTAAGTAAAGAAACTCTGATTGACCTTCCTTCATATCCTGCATGATACATATGATATAAAATGTACCATTTACAGGTTCTCTACAAGCAAAAACATGATGCTGAAAAGGGTACATCAAGTTATGCGCATATGAAGGAGCCTCCAGATGTTAAGCATGCCATGGAAGTCAGTAAACACCAAAGTAATGTGAGTATTCTTTGTGATGCTCCTATGTTTGTAATGAAATGTAGCTTTGATATTTTGGAGAAATCATGGTTTGAGAATTTAATCATACAACGATTTAAGGGAAATATTTGCTAGTTATAGAAAATGCTTTGTATGAAAACCGTGAGTGAGATCCAACCTAGTGCAAGTGCGCATTCATTAGTGCAGCAGGGCCCCTCTTTTCTCCTCCGGTACAGATATTGGGGATACACAGGAATAGGAATCAAGGAATCAAGGATGAGAGATTTGCTCTTCCACTTGAGACTCCACACCACACCTCATCATCACATTCAGGATTCAAAGGGATCACCTGTGATCGCTGGTACTATGTGAGGCTGCGTCCCCTGACTTAAGAGAGAAATGGGAGAGGGGCAGAGAGGCTAAGGAGGGAGGGAGGGAAACGAGGAGATTGGAATAGACCAGGGGCCAGCAAACGTTTCCAGCAGGGGGCCAGTCCACTGTCCCTCAGACCTTGGGTGGGGGGGGGGCCGGACTATATTTTGAAGAAGAAAAAAGGAAAGAATTCCTATGCCCCACAAATAACCCAGAGATGCATTTTAAATAAAAAGACACATTCTACTCATGTAAAAACATGCTGATTCCCAGACCGGCCGTGGCCTGGATTGAGAAGGTGATTGGGCCGGCTCCGGCTCCCAGGCCTTAGTTTGCCTACCCATAGAATAGACACAAGCAGGTTATTTGTGTGTTGTGGGTGGTTTTTTGTGAACGTGTTTGTTCTTTTAGCAAGATGCAGGGAGTGAGAGGGATGGAAAGACTGTGAGTGACATTCAGTTCACAGGGTTTCATGGCAACCGAGGGGAAGACTGGAGAAAACTAAAACAATGTCTCAGGACAAACTGCAAGTGGCTGCACACAAAGGGTGGCACCGGGAAAGGAAAACAGAAAAAGAGAGGGTAAAAGTTATGAAGGAATTAGAAGTAGGGGGAAAAAGGCCTGAGGAAAGAAGGGAGCTTGAGATGAACATAACAACTTTGATGAAGGCAGGAAAGCGAACTGGATTCTGGGAGCTGCCTACTTCCCTCAGGTTGTCTTTCATTCTTTTGACCACTGATGAGCTTTAACCAGCAGCACAGAACTACCTTTCAGATAAGAATAAATGATTCTGCGCCAACCTTATGAGGGAAAAAGCGAGACTGATGTAGAAACAGGTCCCCAAATTGTGAAAACGAAATTATCACCTTCTTAATACATGTTAGAACTCCATACAACATTTTGACTACACCTATACTACACCAGAAATGGCTTGTGAAATAGTGTGGCTTTGGTTGTTTGCCATGTAGCATTAAGGAAAAATGGTTCTTTAGATCATAGTGGGCTTTGTTACACAAAAGAAATCTCCAAATTTAAGAATGTTTACTCAACCCCAATATAAAATCAGAACAAAATGAAAGGCAATCATGATATCTGCTTTTGCACTTAACAAAACAGAAAGTATGCTGAATATTTACAGCTATGTGACAGGCATCAGTATTAACAGATTATTTCCAAAAAGAATTTTACAGCTCTTCCAGTTCCATAGCTCTGTCATGCATTGGGAAACAGGTATACCAATTTATACCTATTGTTTTCCATTTACTTCATTCATTTTCTTACTTGGTTAATTTTTTTACTCTTGAAGAGTTGACTTAATGTTTAAATTTGGGATTTCTAGTTTTGTAAAAATAAAGTTATTTGTGATTCACATGAGGCTGCATGTTCAGCTCTGAATATGAAAGTTTGTCATTGGAATGTAAAAAAATTAAGCATCCACCCTCCTGGAGTGTAATTTTTTTGCTTTAATGAGCTTCGTTTTAAAGATTAAACCTATTGTAGACATATTGTACAGGCCAAAACCTTTCTTATCTACCAACAGAGTGTTATGTGTCAGTATAGGAGCAGAATGCTTATTTACCTACAGTGCTCTAATTAATTCCAACCTTTACACATAGAGTTTACAATTAATAGGATTAAGGCGAGTTTAAGATTATTTGCTCAGACTTATACTTAAGTGTGTGAAATGGGAAATTTCCTTTTACAGATGAAGACTGTCATCTTCTAAAAATATCATTGCACTCCCAGTTTGAAATCGTCTAGTGCGTCATGACTTCATGCCACCTTGAACAGAATTCACGCTGAGCTTCACAGTCGGCTGAAGTTGTATAATAGGAAAATAAATACTGTCAAATTTCCCAGGCTTATAACTTAGGGGATGGACATTTTAATGATATCAACATCTATAGCAAGCAAAATGACCCCCCAAATTATGGCAATTACATTTCTGATCCCCAAGAAATATAGTTACAAAATTATTTTAGTTGGTATGCTATGTTTATCTGAAAGCTTGTTCCGCAATATGTGATTAGTTTTCTGGTTGTAGAATATTAAGTTTGTCATCTTATACTCATCTAGAAGCATATCCCACTGAACTCAGTGAATCTCACTCCTAAATAGATATGCATAGGATTGTGTTGCAAATGTTGTGGCAGGATCTAGAGATCTGGTTAGCTAACCTCATATCCTCAAAAGGGCTTCCCTTATGTTTCATCAGTAAATGGCAAACCATCACTGAGGACTCAGCTG
Organism: Podarcis gaigeae; assembly: GCF_964106915.1. Taxonomy (NCBI): domain Eukaryota; kingdom Metazoa; phylum Chordata; class Lepidosauria; order Squamata; family Lacertidae; genus Podarcis; species Podarcis gaigeae. The sequence goes on from NC_139688.1 coordinate 23,585,653, forward strand.
TATAGCTACAAATATAACATTTTAAGTGCATTATACAAACATGACACTAGATGGCGATGGTGAGCTAATGGCAAATTCAATATATTTTTTTAAAAAACATTTTTTTAAAAAGCATTTTCACAGCATTTTTAAATATATGTCTAGATTCCACCTGAAATTATTTTCAAAGGCATTCTTAAAACTATGGCATTCAGATTATGGAAGTGAAGAACAATTGTCCCACTCTTAGGGACTTTAGGCAATGTGAGAAGCAGGGGGGTGGAACCTGTAGTCCTCCTGATGTTGTTGAACTTTGCTTTGCCACATGATCAGGAATGCATTCTAGCAATATCTGGAGGACAACACATTGCCTAGAACAGGGGTGGCCAATGTGTCTTGCATTTTTACATTTGAGCATCTCCAGATAGGTAAAATGGGACAAGGGAAGGGATGAGGAAGAAGTAATAATAGTAATAATAATAATAATTTTTATTTATACCACGCCCTCCCCAGCCAGGGCTGGGCTCAGGGTGGCTAACAAGCAATAATAAAAACAAGTTGAATGAATACAACTTAAAAACAAGATTAAAATACAACATTAAAATATTGAAACATTAAAATATTAAAATGCAGCCTCATCACAGGAGGAGAAAGGAAAAAGAAAGAGGGGGAGGGAATCAAATTGGCTCCAAGCCAAAGGCCAGGGCCAACTCTGTCTTACAGGCCCTGCGGAAAGAAATCAGATCCTTCAGGACCCTGGTCTCATGAGGCAGAGCGTTCCACCAGGCCGGACCCAGTGTTGAAAAGGCCCTGGCTCTGGTTGAAGCTAATCTAACTTCCTTAGGGCCCGGGACCACTAGGGTGTTGCTATTTATGGACCTTGAGGCTCTCCGTGGGGCATACCGGGAGAGGCGGTCCCATAGGACGTAGGAAGGACCTTGTTTGGGTTCATGGTGGAACTGATACTGCCTATCAAAACTGATGTGATGTTGGCTGCATTTTATTTAGATGTTTAGAAAGTTGATGTGAGTTTTAACTCTATTGTTGTTTTAACTTTTCAGATGTCTTTTCCATTTTTCTTAGTGATTTCATCTTGTTTGTAAACAGCTTTGAGTTTTTGTGTGTGTTTTGTTTTACAATCAAGCGCTGCATATATTTTTTTGAAATAAATAAATGAAATAAATTTACTAGAGCAGAATGGCAGCAATATATCCACCACCAGTTTATAGACTAAATAGGAGACAAGCTTACTCGGTAATAAGATCAGGGCTGTGCATACGGGTGAAATACAACGGGAACCTTAACTAGAAATGAAAAACCTTAGTCTTACCCTTCTATGTATTTATTTACTATTTGTAGTTACTGATTGCTTTTTCACTAGGTCCCCTAGTCCATCACAGCTATATGTCACCATGAAGAATCTCTTGCTGTTTCAGTGCCATTTCCCCCTCTAATTTTTTAGAAGTGATTGCAGCCAATCAGGGATCATGCAGTTAAGTGGGATGTCCCTGGGCCATGTAGCCAGTGCCACTGAATGCAAATGAAGCTGCATTGCCCTCATACAGAATGGGTGTTAACAGGAAGGACTGCTTCTGCAATGTGCTCCCTGTCTTGTAGGACCTTACTGTGAGACAAGTGATGGCAATCAATGGGAATTTCAGGGATCATTGGCCTAGTTGCCTTAGCAAGAGGCACATGTTTAGTTTCTTGAAACCTGCCTCCCCACCAGGTGTGCAGGCACCTTGCGCAAAATCGTGAGAAGGAATGGCAAGTTTCACAGTGGGCTGCAGCGTTTGTGAACAGCACATATTTGTCTTGGCATGGGCCTAGTCGCGATAATTCACAGACTGGGAAATGTGTAGCCTTCTGCAGCCTATGTTCTGCTGCTACATAACATTAGTAATATCAATGGGGTATGGCAACATACAAACTATATATTGCAGACATTTGCAAAATGTTTGATGTCTCTGTCTCACTCCAACATAAATATATCTTTGGCGGGTGCCAGAAGAGTAATAATTTATGAGAGGAAAAGTATTGCGCTAGACCTTACATCAAACTTGATTGGTGAAATAACTGTCTGATTTTTCTACTGTCTCCTCACTGTGAAATTAACCACACTTCCTTATTTCATTTACTATGTGACTGTCACTTGGGAACAATAAGGTACAAAATTGCTGCAGCGTTCGCCACAAGATTCTGTGCATTTTTCTCTGTGTCTGAGCTGACAGTTCAATCCTTGCTGCTGTTTTGAGCGCATATGCTGGGCTTTAATTTGCAATTTACATGGATGATGGGGTCCTTTTCAGAAACCTGTTCCTGCTGCCTTTATGGTATTCACTTCACCTCATGTGGTCATTAGGGTGAACAGCATATAATTAGCTAAATCTATGTAATGCTCTGAATTGCAAGAACCTGGATGCACTTCTGGTTTTATTCATTAAAAAATTGTTTTCAATGTTTTGCATGACAGTGGCGAATAAGATGAGTTAATTTTTTACAAAGAATACTAGGAAATTATTTTAGCAGTTTCACTTAGACCTTTTTTTTGTAAAAAGTAATGTATTAAATGAAAACATCATCAAGCGACTAACATACAGAAGCAGTCAGATTTTTTTAAAAAAATATGTTTGTCTATCTACTTATTTAATGTGTGTTCCACCCTTCCTCCTAAAGGAGCCCTGGGTGCATAGCTTTCAACTTTCCCCTTTTCTTGCGAGGAATCCTATTCGGAATAAGGGAATTTCCCTTAAAAAAGGAAAATGTTGACAGCTATGCCTGGGTGGCAAACATATCAGTGATTAAAACAATACAATTAAGTACATGTAAAAACAATTTCACACATATCTGAAATAATAAAGGTGTTAAAGCGATATGGACAGAAGCTGAAAATTTATGTTGATTTGATATTTTGGGTAGATGATTTGTTATAAAATTGTGATTTGGTTTTTTTTATTAATAATAAATACATCCACTAATATGGTACTTCCAATGTTCCTGTTGGCATGAAAGTTTAGAATTTGAAGGCAAAGTAATTTGTTTTTCAGATAAGGAAGAGATATTAGGAAAGGAATTGTGAGTGGGAGAAGCTTGATGCCCTTATGTCCTGCTTCCGGGCTTCACATATTCAGCTTGTAGCCTGCCTCCACCAACATTTGGTGGGGTACATTCTGGAAGACCTGAAGTTTCCAAGATCCCTTTAAAGGCCATTGCATGCAGAGTTTGTAATAGTAATCTAGTGTGGATGTGACTAACAGGACTGAATCACTGTTACTAGATCAAACCTGATCAGCTTTTGTTACAGGACAATATTTTGTCCCAACCTGTAAATCCCAACCAGCTTTGTCTGCAAAGCAAGATAAACTTCAGATATCAATTAGATATGTTTGGGAAAACAAATGAAAAATAAAAGATTTCCCCTCATAATACACATTGCATAATATACATGCTGATATACTAGCATTTCCATTTTGGTCTTTGAAATAGGACTGAGTTTCTCATTTTGTTTATGATATAGGCTGTTATTAGGTTTTATTTTGCCTTTATCCTGGCAATCTACCAGGTGATGTTTGCTAAATATATAGGACAGCTAATATGTTAACATTGCTACATTTATAGCTGACCTGCTAAGTCATATATAATTAATGAGTCGTTTATTTTACAGGTTTCATATAAAAAAGATCTCCAGGACACTCACAGATATACTGAAGTTTCAAATCGACCAGACATAATGATGGCAACCCAGTTAACAAAGATAATAAGCAACGTATGAAATTAAACTTCTTTGTAATTTATAGAAAATGTTGATAACTTAAAATTTATTTTTATTATGGACAGAGCTACTAAAGTTGTTCAAAGTTAAGATAAATTCTAGATTGCATTCAGACCAATAACCTGAGTACCCCAAAGGGGGCAATTTTCAGTAAATGTTCCTTTCCCCCTCTTCTTATGTGCATAAACATGAGAAAATTTCCATCTAGCACTCACTATTATCAGCAGCCAAGCTTTCTAAAAACCCTTAACCTGCTGCCTCAACTTTTCTAGCATTCATCACTCCACTCAATTTTAAGCTTCCCCCAGTTCCTTTCTTCCAAAATTTTGGATTGGCCAATTAAAGAATGCCACCATGCAGCCTCAAATATCCATCTGTTTTTCATTCTTGAAGTACCAAAGTTGCATCCGAAGGTTTAAAGGATAGATTCTCTGTCTGCAGTTCTAGCATATAAGGTATCCTGTCTATCAGTCTCTGACCTTTCCCCCTTCCATGCTTCCTTGACCTGCACACCTGTTGGTGGGTTCACTCTCCTATAGAATTTCATGCAAACTCCCCTCCCCACCCCCGGTATGCAGACTTCCACTATATTTTACTCATTGCAGTCTTTATTGACTTTAATAGGATTGTATTTCTGTAATTTAGAGTGGAATCTGACCTATTATATTTTTTTAAAAGGCAGCCACCTGCATTTTCAGTTCAGCTTTGCTGGAAATTGCAAATCCCCCAAAATAACCGGGAATCAGCATTTCTTATGTTTAAGCTCAACCCTTGATCAAACTGGAGGATTTTTTAAAAATGCTGCATATTGTTTCTCAAACAAAATAAATGACATATTTGTTGAATCAGGAGAAGCCTGGGAATTGCTGATTAGAGTGTTAGCGAAAGTGGTGTCAACAAAGGTCACCAAAGATACTTGCTATACTGTTTCTTTTGAGACTTACATTTCCCCTGACAAAACTGAAAGGGTGGGGGGAACTCTCAAAATAAAATTATGCCTGGCGTGCACATACTTTTCTTTTTTATTACTTGAAGGCTGAATATGCGAAAGGAAGGCGAGAAATGAGTAAGGAACCAACTGTCCTCGGAAGACCAGACTTCAATCATGCAAAAGAGGTTTCCAAATATTTAAGCCAAGTAAGATTTTCTTAGCTTTCAGACAATGACTCAATTGAGATATCTGATTCCCAGGAGTGCAATCAAATGCTTCACTTTTCTAATTGCAAACTTTCTATAATTGCATGAAAACTTCAAGATAAGGTTTCCACAACTCTTTCCCATAGAATTGCTGTAATTGGTATGCATTTAATATTTTGAGAGATCTATAGCTGAAAGCCCACAAGTGGATGAGGAAATTTGCCTTCGGTCACAGTTAGTTTGGTGGTAGGATTAATACATTTTGATGTCACTGGCCAAATATATAGTTATCGGGCCTGGACTGTGGTGTTTGATTTTTGTTTCAAAGTCTTTTGAAAGTGGAGATGTTCTTTTGCCACACAAAAGCATGTTTTATAAAAAAATAAATAATTTCAGTCCATTCAGAGAGCAAACCACATGAACTCGGTGGAGCCATAAGACAGAGTGGCATTATGGCATTCTGCTTGATGTCAAGGTGTCACTAAATTCTAAGACAGGATTGCAATTGATGCAAATGAATGTCACAGAGCCCTGGAAAACAGCAGTTTCCCCCCTCGCTGCATCTCTGCAGTCCTCGTGTTTTCTTTGGATCATGGATAGTTCATATATGTAGGGAATTCTAGGGACAAAGAGGAGCCAAGTGATCTGTCAAGGCATACTGGTGTATTAAGAAGAGAATAGTGTTTTTAAGTGGCGATTTTAAGCCACTAGTTTTTCACACAAAAAAGAAACAAACCATGCTTCCTGGTCCAATTTTCCACCCAAAGAACAGTTTATGGGAACATGATTGGGACGTAAAAATATAGCTACGGTACATCTGCTACTAAAAAAAAAAAAGGAGTTAATTAGGCCACGTGGAACAAAATTAAGATCTGCTTTATGATACCTGTAAGCTAAATCATATAATTAAAATATCATTTACTTTAATCATACATGCTGGTCGAAAGCAGCTAGGTTATATATTTCCTCTTTCTTTTTAGAGCCCCAGTAATAAGGTTTTGCGTGAATAATCCCATTATCTTATTAAAGAATTTGCTCTTTGTTAATAATCCTTTAAAATACTAATTTATATCTTACACTCAATCAGTGTGGTATTAATTATTTGAGGGGTAACTATTAGAGCTTGGATCATGTGTTAAGGTATTGTATTATTGTAGAAAATGCAGGGGATTTTTGCCACATTTGGCCCAGGACATTTCATGCAAGAACAGCTACACTGAGAGGCATCTATTGCAGAACCCCAAGTAATGTTGTGCTGCAGCAGCTGCCGTGACATTACGATGGATCCAGGGGTACTTCTTTTAAACCCTGTGCCGACTGTCTTCATCCCTGGCAATCATTTGCTTGCTTTGGTTATGTAGGTGGGGCCAGCTCTTGCTTTTATGCCTCAGAGACCATGTTATTCATTATCCTCTCTCAGGTTATATTCTCAGCAGGTACTTGATGCTTCCAGACAAATTTCAGGGTGCTGCATATTTATGCTCTACTTTATTTGATCTCCTGGAAACCCTTTGGTTGTTCTCAGCTTCTTAGTATATACATTTTGTTTGTTATAGTGATAAGAAAATGATTTATCATGTTAAAAACCTATTTCATTTACAAGGAGAACTTTCTAATGTGCAATGCCTAGTGCTTGGTTTTTTTTTTTTTAACCTTTTGGGTGGTAAATAGAACAGCAGGTGCTATTGTTCACTTATGAAACCTAATACTTATTGAAAGTGCTTGCGGTTAGGAAAGCTGCCTTATAGCTTCAAAAGATACACTTTCCCCAGCTGTATATGGGATTTGTGCAAGTTTAGCAAGAAATTTGTTTGGCTTAGCATTCTTCACGGTTGTTTTTGTTTTCCTCCTGCTTCTTTCTGAGCCATGTCTTGATGATATATATGATATATGTTGTCTTAAATTAATCTCAGTCCTTAAAAGAAAACATGCTTCACGTGTAATCATCACATTAAATAAGTATCTTGATACTCAAATAAAACGATTATTGTGAGAGACTCCTTTGGAAAGGACTGTAGCTCAGTGATAGAGTATATACTTTGCATGCAAAAGGTCCTGTTTTCAATCCTTGGCATGTAAGGTAGAGCTAGGAAATACCCCATCTGAAGCTCTGCAGAACAGCTGCCAACCGGAATGAACAGTGTTGACACTGTTGGACCAGTGGTCTGACTCAGACTAAGGCAGCGTCCAATTTCCTTTCTATGCTCTCAAGAAAACAAAGGAAGAAAATGCAGTAAATGGTCAGGATTTTTTGTAAAGAAAAGACATACTTCTTTTGAGACACGTGCCTTTGCTTCCCATCCAAATAGCTTATAAAGTTAGCCTTTATAATTAAAATCGAGCTTGGGTGGCGGCGGCGGGGGGGGGAACCTTCCTAGTTCTCTAAAACTAGTTTGGCAATGAAAAGCTCCTGGGATTTCTGCTCTTCAAAAGCTTTTTTAAGCCTGACATGCACCTGAGAGTGTGGTATAGATGTCTTCTGTTAGAAACAAACTTTTGACTACATTTAACGCCAGACTGCTTCCCCTCTCTCCTGTGCACTGCAACCAAAATTTTATTCTACTCTATAAACCATGTCCTTTGTTCAGATCTTGCTCTTGTTGTTTTTACTTTGAGTTTGAAAGTTTACCACCAACACGTGTTATTCTTACTTGCCCTCTTTTCCCAAAGGAAAAGGGAGATCTGCCATTGACAGCAGCAACCTTACATTATGTTTTCGTTGGAAATATTAAGTGATACAAGGCCTGTGACACGATGCTGTTGCACTTCAGTGCTGCTGTTGGTAGGAGCAGAGAAGCTTACAGCACCATGGTGTAACATTATGGATGTTGTATCACCAGATATTACTGAGGAGAGATGGAGGGTTCCTATTTTTCGTGGCAGCCTTCTATCTGCTGCGTCATCTAGTTCCAGCTTCGCTTTCCTTTTATGAAGTAGGGATCAGGCAAAGATGCTCCAGAAACCTAGATAAGCCCTTTGGGGCCGGGCCTATCGCCCTGTATCATACCCTCTGTGTTTATTGAACTGGCCTGTAATTATATAACTGAGGGTTTGGGATAAGCTATGAATAGAAAATGCCGATGCTAAGCTATTCTGAAATCTGCACTTATGCACTATTACAACCTATGTGATTTGTTTGTTTCTCAGGCAAAATACAAAGAGCAGTTTAATAAGGATATGAAGAATTACTGCTACAATCCTCTGGAAAGTGCTTCTTTCAAGCAAGCACAACTTGCCTCTGTCTTGGCAAGTGATGTAAGTAGGGCTGTTTTTGGCACTCTTTTTATTGTAACGTTTTTGTGTGGAAGTTGCTTGGTGGGCATTTTATTTTCTTAGCATTTATTTGGAAAGCTCTCTTTTCAAAGGGTTAAACTTTCCCCTATAATAGAATATGCATTGCGGCCATCTTTTTGTCAGACCGTAGTAAATGAGTGCCACCTAATGGCCGATAGAAAACATGGCAGGCAAACATAGAAAAAAAGCTACAGATAGGTAGCCGTGTTGGTCTGCCATAGTCAAAACAAAAAAATTCCTTCAGTATCTGAAGAAGTGTGCATGCACACGAAAGCTCATACCAAAAACTAACTTAGTTGGTCTTTAAGGTGCTACTGGAAGGAATTTTTTTGTTATGGAAAAGAAGAACATTTTTTTCCTGCAGTGAAAATGAAACCATGCATTTCTGTCCCATGCTCTGGTTTGTTTTTAACCAAATGTCTATTCTTCACCTTGCAGGTGAAATACAAAAAAGACCTAGAAAGCCTTCATGAGCCAGCATCTACCTTTCCGAACCTGTTACAGTTAGAGCATGCCTTGAATGCCAGCAAAATAAGTAGCCAGGTAAGTTGACTTTCTTGTGATTAATTCATTTGAATAGGGTTTTAAAATGCAAATGGTTCAGAGCAGATAATTGTTGTGTTATGTTCCATTAAACTTAATGAGCCCTTCATCTGAAGGAGCAGGTACATTGGTTGGGGGTACTACTTCTGGGTCCACTGCTGTCGCTTGAGGTTCAGGTGGCCTCAGTGGCATAGAGTACCTTCCGTCAGCTTTGGCTGGTGGCTCACCTGCGCCCCTATGTGGACAAGAATAGCCTAACCTCTGTTGTCTGTGCTCTGGTAACCTCTAGGGTAGAGTACTGCAACGCGTTATACATGGGCTGCCTCCGAAGACAGTTCAGAAACTTCAGCTGGTGCAGAATTCAGTGGCCAGGTTGCTCACCGGGGCAGGTTGGTTTGAGCATATTACACCAATCCTGGCCTGATTGCACTGGCTGCTGATTAGTTTGTGGACCTGATTGTTTTGACCTATCAAGCCTTAAATGGCTCAGGGTCGCAATATCTCAAGGACCACCTCTCCCTATATGAGGAGAGACCCAGACCCTGTGATCATCATCTGAGGCCCTTCTTTGTATGCCTCCTACATGAGAGGTCTGGAGGGTGGCAACACAGAAACAGGCTTTTTCTGTGGTGGCTCCCCATTTGTGGAATGCTTTCTCCAGGTAGGCCCGCCTGGCACATTCCTTACATATCTTTAGGTGCCAGGTGAAAATGTTCCTCTTCTCCCAGGCCTCTGGCTGATTTATATGCTAATATGTTCTGTATTTTTATATTTTTATATTATAAATCTGCCCTGTGAACCTTGGATGAAGGGCGGTATAGAAATTTAATAAGTAATTTAAAAAATCATAATTACATATCCTTAAAAAGCAAAGCCCATCTTTGTATGCAGGTAGCAGCCATCTGGAATGGCATTCATGGGATGAAAAATGGGAAGCAAGGGTTTGTGGTCTTAAATTAATCTCTTACCATAGAAGAGATTTGGTGTTTTTATATTGTAAACTGTCCTGTGATTCTCTGATGAAGGGCAGTAGAGAAATTTAATTAATATTAATGATAGCGATACTAATAATGTCTGAATTACCAGCATACTGTGACCAGGAGTTCTTGAGACACACCAATGTCTCAAAATGGTGTGTGTGTGTGTGTGTGTGTGTGTGTGTGTGTGTGCGTGGGTGTATGTGTGTGCGTGCGCGCTTCAAATCTATTTCTAACCATTGAGGAATTCAATCTTTATGAATTCTGATTCAAACAGAAGTGTGGATTTCTTTTGGATTTCATACTTTTTTTTCCAATTCTGTGATAAATTTATTGGCTCAAAAAAAGGAACTAAGATGCATTTACGACATGTATTGAGGATAAAATGCATTTTAAATATACATATTGCAATTCTTGAAGAAGTAGTTTCCATGAAAAGAAAGAGGGAAGATAAATGTTAAAATATCTGGCAGATTTTTAAAAGAACTCTGTGTAGACAGAGGAAACAAATGTCTCCTTGCACTACCCAATCTGCCACTACACCAGTAGCACTATAGTTTATGAGGTTTTTTGGTTTTCTTTTACCTTTTTAGCTCCTCTTCTTCTTTTTAAATAACACTTTTATAAACTTCTAACCTTTATAACAGTTAAAAGGAATCAGCACATCAATATTTGTATAAACTACCGGTAGATGTGGAAAGACTTCAGATTGCCCCCCCGCTCAGTCCTCTTATTTTTGGGATATGATTTGAGGTAGCTGAATCTAATTCACATGCTGCAGAGTAACACCTCCACACACCCTGGTTTTGTTTTACTGTGAAATGGGTTTTTGCTCTCACAGTATAAGCAATTGCTTTGTGTTGCAATCATGAAGCATGCTCATGCGATTTGGCAGCAAAGCTCTCTTCTTAAAGGTGACTTGTTTTTGGCTGATGTTCACCTGTAGACCTGTAGGTACAGCATGTAGATGGGAAAATGCTTCCAGATTTTGAGTCCTGAGCTCCCTGCCAATTTAACAAGGTTGTCCATTATAAAATCTCCTTAATCCATGATTAAGGAGATGGATGAAAAGGATGACCTGTCATGTGTTATGTTATTTGAAATATCTGTGGTAGTTAGCTTCTCCCAACTGTGCCTTCTTGGGTACTCAGTTCAGTTGCAGAATAATTCAATGGTCAGAGAAAGTTGCTTTTGGGGTGTGTTGTTTTGTTTGCTATGGTTTCCACTGCCTTTCTAGGCTCCCTGTCCATTTCTGAGTAAAAAGTGCATACAATTGCACTGGGTGTGTAGTATGCATACTTTTATACTCTTTTTCTGAGTTTCTATTTTTATATTAGCAAATCGACTAATTGCATTTCACTTTTAAAACAGATAGAGGCTGCACAGTGTTTGCTTGGCTCCACTAGGAGGCAATAAGAGACTGTCAAATTGAGCTCACACTATTTCTATAATTTTCAACACTTGAGCTTCTTTGGGTTATTAAGTTGGGATCCAGGGCTATACATGTTCTACAGCATACCTTCACCCCCTGAAAAGCTGCCCTTGAAAGTTAGGTGGACCCTCTGGAGCAGGATTTCATCGGCTATGATAAGATAACCACTGCCACTAGATTAGGAAACCAGCTGTGGCCCTGCTCCCTGGAATTACTTTGCACAGGAAGGTTGTTTATGAATCCCGAACAGCCCCAAGGCTGTTATATGTCCTGATCAAAAGTTGCACATGTGCTGAAGTGGTGTGAGGTATGTGTCATGCTACTGCATGTGATTACGATCTAGCACCAAGCATTAGCTATGAATTTTGGAGGGATGGAAAACCTTAGACTCTGCCCTGCGTAGAGGTGATCAGTGCTGTGCAGAGGTGTAGACAGATATTGAAAATATCTTCCAATGCTACATGCATGGTTCAGATCAAATACTGGAATTGCCACGAATCGCTCTGCATGTTGTTTCCATGTGCACATGTTGTCCTCACTGGATCAGAGCTTCATCTGTTTTTTGTTTTTTTTTATATAAATCATTTCACGGTTTGGTTTACACTTTTGCTTTAAAGATGAGTTCTTACAAACTTTGAAACAAAGTTGTGGGTTTAAACAACAACTACTACAATGAGGTATCATTATATTTTTAAGGGATTTATATTAACTGACAGTTTTGGTCTTTTATATATATTTGCCTATTATTTGTTTCAGTATGAATATAAGAAGCTGTTTGAGAAAAGTAAGGGGCTGTATCATTTCGCACTGGATACAGTTGAACAGCTGCACCACAAAGAAAACGCAGTGCTCCAAAGTCAGGTATGCACACAGTGTGCACAGTCCAGTAGCTCTGCATGTTTGGATTGTATATTATGTACAGCATATATGTTTAGAAGGAGGGAAATGCTTTTCATGCATAAAAGAGAATTCATACACAAGGAATGGAAAGCCCCTCCTCTGTGAATGAACAAACTGTCGGTTTTAAAAATTGCTGTAGTTTTGATCCGCGCTCTGTTCTGTTAGGTGAAGTACAAAGAGAAGTATGAAAAATCAAAAGGCAGGGCCATGATGGAATTTGTGGATACCCCGACTTACCAAGTTTCAAAGGAGGCTCAGAGGTGTCAAAGTGAGGTTGGTGGAATGCTTTTGGAAACCATTACTGTACTGCAGTATTCAATACATTGTGCTGCTATGGCATTTGAATAAGGGCTGTGGGTAGTTCTTTCACTATGATGAAATGCATTGGTCACAGCCTAAGGAGATAATTTAGCCTAGTTCTCACTCAGTTTTGTTACGGCTAAAATCTGGGTGCGGGGCTACACTGCCACCCAGCTCGTCGGACTAAGTGTCCGCGGGTCCCTGCGGAAGAAAATGAGCTCAGCCGGACAGGAGCAAAATGCGGAGATCCAAGGTTTATTGCGCAACAGGTTCAAGATGAGATTGAACAGCGAGAAAGGGGTGACATGAGTTTTTGAAACTCCCTCCATGTCCCAGAATACAGTGCAAAACATGTCATGAATACATTAAAGAGAGGTTTGGTTACACGGATTACATCATGAATATATTAAAGGGAGGTTGGGTTACACAGATTAACATATGGAGGAGGGAGGGGGGAATATGCAGAGTTGAAGATATGCACAGATAAACACTTCCTGAGAAGACAATGGTCTCAAATATGCATAATCTGCCACCTGACATTGCCTGGAGGAAAGGCTGATCAGAGCGATTTGACAGGATTAGTTTCTATGAATTTTATAGATTTTAGTCCCTTTTGACATTGACAATTGGGAATGAATGGATATATTGTAGTGAAGAAGAAGGTTAAGAAGACATGCCCCCCCTTCCGTATCAGTTTGGATCTTGGATTCCCCGCCCCCCCCCCACCGCATACCAGCATACCAACCTGACACACTGCATACTGGTTTTTGAAGTCCTCCCACTTCCAAAACCATTTGCAGCACCACATGCTGCTCTTCAGGAAACAACCACATGTTCAAAACAGGCTTCAACACATGGAACAAGTTGAGCAAATCTTTGGATCCCGTTGTGTCTCCCATTTGAAGTTGGAATAGCTGTTTTAGAGACGCACTTTGATATCCTCCAAATGTTTAGATTCTGTATCTTTATGTTTTGGATTGTTCAGAGAAAACGTTTTACCTCTTGCTGCAATATAACTACAGCTTACATGAAACGGCATGCAATTTTAGAGTTATATAAAATTTTATTTCGTGCACAGAAAATATATCGAAAAGAATTTGAAGATAAACTCAAAGGAAAGGCAGCGCTGGACTTGGACAAGACCCCGGAATTCTTGAATGTGAAGCGTGTTACCAACCTGCTCAAAGAGGTAAAGGTAAAGGGACCCCTGACCATTAGGTCCAGTCGTGACCGACTCTGGGGTTGCGGCGCTCATCTCGCTTTATTGGCCGAGGGAGCCGGCGTACAGCTTCCGGGTCATGTGGCCAGCATGACTAAGCCGCTTCTGGTGAACCAGAGCAGTGCACAGAAACACCGTTTACCTTCCCGCCGGAGCGGTACCTATTAGCGGTACCTATTTATCTACTTGCACTTTGATGTGCTTTCAAACTGCTAGGTTGGCAGGAGCAGGGACCGAGCAACGGGAGCTCACCCTGTTGCGGGGATTCGAACTGCTGACCTTCTGATCGGCAAGTCCTAGGCTCTGTGGTTTAACCCACAGCACCACCTGCACAAGCTGTAATAAGTCAGAAGATGTAAGAACCACCTCTAGTTACTTCTTGTTTTACTACATATATAATACTTTGGTAAGAAAGAAGTTGTTGTGATGCAGTTTGCGTAGCCACAGTACTGCAGTGTGACAACAGTGGATGGAGCAAGCGAGCAAAACATGCAGGCTACAGTTGTGGGTGAGCATGCCAGCTGAGTGAGCAAGCCTGCCATTGGGCAGGCTGGTGACATAGACATGCCTTCTCATGTTCCCTTGTTGCTGCAGCTACCCTCCTGCCCACTTGCCTGCACACATGACAGGGTGAGTGAAGCCCCGGTTAGCACAACAGTTAAGTGAGGTTGCCAACTCACTTAAAACCATGGTTTCTGATTCTTGTTTGCTGGCCAACCATAAACGATGACTTGCCACTCTCAGCTAATCACGCCAAGTCATCCTTAAGCTTCATTAAAGATTGTTTGGTGTGGTGTCTGAATTGACTTGAAGCTTCAAAGATACCTGGAGATAAATTGAAACAATACCTCTTGGTTTGTCAATCAAGGAGGAACGCATATCTTCTGAAGACAGTGTCATAAACTGATGTAACTCTGGGTTATGTTTTCTGCAGCATTAGTGTGATATCTTTCTACATGTTCATTTCAATCACAAGTACTCACCATGCTATGTAACTCTGATTTGTGGATAAGTGCCTTTTGCATTGCATTTAGTGCACCTTTGTGAATAATGATAGCATTAGCAGAACTTGAGTGACAGGGTCATTTACTTGTCTGTAATCTGAAAAAAACCCTACCATCCATAGCGGAAGCCCTTACAGTTTTATAAAGTATCTGTAGGAACTAGTTGCATAAAAAGAAGAATGTAGTTCCCCTGCTCCCAGGAGCAAGTAAAGATTACAATCTTTTCATTCTTGGTGCATCCTATCTTTTGATTTCCCAATTCTATTTTAACTATGGTAAATGTGCACTATCTAATTCATATTTTATAGAGATTTTCAAAGTATTCCTTGAAATATTTAATAAGAACTTTTCCTTTTCAAGATCTTGCTCACGATTTAAAGCTGAGAAACCTTTTTTTCCCCCTCTCCTTCAAACCTTCAGAAAGAGTATAGAAAAGATTTGGAAGAAGGGATGAAAGGAAAAGGACTGACAGTGTTTGAAGATACGCCAGAGTTGATTAGAGTGAAAAATGCAGCTCAGATACTAAATGAGGTAGGTTATGTTAGTAAAGGTTATTAATGTCGTGGAAAGTGAGCCCTTCACAAAGCACCCAATGACACATCTGCTTAGTTTTTAGAGTCTATGAAAAAGTCCATGCTTTGAAACTGTTTCCAACTTTTTATTTTTTTAGAAGGAATACAGAAAAGATCTGGAAAATGAAATAAAGGGGAAAGGAGTTAAGCTCATCTCTGAAACTCCTGAGGTTCAAAAAGCAAAGAGAGCATCTAAAATTGTTAGTGAGGTCAGTAGAGCCAAACATTTAAAATTATTCCTTTGCATCTTTTATGGCTTGGTGGAATTAGCAATTAATTGGCACATCCGGCACAAGAAGAGCAATAAAGCTGAATTTCAGAAACACTTTCTGTATTGTTCTCATTTAAGCAAATATATATAGAAATTATTTTGTTTATTGAAAATCATTGTAGAAATATAATGCAGCACTTTCTGTTTTTGAAACGACATGGAAGGCATAACACGATAGAGTTCTTTGGCAATGTAGCTTTGTATTGCCAAAGGCATATTAGGTTACATGGGAGTAAGTCCCGATGAACTTAATGGGCCTTGCTTTGCCTATTGGGGTGCCAGAACGTTCAACCTAAAGGCCGAGATGGTTCCTAGAAGGCTGGGTGGCTTTACGAGCCATTGGGCAAGAGAGTCAGAGGAGGAAAATCCTTGCATTTCCAAGGTGGTCTGAGGAACGGACCAGCACCTTCCCTCCCTCCCTGTTTCCCACTGTGCCTCATGGTCTATGCTAGGGATTTCTCCCAATCCGCATTTTGGATCGCAGATTAGTTTTCTTTGCCTACTTCACACTGAATAGTGGGATGGAGTGCTATATGGTCTGCTGTGTTGTTTAAATAGGCTAATATTCTTGATTTGGTCGCTTTTGGCAGTTGCAGTGTGGGAAAACAAATAGTTTGGTTTAGCCTGGTGACGTCCTTTAAGCATGTTTCAGCTGATGGGTTGGCACTGAGGCTCATTTCCTGGACTCTCAGGTTCAGGGGCTGGGAGAGGGGCCTCATCTGAGGCCAAACTCTCTCATCCACTTGTGGTTCTGCGGTCATGGGGTGGTGGTGATGGGGTAAGTCTTTCCTTCTCACCTTTAGGGGGTGGCCCAGGAGTCAGGACAGGCTAGGGAGTCGTGTCCTAATTCCTTAGACAATGGTGGGTCACCCAATGGCTATAGTTATACAGTTGAATTAGTTTCTTCCCCATAGGCATTCTCCCCTGATTATTTTAATTTAAGGTCTAAATAGAAGTGGCCCGGTTCAACCCCAGCTTATGTGTCTACCTAGGTGTACAAATAAATATTCTAGAGCAGTTAACTCAACACACCTTCCAACACACTTTTAATAATATATGTGCTTATTTAGAGAATTAGGATGTGTTAGGACCCGCTGAAAATAAAATGTTCATTTTGAATTAATTATTTATATTTTATATCACTTGGTAATCCCCAAGTCAATAGCACAGGCTATTTAAATTAGGAAGCGTTCTTTGTATACTAAAAACATTTTTTTTAAAAAAAACCATTGCTGAAAACTCCCCATGTAACTCAGTACCTCAACAGAATTTTAAACCACCATTATTAAAGGGTTTGACCATGTGTTTAATATGCAAGCCTTCTAAACACTCTGACACATTTGTTCATTTTGTAGGTGTGCAAGAACTCCCCTGCAGAGAGAAACCATTTGCCTAAATTGTAAATTGGTCTTTGAGGGCAAAGGTTTTGAATATGCAATGCGTATCATTTAAAGGTGTTCCGCTCTCTCCCACCCATTCTGTTTCAAATAGACCCTGATATATATTTTCTTGTGTGCACAGAAAGAATATAAAAAAGACCTGGAGACTGAAATTAAAGGGAAAGGGATGCAGGTTGGCACAGATACTCCTGAAATACAGCGAGCCAAGAGAGCATCTGAAATTGCAAGCCAGGTTTGTTTAAAATGCTTCTTGAAATGGAACTGTATGCTTTATAGCATGATATAAGGTAATATGACAACTTTTGGAATTTATACTCTGTTTTGTGGAGCATTTTGGTCTGGTGTCCCATCTGCACCATACATTTAAAGCACTCTCATACCTCTTTAACATCTGTGGCTTTGCCTGAAGTTAAAGCTGAAGTTAAAGGTACCGAGAATTGTAAGGAGACCCCTCAAAGAGCTACAATTCCTTGCACCCTTAACAAACTGCAGTTCCCGGTATCCTTTGTGGGAAGCCATGACTGTTGAAGTGGTGTGCTTTAAATGTAAGATGTGCTTGTGACCTTAGACCAAAATATTCAGCTCTTGCAAAACTGAGTGTGAATTCCAAAAGTTGTCACAGATAGGGATTGTAGTTGGACCACCAACCTAAGCTGGTGGAAGGCATACCACCATACCACTAAGGCCCCCTGTGCCTTAAATGACAGCAGTGGGTCCAGGAGAACCGTCAAGCTATGAACTTGGTCCTCTGAGGGAGTGTCTCTCCATCTAGAGCAGTCTGCACACCACTCAGCTAAACAGAGGAACGACTCACTAACAGCACCTCATTGTTGTCTGGATTAAATGTCACTTTATCGGCACCCATTCAGCCCATTATCAGAGCCAAGAAGTGATTCAGTACATCCACTCCCTCACCTGCAGAAGATAGAAAGGAGAAATAAAGTGGTGTGTCATCTGCATACTGGTGACAATGCACTCCAAAACTCTGTGTGACCCCACTCAGTGGTTTTGTATAGATGTTAAACAACATTGGGGACAGAACTGATCTATGCGAAACCCCAAACTGGAGAACCTCACAGAGCCGAGAAGTGCTCCCCAAGAACCACCATCTGGATCTGGCCACCCAAGCAGGAGTGGAATCACTGCAATGTGGTTCCCCTAATACTCAGCTCAGACCCCAGAAAAATAACATGGCTGATGGCATCAAAAGGCATGTAGGAGAATCTACAGAGCTACACTCTCAGCTCTCTCCTGATACAGATCATTGTACAGGGTGACCAAGTCAGTTTCCATACCAAACCAGGTCTGAACCCCAGTTAGACTAGATTTCAAGTTGGGTCTTTTTTTGGAAGGGCTTTAGTACTGTTGGCTGTAAGGTTCTGGTGAGGGTACTGTGGGGCATCATATGAAATTGCTCACATACCCAAACCCAGCAAGACTAAACCACCTGCATGTTGGCTGATGTTCTGGGAGTTCAATCCTGTTTTCTACAGGGAACTGTGTCTTCAGCTGCATGTCCACCTACTTCGCACCTGATCCTACATACGATGTCAGGTGTGGGATGATTAGGTGTGGTTTTGGGGAAATTGGTTTGTGGGCTAAACAGGGAGCCAAGGACTTGTGGTGGTAAACTTTCATTGATAACTTGCCTGTAGAAGAACAGAGGAAGGGCTTTTCATCCCCCATTTGCATTGAATGTCAAAATCAGGATACTGGGTACAACATTATGTTCGAAGACTGGGAAAGGTTATGGACCACTGGAATGAAATTTACGGCATGTAATGCCTTGAAAGAGAATATTATGAAAATGATATATAGGTGGTACATGACCCCAGTCAAACTTGCAAAAATTTACCATCGGTCTGATAATAAATGTTGGAAATGTAAGGAGGCTGAAGGGACATTCTTTCGCCTTTGGTGGACCTGTCCAGAAGTGAAGGCCTTCTGGGAAATGATCTACAATGAGTTAAAAAAGGTGTTTAGGTACACCTTTCCCAAGAAACCAGAGGCCTTCCTCCTGGGCATTGTGGACCAAAGGGTGTTAAAGAAGGATAGAACATTTTTTATGTATGCAACTACAGCAGCAAGAATACTTATAGCAAAATATTGGAAGACACAAGATCTTCCCACGCTGGAAGAGTGGCAGATGCAGTTGATGGACATATGGAACTGGCTGAAATGACGGGCAGAATCCGAGATTTGGGAGAAGAGACAATGGAAGAAGACTGGAAAAAATTTAAGGACTATTTACAAAAACATTACAAGTTGTATGAATGTTAAGAATCTGTATGACTTGGAAAATTTAGCTTCTGCAATTAGATTGAGAAAACAGGAAGTTAAGCTATAAGTAAGAAAAAGTTGAAATTTAAAGCTGTTATATCTATTATTCTAAGGTATAAATATTTGACAAAAGGTACTTTAAATCTAGAAGTATAATATTCTGAAAGATATAAATAAGACATGAAACAAGGTAATAATTTGCTGATATGTTTTATTGTAAAGAACGCAGGGCGAGGGAGATGTGGGGAAGTTCAGTTAACAACTTAAAAATGTATTTTGAAAGTTGAAAAAAACACACAAAATCAGTGGTAAGCATTTATAAGACATAAATGCTCAAACCTTAAACTAGTGAGTGGATCTTGTGACAGATGAATTTAGTCCTTTCTGAATTACATCTATTATCTATAATGCTCAATTATATGAATTTATCCATTGATTCGGGGCAGTGAAAACAGGACCAACCTGAAATAAAATACTACAGAGATTATTATTATTATTATTAAAAAGAAGCATTTTTGTTAAATGATTTTCTTCCTTAAGGAACATCAGATATATCTGAGTATCTCCTACGGAGTCAATGTTCTGAGAGTATAAAGGGACAATTTGACCTTCATGGGTGCTATTTAATAAAAGCATGCAGATTAAAGCAGGATCTGTATAAAAGCTTCAGCTGCTGTAGATCTGAGTATTTCCTGATCTGCCCTTCACAGAAAGAATACAAGAAACATCTAGAAATGGAAATTAAAGGGAAAGGCATGCAGGTGGGCATGGATACTCCTGATATACAACGAGCAAAGAAAGCTTATGAAATTGCAAGCCAGGTTAGTGCAGAATGCATTGCTTCAATGACATTTACAGTAAAATACAATGGGCTTTTAAACTTTTTTTTTTTTTTTTTTTTTACGAAATCCTTTTGAAAGCAGGAAGTATAGAAAAATAATAAAAACTGAATCTGACAGAAGCACAGCCAGGCATCAGAAATCTAGTTTGTGTTGCAAGCATACCTTTTTGAAAGCAGCACACATGAATTATTCCAGCTGTATGGGAATGAAAGGCTAAAGATATTGTATGTCTAAGAATTCATTAACGTTCCATTTCTTACAGAAAGAATATATGAAGGACCTGGAGACTGAAATCAAAGGGAAAGGAATGCAGGTGGGCTCAGATATCCCAGAGATACAGCGAGCAAAGAAAGCTTCTGAAATAGCCAGCCAGGTGGGTAGGGAATGAAGAGTAATTAAGTGCTGCTTGCAGTTCGGAAGTGTCCTCCTGCGCACAGGGTTGTTCGTTTTGTTCTGATACGAGTCTTATTTTTTAATAAATATGCATGCTTCTTATGGCAGTGCATTTATTTTAATGTGTGGATGCTAAAATAAAAATACAGTAATAAAAGATACAGACTTTAATTCTGAGTTATATTAAGGCCCAGTTTGCCATGGTATAGGAATTGTGAAGCGACAGTAAAGTAGGTTTACACATATTTAAGCCTATTTAGTTGTTTAATTGCTTAATACATACATACTTATTTTGACACTAATACAAATAATTTTATTATTTATACCCCACCCATCTGGCTGGGCTTTCTATTTTGTAGAAAAAGTACAAAGATGAAGCAGAGAAGATGCTGTGCTCCTACTCTGCTGTTCCAGACACTCCTGAAATCGAGAGAATTAAAAACACACAGAGAAATATCAGTGCTGTAAGTAGCAACGGCCCAAATTTTAAGGGAAACTCTTAACAAAGTTCAACATCAAATGAACTCTCTTGTATCCCAGGGCACAATGAAAAATGTACCATTCATTGTCCCCAAGCCAGTTGCATACCCTCGTTGGTAAAGGTTGTACCACTCCTGTTGGGGGGTGGTTATTGTTATTGTTTTGTTTTTGTTTGTTATCATGGTATGTAATTTTTTTTATATTGTAAACTGCCCTGTGATCCTCAGATGAAGGGCGGTATAGAAGTTTAATAAATAATAACTGCAATAATAATTTTCACAGTACTGTGGGAAAAGGTAGCAATACAACAATTTTTTTTGAGCATTGCAATCTTCTACACAGTTATGTGGACCTAAACCCCATTTAATTCAATGCAGCCAAATTTATTATGGCATAAGCTTTTATGGACCAGAGAAAGTATGAAGTGTACTCTACTCCATTGTTGGTTTATACTATAATAAATTTATTAGTCTTTAAGTGGTGGGATGCTGTGATGGAGGTGAGGGTAGTCTTGCACTATTTTTAAAGGGCTACAAGAACAGGTATACAGGAAAGTGCTCAACCTTTATCAGATGCTAAGAGCCAGGACAATTAAACCTTAAACATCTGTGGATATCACTGTGGATATCAAATGCTATTTGTTATGGCCTTTCCCAATGTGCACTCTTTTCATATGAGGTTCCAGTAAAGAAAATGAGTTTATTAGTTCTTGTGGTGATTGAGTTAGATTATTGGAAGCTAAAACAAAAGAGGCGGTATACTTTAGTATTTGGAACATTGCCTGTTGTTGCAAACTTGTGCCAGGAAGCATACCTTCATAATTATTTTTCTATTGTTCAATGAAGGTATTGTACAAGAAAGTGATAGGAGCTGGTACAGCAGTAACAGAGACTCCAGAGATTGAACGAGTAAAGAAAAACCAGCAAAATATTAGCGCAGTAAGTTTTTTTTTTTAAAAAAACCAGATGCTCCTTTGTCCAAATTTTTATTATTGCTGTTGTTATTGTTGTGGAAATGCACTGTTCTAAAAAACAAAAAAACAAAAATAGAACTATAAAACTGACATTCCAAGTGAAATATATCATAATTCAGCATTGGTCAGATTCCGCAGCCCACCTGCATTTGAAACCCTGTTGGCAAACCCTTTGGAGCAAAGAAGCAGCGGACACAGGAAGAGTTAAGCACTCTCCCTTTCTTTCATTCTCCCAATTCAGGAGCTATTTAGAAAGTGGGAAGAAAAGCCCAGCCTCTTAATATATGCATGTAACTCTTGATCTCAGGGTCCTGGGTTCAAGCCCCATATTAGGTGAAAGATTCCTGCATTGCAGAGGGGTTGGACTAGATTCTCACCGTGGTCCCTTCCAACTCTGCAGTTCTATGATTCTATCCCCTGATTATATATGCACGAAGTGTCCTTTTTCTTGTATATTTCTGTCTTGGTGGTACTTCTTGAGGAGTCTCAGTCTAACACCCAAGAGGTGCAACTTCTTATGATATCCTTCTGACTTCATCAGAATGTTTGACTTTATATTGTAAACGCTGAAATGAAACGAATTCCCAACCTGTATTTAATATTGTCGAAAGAGGATAGATCTATTGTTTGATCTGTTTTAGGGACTATGTGTCAGTTTTTAAACTTCCTTTCCCTTTTTGTGCACCAGCCCTGTAACTGCAGTAAAAATCCCTGTTGAACCAAATGGAGACTGTACAGCAGCAGTAGCACTAATATACCTTAGAGCAAATTATGTTAAAGTTAGTAATGCTTCTCTTTGCACATATTTTACCAATGAAATACAAAGAAATAATTACGTTATGTTTCAGCATACAGCTTTAAATACCAAACTAATTAGAACATTTGGAATTTAAACACCAGGTGCCCTATTTATCATTGTTCAGTTGCAATGTTATTTATATATATCTGAAATTAATAGGCTTACTATAAAGTGCAACCTGGTAAAGCAACTGCTGTCAGTGTCACTCCTGAGATGGAGAGAGTCAAGAAGAATCAAGAAATTATCAGCTCGGCAAGTCCTTTGTTTTTCCTTGTTTCTTTTTACTGTTTTGGATTAATAAAGAATTTAACCTTTCTGTGATGATGCCCTTAACAAATAATGTCCTTAATAAATTAATTTTGAATCTTTAAGAGTACTATAGAAATGTGTATTTATCCGTTTGGCCTAGTGACTGCTAATAATGAAGCAGTAGGTTCCATGTGCGTTTTTCTTATTTCTCCACTTTGTTTTTTAATGACTTTGCCAATGTTTACTAAAGTACAATCTTACATTTTTTGTATCATGCATTATTAACCAGTCGGTTACGAATTGTAGTGAAGGCCGATGACTTTGAACGGGTAGACCAGTGCAATGCGCATTACCACATCACAATGCCTATACATTTTGGGATAGAATGGTAAAAGAATATCAGTTGCGCGTGACATTAAGCATGATTTTCCTGTCAAGTTGTGCACACTCGAAAAATCCATGTGCTGTCTTTTGCAGGTCAAGTACAGCCGAGATCAGCAACAGATGAAAGGTAGACCTAGTATGATTCTAGACACACCTGAGCTGAGGCATGTCAAAGAGACACAAAACAACATCTCAATGGTAGGGTACATTTTTCACATAGCTAGTGTGTTCTGAAGAACAGTAGCTGTAGATTGGATTGGATTGAACCCTTCATTAATCTAGGTAACTAGCACGATGCACTAAAGTCTGGACTGAGTTTTCCCACTTACACAGTGGTTCTTGGGGTGGGGTTTTGCTAACTGCATTTAAATGTTGCATATTGCTATACTAATAAAACGACTTCCCTAACCATTCACTTGTGTGGCTTCTTAAAGACACTTCACGTGGTTCCTCTCTGTTCCAGCATTGCAGATTTTAACTGGAGAGGGTGATACACACACACACTGCCTTGTGCCTGTGCATGTTTTTGATTTGTGTGTGCAAGTGGAATTCTGAATTTGGTTGCTCTGATTGCCTTTGCCTGAAGGATTGTGTATGTGTGAGTGTGCTGTGTATATGACCGTATGTGAGGAATGGGGGGAGGGAGGCTTTTAAAAAGCATATCGATATCTGTAATACCTTGAAAAGTCATACTAATTTGAAATTTTATCCTAACGTGTTGATATGGAGCACTTGTGCTATCTACAACTGAAATTGAATGAGATGTAAGAAGATTTTGAAGGGTTTAGCACCATCATTTGCATGTGAATGTAACACTAAATGCAACAGACTGCATGCGTCTTTTTATCTGTATACAAAAAGTAATTACCTTAAAAAAACCAAACCAGCGACGACAATGGGAATTGCACTTCTATTGGGCCTTCTAGCGGCAAGGAACAATTGCATGACAGTGGTTAGCAGCTTGAAATAAGCAAAAATGTCAGTGCCCAAGAAAAATAATGGTGACAATGCCTATCTTCCACAGCTCTCAATACACCTTGTCATTGGACTAGAAATTAATAATCTTCTCACCCCACTCTAGGTCAAATACCATGAAGATTTTGAGAAGACGAAAGGCAGAGGTTTCACTCCAATAGTGGACGATCCTGTGACTGAACGGGTGAGAAGAAACACCCAGGTGGTTAGTGATGCTGCCTACAAAGGCGTCCACCCACATATAGTTGAAATGGACAGGAGACCTGGAATAATTGTGGGTAAGTTTCTAGTCTGTGCCTTACTGACCCAAATATATTATGTGGGTCAGCTCTGCAGAATAATCTTGCTCTGTTATTTATTTACTTACCTAGCTATCTTGTTCTGTCTAGTTGCAGTGTTATCTGTATTTGATGTTTTGTACCTTTGTTTCATATGCAATTCCTTCTTAAGATTAAAATGATAGGTCAGTTTTGGGTTATCAGGCGATAATTGTCTGCCGCAGAATTCCTGATTGCAGTCACCTCTGAAGTAATGAGCATAGTAATTAACAGAACAGATGATAAGATGAAAGGTATTTTAATCAAACATTAATTTGCTCTACAAAGGCTGAAAGGTAAAGAAAGAGAGAGAGAGACAATATAAAAAGTACTTAAATTGTTAATATGAGCAGCCAATTATTAACATTCTTAACTTTCTTTTTTAAAAATGAAAGTAATCACAGAAGAAATTGCCATTTGACTTTTTCACGTAGATTAGCAGAAAAGGAATTCAGCTCCATGATTTTAATACCTGGTATGATGAGATTTTTATTGTTGGAAAAGTCGTATTATTTTTATTTGCAAACTATAAGTGCTGACCTGTGCATTGAAATGAAAATGAGATGCATTTATTCTTTTCCTTCAGTACCACACTAAGAATCTCGTAAAGTTATTTCTGCAATGTTGGATAGTATTTATAAAACTATGAAGCCACAAATCACACTTTTCCTCACACTTTTTCAAATGTTATTTTTCCCATGGTCAAATCCATGGTAAAACCCATCTCCATTGCCCCCCAGGGATTATTTATGTCTTCCCTGATAACATCTTTGTGCTTTTACTTTCTTCCCCCAATTGTCTTACTGTTTCTTTTTGGGAAAGACCTCAAAGTTTGGCGCACAGATCCTGGCTCCATCTTCGACATTGACCCTTTGGAAGATAATATTCAGTCTAGGAGTCTACATATGCTTTCGGGTATTGTTTAACTCATGATTTTCTCCAGTGCTTGATTGTAGTCAAGTAATATTTGACCACCCCATCTAATGATGTAGTTGCTGCTTTTCAGAACTGATTTGTGTGAGCACAGATGCAATTTTTTTAATGGGGTGGCCGCATTCATGTGAATTGTCATTGGCCTGTACACTAATTCACTGAGTGAGGCTTCGTTTACTCCACATGCTTGCGTTCCCTGAGGCAATTTACTGATGTCTGGACAGGCCTAAAGGCTGCAGATCTAATGCCCACTACTAGCACTGGATGTTTATTCCAATTATGAAATTTATTTAATATCATGACAATGGTTAGTTTAATTTTTGCTATGGATCACATGGCTTGGCTTATAGAAAGATCCAGAACGCAATTTAAAGTTGGTGATAGGTCTTGTGGGTTTTCTATCAGCTCCCTAGATTCTGTGGTTATATGCAAACCATTTAATACCACATCTCAAAAAGGACAACACATAGCCTCCATGAGCTATCCATTGTATCCTTTAAATAACGGAATAACTAAATATAATCTGCTTGCTGCCATAATTTTACACACACACACACACACACACACACAAATTCTACAGCGCTCTTCACCTGAGGATCATAGGGGAGTTATAATCCACATTACAGCAAGTTTCTGCATAGTTCCTCTTAAGGCTAAGCAACACAATTTCCTTTGGGCAGTAAAATGTCTTATGTCACAGCCATAGGAGCCCAGCTCTTAGAGGCCAAGGTCCCTTCACCCCCACCAATAAAATATTTGAGGGGGCTTCCCTCCCCAAGTTGACGGACATTGCCATTCAAATGGTGTGCACAAGTCACGTCATGTGATTGATTATGCGGGGTGGGGCTTACCTGGCTTTCCTAATACTGTATTCAAGTTGGCACCACTGGTCGCAGCTGTACCAGTATTTGTGGGAACAGTCCGTGCGTGGCCCTAGCCAGAATCCAATAGCGGCATTCCTGTGCGAACAGTTTTCCCTACTTGCACATTTTAGTGAGCTCATGGATTCCAGTTATTAGTATCTTGGGGCAGCTTTGCACAAGATGTTGCTGGCATGGGAAGTACCCAAGTTGTCAGCCCTGTTATTTGAATAAAAACAAACAAATAAAGAAGCTCTCTCTGACTTTACTCGTCTGTCCTATAGCTATTTACTGCAGTATTGTGTTTCCCCTCGTAGAAAAAGCAAGACGTTACAGTAAACAGCATTTCCGTTCTACCAGTACTTCTGGCGTTGGAGATGACAAATCAGAGGGCTCTATGTTTTCTTGTTCCAGTGAGGTAACAAGGCCATCTAACGAAGGAGGTACCCATAGATGTCCTCTGGTCCCTTCTGATTAACAGTCACAGTGTGCCTGTTTCCTTGCACATCTCCAGGGTAACTCAGCAACCCTTGTTTGCCCAGTAAACAAACAGCTGTGTGAGAGAAGTATTTTTATTAATGTCAAAGAGGCCTTGAGATAGCCAGTAAGATTTTTGTTTGTTTGGTTTTTTGCATGTAGTGTTTGATTCACAGGTCTTAATGTCTCTTCTTGGTTAGCTATTAACATACTTGTTAAATAAAATATTTTTTTTATTTTAATGAAGCTCGTCCACCTTTGACTTCAGCTGTGTAGAGTGCAAATAACTTCAAATATGTGATTTTAAGTGGGGAGGTGGGAGGAGGAAGAGGGTCAGTCTATTTATTGCCTTTGTCCCAAGTACAAGCTCATTGGAAAGTGTGAGGAGAACATAGAGACCACGGCTGTCTAATGTAGTTTTGGTCAATTGTGTTTGAAAGGTGTTCATGGTCTTTGCCACGTGACTGATTTGTGCTGCTATTACACAGCAAGAGGTGCAATGTTTTAGTTGATTTAGGTTGCCAGCACAGTGTTACAAGCAGTCATGTTGCTCAGTCCTACACACACACACACCCGCACACCCATACCATATGTGTTTGTCTGTCTATGTGTGTATTCTGTATTGTGTTGGGTATTTTGTAGGAGTACACAGCATCTAAGTGACTGAGAGGGGCAAGTACCCAAGTCTTGAATTATTTTATGCTTTCTGCTATTGTGTTCAATTGCAGGGCCCCTGATCATTTAAATTAAAGGTTTGTGCTCCACTGTAAATCACATCCTTACATTCTTAACACACATTATCACAGGGCAACTTGTAGACTTGTAGACTGATAGTTCAGGCTTCCCCGTGTTTCTTGCATGCTTTTATTGGAATTCTGGTATATGTTGGCAAAGTCCCAGCTCACTCGATCTTCATGCCAGTGTTCTGAACGAAGTTGCCAACCATTTCCGTAAATGAATATACATGGAGAGCTTAATAAGCATGCTTGTTGTTGTGTCTGTGCTTTAAAGTGGATTTTGCATTACACTTAAATATGTCTATGAAATATTCATTGCAATCTTCTATTCTTCTTGACTATATTTCCAGACCATTTAAACTATGCCTTGTCATTTCAGGGAGGTATTTTGTCTTAAAACTGAATAGCTTTAGCGCTCCCATTAGCATCTGACAACTATGTGTTTCTTATTTGGAATTTAATATTTGGGTCTCTGAAATTTGCCAAGTTCAAGCCCTTTAGTGATAAACTATGTATTTTTTATTATGAAACACCAATTTTAAAATAAATGTGTTAATCTGAAAAGAAGGTCCTCTCCCATAATGAGTTATCTTGCTTACTACATTTCTGTAAAGTCCTGAATATCTTTCTTCAGTTGTAGTTGACATAAGTTGCGATTCAAATACACACACACACACACACACACACACACACATGAATATATATGAGAGAGATCCAGCCACTATCAAATGTTTTGCAGTTCCAGTAAACTAAGTCTGAGAAGTATCTCTTTGTTGTAAGGCACAAATACAAAGGAATGCAAAATTATAAAAAGTGCCAAAAACCAACATTGCAATGAAATTAAGGAGAATAAAACCATCCTGAGAGAACTTTTCACAGTTAGGGGGGCTACCACAGAATTTTGAATATATATAATAGTACACGTGTTTCCATTAATGTAGTGACTGCATTGTGGTCCCATGGATGGTGCATCTTGTATATGATATTTTAAGAGCTACCTATACATCAGCAAAAGGGGTTGGGTAGGCAAGACTTCTCAGCCTAATGGAATCTGTGTGCATTTATGTAATAAAGCGGCAAACATTCCCCCATTCAGACACATAAAGGGTTTCTAGTTGGCCTGTTTAGTAGGTTCTAATATTAGAATATTTTATGAATGGTTTTGTAGATCAAAGGATCTCTTTGTTCAAATTGTTACTTTCCAGGCTTTATGATTTTGCAACTATTATACAATTAGATTATATATACTTCATGGTTCATTTCAGTGCATTTCCTGTTGAGATGCATAGTGAAAAGAAAGTAACTCATAAAAGCAAAGTTAAGATTCCATCAGATTTTCTAGTTGAGTAGATAATTAAAACCAAACCACTTTTTAATCATACTTAATGGAGCAAGGAGCTTTTATGATACAGCAGTCTTTTGTTATTGTTTGCTTATTTAACCATGTGTAAAAACCTAGCAATTTGTAATGGCTTTGTTATTTTTTGGAAAAATGGGGAAGATTTTACTGCGTGGGGAAAGAGCTCATATAATTAAAAAGGTTTTGCATGGTAAAGTATTCTGTCTTGGAAAGACCAACGATCTTTAAAAATTCTTCTTTTTTTACACAAGGTTTATACCATCGGAATGGGAATGTCAATAGGACTTCAGGCAGGCGGGATAGAAAGGTCTTGAGCAATAGATAAAATAATATCTATAGGGCAAGGTTAAATAAGGACACCTGCAGTGATGATCCCTCCACCACGAGGGACTCTTCATGAACCAAATCCAGCATTGACTGCCTAGCATCAAGGTTAGACGTTATGCAGTCTACTGGGATGCGGAAGGCTCTACACATCCTTGGTAGTATTATCTGCAGCTTATACCGCATGATGCAACATTGCCACTTTTTGTGCCAAACTCCTCTTTGGAACTGAGGCTAAAATGGACTGTGATGAATTGACAAGTAGTTCCTTCCTGCTGAGCTGCCTTAGGATGGGGCCAGGTATAGTGCTGCCTGTGACTTGCACACCCTCGGGTAGGAGTACTCTGAGCCTGTTATTTGCCCTGGGCAATGGAACATTCAGCCAGCATCTCTGCATCTCTTTGGGAGCAGGACTCCTTGCTTTCCTGCAACATCCCTGTGGGCACATGTATGTAGTGTGTGACCTACTAAGTTTAAGAAAGTTTTCATTAGGTCTAAGCGATCAAAGGCAAAAGGCAGGAGGACGCCTCAAAAACAAACAAACAAACAAACAAACAAACAAACAAACACAAAAACAAACAAACAAACAAACAAACAAAAAACCATGAAAGATCTAGCTAACCTTTGAATGCCTAGAACTCACAGACATAGGGTTGTCTTGCGTACAGGAGCGGAATGTTGGGTCTGTATAGAATTGCAGGTGGGGAGCAAAGAAATAATGGCCACTTGTGCAAATGTTCTTTAGAGTGATAATTGTTCAGTGCAACCAGTAAGTTTAGCTGCATGTGGGCCTGAGTTGCACATACTGATTTGCATGCATACAGGAAACGGAGATTAGTGTTCATTACTGCATAAATTTCTCAGCTTCACTACTTACTCACATCTTCCAATCAGTTGCTCAGGTTGCAGATGAAAAAGTATTTGGGAAGACATGACATCCCTGCTTAAAAGGAAAATGATACTAGAGAAGTTGTGTGTCTTAAAGAGACATATCCTTAGCGTAGGATATGCCAGGGATATCTTTCTCCCTGACCTCGTGACTATAAAACGTAGGCTAATTTTTGTCCTTCCCCATCACCGTCCCCCACTCCTGCTGCTTTGGGCAACATCTTGCCTGATAAAATGTTCTCCACAACTCAAAAGCTACTATTGCTACTATTTTGTGACATTTTGGTTGGTCCCAATAACCCAACAGCAGATGTAGGACATTTGTTTCATATGGACCAATATACTGGCCACCTTTGTGTTTGTTTTTACCCAATCAATAAATGGAGGAAGAGAAAATCACAACACAATGTCACTCCACTTTTAGAAGGGCAACCTAGATCCTTCTGCAGGAATGGGGAGGACTGGGCCCACTGGTGCCCAAATGATAGCATCCTCATGTCTCCATAATATCTAATCCAGAGGTAGCCAATGTGGTGCTTTCCAGATGTTGTTGGACACAAACTCCCACCAGCCCCATCCAATATGGCCAATGCTTAGAGATGATGGAAACAGAGTCCAACAACATCTGGAAGTAGCTATGTTGGCTACCCCTGGTTTAACCTACATCCAAAGAACTTGGGAACAGATATCCTACTTTGGGTCAGAGAATTTGGAAACCTTTTGATGCGCTTTTGGATCCCTTGATAACAATTGTTTTCCCCCACCTAATATAATAGCAGCTTGTATCTGTGTCCATTGTTGTGTTCTAGGTTAATAAAATTGCTTGTTTGGTAGAAGGATTGTATGTCTTTCTGTTTTAGCAAAACCCTGGTCCCAAAGTGAATATGAGTTGTTTGCTGCCCACTACGTTTGTAGTGTAGACAGCACAGAAGTAATTTCCTTTACTGCTGAAGTGAACTCTGTCTGCGAAGAGAGGTGTGAATGCACCTCTTGTGACTCTCTGGGTCCTACATCAGCAAGATGTAGGAAGGTTGTGAGGCCAGGACCAAATCTACCAACCTTTGATTTTCATGTTGGGGTATGTAGCCATAGATTGTAAACAAGTACTGCTTCATAGAATAAAAAAGTCAAGGGGGTGCAGCTCTTTTGAAGTGGAATTGTAGACAACACAATGTGCTATGTGACATTAACTATAGAATGTTTTCATTTAACTTTGTTTTTGTTGATTTTTTTTGTTCACTCTTACAGGGCAAATTTGTGCTGCTTTTCTCTTGATTCAGATATAACCTTGAGTAAATTACACTTTTCCTTGCATCTACCAAGTTTGGGGTGTCAGTGTGTGCTTGGGGAGTCCCCCACTAATTTTTAAAGTTTGTTTTTCTATCTAAGACAAGCTTTTTTGTGTATACAGAAGTTATTTCTGCTTACTCCAATTCCTACTGAGGAAACCAACTCCTGCAGATGTTGTAGAGGGAGAAGAAAGCATCACTTCACTTAATGAATGACCATAGCAATAGTATGTAGTAATTCATTTATGTTTCTTTTGCCATGCAGCCCCTGTACTTCCGGGGGCATATCAACAAAGTCAGCCCCAAGGATATGGTTACATGCACCAGACTAGCGTGTCGTCTATGAGATCGATGCATTCACAGCCACATTCAGCTACCTTGGTGAGTATTGAGTTAAATAATTAATCCTTTTCACAGCAGCCTCTCTCCTGCAAACACAATTATTTCCCCTCTTTCCTCTATAACTGAGCCTGTTTTAAAAAAAACACCTTTATCTTGCACTTTTTCACATGGGCTATAAACATGTTCTCTAAACTTAACCTGAGCAAACTTAATTTTTTTTTGGTAAGGGACCTGTTTAAGACCTTAAAGGAGTACAAATCTCAATTACATATTGCAATCTATGCAGTAGCTAAATTACTACATTGTAATTGAATTATGCTGGAGATTTCCCCTGACAGCTGCCTTATGTAATTACATGTAGAACTTTGAGCTTTGTTTCTCAGTTACACCCAGATCATAATAAGCTTCTAAAAAGTTTTAGAAGTTTTTCACAGGGTGGCTATGCTGTCTGGAGCTGATAGGAGTCATATTCCTAAACTTCTGGAGGGCATTAGGTTGGCAAAGGCTG
Source organism: Podarcis gaigeae (assembly GCF_964106915.1). Lineage (NCBI taxonomy): Eukaryota > Metazoa > Chordata > Lepidosauria > Squamata > Lacertidae > Podarcis > Podarcis gaigeae. The sequence goes on from NC_139688.1 coordinate 23,617,863, forward strand.
TCCCAGAATCATAAGATACAGTAAAGAATCACATTCCCACACCTTCTAATACAGTATTTGATATTCCAAATATCTCTTGATGTTTCTGGCATATGGCTGGAAACTGACACTTAAAAAAAACAACACAACCTCATCTTGATGAAGAATGATGGATTAAAACACTGCCAAAAACCTACCATAAACTGCTTTGAACAGCAGTGAATAAATGTGTAAAATTGTTTGGATCTTCAAACTCTGAGTTAAAAGCTTTTCTGTAAACAATGAAATATTGCTGTAAGCATTTCCACCGCAAAATGCATCATAGGACCCATCCATATGTCCACTTTTCTCATACTTTTTTGGCATGGATCTGAGCAGTTTTTCATTTGTCTTGCCATTTTCCCTGGGAAAACCCACTCTTTACTGCTGAATTGGAACAAATATCTGCAGAAAAACCAGGTTTAAGCAGCTGCACAAGCAGAAGTGTGGACAAGCTCATAGAATCTTGGGTGGAATAAAAATAATAAATAAAAACAAAAATAAAATGCCACCCATGTGGGTTGTCCCAGCCAATCTGGGTGGCTCCCAACAGGTGATTCTCCCATACTTAGGTTGGCATAAATGTATTTAGTAAATTGTGGTGGCTTAAGAATAGATTTTGAAATACTGTCTTCCGTGACTGATCACTAAGTTTAGCTAGCAAACGTGACCACATCTTTATGGTGAATATCTAAAAACCTCCTCAACAATAATTTATCTCTCTCCCCACCCCCCACTCCAATTGTGTAAATATCTATGTGTAATGTGTGTGGTTATATACAATTAATGGCAGGAAAAGGGTGAAAATCCTCCTCAAATATAGTTGATCGTTGAATTTGCCTGATATAGAGCATTGTGACGTGTAATTGATATGGTATATTGTGTGCTTTTTAAGTGCCAGTTCATACCAATGGTATTCTCCCCAAATATGGATAACTTAGCTTATTTTATGACAACCAGGCAAGTGACAATGCATATTTCAAAAGTGTTTCTAACATTCAGGGCTGCATACTCAAGACTATCCCTAGTTCCATGAAGAATAATTTCTTTGCAATTTGAAAGTTTGCTGATCTATACAACCCGCATTGCTGGTGACATATAATGTAGGTTTGTAGAGACTGGTTTGTTGGAAGGTCTGTGAATTGTGTTTAATGGACTCCCCTCTCCTTTCTTTTCACAGAGAACATATAGAGCAATGTATGACTATAGTGCCCAAGATGAAGATGAAGTTTCATTCAGGGATGGTGACTACATCATCAATGTGCAACCAATTGACGATGGTTGGATGTATGGTACTGTTCAGAGAACTGGGAAAACTGGAATGCTTCCAGCAAATTACATTGAGTTTGTTAATTAATACTCACCGTTAGTACTTCTGAGCTTTATTTTGATTTACTTAAGCTTTACAAACGTACTTTTAAGACCACATCTTCATTACTTCCCTGTTAATGTAACAATCAGTGCTCCTTTCTGGAAGTCAACACACAATTCCTCTAACAAGTCCAAGAAGCACTGAGTTCCCAAAGTGTGCTGCTTAAACAGATATAGAAAAACAAACTTGTTGGTGGAAACCTGGTGCTTGTAATCATGTAAAGGTTTCTATTAATTAGCTCCCAGATAGGTTTCTGCCTTTACAGTAGGCTGCATTTCCCACTTAAGTTTTAATCACAAAGCAGCTGGTATTTTTTATTGTGTGACTTTGAAATTGTAAGAGGTTATACCTTGGTGTTAAGGTCCGAGTAATTAAAAATCCAAGTTAACGGAACAAATCTTTTGTTGTTGTGATAAATGACATGCTCAGAAGTTGCTTACAACTGCCTGGCAGCCTTAAACAAAACGTATCTTGTACTTAATGCCGGTAACTTCCTGACACACAGCTGTCCAGTCTACTGTATTTTCCCCTGAAGCTTTCATTTTCTCTCATCCATAGTCCCAATTCATGTTAGTCCTCCCAATCTACCAGTAGTGAATGATCTCCATGACAATAGCTGTGCCTTTTTGCACAGTTAGAAACAATTTTAGAGTGCATTTTCTATTTTGTTAATTCCAACCTTTTCTATTTCCCCTTGTATTAACACTGTTTGTATAGAAATTACTGTCTTCAAAGCACTGTCTTCAAAACACATATATCTATTTTGTTGTTGTTGTTGTTGTAAGGGTCTGTCCTGAGAACTTTGCAATGACATATAATTGTACCCTTTACGTGTAATGGTTCAGTGCAGGGATGGCAAATATGTAGCCTTCCAGATGTTTTGGTCAGGGATGAAGGGAACTGGAGTCCAGCCACATTTGGACAGCCACAGGTTTTCCATCTCTGGTATAATGGATTGGTGGTAGGGGTTACTTCATGAATTGGGGCTTGGATTTGGGACCTGACTGGCAAAGAATGTGATTTTTTCCCCCAGAGGCTTAGTTCAAGAAAAAGATTATTAGATATTTAGTAAATTTCTAGCTTTGTGAATATAACTCAAGGATTTACTCAGTAATTGAAGCATGGCATCCACCTGAGAAACTTTGTCTTCCCGCAATACAAAACCATTATTTCCCAATGTTTTCTTTAAAAAAAATTATATCAGTTGCACTGCTGTCTTACTTTATCACTTCTAATTAATACTCATTGGATCACAAAACACTTGCTAGATGTTCCTAAGCTTTTTAGGAGCTGGTGAGAGCGGGTGTGGTGTAGTGGATTAGAGGCTGAGCTTTGAACCAGGAAAGCCCCTGATTCAAATCTCACTTCTCCCACAAGCTGGCCTTACTTAAGTCACTCTCACTCAACCTCAGTTCCTTATCTGCAAATGTGGAGACGAATACTGAAGGGCTGTTGTAAGGATTACAAGATAATACTGGTGAATAACTTTATAGGGTTGGGTCCAAAGGTTTCCTTCCTTTGATGGAAAGACTCATTTGATGGAAGATGCATTCTGTCAGTTGAAGGGAATGTTTGGATCAAGCCAATTATTATTAACACAAGGTAAAAAAAATGAAAGAGCAAAAGGGAAATACAATGAGTTTAGTTGTCAGAATTTATCCCCTGAACCAGTGCATTTCTTCAAGCCCAGCAAGTAGTGCATGGAAACAAATTTGCTGAGACATATTCCTAATTGTTTATGCAAAAATAAAAAATAAAAATCAGTACCAATATAAGTTACTTCCATTCTGCATTCATAGTATCCAACATATTACGAAAAGGGGAGGTATGGGAAGAATATATTTTTCTAGGTACTCAAAGTATGGATATTTATGACCATTTATCTCTTGTTTTCCCTCCATACAAATAAAATCAGGACTGGTGAGGGTGTATGTGTGTTTAAAAAAAGATCCAGGTCAGAGAGAGGGAAATGTTAACCCCCAAGTAAGATGTTTTTTAAATAGATTGTTATTTACATAGATTGGTGTCTAAGGGCTACAATGTATTTTGCTAATGGTATGAATTACTGAAGTTGACCTTTGAAGGTATGCTGCGTCCATTGTATTGTGCATATTATTATTTTTTAATTGTCTAAGGGAAGTATATTTAAACTGCTTTTAGAGAGTTTTGTTCTCAGATGTCAGAGGACAATGTCTCTAGCATAACATCTCAAACATAGTAAGTAACTCATAAGTACAGAAGTTCTATTATTCTGTTTTACCCAAGAGAAGGAAAATAAACCATTTTTTTCCATTAGACCAACAGCTGTTTTGTCTCCTGGCCATTTTTCTGTGAGAGTGGTAGCCATAGAATGGCCTCAGTTTGACCAGGGCAGTTCAGGCCATTTAGCTATTCATTGGGCCAGAGCATGGACTTCAGATTGATGTTAATAAAAAGACTGTCATGCCTGATTCAAGTGTTCACAAGATGAGATGGACCAATCTACTCATGAGATCATGCCAATTCAGTTTATATGTGACGAGTTTTGCCCTGGAAACCTTTACCTTTACCTTATGCTGATATTGTTGTAAGGTAAAGGTAAAGGGGCCCCTGACCATTAGGTCCAGTCGTGGCCGACTCTGGGGTTGCAGTGCTCATCTCGCTTTATTGGCCGAGGGAGCCGGCGTACAGCTTCCGAGTCATGTGGCCAGCAGGACTAAGCTGCTTCTGGCGAACCAGAGCAGTGGTTTATTTATCTACTTGCACTTTCAGTCCCTTCATTCAACCACCTCCATGTTGGCAAGCAACACTGTCAAAATAGTTTCTCATTAAGTAAAGGAAATTGTCTGCAATACCCATATTTGTGCAAACAACATGCATATGCAGTCTGTGATATTATTACATGTGATATTAAATTGCAAGGATGAATGCCATCTTTATTTGCCTGTTGTAATTTTAAAAAGACCCTGAAACAAGGTACTGGTAATTGTTTTTCAAAGAGAACTGTCCCACTGCAAAATGTTTATGGCATTTATTCAAATCTTTAATGCGGTTTTTGAGCTGGTGCACCATGCTGCATATAAATGAATGCAGTTTCATACAGTTTCATACACAAGTAGTGTGGTTGCCACTGGATCTCACCTATTGTGGATTGTTCATAGGGTTGTGGCACTTATTTAGTGACTCAGATTTGTGGAAAACCCACAAATCACATGGAAACTCATGCACCACCTCCCTCATAAAGTCGTGGTGCAGATGGGTACTTCCAAATACTGCAGCCTTCAGATTAAACTCTGCCACACAGAAATGGATTCCAGTGGCAACTATGCTATAAGAGCCTTCCTCAGCCTGCTGTCCTATAGATGTTGTGGACTACAATGCCCATCAACTCTAGACAGCAAGGCCAATGATCAGGAAGGCAGCTGCAGGTTGGCAAAGGCTGTCTAATAATGTATATGTAGCCCTTATAATCCCCACTGTGCACATTCATAATTGAATTCCACCACCTCAAAATGAGGCTACATAAAAAGTATCCTTTTGAAAACTTGAATTCAATGTGCTCAACTTAAGAAGACATTTTCTAGAGAGGTGAAATACATTTTTAATTTTTTTGGGTGTTTCACCTTGTACTGGACAATACCTGAAATTTATTCTTCTTTCTAAAACAATTGCAAACACAGAAGTTGGGAAGAATGTAGTTTAGCCATTAGTTAATAAGAGCTGTTAGATTTTAGGTGTTAGAAATGACATTATACCATTAACTACTGGGTAAACTTACTGGGTAAACTTTAGTTAATAATTAAATAGCTGAATCAGTAGCATTGAACTCTTCCAACCTAGCAGTGTTTTCTGCTAACAAATGCAAACTTCTGAATTAAAATTATGAAGCTCTTAACAATGCCTTGCCAATTCTTCTCTAGGCTGAGATTCAGAGGTAGGAGATAGACAAGGAGATGAAAGTGATGCATGTAGCCAGAGCTTCATATACTGCTGTTGGCCCAAGAATATATTTTTTAGTGTAAAATACTGCTTGGAAGAAAGAACTGTTCATTATGGAGCACATGGTTTTTATGAAGGGTCCAGGTTCTATAGTTTGCAACTGCGATTAAAAGAATTCCAGGTATGAAAGTTGTGCCTGAGAATTTGAAGAACTGCTTCCAATTACAGCACTGGTTTAGATGGATCAAGTATCTTTCTTAGTGTCAGGCAGCTTCATATTCTGCAATATGTTTCCCCCTATCCCAAATGACAGTAAGTCCAGAAGCAGGCATGGGGAACCAGTCACCCTCCAGATGTTGCTAGACTCCAACTCCCATCACCCCTGACCATTGACCAACAACATCTGCAGGGCCGCAAATTCTTCACTTCTAGCTTACAGAGGTATGCTTTTTTTCCAACGAGGGAACATGCATCAGATGTTGGAAGGAATCAGATTCTATTGCAGACTGCACAATTACAAATTCTGCACCAGATTCCCAGATAAAAAACTGTTGCAGCTCAGTTTTAGCTAACTGTAGCTAAAATTCCTCAGGTTTTCTGCCCCTGTTTGCCTGCAACTCTTTCCAAATTCAGACTTGTTTCAAGCTGTCTCTCTGTTCCCCAAACTTTGGTTCAAACACCATAAAACGAGCCTGACAAGGTTGCTTGTTTCAGGGCCAGTTGCTGGAACAATGAGAGGAAGGGCCATTACTCTTTCTCTTGTAAAGCTGTAATCCTTAAGTGAATACTGTGCCAGTTTTGAGGTTTGATTACCAGACTTGCTCTATTTTCCTGTCTCTGGCCAGAGAGTTCTAATCTGAGACCCAGCCCAGTTGCTAGAGTTTGTGATTTCAAGATTTGGCAATCATAGTCAGATGATTAGGGTCACTGAGGAATGCTGAGACCTTTTTGTTAAGTCTCTGATTGTTCTTCCAGCAAAAACATAACAATTCATAATGGCCAAACTCATGAAATCATCTTCATATGAAAAAGAGCAAGAAGAACTTTAGCTCTGTATATGGGTCTTTCTGAAGCACGAATGTGCCTCCAAGCACCTCAAACTTTGAATCCCCCTGGGATAAATATTTGGAGTTATATTTTCTTCTGAAACTGCCTGTACTACTTACAGGATGTTCAAATGAATTTCATATGCTTTTTTTGTCCAATATATAGAAATTGCATATTGTATTTATGATGTAATCAAGTTGCAACAGAAACATTTTATTTAGAGAGATCATAAATTATCTGCTGTATCATTACAAATCTGTATTGCAAAGTACATGTCTCTAAACCACAGGAAATCATTTTTTTCTGACTGTATTTGGTTAGCATGATGTGGAACTCATCTACTTTTTGCAATTTATAAAAAAAAACAAATAACAAAACTGCTTAGTTTGTACGTTTGCTTAAAAATGCATATACTGAGTTAATTTGCAAAATTGTACTTTTATTTGGGAGTATAAAATTATTAATGAAACTTTGTAGTTCAACAGGGGAAGGGAGTAATTTTAAGAGATCATATGATGCATTGGCATAATTTGGCTTTTGTTATGCGAAAGGATAACACCAGCTATTAAAATATATTTTATTAGAAATGCTTTAAATCCTGTTTCCGCCCCTGTACACTGTGAATCTCAATGCTTCAGTGGACTAGAGCAACATTCTTCTGCTGCCTGAAGTACTAACCTATGCAACCTAGTTCACATTTTGGTTGATGTCAAGTAGTTGTAACATTTACATATTCTGCATAACATACAATGGCACTGAAATAAAATATTAAAGCTGCTACTATGTATGCATGATATTAATCAGAAACTTTTCAAAGCCACAACACTCCATGGCAAAGATATTTCCTTTGTAGTAGTGAAATATGTGTCACTTTGACAGGCAGTTTCAGGGTGCCCATGCTAGAATAGGGTAAGTGAAGGTCTATTCTAGCCCTGGGATACAGGTGGTGCTGTGGTCTAAACTACTGAGCCTCTTGGGCTTGCTGATCAGAAGGTCAGCAGTTCAAATCCCTGCGACGGGGTGAGCTCCCGTTGCTCTGTCCCAGCTTCTGCCAACCTAGCAGTTCGAAAGCATGCCAGTGCAAATAGATAAATAGGTACTGCTGCTGCGGGAAGGTAAACGGCGTTTTTGTGCGCTCTTGTTTCCATCATGGTGTCCCATTGCACCAGAAGCGGTTAAGTCATGCTGGCCACATGACCTGGAAAGTTGTCCGTGGACAAACGCCAGCTTCCTTGGCCTGAAAGTGAGATGAGCGCCGCAACCCCATAGTTGCCTTTGACTGGACTTTATCATCTGGGGTCCTTTACCTTTACAATCTTTTGATTGTAGCTGTGGCAGCAGGATCAGAGATTTATTTTTATTTATGTATTAAATTTATGTACCGCCCTTCATCAAAAGATCACAGAGTGGTAGTTCACAAGATAAAAACACAAATAAAATGTTAAAACAGAAACAATAACCCCCCCCCAAAAAAAACACATTTAAAAGGCTGTAGAATATTAATCAGCCAAAGGCTTGGTTGAAGAGGAATGTATTTGCCTGGGGCCTAAGTATATATAAGGAAGGTGACTGGATGAGCCGTCCTGGGGAGAGCATTCCACAAACAGGGAGCCACTACAGAAAAGGCGCATACTCATGTTGCCACACTCTGGACCTTGGTATTGGATGATACAGAAATATATCCCTCCTGCTGCCCTGATCTCCCCATGGCGAAATCGTGGAGTATGATCTCTAAAACCAGCTCCACCGGGGTGAATTTATCCTGGACATTGCTGTGTTTTTGCATAGCTCCTATTTGTTTCAGTACAGTTTGTTCAGGAGGAGCTGCCAGCAACTAAGGAGCCAAAGTCATAGCTGCAAGTACATTGTAATGTTACCCTTTTTCAAAGCATCAGGGCACAAGTTTTTCCCCAGTTAAACCCTCTGATCTGTATGTGTTGATCATGGTCAGGATCTGCATACTGAGAGTACGTCATGATAGTCAGGAGAATCGAGTGCCTGGCATCTTGCCAGAGAAGGTTGCAAAATCCTTTGTAGATTATTATTAAAATAAAGAGAAATAGTCCAAGATGGCTGATGGAGCTGAAACAATAGGGTTCCTACCTTTCTCACTCAGCTGCAACTATTTATACATGTCTTTTGAGCTAACATAGCGTGCCTCTTTCAGAACCGGTATTTTTGTTCCAGTTCATGTGTAAATACGCAGCAGAGAGAAAGGAGTGTTCAATGTATTCAAACATTTTGTTTTAAAAGCCCAAATTTGAATGCTAATCTTGTTCATGACTCTTAATGGCAAAGGATTCAGAATTAATTCCAGAGGGAGCTGAAATGTCAATTGCAGGAGAAGAAGGGGAAAAAAAAATCCCTGATGGTTTAAATTCAGTCTGGCTTTTTAATATGAGAGACACACAGACAAAGAAGAAAATTAAAGAAAAGTGCTTGTATTATCTGGCTTCTACGAGACATTCTTTTCCAAAACAAAGGATGCTGAAGACTGCTCCAAAAGGCAAAGGAAAGCAGAGGCTATATGGACCCCATCCAAATAAAATGGAACATATTATCAAGGAGCAAAGTGGACCTCTCTAGTTTTTGCATGATAAAGGCAAAATAAGGAGGATTTGGAAGCACTGCCATAAGTGTATGTTTTAGAATTTCAGGTTATATGAACTTGTAACCACTTCCATGCACACATCTGTACATAACACATGCATGCGTCCCTAGAAACAAAAATCTGTGATTCTTTCTTTTCTGTGGCACGATAGATATAGCCCAAGAAAACCAGCTTGACACACATTGATTTTCTTTAGCTGAAAGTTAACGGCTTAATCAGATTTTGTTTTCAACTGGAATGATTTGTTTCCCCTCGGATTCCGCATTGTTGTCTTGCTCTACTCTTCTACTTGTGTGACCCACCCACCACTCTTAGTTGTCAGACACAAGTCACAAAAATATAGTACTTGGCCTCTTCAGAGATGGGGAGGGTGATCAGCTATCCACCTTCTTTCTTCATATTCCTTAGAGCAGTTGTATTTTCCAAGGACAGACCGAAAAGGATCCCTCAAAAGAGCTTCAGAAATACTGGTGGAGGCTTCTGATGGTGCTTGCAGTGATAATGATTGTGAGATGGTCATTTGGCAATGAACTTAGTCTTCCCCACTTCTCCTACCCAACCCATGGCTGAGTTCAGTTTCTTGTCTTCACTCTGTGATGAAAAAGGGCAACAGCAACCTGAATTTGGCAAACAAGCCTTGGGGCTAAACTAGACATGATAGGGTTAGATCTCTCTCTCTCTTGTTAAAAGCAGCAGCGGGGTGGGATCTTAATTTGGTGATTGTGCTGACAGAGGCGAGTTTAACTCCCCATATACTTTTTCAATGACTTAAATGCTACCGAACCTGCTATTGAACACAACAAAGGGGTAAAACAGGTACCCATACTGCACCTGGATTTTAATTTTACTCCATCCAACCAAGCTAATAAATTGATGGTGTGGCTAAGGGGGAAGGGTTCAAACTATGCTGCAGCCTCATCAAGTCACCAACCCCTGTAACCACTTAAAAAACAAAGGAATTGTGGATCACCTATCCTGTTTGACCAGAGGGCAGCCAGTATTATGCATCATCACATCCAAAAGTTACTTTTTTCATTCACTGATCTTTTCAGAACAGACTTGCATGTATGTCATAAGCCACACCCTCAGTTTCTTTGGAAAACACTTGTCGTTCAAAAGCGCCTAATGCAGTGAGGTGCAATGAGTGTGCGATTCTTTTCGTAGAAAACACTTAAAAGGTAAAGGTAAAGGTAAAGGTACCCCTGCCCGTATGGGCCAGTCGTGTCCGACTCTAGGGTTGCGCGCTCATCTCGCTCTAGAGGCCGTGAGCTGGTGCCGTCTGAAGACACTTCCGGGCAGCGTGACGAAGCTGCAGCTGGCGAGCCAGCACCAGCGCAGCACACGGAAACGCCGTTTAACTTCCCGCTATAAAGCGGTACCTATTTATCTACTTGCACTTAAGAGTGCTTTCGAACTGCTAGGTGGGCAGGAGCTGGGACTGAACGACGGGAACTCACCCCGCCACGGGGATTCGAACCGCCGACCATATGATCAGCAAGTCCTAGGCACTGAGGTTTTACCCACAGCACCACCCGCGTCCCCAGAAAACACTTATAATTTATAAATCTGAGGACAACTTAATCCAAAAGCAGCTACTACAAAGTCCTCATTTCTCATGCCATCCCATGAAATAATTCTCCTTAGCTGAGGCACATGAGCTGCATACATTCTTTTAGGAAAAACATTTGGGGAGAGAGACATCTGGACTGTACAAGTGGGAGGCCAAGGGAAGGGGGGAAAATAGCCCTTCTACTATATTCATTGCATTTCAGTCTTGACCAAGATAACTCTCTGGTTTAATTCATCAAATGTAAGAGAGGAATAATGCACACATACTTTTACAGATCATTGTATGAATGTCCAAAACTAATATTGCACTTAAAAATCCCTAGAAATAACTGAATTTGCTTGTAATAAAGTTATAAATTGTAGGGAGCCCTTTTGGTTCCTTGGGCCAGATCCTTATCAGGATCAGCTCTGTGGGTCATATTTGGCAGGTGGGTAGTGCTGCCTACCTGCCAATCATCTGGTATCATAATGAGATCAGGTGCAAGGTGCTTTGAAGTCCCGAAGTCTCCTGCTAAAAGGAATGAATGAGGAAAGGCTTCACATTTGAATCCCCTGCTAGAATGACTGTTCCTTCCCCTTCATTTTAGCAAGGGTTTCTAACCAAACCCCTTCGTGCATAAGATGTTGCTTTGTGTGGATGGTCTGTGAGGCCTATGCACCTGGATTCAGGTAAGGATCTTTAGCCTAACAACAGAGGTTCTCAAATTGTGGTGTACAGAGCACTTGTGGTCCACAGGCTTTATTCAGGTGGTCCACAGACTGCAGAACAGTCAATAATATACCCTCCAACGTCCCCCTAATGAAAAGAGGGGCATTATATTCTACATCAGTACTCCAAATATCTAGATTCTGACATTTATTAATTTCTTGGATTTTTTTGTGGGGGAGTCTTCCTGCTCCCACATTCATAACAATCATTTGGCTGATGATTCTTAAGTAATTTGAAATTATCAAGGACCGCCAACTTAGTTTAACAGCTGAATTGAGGGTGAGAGGGACAAAAATAGGAAGCATCCTACACCACAATGGGTTTGAATGTTTCTTTACGTTTTAGATTTCCTTATTTCTAATACCCATCACTAAGCAATTTTCAGAGACTGCATCTCACTTTTGCAACACAGTACAACAAAGTGTACAGCGTTTGTGGTGTGTGTGTGGGGGGGGGGAGAGAAAGTGAAAGAGCTGAGCGCAGCTCCCTATCTGTTTTATTGCACTTCTCGGAAAGGAAAGATGTGCAGCCCAGTAGTACCGGGGTCTACTTGGAAGCAAGATTTCCAGTAGAGCCTTTTCTTTTTCTTTCCCAAGTAAGGACGGCAAGCCCAACACGGAAGCTGCAAAGCTTGCTGACCTCCCCCCAGCACAAAACGTCTGCAGAAGCTGAGTGCATGCCCACACCCCTCCAGATTCAGATGGTGTTTACAATCCAGAGTTCTCTCTGGATGAAAAAACGTCAGGAAGAGTGAAATACCTTCACCTCACCCTCACTTGCCTCACTTCACAAACCCTCCTCCCAGAGGCCTCTGGCACATCTTTCGGGACCAGGGGGCTCTCTCTGATGACCCTCCTGTCTCCTTCACCTCATTCCTGCCAATCATAGGCTCACTCCCACCTATGCACGCCCACCTGCCTTCCAATCAGCCTCCACCCTTGTCACCCCACACTGACCGATACAGGTCACAGGAGAACCTGTCACCTGAAGAGGTGACAGCCTTATCAGGCGCATAATCTAATTACAGTGGTACCTCAAGTTACATACGCTTCAGGTTACATACGCTTCAGGTTACACACTCCGCTAACCCAGAAATAGTGCTTCAGGTTAAGAACTTTGCTTCAGGATGAGAACAGAAATCATGCTCCGGTGGCGCAGCAGCAGCAGGAGGCCCCATTAGCTAAAGTGGTGCTTCAAGTTAAGAACAGTTTCAGGTTAAGAACGGACCTCTGGAACGAATTAAGTACTTAACCCGAGGTACCACTGTACCTATTTATAGTTAGCATGTTATTGTGTGCATAATGCCACTGGTCGCTTTGGGGGAACTTGTGGCCCTCCAGATATTGTTGGAGCACACCTCTCATCATCCTTGCCTACTGGCCATGTTGGCCGGGGTTGATGGCATCCCTGATATAAATGCACAGTGTTTTTACAGTAAATAAATGTGTTTGGAAAGGCAGGTAAGAAATCACTTGATTTAACTCTCTTGGTTGTTGTTTTTTTACAGCCAATGAAAATAATGAAATCTACCATACAAAAGTATTGAGCAATGGGTAAAACTGGGTAGATCTCCCCACTTTTTTCCTTTAGTATCCATAACCTCAATATAGAAAAACTTACTTTCTCTGCAATAATATAGAGCCATAATACATTTTTTGCTGTATGTGACATATATTATTACAGAATACCTATGTGTTGCAGCTTTGATGGACATATATTATTATAGAATGCCTTTTGCTCTCTGTGTCTTTAAGTGTTTGGCAGAGTTTATCAACATGTAACTTCATGCTATTCTTTGTAAAGGCTGCATGAGAAGGCGAGACAGCTACTACAAGAAGGAAAACCATGAACAGAGGGAGGAACATCCTCCCTCTCTCAGTATCTTTGTTTCTGTTCCTATTCTCAACCCCATCTGATGCATCTTTTAAAGGCATTTCTCATTTTATGCTGTATTCATGCAATCCCTGATTTAAATGTACATTAAAAGAAAAGTAAGAACAGATGTTTGATGTTCCTTTGCCACAGAAGGGGCCTTAAGAAGTAGGCACACAATAGAAGGGCCAAGTAATTTAAACTAATAGCTTTCTCATCATTACACAGTTATGTTAGTCACATGTTTAACCAGATCAATTTTATTTCGGACTAAAAACCTGGCTGCTGAAAATTTTCCCTTATCTGGCTGCTGTTTGCATCTCAAGTTCATTCAATAAATAAACAAAATTGGTGGGGGTAAAAAGCAGCCAGGAGAGAGCAATTTCCTGGGATCCTTTATTCAGATCAGGTGTACATTCAAGAGAAGGGCCCCTTGACTGGCGAATTATTGCCAGTGTACTGGATGAAGCAGAGATCACCAGCGTCGAAACAATGATTCTTCAACATCAACTTCATGGGACTGGTCATGTTGTTCGGATGCCTGATTATCATCTTCCAAGAAGCTCAGGGTTTATATCATTTTAACTGTGAACAACTATGCGTGGTGGGCTAGCTCAAGCAGGAAGTGTGGCAGACCCAAGGTTACCCAGTGAGCTTTTGCACAAAATCCAGCACTCTGTCTGAAGTTTTATAAATTTCTATCATGCCAAGTTATTTGCATTTTTAAACAAAGATGCAAAGAATCCACAGAAAATGGCAGAACAAAACAAAACCTTAAAACCAACAAGAAAGTCTTAGTCATGCGCCCAAAGTTCAAAAAGGAGGGTGCCTGTCTAATTTCATGTGGGAGAGAGTTCCACAATCTTGGGCCCACTACACTGAATGCACAGTTCTTTGTAGTTATGAACTGTGAATCTGAGCCATGGGAAACCGCCAATGAAGAAACGCCCCCCCCCCCGCAAGATCTCAGTTATTGGGTTGGGATATATAAGGGATCAGATGATCCTTAATATATATTGAACCCAACTTTCTGAGGGCCTTGTAAAGTTAAGCACTATTCTTCCTTGTATTCTAGTCTAAAGAAGAATCTCTAAAATATATCCCAAAATGGACTTGCATTTTGTACTTTTTCGTTTGGGGCATTTGAGCATGAGTTGATTTTTTTTTATTATTAAATCACACAGGTTCTTTATTACAGCCCAAAGACCCACAAAAATAATTTCGAAAGCAAAATACAGCAGAGTTGATGTTGTCTTTAAAAGTTTTCCAACATGAGACTCTTAATCTAAAGATCATGGGTTCAAGCCCCACGTTGGGCAAAAGATTCCTGCATTGCAGGGGGTTGGACTAGATGACCCTCGTGGTCTCTTCCAACTCTACAATTCTATGATAATATGTTTTGCTCTTTTCCTCGTTCCCTGCCCCCCAGTGCAGACCTTCAGTCTGTTTTCTTTGCAAAACACAAAAGGCAATTGCACAAAACTGACACAAGGGGGCAGATGTATACTGTCTATTTAACCAGATCCTTGTAATGAAGCTGAATGGTGAAACTTTAGGAATAATTGCTGATTATTCAGCAAGGACAACAGCAAGAGAACAGCAAGAGAATCTGAAGAGGTGACAACCTTATCAGGCACATAATCAAATGCTAATTATTTATAGTTAGCATGTTATTGTGTGCGCAGTCACTTGGCCTCCTCTATCACTTACGGACTCAATGTTAAGACCGTGTTCATGGAAGACAATCTTGCTTGGCTACGAGTGTCTGCCAAAGAAGAAGACATTGCCTGCATAATGTCACTAGTCGCTTCTTCTCCTTCTCCTTCATCTATATCTATATCTATATCTATATCTATATCTATATCTATATCTATATCTATATCTATCCCACTACTGAGTTATTGCCTTTTAAAATTGTGCTGAAAATGTTGGGGCAACTCTGCGTTTCACCTCAAGAGCAGAAAAGAGTTGAAGCCAAGTGATTTTTAAGTGGTTTGTTAACAAATTGGTTCTTCACACACCCACCAACCCACTTGCAATATAATCCACTCCCCCAACAGATAATCTTGTTCCAGTCTATGTTTATAGAGCAAACTGAGCCATAACAAAAGCAGCTCTCTCCAGGTCTGACTAACCCAAATACTGTACCAGCTTCCAGCTGTGTTTCTGATTAGGTGTTCTATTGCCGATTTGAATTATGAAGAGCTGGAAATGTTCACAGTGGTTTTATATTCCTTAAAAATAAAAAGACTTGTTTTGTCTTGAGAGAGAACACAATGTCCATCAGGAAATAAGACACACTATCAGTGCAACCTGCTATCCCCTTTTCCCTGTGCTGCTGGGTGTTGCCCTCCTTTCACTGGTTGTTTTAGGGTTCCATCTGAACACCAGTGTTTTCTAGCTATTGGCTGCTACACCCATGACTGCTGGCCACGTTGGCTATGTTCTGCTGCCTCTACCTCTGCGGGGAATCACACATGATGAGAGTGCTGTGGGGCATCTAAGCGTCTAGGTGGCCATTGCAAGAAACAGGCTGTTGGGCTAGGTGGGCCATTGGACTGTTCAAAGAAGGGCTCATGCAGCCTAGACAGCTTGGCCACACCCCGTGGCTGCTCATTGGCCACACTCCCATCATGTGGCAATCCCACCAGCTGCACCAGGCACCACTGCTCCTATCACAACAGCCCTGTGTCATAGGTCAGGTTGTGAGATGATGACTAGCCAGTGTGCTTTGTGGTTGTGTGGAATTTGAACCCAGTCTCCTAGGTCCTAGTCCAACACTCAAATCTTACTCTGCCTCTGGACTTCAGAAAAGAACTGGTAGCAGATTGACGGTTGCAGTGCATGAGTCACAGAGTTGGACGAGTGGTGGGCGGAGAGGAAGATACAGGCAACCTCTCCCAGCTAAGGTCACTTTATGCCTCTCTCACATTCTGTTCTCTTTTTGGAAAAGTGAGAGGTAGCTGCTTGTCAGAGCTGTTCTTGAACTCCTTTCTTTGCTCCAGTCGCAGTTAACTTACCGGAGGTTATTTGTAACCATCATGCCGGTCTTGGTTTCCCCGTAGCATATCAAGCCGAGAATGGGTGTGATGAAGAAAAAGGTCACAGATGAAGGGAATGAACATCTGAAAGCAAAGCGCCGCAGACTGTCAATTTGGACAGGAGCCGACCCTGTTATGCAACCTCCTGTCTTAAACCTACCCTACTGCCAGTAAAAGAGGGAAACGATTCCAAAAAGCAGCATAGCAAGACATAGTAAAGCAGTGCATCAGATTTTCTTTTCCTCTGCACCATTTATTTCCTTCCAACAACTTGCACCAAGAGCAAACTTAAAATATTCCATTCTATTTTGACTAGCATTCTGGTCCCCCCCCTTTCATTTGCATACATTAGGTAAGCCTTTCTACCAAGCTAGACCTGCCAAGCGCTCTTCACTCTGAGCAAGCTGTTTTGCATTCAAACCTGCTTGGAACAGAAAACCTTCTCTTAATTCATTACAGCGCTAACATACCAAAACTACTCACGTAACAATGATTCCATTTGCTGATGCAAGGCAAGCACCAAATGCTTTGCATCTGGTCAACCGGTAGAACTTTAATTAGGTTTTGGAGACAGGACAAGGGGTAGCCAGGCTTTTAAGGTCGTTCTGAAAGTTGCAGAGTTGGAAAAGGAAAGACTAATATTATAGGTAGCCTATACAGCTCTCCTCCCAGAAGTGTCTCCAGCCATGTAACTTCTGTTGTGGTTGGCACCTGTCTGTTTTGGGAGACGATAGAGGAGTGCACCTTTTGGGGTGAAGTCAAACTGTTGGAAGGTTGCAATGCCTGCTGTGGCTCTAGGGACTGATATAGGAGACACATGTTTTGTTGCAGCCGGGGTAGATGAAGGCATCTGGTTGTGCTGCTGCAGATGCACCATGGCATTTCTTCTTCCTGTGCTTCTCCCAGCAGTCATTCCTCCTCTGGTCACTGCTATGGATGTACTGCTTGATTGCCTGTCTCCAGGTACTGTGATTGTCTGCAAAGGATTCCCACATGGTGGTGTTGATGCTGCCAACCTTCATGTTACGTTTGCAATGCAGAGTTGGTCTGCCAAAGACCTTGGTGCCTGAAGCCAGCTCCCCTATGGATCCTGCCCTCCTCCATTTTGTGGACTTTACCAAGCCAACATAGACATCGCTGAGACAGGAGTGCGAACATGCTGGGAATGTGGACTTGAGAGAGTCCATCTTTGTATCGCTTCTACAGCAACACTTTTGTCAATGCCTACAGAACAAAGCAGATATTTAACAGACCTGGCTTTGACAATTTACTTAACGAAGGTCGCTATCTTGATCATTTTAGCAGTCTCCTTTTTCTGCAGAATCCCATCTTAAAGCTAGCAAATCGCAAACTTGGAACCTCAAAAGCCCATTAAGTCTAACCCTGATCATATTGCAATACTAAAACTATTTAAGTCAGGGATGGGGAACCCCTCCAGATGTTGTTGGACTCCCAACTCACATGAATCCCACGAAGTCAACATCTGGAATGGTCACAGATTCCCCACATCTGTTCTTAGTCTTGGAAGCCATTATGCTGTTAAAGGCTGCGTGAAGAAGGACTTTCTTTTGTCTTTGCCGAATCTTGCAGCACTCAGCTTCATTGGAACTGTCTTGGGCTGGGTCTAGACACATCAAAGACGCGCTTCAGCTAAATGCATTGTAAACTTCAGAAAGGGAAATCCTGTTAGCAAAACACAGGACTTCACAGCGTCATCTGGTGTCACAATGTTTCAACACTAATAAAGTGCTTTATCTTAATGAATGCAGCTGAGTCCCTGTCTCTAATATAATGAAGAGGGGGAGAAGAAAAAGAAGAAGAAGAGGAGGAGGAGGATGATTTTGGATTTGATATTCCGCCTTTCACTCTCCTTCAGGAGTCTCAAAGTGTCTAACGTTCTCCTTTCCCTTCCTCCCCCACAACAAACACACTGTGAGGTGAGTGGGGCTGAGAGAGTTCAGAGAAGTGTGACTGGCCCAAGGTCACCCAGCAGCTGCATGTGGAGGAGCAGAGATGCGAACCCGGTTCCCCAGATTATGAGACTACAGCTCTTAACCACTACACCACACTGGAGAAAAAGTCTCTCTATCCACTTTCTTCACACCATGCCTAATTTTATACACTTCTAGCACAGCCTTCCTTACCCACCTTCCCCTGCCCCCAAGCCCCAGATATTGTAACCTTTCTTTGTTCTCTGTGTTTTGCAACTCCAAAAACAAACTGGAAAAGTTCCTCTCCCACCCCTAAGCCTGTCAAAAACAAGCTGACCTTACAAACCAGTATAGTATTTGTACAGCTCCCTTAGGTCTGGTGTACTGCCGTGATCAATTAGGGGGAGAAATGTATTGAGGGAAGCAAGAGGAAGCAACTTCAAGTTTTGCATAACTTTGGACTTATTTGTTTATTTATACCCCAGGAAAATAAATCCCATGTGTTCATGAATGATTTATTTTACTTTCAGTGAAGCAGTGACCACCAAACTCGAGAAAGTGCATGCATTTAAATACATTAGAGAAACGACAAAATTAACATAGCATATGCCAAGACTCAAACAACGTTGTCCCCCCACACACACTTTGCCAGCCACCTTTGAGAAGGACTGACTAAGAGGGTAGGAAGTGCTGCAATAAATGGAAAGCAGCAAGATTCTTTATCAGGCTTTCCTTCTGAAATGTAAATGATTGCATATTTTTAGAACTGGCTCATGCCCTCATTAGAGGTGGGTGAGGAGTGAGATGTTACGGTTAGCATGTCACTTAATTGGACACCCAGCGTGCAGAATGTTTTAACATTTTAATTCCTGATGCAGAGCCTTTGCTTTGTTGACTGAATTGTTCTGCTAATGCATAAATTACCGTATTTTTCAGTCTATAAGATTTAAGAAAATGGGGAAGATGTATCTGTGCATAAGACGCCCCCTAATTTTTGACATTACTTTTTAGGGGAAAAACCTAGTCTTATACACTGAAAAATACAGTAATTTACTCTTTATTTATCACACAAGGCAAAGCAGACCTTTTATCTCTTGCCCTGCGCCCCCTGCTGAATCTGGAATATGAGGAATTGACTTCACTGTCCTGCTGTGGGATCTAGCACCATTGGAAGAATTGGTTTTGTATAAACGATGCTAAACTGTGTCTTTGGCTCCTTCTTACAGTTGAAGTAATTGATGCACACACTATATTATAAAAGGTAATAAAGAGAGAGGAAAGGACCCCTGAACAGTTAAGTCCAGTCAAAGGCAACTATGGGGTTGCGGCGCTCATCTTGCTTTTAAGGCCAAGGGAGCCGGCGTTTGTCCACAGACAGCTTTCTGGGTCATGTGGCCAGCATGACTAAACCGCTTCTGGAGCAACGGGACACTGTGCCGGAAAGCAGAGTGCATGGAAACGCCGTTTACCTTCCCACCGCAGTAGTACCTATTTATCTACTTGCACTGGCGTGCTTTAGTTGGCAGAAGCTGGGACAGAGCAATGGGATTTGAGTGGATTTGAGCCGCCAACCTTCTGATCAGCAACCCCAAGAGGAGCAGTGGTTTAGACCACAGTGCCACCGACTCCCCAAGCTTTACCTTTTTATATTATAAAACTGTCCACAAGACTTTTTGGGCACATGCGTTGAAGGCACTTCCAGCAACTACAAACTATATGTTTATATATACAAACTCAATTTGGGACAGAGTAACCTGAAGGGTGGCTTTCAGTTGTACCAATTTGCCCATGCCTTACAATCTGCTTCTGGGGCCCTGTTTGTCTCCCCATTTGTTAAGTAGGGATAGGGAAGAATTTGGTTCACATTTAAAGGCAAGCCTACCTAATTTACACAAACCGAAACCCAGCCATTCTTTGAAATTCACACTTCTCTGATTCTTTTGAGGCAGTTCTCCAGCCAAAATGCATCCATCGAATGTGCATATAAGTGCATGTGTTAGTCAATATAACATTTAAAATGCATTATATTTGGGGGAAACCACTTTGGAAAATGTGTATATTGGGCAAGTGTGTATATACAATTTTGTATTTTAGGAGAAAATCGCTGATTAATTTTCATGAGGGCTTAAAACAACAACACCAAGCTGATGAAGAAATATGGAGAACTGAATTTAACATTGGAAAAATGAGATATGGAGAAGAACCCAAACCGACAGATTCACCTATTACACTTGTGAACACAATCAGGTTGGCGGGTACAAAGGAGAGGGCTTTTTCTGCAGTGGCCCCACATCTGTGGAACTCAGTGCCAAGTGAAATCAATAAATTTCCTTGCAAGTTTTAAAGCAAACCTTGAAAAGGTGTCTTTTATTCTGCTTTTCAGGTTAGCAGTGGAAACCTGTGGTGCTGTTTCTAATTCTAATGAAATTGTGCTTCATGATAGTACTGGCTTGTTTTTAATGTGCTGCCTATTTTAGGGTTATGGGATGTTTTAAAGTTTGAAACTGTTTCTTTTTTTATGTTGCAGTTGTACACTGTTTAGTTCATCCATTTATGTCTGCTGGGTTGCGAGGAAATTTTCCTGAAATGTGGGAAATGTGGTACATTTCCTGAAATGTACCAATATTTCTTCTTTTTTAAGAAAAATCATAGCTGGGACTTTTCAATTTAAGTTCAGCTGTACCTACTCTAAAACAGTGGCTAATAGGACTGTGTCACATGGCAGGAGACATTGCTAATGGCGCAGTGGGCAGCATACCAGATATCAGAAGGAAAGGTTTGAATATGCAGAGGAAGACCCCCTGGAATTCAGCCTTGAATACTGATTTTTATTTTATTATTTATCTATTAGATTTCTTAGCCACATTTTACCATAAGGCCTCAGGGTGTGACCCAACAATAAAATATACATCTCTAAATCTATAACACACACACACAAACAAAAAACCTTCCTGGCATAAATTGCAGATATATGCCTCTAGAACAGTTGTCATTAAACATGAACAACAGGTACAGGTTGGGCTGCCCTCCTTGAGGAATAGGAAACTAGAACTATGCAGATATTCAGATCCCACCTACAGCCACAAGAGTTTGCTGCAGTCTTATATTCTGCATTCTCCCACTTCAAGGTGAAGGCTGATGGCCTCCTGTCAAGTCACTTTTACATGACAGCAGCCCCACACTTCACACATAGCTGCCCAAACTCAGGCTTCAAGGCTATTTGATGGTTTTCTTTTGCAACCCAGTCCACTCAAATGTTGCTTGTCATTCAATCTCCCTGCACCACACTACCTTTCTTGCTTTCTTTCACCACTTTTAGCAGTCAGTTCCCTCTGCACTAAATCACACTTATTGATTTATTTAGATAATTGATATACCACCCTTTGTACAAGCCACAGGGCTTTCTACAACAGGCAAGTTTTTTTTTAAAAAAGCTATATAGGAACAGGCCTTCAAAAACACATGACGAATCAGCAAAGAACAATTCCTAATAGCTGCTACAGCAACAGCAATTGGGATTCGCCTCCCCCAAACGCTTGTCAAAAAAGATGCATCTTAGCCAGCCACTGAAACGTATAATGAGATGGGTCCAGATGCACCTTGGTAGGGAGGGAGTTCCACATATGAGGAGCCACCACTGAAAAGGCCCCTTTCCCAGGTCCCTATTCCACACATGTCATAATGGTTGGGGACCATCTGATGATCTTAAAGGCTGCTTGTGAAAGTGTCCCTCAGCTTTCTCCACTTGTGGTTATGCTGATTTGCAAAAGTGTCATTTAGCAAATGAAAAGGCAAGGGAGATTAGTAGATTGTAGCCTTTGGATTGTGCATGATGTGAAACACAACCATGTTCCGTCTTTCCCTCCAGTAACCTTTTCCTCAGGCAGATGCTAACCAGGACTTGGCTGCCCGACTTCTGGAGCTTGTGCTGCTTTTCCAGCAATTTCAATCCTCACCGCAGAGCACTTCCCGGGAAACTGTGGCTTCTCTTGAAAAAACTGCTCTCCTTGGTTAAATTGGCTTCCTTTACACTTTTGAGTCACCGGGTCGTAGATCTGTGGTTCTATTTCTCTCTCTTTTTTTTAAATAACTTTTTTATTCAAAATTAAAACAAAACATATTATCCAGAAACATATCATCCTTATTCCCCCCCCCCACCATCTTTTCGATGACTTCATTACTACTATAGCCCAAAGTTCTACAACAGAATTTGCTACCAAGAGATCTGATGCCCACCAACTTGGAAGAGTGAGGCTCAGTGAGGGAACACACACATTGTGTCCAAAAGGTCTCGGATCCAAACCCCGTCATCTCCCAGGTAAGGCTGGGAAGAGGCCACTATCTGAAACCCTGGAGAGCTGCTGGCAGTCAGTTTTGGTAAAACTGGAAGGGCTGGTGGAGTCCATTCCCTCTTAGCCCCATTGATTTGCAGGACCCTTTTGGGACACGACCAGGCACCACATTCTCAATTACATTAGGGGGGCAGGATCCTCAGGGAGAATCCGTTGCCTCCACTTGGGTCAACCCTGAGTGCTTCTAGCTCCCCTCACTTTACCTGGGACAGGTTCCCTGGTAGTTTGGGTTCAAGGGCCTTCCAAATGGAGTGCTAAGGTCAATTTGTTGCCCATTCCATCCTTTGGCAGCACCAGTCACTACTGACCATTAGTCTCTGAAAGCTGAGGTCCTCAGTATAATTGTGGGCACCCCTGGCAATATGCAAGACAGGCTGCTCCTAGTGGACAGCTACATCACTACAGGAACAACCCAAGTGCAGCATCTCAGCCTAGAAGTCCAGATCTAAAGTTTCAAGAGCTCTGGCTAACTGTGTATATTGCTGCCACACATTGTAAGTTTAGACTTGTATCTGAAGAGCATTCCTGATAGGAAAGCACTGTTGCCTGTCGTACTCACAGTCTTTAAAATGTTATTCCACTCAGAGGCAATATCCAGTTATCATATTGTAGAGACCGGAACAACCCTACATCAGACAGACATTTCATTATCCCACAGGATATTAAAATCTTGATATTAAAGTTGCCAACGTTTCGATAACAAAAATGACTCTGCGAATGATTGCTCCTTTGAAAGCATCCTTACATATCATTTTAATACAGTAATATTTCATACACCATGGTTGCTAATATTAATTAGTGCTGTAGAGAGCGGGAGAGACTAACCTCAGCACAGGTGCAAAAATGGTTCTGAGGAAAATAATGAAAGAATAAGTGTATCTATTGACAAATTGTCATGAAGACTTTTTTTTTAAATGCAAACTGAGGCAGAAATGTGGAAAACTGAACTGAAGACTGGGAAATTAAACTGTAATTGTCAGATCTGCCTATCCTTACACATGGTGGATCAAAGTGAGAGCATTAAAGTTCTTTGTAATTATAACCAATTCTGGAAATGTAACCAATTATAAACTGGTCAAGCAGAACACAAGAATTACAGTACCGAAAGATCAAGGTGACTTCAAGCGATTCCACCTAAAGCAGTGTTTCTCAACATTGGGTCCTCAGATGTTGTTGGACTACAACTCCCATCATCCCTGAGCTCTGGCCTTGCTAGCAAGGAATGATGGGAGTTGTAGTTCAACAACATCTGGAGACCCAAGGTTGAGAAAGGCTGACCTAAAGGTTTATTGCCCTTCGAATACATTTGCATTGCTGAGAGAGGCCTTCAATAATTATAACACTGCAATACCACAATAAAGTAGAAACACCAAAACAAAGTAATCTAAACCAACTCAAAAGGTAAAAGCCCTAAGTAGGGTGCTCCGCATACGACACCATCTGCCTGCAAAAGAAAGGTTTCCTGAAACAGGGATGTTTCCAATGATTAGTGAAAAATGAGAAGGTAGGAGATGGGCCTGCCAGCTCTGGCTGGAGCAGGAGCCCCAGGTGCAAGCGGAGGAGAAGACGATGGAAGGCAGGCACCCACCCACCCTGGGGTCGAGGGGAGAGTTGCTCCTATTATGTCTCTAGATGACTAAGAGGAGGAAACCCTTCCCCTTCCCCTTCTGCAGAACCTCATCATGGATGGGGAAAAACATTGACCAAGCAGAGGGAGGAACTGAGCAAGGGAAGATGGTACTTGTCACCAAGAACTCAGCACCACTTCTATAGGTGGGATCAGATGCATCCTTCCTGTCGGAGCACATGTGCAGCATAGGATGAAAGAGTCCCACGAGTGAACTTGCCCCCACCTCATTTTTAGAGGTTGGCAGGAAAGATGTGTCAATCATCAAGTCATCTTCCTAGCTTTTGTTCGGTTATGAACTTCTTGCTTTTGGGCCTGTACCTGGGATTCGTGATGGCTGCTGAGCCTGTATTGCTATTAACCTGAATTGAGGTCTCTTCTTTATTTTCAAGTAAGAGTCACTGTCATTGTGTTTTTGGTTGGGAGCCTGTTGGAAGCCTGAAAGAGGAGCTATTTAAAAATAAAATAAAATTTTATTTATACCATAACAATCCACCCAAGACAAAAATAACTGACAACACAGGTTTAGTAACACCAGAAAGCAATATCACTAGCCTTCTGTGAGCCCCATAATGAACCAATAGGCCAGTAACAAGCCTGTAACATACAAGTCTGTGTACAGGGTAGTAAGAACAATCTACAAAGAAGCAGCAAATCAGGTGAATCAGGACAAATAACCCCTACGAAAAGATCTCTGGATATTAGGTTCTCCTGTACTGGAGTGAAAGAAAAGGAAACCAATCAACTTCAAAAGTGTATTGTGCAGGAGCGGACCTTGTAATATGGTACCCTGTGTGAGGCCAAAGTTTGTTGTCCCCCCCCCCAGCCCAAAACTGCCTTCCCAAAGGCAGGCATAGGAGGTTGGGAAGGTGGCGGGCAGGCCCCTGCACTCAGCAAAGGGGAAATTGGTAAAAAGGTAAAGGTAAAGGACCGCTGGATGGTTAAGTCCAGTCAAAGGCAACTATGGGGTTGCGGGGCTCATTTCGCTTTCAGGCCGAGGGAGCCGCTGTTTGTCCACAGACAGTTTTTCTGGGTCATGTGGCCAGCATGACTAAGCCACTTCTGGCGAACCAGAGCAGCGCACAGAAACGCCGTTTACCTTCCTGCTGGAGCGGTACCTACTTATCTACTTGCACTTTGATGTGCTTTCGAACTGCTAGGTTGGCAGGAGCAGGGACCAAGCAATGGGAGCTCACCCTGCCGTGGGGATTCGAACCGCCGACCTTCTGATCCCCTAAGTCTGCCCTCTGTCTTCTGTTATTTCACCACTGGCGAGTTTGCATTGCTGTGTGAGCTTATTCACTATCGCCAAGTACCAAACTCTCATCATTCCAGCATCTTCAGACCTGAGCACTTTTTAAAATGGGAATGCAGCCAATAATTTTGTATAAATTATAAACAGAATAATGGGAAATATTTAATATATATATCAGAGAACACCTTCCCAATTGTAGATAAATATATAGGAGACAACAGTTAAAATTAAAACACCACATTACAAATGGGGGGAAAAAGATAGTCTTGATTTAGATCCCAATGTGCCTTCACAGTCTCTAGGTGCCTTATTAGTCCTACTCTCAAAGTATACAGCAGGCAGAAATCCTTCTCTTGTGTCTTATTTGAGATAAAAGGTTGTCCTTGAGGTTCAGGAGCCAGGAACTAAATAGCAACCCACAGTTTAAAGGATTCAATATGAACAAAAATGATAAGGGGAGGAAAAAATAGACAGATAATCCTACAAGATTCTGTTCAGAAGTTTCCTAGAAGCTAAACCAAGGATTAAGTTGACTTGTCTTTATTGAGATACTTTCAGACACAGACACAGACACATCCACGTATATGTATTGTTATGTATTCAGACTGGCTGCAGTTCTCACTCTGGGCCACCAGTATGCAAATGAAGGATTGAAAGTTGCTTTCACCGATTGGGTAGTTAGTTGGAATTTGTTACTGTTACAAGTTATTGAGCATTATATAAGGCGGCCAGCTTCACTGTTGTTCAGAGAGACTTAGAGCAGTGCTAACTGCTGTAATAAAGAGCTGTTGCTTAAAGAGCTGTGTCTGTTGCCCATCTTTCCCACTATACAACATGTATAATGTCGTTATTGGATCTGGCTATGAATATAGCTCAGTTTACAGCCATGTTCAACTCAGCGCTGGGGTTTTGCAACACAGCCTCATCTCACATAATGCCATTAAGATGCTCCTCCATGTTGCTGGAGCAGAATATTGTTCTAACTGGCAACACACGAGGCAGAACCGCACATTACATGCTAGTGTATGTAAGGGGGAAAAAACAGACAGCTACTTCTGCTAGGAAAAGCAGATTCAGGAGAGGGTGATTGGAAGCAGAGCAGAGAGGAAGGTGCTTTAAGCACACATTCCCCATACATAATGCATGTGTCCATGATTACCAGCTGGAGCACAACAATACTGGACCGTTCTTTTATGCCAGGAACAAAGGAACTCAAAGAACAGGAGAGAAAACACACTGGAGAGAAGCAGTTCAAGTGCTCCGAGTATGAGAAAAGCTTCAACCAGAAGGGAAGCCTTATGATACCAAAGAGAAGTTACACTAGAAAGACAGAGAGATAACTTAAGGCATAGGATGTGAAGAAAGCTTCAGGCAAGCAAAAGGGAAACTTTGCCAAGCTTCTTCTTCTTTTTTAAAAAAAGCATCCAAGTATATATAACTGCCTATTTTTTGTTGTTGAAGAAGGAGTGATTTATAAGATACTATTCAGCTATCATTCTGAAATGGGCAAGTAAAGATCTGTTATTAAACTGGCCACAAGGTCATGGTCATTCCATACATGTTGATATATTGAAGCAGATAAGGGAACAAAATAAGAGTAAGCCTTATGCAGTAGGTTATGTTATTGAAATTAAGTTCCCCAATTATATAGTTTTATGTAAGCTATCTCAGGAGGAGCTTTTTGCCCTGAAATGCAGCGTTAGACTACAACATTTCAAAAGAATCATCATCATCATCATCATCATCATCTAGGAATAGCTTCCCACGAGGTATCCTAGAGTGAATTTCATTATAATAGAAATACATATAAAGCAGTTAAAACAACTGAGTATTAAAAAAGCAATTGTTGGCATCTGTCTGTCTCGAGAGGCATGAGCGGAGTGCACCTTTTTGGGTGAGGTCAAGCTGTTGGACAGTTGCAACACCTAATGTGGCTGTAGAGACTGATGTGGGAGAGACATGTTCTGTTGCAGTTGGGGCAGATGAAGGCATCTGGTTGTGCTGCTGCAGATGCACCACGACATTTATTCTTTCCACGTTCCTCCCAGCGGTCATTTCTCCTTTGGTTGCTACTATGGACACATGACTTGACTGCCTGTCTGCAGGCACTGCGGTCGTCTGCAAGGGATTCCCACATGGCAGGGTTGAAGTTAACAGCCCTCATGTTACATTTGCAGGCATCTTTGTAACGCGGAGTTGGCCTGCCAATTGTCCTGGTACCGGAAGCCAGCTCCCCATAGAACATGTCCTTGGGGATCTTGCCATCTTCCATTCTGTAGATGTTGCTGAGACAGGAGTGCGAACATGCTGGGAATGTAGGCTTGGGAGAGAACATCTTTGTTTGAAATGCTGTCCGGCCATGAGATACCCAAATTCTTCCTGACGCAGCACATATGGAAGGCATTGAGGCATTGCTCCTGACAGTTATAAGTTGCCCAAGATTCACTTCCATAAGGCAGTGTGCTCAACACGCAAGCCTGGTGGACCCTCATCTTGGTAGTGGACATCCAAAAAACCTCAGTTAACAGCTTACACATGAAAACAGTTCACAACAACATCCTATACATGAGATCAATCCAGATCCAGTGCAGTTGCCAACTGGGATAAAGGCCTTCATTTAGGTGGCTTGATGAAAGAAGAATTTATTCAGTGGACACTGAAAAGACAATAGAGAAAGTGCCTGGCTGATAGGAAGGACTTGCAAAGGGTTGGGGCCACCACACTGATTCCGACATTGTGTGGAATGGACCTTCTGATAGAAAGGTATCTGTAGAATGCTCTTTTCTGCAGAATGCAGTGATCAGTTGGGTATATCAGTTGGTGAGAGGATCTTTTAGGTACCCCAGCCCTCAGATGTGCAGGACTTTGTACACCAATACCAGCGTCTTGAACCTAGCCCAGTAGCTAACTGGCAGGCAGTTCAGTTCTTGCAGCAGTGGCGTCATAGAATGGCAATATTCTGTCCCAGTGAGCAGCTGATCCACTGCAATTTGCACTAGCTGCAGCTTCTACATCAGCCCACAGGGAAGCCCCACAGAAAGTGTGTGAATGAGTGAATGAATGAACGAATGAACGAATGAACAAAGCTGTCCTGCAAAACTTTTGGTGACCTGCAAAACTTTTGGTGAGTTATCAACATATACACAGAATGCTACTAAAGTACAGAATGCTATTAAAAACTAGAATCTCTTTAAAGTGACAGAGTCAAAATACGAAGTTCTGCTTAAATCCATGGATGTGGTTTTATAAAAAATAGATGGCTTCAAACGCCCCTAGTGCTGGCCAATATTTCCACTGTATGTTTTCACACAAAGGAGGGCGATTGACAGCCTGTCAGTTGGTTCTAGCCTTCAGCAGCAAATGTCAACTGCTGGATTCTACTCCCTTTCCTCTGCTTATGTATCCAAGGCTCATAATTTGTGATAAGCAACACCATATAAGACAAGTCCATCCTTCTTGCTTAATGGTAATTCATTTTAATTGCTTACATTTTTTTTAATGGAAGATGCTGATACTTAGCTGTCAAATACAGGCTTCATAAAATCTCCTGCCTTTCTTTTGAATGAACAACATTATGTTGTAGCACAAGATAAGCCATGTTTTATGCTCTTAGAGGTGTATGTAATGCTGACTTCTATTGCATACTATTTGCAAACAGCCACTTTCAGAGCAATGCAGCGGTTAGCATGGTGGAGGTTGGCATCTGCTGCTGGAAGCTTGTCAGGGTCGATGAGGTGAGAAGACTGCCGATCTGAGGAGGGCCTAAGACACTTTTCATTTAAAACACACACACACAAAAGGTACAGGCCTACTCTGCAAAATTGATGCACAACAGAAAGACAGGAAATGCCAGCATTTACTTGTGGTAAGACTGAAAAACAGGGGGGGGGGGAGAGGAAATGTTCTCAGAACATTTCACGCTGACTTTGACAAACAGTGACAGAGTACATTTCATATTGCTATCGGGTTAAAGCTCCAAGAGCTTATATTTCTCGATCTGTGCCAATCAGTGTCTGAAGCATGTCCCCTTGATACAGAAATATAGCCAGAGAAGGTGCATGCGGTAGTATTGGCTGTTTTAGTGAATTATGTGGTCTCTCTGAGGAGATGGAGCAGAGATATTGCCTTGTCACCGCTGCTTAAATACCACACTGGGGTTGTGAATATAGGTTGAGGGCAAACATCCTACCTGTCCTTCTTCGTTTCTGTAATATAGGGGTGGAGCACCTGTGGCCATCCAGATGTTATTGGACTCAGCCTGAGCTTGGGTGGCCAAATGTTAGGGATGATAACTGGAAAGCCATTTTCTTCTTTGCCTCAAATGGCAAAATGTCTTGGACCGGCCCTGTTCTTAGTGAATGGCATGTGGATGCTTGACAAATACTAAGTTTGTGATTCAACAGCTCACGGCTCAACCAGCACTTCCAAAACTTTCAGCTATGTCTGTACCCCACACATGTTGCGGCGGTGCTCACAAAACTCCATATCTCAAAATGTCAACTCTCTTCAGTTCCGTAACAATTGATCAAACTGGCCTGCTTGATCAATAACGCTCAAGGGGTGCTATTGATGGTTCTCTAAAGTTGGACAGGATGAAAATTAAAATGGATAATGGCTGGCAAGGGGATATTTGAAAGTGCAGGAGAGTGGATTGTGTAGTCCAGCGTTGCCAGTTCCAAGTGCTGGAAAGGTATTTCTGGTCAGTGGGGACGATGCTCAACCAGAGTTGCTGTTATACTCATGTCCTGCTTGTAAGCATCTGGCTGACCAATAACAGAAAGGGATGTTGGACTAGTTGGGTCTTTGGTGTGATCTAGCAAAGCACATCTTATGTTCTTTTACATTAGATGAATCAATGTCCAGATTAAGAATAAGGCAGCTTGGTTGGGAAATTCATCTTTGATGGTTCCAATCCCCGCAGTCTGCTTTTCTGAGCAAAACAGAGGGGGAAATCTAGGGATGCCCATCTCCATACCCCAGGTAGCACCTAAACTGGATCCAAGAGTGCAGGGCAGGAAGTGCCATGTGTGATTGGGGTGGGGGCGTTGTAGAGATTTCATATGTTCATTTCCAACATAGCTATAATCTCCATTCCGGAAATGCCCCTTATTTTAGACTTGCGTTGAGTTTAATTCTGCTGCATGACCCTAATTGCTTATAATTTGAGCAACAACTTCCTGGCCTGAAATGTTGTATGCACAACATCAGCCTGCTGCGGCAGGCAATTTTTAAGGATGGAAGTGGGGATTTATAAAAATGAAGGCTGACATGGCCAAAGCTGTAAAGTCCCAGAGGAGGTTCTTATAATACAATTTGCTAGAGATTAAAGAAACAGGGGGAGGGTCCCTATTGCCTGTCATGCTGCAGGAACAACAAACCCAGCAAGTTTAAAAATGATTAATGATGCCAGGATATGAAAAATGCTTGGTTTAACTGGGGTGTTAATAAATTATATTTAACAGGAGAAGCGTGAAGGATGGCTGTTGATATTTAGATGTATTCAGACTGGGAGGATGGAAAGGGTATAAATTAGTTGTGACATTTTAATTTTCACCAGTAACACTTGTGCTGAATATAGAGAAGATAAATATATAGTTTTCTTGGTTTATTAGGAAAAGTTGAGTCTATAGGCTCTGTAGCGAAATATTTCTCTGAGAATACTATGCTCCCAACACACATGTGTTATATGTAGTAACGGACAGAAATCTAATAAATGAATAATCTGCATCCCATCATCAGTGTCAACAAATTCCATTGCTGGGGCTTATTACTAGCATTTGTTAATGTTTGCATTTGGTATAGTGCCTTTGAATATGGGGCTTCTATTTTTCGCTCTCATGTCTGTAATACCAGCCACTACTTTGCCCAATCATTATAAGGACTCCATTCTCTGGTTGCTAGGAGGGAGAGCATCTCAGGGCCCATATAATTTTGCTGATCTTCCTCTTCATAGTTAAATTTGACCCCAGGAACAAGAAGCACCACGAAGAGGGTCTCTCCTCATGATTATTCCTGTCTTTGATCCATCCTGATTAGGGATACAAGAAGGTGTTGTTTTCCATTCTGCCCTGTATTCACTGCAGAGCTGTTTCCATCTTGCTGCAGTTCGTCTTCTAACAAAACCAATGTTAGTTGTCTCACTGTCTGCTTACACAACTTACACAATTAATTACATAAAGTATGCACTTATGTTTTCAGTATTCCAGCCCTTCGTTTCAATACAAAGGAAAAGAAAGGCAGATTGTGTGCAAGGACACGACATAATCCCCTCTGCAAACCATTTATGGCTTTAAATTGCAAGTCATTTCTGTTCCTGACCATCCCAGCTTGCTCTAGCCCTGGATTCCATAGGCCTGTTAGGATTTCAGATAGAATCCACTGATTCTGTGACTGCAGATACCATACGTTAAAACCCTAGCTGGCAAAAGCAGAAGCAAACTTCAGAATAACAGCCCAGCTTCAGTTTCCTCTCTTTAGAGGAAAGGGCTGGTTTTCTCCCTGTTCCAGCTTTTGTACGATTTCTGCATGGAACTTGAATATACAAGTCACATATGGCTTTCTGGAATTTCATTCAACATGTGACTGCTTTACTAAACCTTAATTTTTATTTTTATTTTGCTTTTATAATTCCCAGATGCCTCCGTCTGTGAAACTGGCCCTTTTATTAGTAACAGCTGTGCCAAATTTAGAGAGCGATTGCTGTTGTTAACTTCTCCCAGAGGCAAATTCTGAAATGGTTGAAAATGTCCCTAAAGAGGTTATATCGTTTGTATCTTTCTGATCCCATTTTGCAGCAGACGCCTGCGACAGGGCAGGATGCGCAGCAAACAGCCAGCCTCCCCGCCTATAGTTTCTCTCTCCACTACTGTATTTGTTCCAAGGTTTATGAACGTAATAAATTTCAGGGAATAAGTGAAGTCAATTCAGCCTATTAAGTTTCATTTTCTTTTAATACTCCAATCCCCTCAGGATGCCATTTACTGTAATTGTTTCTTAAATGATCCCCCAGTGTTTAAACTTCAGCGCCTCTGCTCAGAAAGTCCTTCCACGCAAACGTTGCGGAGGAAAATGGGACACATGACATCTGTTTCTGATTTGTTTTCTTTACTTTGCAGTTATTGCCATTGTCCTCTTATCTGTTTTTGAGGAGAGAAAAAGGGATAACGGCATTTGGCATCAACTGTACTACTTAAAGTTTAATGTAGCTAAATCTAAATCTCCTCTAAATGGAACGGGCTATAAATCCAGACTTTACAGTCTTGTCTCATACCCTTCATCCTTGTTGGATCAATAGTAAAGTGCCCTTTGGTTGACCTTTATACTTGGTATATTTTGTGAGTGCTGTACCAACCAAAATGCATCACGAAGAGTTTTCTCCAGGATTGCATCCCTCTGCCACCTGTGACTAGAGTCATCATCAGACATTCACTAGGAACAGATGCAGCTTATGAGCAGAGCAGCCCAATCTCTGAGCGGTGAGAGATTTCAGGGGCTCCAGAGCATACCTTGGAATGAAGGTCATTGGAGACGAGTGGCATTTTCTGTGACATAGGGCTCCTCCACAAACCAACCTCATTTCCCTCCCTCCCTTCACTCTCCCCATTAACACATGCCTAGAGTGATAGACTAGGGCAATATCAACAGGCTTCTGGGACTTGCTTTGCCATGAGATTTTGGGGGGCTGATCTGGGAGTTTGGATCCTGAGTGGTTGAGCAGCATTCAGAATGAGAACCAGGAAACTGAGAGGTGTTCAATGGGGACGTGTGTTGGAAGCAGTGGCATCAGAAGGGGGGTGGAGGGGGTGGGCCGCCCCAGGTGCCACTCTGGGAGAGGTGACAAGATGGCCGTCCATACGAGCGCCGTCCAAATGGGCTGCGACGCCACGGGTGCCGGAGAGGGTTCCTCCGCCACTAGTCGGAAGGCTTTTATATCAGTATTTGTGCATTAGTAATTTGCACTAATGGTTTTATTGTGTGTTTTTGCAACATTGCTTACAGATATGTTTGCATTGTAAGCAATACAGAAATTGTCTAAATAATAATATAGTGGAACCTTGTTTTTTGAGCATCTCAGAAGCTGAACAATTCAGAACCCGAACACCAAAAACTTGGAAACGAATGCTTCCATTTTCGACCGCACCTTGGAAGTCGAACGGCTTCTGAGGTACCTTTCTCCATTTTCTCAATGGAATTTGCCAACCGCCCATTACACCTCAGTTGTCAAAGGTTTTGGAAGTTGAACGGTCTTCCGGAAAGGATTATGTTCGACAACTGAGGTACCACTGTAATAATAATACACTACAATATTTATGTTTGGAGCTGTAATATGTTGACGTTTTGAGGAAACTGATGGTTCTGTTCTCCCAAAATGTCATTTCTATAAACAAGCCATCTCGTAATTGAAGGAAACAAATTTCCCACATTCTATAGTTCAATTTGCCCCCAAAGATTTACCTTAAAATCTACAGTTCAGCCCTGCCTCCCCCCAATTCAAAGTCTCCTCATGTCCTTCAGCTGCTTGCAGACTGGCCTATGGATAACACAGCTTGAGGACACCAAGGCTCACCCAGATAAAGAAGGCATAGAGAATGGGTTGCAGGTAACGAAATAACGTATATGGGATGGTGGCAGAAGGGGAGAAGAGGAAGAGACATGCCCCAGGGGAATGATGGTTGCATAAGATAGTTTTCTCCCATAGCTTACAGATAGCTAGTAGCCACCTGGTGCTGAGTGGGGTAGGAGAGTTATGAGTGTTGACATTTACCAGCTAAATTATTGGCTTCTGGTTTCCAATGAAAATGGCTCATTATGCCAAGAGGCTTCAACATGACACCCAGGCGAGATTTTCTCTTCCTTAACTTCTCCCCATTATTTCTGACTTCATTCTTAAATGTCATATTGAAGAACCAGTCATTTTGGTCATGCACAGATTCTAATGGCTACCTCTGCAGATGGATAATTGTAACACCAATGCCAAAAGGGTTTCACCCCAATGCAAGAACTGGCTGGATGTGAGATCTGGGCCAGCAAAGAAACAAACCCTCTCTTCTTTGACTCAGTGGCATTTAATTATGGGTTGGGTTGAAGCCAGGCTATTTCCTTTTCTCACAGTCAATTCTACTGGTGCAGGCTTTTAACCCTGGCCCTTTGTAACCCAGAAAAGATTTCTGTGGAGCTACCCAGGAGTTTGGGCCTATGACATGGACATATGGAAAGAGATGCAGAATTATTGCCCACTTTGGTTTGTTCTCCATAGGTCTCACCTTGTATTTGGAGGAACATTGAGGTTCCTCATTTTTAGGGTCCAAAGTTAAGGTCAGCTAGCAAAACAACACAAAATCAAATGCAGATTCAATGCATAAGAAAAAGGGTGCTAAAACCTAACCCATTCTTAAAAACAAAACAAAAAACCCCCTTCAACTGTAGGGTTTTCTTTTCAATGTACCAACATGTCTGTGTTTGTTTTTTTATGATGTTTCATAAAGTTACTCTTGATACTACTTACATATCTATGAGGCCTTTGCATCTGTGTCCCCTAAAATTTAAGGGTATCTTAAACAAAATCCAACTACCACTATTTATTTATGTATTTAATATGTACTCTGTCAAGGAACCCAGAGAAGCACACATTTCATCCTGGCAGTGCTCAGTGATGGGGCGCTTAGCATTGGCAGCAGGATGGCATTCTGTGCCCCTAGACAACTCTCTGGGCCTGGACATATATATTAATATTCATGCACCTCACATTTAAGTAACATAACATAGCATAGCATTGTAGAGTCACCTGGTCCAACCCCCCTAAAATGCAGGAATCACAGCATGCTTCTGTTTGCCCATGAAAACAGTAGAGATGGTGATGTTACCAAAAGCAAGTAGTGAAACTCTTCTCTGTTTTCCTGTCAGTCCAAGGTTCATTCCGCTGTATGGTTAATGTTAATCTCACCGCAGGAGCCAACCCTGCTATGCAGCAGGGAGCAGATGGGGAATAGATGGCAGGAATTGTGTCTAAATGGCGCGGCAAGACTTTTGAAAGTGTTGGCCTCAGTGCAGCAGTTTCCCCTAATACAAGGTGTTTTTATTTCTTATTTTCACTAATGTAGATTTTCTATGCATGCTTTAGTGCAGCCTATGCATTTTTGTATATATTACTTGGCTGGAGAACCGTGCTGCAAAATTCAGAAAAGTTTGAATTGTAAAGGCTGGTTGTGTTTCGGCTTGCACATTGTTTTGGAAAGTGTGCGAATTAGGAAAGTTTGCTTTTAAATGCAAACCAAATCAATTTTCTCCTTTGTCCCTCCTTATGCCATGTATTCTTAAAAAGTGGAGCATAGCAGAAGACTCCAGCTGTGCAAATGCGAGGAAGTGAAAACATGCACTGCCATGCTTAAACACACCGGGACAGTGGGTGGCTTCTTCAATTAAGCTTCCTCCACATGCTGCAATAAATTATGTATATGAAATAAATGCAGACAATTCCTACATCATTTATCCTCAGCACAGAGCTCTCTCTCTCTCTCTCTCTCTCTCTCTCTCTCTCTCTCTCTCTCTCTCTCTCCCCTCTCCCTCCCTCCCTCTTCTATACATTAAATTAGATTTAAATTGAAGGTGTTTAGAACAACCTCCCCCACTCTGTTACCCCCCCCCCCAAGTTCCTTCATTTCCACAAGAAGGCCTGTGCTGTTACTCCAGTGTGACAAGTTAGATAATGTTCTGCCCTCTCCAGTTGGACTTTCGGCACCATTTTTGACTAGACATCCTGAAATGACATAATGAGGACCTTCAAGAGGCAATTAAAAATGCCTGTTTAAAATACTGAACTGCAAGGTGATGGATAACTGCAAGCTCTGTAGGAACAAACCTCTCCTGCTAAACAGACGCTGGACCATATGGAGAGGCTGTGGGTAAAGTCAGGTGAATGTTAAGAAGAGTCATTTTGCTCAGCTCAGTAGGGCTGGGCGACATCGGCTTTTCAACATTGCGGTGTATCGCCAGCCAAACATCACAGTTTGGCAATACAGTGGTACCTTGGGTTACATATGCTTCAGGTTACATACGCTTCAGGTTACAGACTCTGCTAACCCAGAAATAGTACCTCGGGTTAAGAACTTTGCTTCAGGATGAGAACAGAAATTGTGCTCCAGCAGCACGGCGGCAGCAGGAGGCCTCATTAGCTAAAGTGGTGCTTCAGGTTAAGAACAATTTCGGGTTAAGAACAGACCTCCGGAACGAATTAAGTACTTAACTCGAGGTACCACTGTATACCACAATGTTGAAAAAATGAGATGCATTGCCCTCTGCCCGCAAGACACCAGATGAAACTGCCCCAGCTCTCACCTTGAGAGCTGAGGCGGTTTCACCCAGGCTCGCAGGCTGGGACAATGCATTTTGTTTGCACCACTCAGCTGAGGGGAGGGAACGTTCCCCAGCTTGCGAGTGGGCAAAGCATCAGGGTTCCTTTAACTGCTCACTGCGGGGAGCGACAACCGAGCTCCCCTAAGCTGAGCAGTTTCCCAGAGCCTCCACCCCGCCGCTGGCTTGTGGGAGCCAGCGCTGGGCTGGGGGCTCCTTTAACTACTTGACTGAGGCAAGGACAGCTACACACTCCTCAGTCAAGCAGTTTAAAGATGCAGAGGAGGAACAAGCTGTTTCTCCCTCTCCGTCATATGAGGGCAGAGTGGAATGGTGGTTTCACTCAGCGATATATCACTGATGAAACCGCCACAGCTCCTGAGTCTCTCTGCTAGCAGTGCCCGCTGGAGGAAGGAACTCTTTTGTCTCCCTCCAATGGATGCTGCTAGCAGAGGGACTCAGGAGCGGTGGCGGTTTCATCAGTGATATACTGCTGAGTGAAACCGACAACACGGTCTGCGCCTCATACCGGTCCTGGATATTGCCCAGGCCTACAGCTCAGTGAAGAGGCTGCAAATTCACACTGAGAATGTTTTTAGATGCAACTGGGGGCAAATTTGCCTGCTGCTTCCTCAGATAGGCTTGAATTTAGTTCCAGAACAATGGTTAGATTAGAATCCTCAGCACTCACATTATGAAGTGAATCCCATTCAGTTTAGTGGAGCTTACTTCTGAGTAAATGTTTTCCTATTGCTCTGTTGTTAGACTGGATGGGTTTGTTTACCTCCTGTTACTTAGCTCCGTGGGGAAGACAAAAAAAACAAGCAATTTTAAAGTTAGAATGAAATTAAATGAAATGGTAGCCATGCCAATAGATTGGGGTAACAGGAAAAAGGGAGCTGAGCACACTCTGTTTGCAGGCCATGAAGACAGGCATTTTGATGATGGGAGAAGAAAAATAAGATAGATAGATAGATGGATAGATAGATAGATAGATAGATAGATAGATAGATGATAGATAGATGATAGATAGATAGATAGATGATAGATAGATAGATATAGATAGATTAGATAGATAGATAGATAGATAGATAGATAGATAGATAAACTTTATTCGCATTAGCCAATGGCCATAGCAACATGAAACAAGCAATATATACAATTAAAAAGACAACAATGGGTAAAAAGGACAATAAGATGACCAAGATTATCATTCAGATAGTGGCCCTTAATCTCATTGCACCCTCAATAAACCTAGCAACCTTTGCTGTTGTCTGATCATTTTGATCTGATAAAAGA
Organism: Podarcis gaigeae; assembly: GCF_964106915.1. Lineage (NCBI taxonomy): Eukaryota > Metazoa > Chordata > Lepidosauria > Squamata > Lacertidae > Podarcis > Podarcis gaigeae. The sequence goes on from NC_139688.1 coordinate 23,655,833, forward strand.
AAGAACAATGTGGCTGCAGATGGGCGGCCTGGGATGGTAAGTAAGAGTGGGGTGATGATCTCATTCCTCAGATCTTTATAAAGGGGACAGGACAGGAGAACATGAGCCACTGTTTCCAGATTGCCATCTCCACGTTGGTAGAGTCGTTTCTCAGTTGGAATCTTTTGGTATCTGCCCTCAAGTATGGCAGAGGGCATCACATCCAATCTGGCCAGTGTGAAGGCACGTCTGTATTTTGGGATAGTTAATTTATACAAATATGGTGCCAGGGAATCAAACTGAGAAGGGGGAAAAAGGCATACCAAGGACAGAGTTTCTTTATAATGGCCAGATTGTTCTGTTGCTCCAAGTCCTTCAGACACTATCCAATTAGCTTTTTTGCTTTAATAAAGCCCATTGTGAGAAGAGAAGAAAGATAAAATGGGGCAAAAAGTTTTGCTGGGGTCTGGGTTTACTAGCCACAGGGGCAGGGGCAGCCAAAGCAGCTCCTCTTGGTGGCTTTCCATTGGTGACATCATTCACCTTCTCCCAGAAACCCCCTCTCCATGATGCAGCATCAAACAAAGAGGGATTCGGTGGGGAAATGGCAGCCTCCAACAGCAGCTGCCATGTTGTTTCCAAAAGTTGCTTCTGTGTGATGTTGCATCTGACTTTTTGTAAGTTTTGATAGTGTGCTATACCCTCTCTGAAGTTTCTAGGGATACTTGCTGAACAGGACTTATTTGTACATAAACATTATAGGAGAATCTTGGCCAGTGGAGAGAGTACTTCTGGATAATATGGCATGACATTAAACTGATTTGTGGAACCTTCATTTCAATTCTGCTTCCAGCTAATTGTGGAATAGCAGTGCCTCCACAGTACTATAGAAGCAACCTCTGGGCCATTGGGAAATGGATTGAAATTAAGCAGGATTGTTGCGGCTCTGAAGACTTAAACCTTTTGAAAAACCCAGTATGCCAGATATGAATGAGATCATTTCAATATGTTTGCAATAGGATGCCAGTTTTAAAGGGGAAGGGTGAATAGGCAGTAAAATGGCTGCCTCTTGTGACTTTCACTTGCCCTCTGTGTCTTTTGAAAAGCTCTGCCTTAATCTCTAGTTTATCATTTGCCCTCCAACACTGTTTATTCTTAAAATAAACAAACTGTGAGCCTTCCGAGAGTCCTACAAGAAACGAACAGCTTGCAAAATCCCCACCAGAGTGCAAAGTAAGCAATTAAAATAAAAATACTTCCCTATTATTGCTCAGGACCTCTAATGCAGTTTCATGCCCTGAATCACAGAGCTCTGTGTAACTCGGCATAACATCTGCCACTTCAGCTGAAAAAGCGAAATCTCCAAGATTTATTGAGCAAAAACATCTGATCTGGCAATATGTCGTGATTTAATATAGCAGAGGTGAGCCTGAGAGGAATGCCGCTTCCCCATCCCAGACCGGGATGGAAACTATTTTTGAGATAACTCTAGTGAATAACATATTCTGCAGAAGTTATAGCCAATGGCCTCAGGAACCACTGGAAGGTGATGGGCTAACATATGTGGGGATGATAAGGTCATCCCACAATTAATAACATCCTTTCCACTATATAGAAGGGTCTGGTAACTTCTGTTTCAGTGTATCTGAAGAAGTGTGCATGCACATGAAAGCTCATACCAAGAACTAACTTAGTTGGTCTTTAAGGTGCTACTGGAAGGAATTTTTTTTGTTTTGACTATGGCAGACCAACACGGCTACCTATCTGTAACTGAATCCTTTACTCAGCAATCCATTGAACAGAGGCAAAATCTTCTTATTTCATTGGATCCAACATTGAGACTAGTCTAGAACTGGCTAGAAATATAAATATGGGGCCATTGGAATTGTTTGCGAACAGGACAAGGAACTTCTGAGGTTGAAAAATAGGCCATTGTAGAGACAGCATGAAGTCTGGTGAAGAGGTAGATGTTGGCACAGCAAATAAAGAAGTTCTAAAGTGAAGACAAAAAGTTATCATAAAAAATATTTGCCCAGCTTACTGGTCCTACTTCAAAGGGGCTCCATATACGCTATAGTTGCACTGTCAGGCCCACTTTTCATGGGTTCACCTTATAGCACAGCTGCAACGATTAAGGCCCAGAACCACATGCCCAGAACCTCTTGGTGCAGGGCACCAATTTCAGTGAAAATACTAAAATGGAAGACGTGGTTGGACCCACTTGGTGTTAAAGTCACACTGAGGGGGCAATCCGTTGAAAGTTAGCTGCAATATGTGCAGGGAAATTTTGTGATATTGCAGTAAAGTTAGTTCTTACATTGCAGGATTGTAAATCTGTATGGATCGAATACCTAGAAGCCATAAGAACTACTACCCTCCACCCAAGAGGTTGAAATCTATGTCCAGATTTAGATGAGTATCCAAGTTCCAGAAGTCCAGAAGAAACAAAGAAGAAACCAGTCAAAATAACTTGTGGGAAGTATGGAGTCTTTTGTAATCATTCTTTGCTGCACACATAATAAAGCTGTACCAGTCAGATGTGAATGAGTCCTTACATTTTAATCCATGTGCCAGTCTGTTACTGAGTTTTTGAGCAAGTGCTAATTGCCAGACTTTGGTATAGCAGTTTATCAAAGACTCCCCCTCCACATTTCCCTAATACTTAGCTATAACAAGTCATACTGTGAATAGTAAGTATCCAACGGCTTAAAGCGCAAATCTGTATTTTCTACACACACACACACACACACACACACACACACACACACACACACACAGCTTTAGCAAGGCCAACTCTGGGGATTTAACTGCTTTTCTGTCCAGTTATTTTATGAATTTCATTGAACGTGTCCCAAAATTTTGCTACCTTTTCCACTGGCCCACCACACTGTTGTGTAATATGCAGAATTATTAATAATAAAAATAAAAGAATATCCAGCAACAAATTGGAACAGGAGAAATGTGTTCTGTTTAGGTTGGGAGAAGCAGGGAGGTCAGGGCTGTGCAGCACAGAATGCTGCTGCCAGGAGGCTATTGCTCCAGCTCTGCCTCACCAGACAAGCCACTCCAGATTTAGACAGTATAAACTACTAGCACCATTTACCTGAATAAATTATGTGAAATTGACCAGGGCAAGCATATCTTTGATGCACTGCCATGCTAAGTGGAAGCCATGATGGATTTCCTAACACTTGTGCAGGCCCAGAAAATCAGTGCTCCTTTCAGATTATCTTATCGCAGGAATATTGTTTCCATACCAAACACTCTCTTGAAATTATCGCGTTTCCGTAGCACTATGTTATACAAAGAAATGCAGCTCCACCGCCGATGAGTTCGCCATGAGTCTTGGTTTTCCATGCCTATACATCAAAGCAATTTGTACTGCAAACACAATCAAAGGGCAGCTTCAGCAAGCATAGACATTAATGGAACAAACAGCACAGCGCATTAGTAAGCAGTGGGCCAGCATGCTCAATGAATGCTCTCAGGATCAGGCAAATATTGGCAAAGCCCAAAGCAAACTGAAATGACTAAAATGCAATGGAAGAGGAGTGCCACAGATCCTGCACTGCGGTGCAAGGGAGCAAAATCAAGCCCCCTCTGCATTTAGCGAGAGAAGCGCAGTGCAAAAGTCTCCAGATTAAGTGAATTGCAGCGCTGGCAAGCACAGATGAAAAGCGCAAAGATGAAAGTTTATGGAAGCTTTTAATGTTTAATAGGTTATTGTATTTTAGTGTTTGGTTGGAAGCCGCCCAGAGTGGCTGGGGAAACCCAGCCAGATGGGCGGGGTATTAATATTAATAATAATAATAATAATAATAATAATAATAATAATAATAATAATTACTACTACTACTACTACAAATGGGCAAAACATAATGCGATGGATAAGGAGAAGATTAAAAATGAAAGGGGAAATCTTTGGGTGTGTGCTTCATACACACAGGAGCCAGCCTCTAGGCGCTGAGGTCACTTCAGGGACCCCAATAAAATATTTGAGAGGCCAGCCCCCCAAATCGATAGGTGTTGCCATTTAAATGGTGTGCATGCACCACATCTAGATGGGGCTTACTCTCCCCCCAATATTTTATCCTAGTTGGCCCATTTTTCTTTCTGAAGCAGGAGTGAGGAATGTCCAGCCCAAGACTGGTCAATGAGGCCGTTTCCCACAAACAATGTGCATTTGTTAGTCAGCTGCCATCACTCATGATGTCAGCTGATGGACAGGAGGACACGGTTCAGTTCTGCCTTGGCTGTCACAATCATATGCATGCCTACTCAAAAGTAACCCCACTTAATTTATGGGACTTAGTCCCAGGTGAATGAGGATAGGACTGCAGTCTCCTCAGTCTCCTTTTTCTTTTTTTGGGTAGTTTTGCTGCCAGACCTCCCATGCTCCTTTTGTCCTTTGAAATAAAATAGGTTGCTGTTCTATTTCACATGAGCAGCGCATGACCTATCAAGAAAAGCTGCTCTATCTAACAGTTACCATCCTAGCTAACACTACTGAGCATGACAATATGAAATTTTCCAAAAGGCAATGGGGGCTATATGACAAGGCTCTCTTTGTCATTTCCCCCCTACACTACAATTCTATCTTTACAGCAACAGCACAATCAACAGTGGTTTGTTTTGTTTGATGCAACTCTATGAGTCCCTGGGGAGACTTGCCCATCCTCCTGGCATGCCAATGAATCCTGCTATCTGAAAGCAATTGCTACTGCAACATGCAGGGCAGAGAATAGCAAATCGGGGAGAAGCATGAATTATGGGTTTCATTAGTTGTCATCAATGTATCAGTGACTAGCTGCAGCAAATGGATTTAACATGGTAATTTGTAATAAAAAGTATTTCAGGTGTTTGCAAATGATTTTTGCAATTAACCAAGTGTAATTATATTCCATGAGCAATGAAAGATGGTCTGCAAACCATCTTTCAGAGAAACCAGAGAAAATACTCTCCCTACCTGCTTATAGCACCAATAATTTATAGCAGTGTTGGGGAACCTGTGGCTCTCTAGATGTTGTTGGGCTCTAATTCCCATCCGCTACAGATGGGCATTGGGCCAGGTTGCAGTTCAACAACATCTGGAAGGCCACAAATTTCTGATCTACTATATGCTAATACCTATTTTAGGTAGGTGAGGTGAGGTGAGGTGAGGTGAGGTGAGGTTAGGTTAGGTTTCTTTTCTTTTCTTTTCGTTTCGTTTCGTTTCTTTTCATTTTTCTTTTCTTTTCAAAATTGCACCACCAATATACAGCAGAGAAGTACTGGCAGATTCAGGATAACCCTGAAACTTGCAGAAATAGAAAACATAAAAGGGGGAATCCCAAAGCACCCCACAATAACCACATGCACTGTGACTCCTTCCCAGTCTAATCTACCAGGTTGTCTAGCTGATGTGTGACATCTACAACCTTTGCACCAAGTGGGCAAGTCACATGAGGTCTACACACGCATCACAAACCACAGTGTCAATGTTTCTAATGTCTGAATCACTCACTAGCAGAAACCACCAACACCACCTGCCAAAGAGTACCCTTGGTGCAAAAGGATAGCTACTCAGCCCCTATGAAATAGGTCCCTCCTAAGGGATCATTTCCTTCTTCCTCAGGTGACATCCTTCATCCCCAAGTTTGGGAATTTGATTGCTTCCAAGCTGGCGAAATACACTCCAACTCATCCTCTGACTATCTTGTCCAAATCTCACAGGACTGGAAGGGGTGGAAGGAAAATAGGTTACAGCATGATGTGCATTTTCTGTACTGGATACAGTGTGTGTGTGTGTGTTTGTGTAAAATCAATTGACAGGGTGTAAAGCTGCTGTGTTTCCCCTAAATTGATTGTAAGAGGGCTGGAGCCTTATAGATATTACACTTGAATGAAAAATCACATACTATAACGTGAAGTACATATATTCTTTAATGGCTCACCCAGCAGCACATGAGCTGAGAGAGAAGCATCAAACAACCCTATTTCTAGACTTGTTTCAGATGTATTGCTGTTAAAGGCTTTTGTTTCCTGTTCAGATTGTCTGTGGTCAAGGGAGCAGGGAAGTTTTAGACTACAAAGGCCTCTTCATTTAAGATACTTTAAAGGTATCCCTAACAATGTAAAGCAGAGCTGCCTTCCATAATCCAACTCCCAATGGCCCAATGGTCAGAGATGATGGGGTTCTCGCAACATCTGGCGGGCCACAGTTTGTGCTTGTCTGTGCTAAACAGAAGCATTAACAGGAGAGCAGGGCTGTAAGTAGGAATGCACATTCAGTGGAATTATATTTTTTCTCAACTAATGGTGGGATCACAGCCAGGTACCATCTATCATATGATGGCAATACAGTGGAACAGAAGTTATTGATATCTAGGCAGACCCAGAAGCTGGAACAGACCAGGAATTGCTCCAGCAAAAGACAAGGGTAGTCTTCAAATGAAGTTATCCATTTCTCCCCATAACTACTGTCATTCATTCGCCCATTCCCTTCAGCCCTCAGAATCTTTGAATGACTATGATTCTGTTGGCCCCATCCTTAATATTGCCATTTCCTGTAGCATCCAAAGACATGGAAAGCTTTTCAAACCTCCTTGTGCTGCCTTGTGCCATTCGTGTTCCTTTTTTCTGGCCACACACCAGATTGCAAAGGTAATATTTGGGTCAAGGGACAGAAGAGCACACTTTTACCCTTCGATTCAAGCCACTTATAAATCGCATATGGACACTTGAGATGTATGAATGCCCATACTCACCTTTCCATAGGCAGGCATAATTTATGTGCCGGCCTCCTTCTCAGAATAATTTTGCCTTCCTTTTTGCAATAAGTACAGTTTTCATGTTCACTTGGGGGACATCTCTTATCTCACTGTCTGCTTCTGCTGTGCTTTGTTCCCGTCTTGCTGCTGTTCCCGAGCGCTGCCAGGAGTTTGCCGCCGCTGGAGAAGAAAGGCTTAATGAAATTCAGAAACTTTCGGTGCATTCATCTTATTTACGATCAAAGGCAGCGAATGAAAAGGAAAACATTTTTCAAGGGGGATGTTGACAGGTTTTGAATCAGTCATGTGGTCAAATGTGTTTTGCTGCAACAAGAATCGTATCAAGGGGACCTCGGTGGCAGGAGACACATTGGATAGCTTTAAACTTTTAAAAGATAGCTGTGCTTCTGATGGAGAATGCATTCCCCCCTCTCTTTAACAGAGGTCTCTGCACCTGCCAGGCATTAATTCAACAGGTGTAGCTTTCCCAGTACTTTCTTCTAGCATAGAAATGATGACGGGGGAAGTGCCAAACACCGAATTTCTGTCTGCTGGGCAACTCTTGAGGTACCAGGAGCTCTGCCTGATAAATTGTGTTGACAAATTGGGAGGTGGGCTTGCAGCAAAGGGTTCAAATCCTCCCACTCAGCCATGGAGCTCACTGAGAGGGAGGGAGGGAGCAGAGGTGGATTTAGGGGAGCATGACATTTTGGTCACCCTGGGTGCCAAGCCTTGGGGGTGCCACAACTATGAGGTAGAATGGCGGCAGGGGGTGAGGGAGTAAATTTTGGCACCGCATAGGGTGCTGCTGGAATTTGAGACCCCAGGGTCCCTGGAGAGAGAGTGTGAAATAAATGTAATCAATGAATTTCACAAATACTGCACTCATCTGAGGTATGTGAAATGGCTTCGGGGGTGAAGAAATCTGACAAAATCTGATGTTATGAGAGACGTGTGTCCACTTTTTACACACCATTGGAAGCCCAGGATTGGAAGCACCGCCAGGAGCCCTGAACCTCCAAAAGGTGAAGCCATGCATTCTGTCTGAGCTCACCAGCCTCCGTCTAGGCAGAGAAGAAGCACTTCATCTTTCTAATGAGATGCTGCTAAGCAGTGAGAGGAATGGGGTGCTGATGGAGGTGGTGGAAGAAACGTTATATGGAATGAAACCTTTTTTAATGGTTGGGGAAAAGGTGTGACACGAGAGCATCCCGACAGTCAGCTGCTATAAGACTTGCTGATTTAACTACCTGCTGTTTATCAAGTGCTGATACAGCACCTCACAAATTGTATTATTCTGCTGATGTTGCAGAGTGATGCACACAAACATGAACATATTTTGAAACGGAAGTCTTAGAGTGGCAAGGTTTGTTAAGTTGACATATCAGCTGAAAACTAAAGATCCATTAGGTCAGTCAGAAGGAAGAGAATTCATTAATGCAAAAAGGAAAGAAGGGAAGTCTCTTTATAGATTGGGGAGCGGGGAGGGAGACGCATGCGCCTGGCATAATATTACTTCAAGGCTTAACTGAATGTTATTTAATTTTCTCCCTTTTAGCTAATGGAAGATGATATAAGTTAAATTCACTTTTCACCTTTGAGTGTGCCAATACATCAATGAAGCCAGGCCCTTGCTCTTGTACAGCAAGATCAATAGGTCTCAAAAACATGCCCTCATTATTCCAGCAAATGCATTGGGCTTGAGAGGACTAATATTGAAACCTGGAGTCACTCACCACCGTTGATCTGTTAGTTAAATGTGTACAACTTTTAGGAGCTCACATTACATTTATTTGATGCCAGTACCGAAATATCTTGACATACATGGCTAAGTTTTACCTCCACTATTGGAGGTAAATATATTATTTATACCCCGCCCATCTGGCTGGGTTTCTCCAGCCACTCTGGGCGGTTCATAAGAGAATATTAAAAACACGATAAAACATCAAACATTAAAAACTTCCCTAAACAGAGTTGTCTTTAGATGTCTTCTAAAAGTCAGATAGTTGCTTATTTCCTTGACATCTGGTGGGAGGGCATTCCAGAGGGCAGGCACCACTACCAAGAAGGCCCTCTGCCTGTAACCTCACTTCTCACAGTGAGGGAACCGCCAAAAGGCCCTCAGAGCTGGGCCGTATGCTCCTGAATCCCAGTTCCTAGGAATCAGAAAGGGGGAGAGTCCTGTTGCACCCAGGTCCTCTTTGTGGGCTTCCCATAGGCATCTGGTTGTCTGCTATTAGCCCAAATATGCTATATTATTCCTTAATAATAAACACCAGAAGGTAGTTTTCCAATAAATCTTGTATAGTACACAGTTGGCCAGATTTAAATGGGAAATTAAGGTACTAAGTTTAAAAAATAAAATAATATAATAATCCCATATGCTATTTCATAATCCTTTATATGAGCATTAAACTTTGCATCAGTTTTTTTTTACCTGCTAAGAAAACAGAAGACATCAACCAAGCAATATGCTTAACAGCTTTTAATTAAACAACTTTGCTCCTTTGTATTTTTACAGTGGTTTCCTTGCAAAAAAGTAACTTGAAATTATACTACAAATGCCCACTATTGTATGGTATTATCTATCCTTTGCATTCTTACCAGTAGGTGGTGCTAGCATTTTTTCTGTGTTGGCAACCATTCCTGCATATTTATGGATCCAGAACTCTTGTTGAGTAAGCCTTCCTGTCACCATTATTATCTCACTGAGTGCATTATGATGCTATTATGCCATAATGTGTAGGCAGATTGTAAATAAGTTGATAGGACCAAAAGTACTGGAAGCTACTATTCTGTATATTTATACTGGCATAATAAATGCAAAGTAAAATAGCATAACAGCAATGCCTTCTAAACGCTATTATTAAAGAGCTAAGTTTGAAGATGCAAATTGCCAAACAATGGCGGCATGACTGTAATGTTTTCTGCAATGCTACCAGTAAAGGAGAATTTCGCAGCAAATCCTAAGGAGGCTTGCTCAGAATCAAGTCCCATTGATTTCAGTAGATTTCACTTCCTAGTAAGGATGCTTAGATTATGTAGACATCAACTGCTGTGCTTAGGAATCTCAGTGGATTTACCGTATTTTTCGCTCTATAAGACGCACCAGACCACAAGACGCACCTAGTTTTTGGAGGAGAAAAACAAGAAAAAAAATATTCTGAATCTCAGAGGCCAGAACAGCAAGAGGGGTCGCTGCGCAGTGAAAGTAGCAATCCCTCTTGCTGTTCTGGCTTCTGGGATAGCTGCACGGCCTGCATTCGCTCCATAAGATGCACATACATTTCCCCTTACTTTTTAGGAGGGAAAAAGTGAGTCTTATAGAGCAAAAAATACGGTAGTTAAAAAATAAAATCAGTACTCAATGATGTCTTTTTGTGATGACCCTGGAGTTGTGCAGAAGGCTCCTCCCCTTCACAAGAAATCTCGTGGCCAGGGTGTGGGTCTTGGAAGGGAGTGGTAAAATTCTCCCAACTACTTCTTGTTTTGCTTTGTTTTTCACTGCTCTTAAATGGCCCCCTTCCTCTCTGTGCTTTGACTCCTGAGAAAACTCCACGTGGCTTTGATAAGAATAAACACAAGTTCATGTTTTGGATGGCTCTTCTTCTAGTACAGGGGTCAGCAAGCTTTTTAAGCAGGGGGCCGGTCCACTGTCCCTCAGACCTTGTGGGGGGCCGGACTTTTTTTTTGGGGGCGGGAATGAACAAATGCCTATGCCCTACAAACAACCCAGAGATACATTTTAAATAAAAGGACACATTCTACTCATGTAAAAACACGCTGATTGCCGGACCGTCTGCGGGCCGGATTGAGAAGGCGATTGGGCTGGATTTGGCCCCCGGGCCTTAATTTGCCTACTCATGTTCTAGTATCTGTTAGACCCTGGACTGTATATTTACTGACGTGATAGAGCAGAAAGGGGACTCTGTATTGGAAAAGAAACAAGGGCAGAGCTATGGTATGGCTTGCTCATTTATTTTCTCTTCAGAGGGGGATCTCGAGGATTTCACGAGTCTGACAATATTGGTTCTGCCACTCCTCTCTATGAGATGAGCCGCACATGCAGGAAAAGCACATGGCACACGCAGCCTTCTTGGGATTGTTCTGCTTCAAAATGCAAGCTTGCCTAATAGTGTGAGCAGCCCATATGCAGGGAGAATGGAGGAGAAGAGGACAATGGGAGGGATCAGTGGCCTCTCTGTGATGTTCTCTGCCTCATGCAGCTTACAATGCAGAATACTCAACCCAGAGAAGGGTTTGTGTGTGTGTGTGTGTGTGAGAGAGAGAGAGAGAGAGAGAGATAGATTCCAAAAAGAGCAACATGATGAACTGTCACGTTTATTAAACGCTTACTATAATTTATATAAAAGCAATATTCACTTAGCATGGCTCATTTTAGGAATAAGCACCAATATTATTATTTTTAATTTGCTGTTTTTCTTTTTTTTTGTTCACATGGTTTCATAATATGCTGTGACTAAAGGATGGTCATTTTCTAGAGTTAGGTGGGGAATACTTTCAAAACAAAGCTAGTTTACTACAGTGTAACTACTTAAGTTCCCTTTGCCTCAATGGGACCAAAGCATAGTGGTGAATGAACACATTGCAGACAGTATGGATTTTGATAAAGTGGCAATACATCTTTTTATGCACTTTCTACAAAGTTTGGAAAAGTTCCTTCCTTCTGCAAGAGGAAACAGTTTCTCTTCACAGATTTTAATATATATATTACCTGGAAAGCAGAAGTGCTAAGTAGAGCACATAGAAAAGATCCATGGTGTTCTTCTGAGCTGCTGCCAGCCACCTTTTCACTTTCCTTCTGTTTTCATTCTTGGTCTCAGTCGCATTAGAAGGCAGCATGAAGAACAGAAGCCTTTTGGGCACAGCTTGAGCAAGTCATACAGAGAGAAATCCAAAGCACAAAGAGCTTGCCTTGTGCCTTTTCCTACATACAATGGTAGAAGAAGGGCTGCACAATGTGCAATGATGCATATACACTGCTGTGGCAGAAGGTGGCTGGGCATATTTGGGAGGGGATGACGTGAGTCTTGGAATGGCAGCAAGCATCAACAGTGATGCTGCACCGTGGACCTGGTTCCTGGCATCAGGTGGGGTTCCTGGTGGGACTGGAGTCCTCCAAAACCTCTGGGCACTAAGTAAGTGCCCAACCATGCTGACTCCTGAAGCTACGCTGGCAGAAGGTCCCAGGTTCAATCCCTGTTATCTCCAGGAAGCTGCAGGTGGTCTGACAGGTCTCAATTCAAGACCCCAAGAGCTGCTACCAGTCAGTAGATTTGGTTTGGACCTCAGTTTGGTGACTGGAAAAAAACCCAACCAACCAACCAACCAACCAACCAACCAACCAACCAACCAAACAGCCTGACTCCACCTGAAGTGTTTGGGAGGCTGCCTAGTTTGGGGTTTGACTCTAAACTGCTTCAGAAATAAATGAAGCTTTATTTCACCACCCCCCCCGTCAGTATTATGGGGAAATCAAACCCCCAATAACTTCCATAGTGAATAAAATCAAATTATAGGAAAATGTGTCCAGAGGCTGGGTGAGTGGGTGCTAGGCATCTATAAAATATGTTTGTTTTTCAGAAGGAACCCTCTCTCATTTTTTAATAGTTTAGCAGATTGGGATGAAATTTCAGGTATGATAGACTCTCCTGAGAGGATGAATCCTGCCAAATGCCGGAAGATAGTTGCAGGGGGTGTCCTGCAAGAGGAATCTTCACCATTTGGGTGACTTAAAAGGTTTCCCTTTTTTATATACAATTGTTATCAATGTAGCAGAAAGAAGAGAGATAAGCAACCTGCCTAACTGTAGGCAACTAGGACCAGCTTTTTTGTGTTAGGAACTTTTAAAGTTTTATTTGAGCCAAAGTGGGTGAAATTTGCAAGCACAGTAGAACCTTCTGAGGGACTGATTACTGCCAAATTTCAGAAAGATGGCTGCATTGGTTTTCTTGCAAGGGCAGCCTTTACATATTTGATGTGTGTTTTTTTAAAGTAATTGCTTAATCTTCCCTATTGTTTTCTGAGATTTTTAAAAATGAAAATACCAGACACGAGAGAGGGGCCGGTATGGAATAAACCTGTCAAGTTGCAGATAAACAGGTCCATTTTTGTGTGCTAGGCACCTTTAAAAAAGATTTGCAGACAGGAAGAAACTAAAAGAGATTCACTATCCTTCATAAGGTTTTGTTTGAGATCAGTTTCAGTGGTACTCCTAGGTGGTACTACATACAGAGTAACAAGCAAAGTGTATTGATATGAGAAGTAGCCTAGCATTCGTGTTGAAAACTTTATTTTTGTGCCCCTCCATACAAGTACCACTTAGACACACTCAAACAAAAACACAAACTACCACATTCTGTGCAAAGCTATCAAGCCATACAAATATTTTTGTACACCACTAAATTAAACGTTACACTAGGTTGTAGTAAAATTGGGTTGTTAAGTGATTCTGAAAGCACTTTTTTCCTGAAGCATTTTGAAAAAGTAGTAGGAGAAATGCAGGATGACTTTCAGGAGTGCCTAGCTGAATTGTTTGGACACAAAAGAAAGAGTTTAGCAGCAAATTAGCATTTTGCAAAAGTGTTGTGTGGGAGATATTTGTGACAGTGATAGATGGAGTCCCAACTCTTTGAGTATTTAAGGGATAAGCAAGCAACAGAAGGAAAGAAATGATTTAGAGTGCAACAGTGGGCCGTGCTTTGGAATAATGGAATGAAATGAGGAAGTGGTGAACCTTGTACAAATATATTAGGAAGCAGTAAACAATATATAAGCTCAAATAGTGAGGAGAATTGATATGAGAGAATACCCCCCCTCAAAACTGTTTCATGTATGCCTGTATGAGACATCTCTTGCATAAGCTCCTCTCTTCATGACTTAGAGCTGGGCATATGAATTGGCTGCTATGAAAAGTGTTGTGTTTAAGGATTTGCGAGATCTCTTCTGAAAGAAAATGCAGGGTGCAATTTTTAAAACAGATAGATACAATGGGTTGTCTCCAGCCATAGCTCCTACACAGAGAAGGCTCACTAAAATAAATGAAAGTTAAATCTTGATGAACAGAGCAATCCAAACCTCTGATCCGCTGATCTGGAGGTTTGTTTGTTTTTTTATGAAGCAAAGGTATCCCTCTGCCCAGCTCTACTTCCATTCCTATCCCCCCCAAAGTATAATTCCCAGAGTTTCCTGGGAAGTCTAACTGATTGTTAAACCACTCTGGAAAATGTAGCTCTGTGAAGGAAATAGGGATCTCCTAACAACTCTCTGCTCTCTTAACAAACTACAGTTGCCAGGGTTATTGGGGGAGAGCCAGGGCAATTAAAGGGGTATGATATTGCCTTAGGGACGCGGGTGGCACTGTGGTCTAAACCATTGAGCCTCTTGGGCTGCCGATCGGAAGGTCGGTGGTTCGAATCCCTGTGACGGGGTGAGCTCCTGTTGCTCGGTACCAGCTCCTGCCAACCTAGCATTTTGAAATCACGTCAAAGTGCAAGTAGATAAATAGGTACTGCTCCAGCGGGAAGGTAAACGCCGTTTCCGTGCACTGTTCTGGTTTCGCCAGAAGCGGCTTAGTCGTGCTGGCCACATGACCTGGAAAAACTGTTTGTGGACAAACTTCGGCTCCCTCAGCCAGTAAAGCGAGATGAGCGCCGCAACCCCAGAGTCGTTCGTGACTGGACTTAACTGTCAAGGATATTGCCTTAAATGTATATTGCAGAGGGTATTTGGTTTATATATTGTCTGCATTGACTGGCAGTGGTTGTCCATGGTTTCTGACACTAGGCTTTCCCAACCCTGCCTGGAGATGTTGAGGATTGGGATCTTCTGCATGTGCAGCATGTGCTCTTCCAGTTGGAGCCATGTCATGGTTGAGCCTAGTACCCTAGCTCACTTTATCTTTGAAAGGCAGCAGTCTGGAGACGTTCCTTTCTTGGTCTACCATGAATAGAACCTCAGTTGGTTAGAGTGAGTGACAGTGGCGGAGTATATGTCTGTGCTGACTGGGGAGGGCGGACGAGGCACCCCCTGATGAAGCAGAGCTATTGATTTCATGCTGGGCTTATGGGCTTCCCAGAAATATCTGGTTGGCCACTGTAGGAAACGGGATGGCAGACTAGATGTTCTTAAGGCTGAAATCCTATGCACACTTACTTGGGAGTAAGCCCCATTGAACTCACTGGGACTTGTCTTTGAATAGATTTGTACAGCATTACACTGCAATTGGAAAGAGTTAAGCATATGCTTAACTTCCCCATTGAAATCAATCTCAAATATGCCCAGTTTTAGGTGGATTGTGCCATGGTTGTTTAAAAAAAAATTACAAAGGAAGAAACATGTTAAAAGTTTCTATTAATTTCAGAGTTGTTGGAAACAGAAATACAGTTGACAGTACAATTTAGAACTGTGATGTTGATAGAAATCAGAGAGATAAGTTCAGTTGTGCCATTGACAGGTGAGAGGGTTTTTTTTTCTAATGAAATAGCAGCTGGAGCATTAATGTGATGTGTTAGTGCTTTGTCTTCCTACGTGTACTTTGTAAAAATTATTCACTGCAATACATTTTTATATAAAAGGGCAAGCAATTACAAACAGTGCATGTCAGAAGGATACGATTCTAATATTTCATTGCGGGGGGGGGGGGAGAGACATTCACACACGCACAAAGCCTAAACTTATTTAATAGTTAACTGCTTTGAATATTACCATATTCACAAAGCCACACAGCACCACTCTGCCTCCAAATAATGAATCATGATGTGATCTGAGTTGCTTAACTATCACATCTGCTATTTGGTGTCTTGGATTGCACACCACCTGCATATTTAGCAGGTTAAATGATTTCTGGTCCCTAAATATGGTTTCATTATCTGAAATGGGGCACAAATGGACACATATGCAAAGTCAACACAACTGGGGCAAATGCAGGAAAGGCACAGATTGAATGCTGTCAGATGTCTGCATAACCCGGCATTGGAATGCATTCTTTATAGAAGCTTTCATTCGCCCATTCCATGCATTTCTTGCTCTTAATTAGATTGTAACCCTGCAGGCCTTATTATTATTATTATTATTATTATTATTATTACCACTACTACTTTTAATTAATATTCAGGGCCTATTAGTCACTTGTACTTACCAGATTATTCTTCCTGACATGCCATAGTTCCCAGATTCTACCCCTCTTGTATTTCCATCTCAGTTACGATTTGACTTTCCCTTCATTTTTGGGTTGGATTTCTCTGTGGGGTCTGAAATGACAGCAACCAAGGGTTGGAGCCTGCTTATTGGCATCTGTCTGTCTCAAGTGACAATGGAGTTTGCCTCTGGGGGTGAAGTCAAACCCCTGTGTTAGTAGCATCACAGTGACCTCTCCAGGGCACAAACCTGGGCAGTGTGTATGGAGGTCCTGGGCTGCCCAGGTGACAAGACCAACCCCTCTCGGCCTCACTGCTGTGGTCCAAAGGAAAGCAGAGCAATACATTTGGCACCAGCTTAGCTGCAGGAGTTGCCGGAAGGAGGCATGCAAGGCACCATCCAGTCTTCTTAAGGTTTACTCCTTTTCTTCTCCCAAAGATATCCTGCAAGGCAGCGGAACTTTAGGACCAGAATTTTCTTCTCCTAGATGGGCTACATTCCCAGATTGATGAGTCCCATCTGCCTCTCACTTTGCTCTACAGCATGTGGAGAAACCACCTTTTTGACTGTTGGACCCACTATTGGTCTTGTCCACTAAGGGACGCAGGTGGCGCTGTGGTCTAAACCACTGAGCCTCTCGGGCTTGCCAATCAGAAGGTTGGCGGTTCAAATCTGCATGATGGGGTGAGCTCCCGTTGAGCCAGAAGAGGTTTGGTTATGCTGGCCACATGACCTGGAAAGCTGTCTGTGGACAAACGCCGGCTTGCTTGGCCTCAAGTGAGATGAGTGCCGCAACCCGATAGTCGCCTTTGACTGAACATAACTGTCCAGGGGTCATTTACCTTTACCTTGTCCACTCAACTTGCCAGAGCCTATCTTCACATGCAGGGGAAGTCCCTAATTCACTGAGGGTTTGACACTCATCTGGTTTAAACCCCATCAGCGGTACTACCCCTCCCCTCCCCAATACGGGGGTTTATTTCCAGTGAACTTGGTGAAAAGCTAGCCTAGATTTTTCCTCACATTGCTTATTTTCCATTTGCAGGGAAGTAATGTGGACATATGTAGTTGTCTTATACTGAGTTAGCTCAGTATTGTGTGTATGACTGGATTCTCTAACCACGACTGAGCCCATCTGTATGTGTGGGGCCGCCCCCACATTGTTGGCTTGTTGGGGGGGGGATCCTGTTTGCAGAGAAAATGTGCAGGAGGGATTTGCATAGGTGAGGATAATAAGACCTCTTGCAGTGCAGGACTGACAATATGTTTCATCTTCAGCTGTCTCCTCCATTGATAAAGAGCAATTCAGTCAAATTAAAAACATGAAGACATTTTCCTTCAAGCCACATTGAGCAATCAGGGCTAATAGAAAACATACTGTGCTCCCGAAGCAGATAATAATGCCAATGATGAGGTATTACACTTTGGAGGAAATGGGTTTTTTTGGAAAATAATAAGCTCATTTAATGAGCTAAATGGGATGAGATGCTTTTCATAAATATGCCAAAAGGGACATAATACTGGAAAAGGGGCATGATATTGTGTGGAATTAATGCTGTCATGTAAGGTTTGTGTTTCTGTTCCTGTTGAAATCTATGAAAAAGCAGCCACTGATTTATGATGAAGTTATAACAAGTCTCTGAGAAGTAGGCTTTTCTTTTAGAGGGGATGGACAGTTGCATTCTGTCTAGAAATCTGGATTCGCAAGGGATGCCTTGCATTATAGTACAGCCACCACTGCCAATATGTGGATGAGCTACTATGCACGTCACTCTGTCTGTACATATGGCCACTTTATTTTATTTCTTATTTTGTTTACAAAATTGTAATAAACCAAGGTTAATTTATTGCTTTTAATCTTTTGAATTTTATTTTATTACTGTTTCAACAACCATTTTGCAAGTAATATTCCATAATATGGAATAAAGCCTTCTTAAGGGGTATTTTTTTGGTCACTAGCTATTGCCTAAATAGCAAAATGTTGGATGCCCAACATGCAGTCATTGGGGCCATGTGACGTCAGCAGCAGCACTAGTAAATCACATGACATTGGAGGCAGGGGGAGAGGTCCAATTGGCTGTCCCCTCCCTGCATAAGTGTGACACATGGAGGATACTAGAACGAACCACCATTTTATCTAGTCCTTATGTATGTGGGAGTAATCTCTTGTTGGACCAAGGTCCTCTGCTTCATTTTCATGATCCACAAAAAAAGATTTCAGCAGAATTTCTGATTTAGACTCTTCTCCTAATCACTAGATTTAACATCAAAGAGCTTCAACCAACCAAGAACACTTTTTTGTGTCTGTTTGGCTCCGGATCATTATTCCCAAATCTCAGGATCTGATACCAAATGTTGCCAGGGAGTACTGTACTTAATACAGCATTATTGCATCTTATATTATTTTTATTAAAACAATTATACATTCACTCAAACATTATGTTTAAATAATAATAATAATAATAATAATAATAATAATAATAATAATAATAATAATAATTTATTATTTATACCCTGCCCATCTGGCTGGGTTTCCCCATTGGGCATCAAATATTAAAAACTTCCCTAAACAGGGCTGCCTTCAGTTGTCTTTTAAACGTCTGGTAGTTGTTTTCTCTTTGACATCTGGTGGGAGGGCATTCCACAGGGCGGGTGCCACTACTGAGAAGGCACTGGTTCCCTGAAACATGGCTTCTTGCAGTGAGGGAACTGCCAGAAGGCCCTCGGCACTGGACCTCAGTGTCCGGGCAGAATGATGGGGGTGGAGACGCTCCTTCAGGTATACTGGACCGAGGTCATTTAGGGCTTTAAAGGTCAGCACCAACACTTTGAATTGTGCTCGGAAACGTACTGGGAGCCAGTGTAGATCTTTCAAGACCAGTGTTATGTGGTCTAGGTGGCAATCAACCTCAAAAACAAAAGGGGAAAAAAAACAAGAAGAGGCAGATTATTATTTATTATACTATTTTAGCTTCAACCTTGTACACGTTTACTGAACTTAAACAGGCTGACTTCTGAGCAGGCATGATAAGTTATATCTATCAAAGATCCAACTGGCTGATGGCTGATTGGACTTGTAGTCAAAAACATATGGAAGGCACCAAATTGTCAAAGGCTGGTATAAACTGGCCCATAATTAATATGGGAAATATACTATGTCTCAGGTGTAAAGCTAACATCTTTATGACTTTTGCTTAAGGAGTTCAAATACGTGGCCTGTGATTCTGAGAAAATAAGAAGGTGTACTGCATGTTTTGATGTATTTTCATTTTGCCTTACTGCTGAAAGGGCATCAGCAAATTGCTTTTGACTCCAATGCTGCTTATCTGTGGAGATGATAAAATTTTGAAAGAAAAATGGATTTTATACCGCCGTTGTGAAAAATAAAGGAAGGCACTTAAAAATATGGTATATTCATAAGATGGATTTATGCTTTCATATTGCATTTGCAGAGACATAAACAGGGGAGTTGGTCACAAAACATGAGCCGGTTTGGGCAATGAAATGTTCACCTTGTTTATAGGCTTTTCCCATAAAGGTCACCAGTAATCCAAATAAAATGCAGCAGCTTACTCTCCCAGGAAGGCTAACCTACTTCTTTTCCTGTTTGATGTTCTCTCATCTGTCTTTTAAAAAACATAAATAGTGAATTCACTCAGTGGAGGAAGAACACCAAATTGGTCGAAAACTGCAGGAGGAGGAGATTGAAAAATGGAGACACGGTTTTCATGGAGAGAACTGGCTTCCATCAGCTGATAAGAAACAGGATACGGAACAACACTTTTCCTCAGCTGCATTGCCAACATTAAGAACAAACAGCAAAAAGCCGTCACCTCCCAAAAGAAATGTTAAAAATAAACGTGACACCCACCTTTTAATCTTGAAGTTCTTTTCCAAGAATGACATTTGGAGACCAAGTAAATTAAAACTCCGATAAAGCTCTTGTCAAGGAGTTACCTCAGCCATTTTGGAGAAGGGAAAGTGGTTTTGTTGCTGTTAACAACATCATTTTTTAACATCCTTCCCTGCCTTTCACAGCCAGATTTCTTGTATAAAGAAACAAGATACTTTGATATTTCCTGCTGTTTTTTTGTTTGATTCTGAGGGGGAGCCAACAAAACTTTCATGAAGTGAGAAAGACAAAAAAGTTCTAAGACCAAAACACACATGCGCACACATTTCATCTTATGTGATTCATCTCAGAATGACGGATTCCTTTGAAAGAAACGGTGTCACATTGTGTTGGTTGCATTCTTCAAATCGCCTGTGATATTTCTTTATTGCTAAAACATTTTCCAGGGAAGCAGGACAAATCATGCTGCACAACCATTTGAAAGAGTTGGCAGCACATAGGAAGCTGCCTTATTTCAACTCCGGCCACTGGTACAGTTAGCTCAGTGCTGTTTCTGACAGAGGCTCATCAGGGTTTCAACCAACAGCACTTTCCCAGCCTGAGCTGGAGATCTCAAAGATAAGACCCAAGCCAATTGGATGCAACACATGCACTCTATTACTGAGCTATGGTCCTTTGCCCAATAAGATGATGTCATAGTATAGACCAGAAAGTCTGCCATCTGCTTTATGAAACTTCATTCACTAAAAAGTGTGTTTCAGAATCTATTCCCGCAGCAGCAGTAGACCCTAGCTCAGGCATGGCCAGACTTGGCCCTCCAGCTGTTTTGGGACTACAACTCCCCTCATCCCTAGCTAACAGGACCAGTGGTCAGGGATGATGGGAATTGTACTCCCAAAACAGCTGGAGGGCCAAGTTTAGCCATGCCTGCACTAGCTAGCTCAGGTCAATAAGTGAACACAGTAGTACCTCGGGTTACAGACGCTTCAGGTTACAGACTCTGCTAACCCAGAAATAGTACCTCGGGTTAAGAACTTTGCTTCAGGATGAGAACAGAAATCGTGTGGCAGTGCAGCAGTGAGAGGCCCCATTAGCTAAAGTGGTGCCTCAAGGTTAAGAACAGTTTCAGGTTAAGAACGGACCTCCAGAACGAATTCTTAACCCGGCAAGTTGGGAGAGCACAGGAGAGAGCGGAGGAGGGTGAATCTGGGCTATACCGGTAATTTGCAGCTGGATCCTGTTGGACAGAAGCTTGCAAGAAGCACACATTGTCTTTGTCTAGTTATTCTTACCCACCTGGACACTCAAGCCATTCCTCTGCCGCTTAGAGCGAGACAGGCAAATCTGGAGACTTCAGGTCAGCCCTGGATGACAGGCAACACTAGATGTTTTGGACTACATTTCCCATCAGTTTCAGCCAGCACTGTACTAACTGGGACTGATGGGAGTTGTAGTCCAAAACATCTGAAGGGCACCAGGTTGGGAAGGACTCAATACATTCTTGGGCAGTGATGGCCAAACTCTCTAGCTGTTTTGGGACTGCAACTCCCATCATCCCTAGCTAACAGGACCAGTGGTCAGGGATTATGGGAATTGTAGTCCCCAAACAGCTGGAGGGCCAAGTTTGGCCATCACTGGTCTAGGGCCTTCAACTCTTTGACCTGCTGTCTTTTGTCCAGCAAAACTCCTTTTCTGCTTACTTCTTTCCCGATAGCTTTACTTTCCAGTTTTATTTTCATCCTTTCTCCGGAGTTCCTCCTTGCTTCAACTGCATGTTTCTTTTACCCTGCTTTCTCAGGTTCCTGCTTTTCACAGAATCACAGAATTGTAGAGTTGGAAGAGACCCTAAGGGTCATCTAGTTCCATGCCCCTTTTGCCCAACATGGGGCTCAAACCCACGACCCTGAGCTTGAGAGTGTCACGCTTAACCAACTGAGCTATCCCAGATAGATAGATGCCTACTGCCTACTGTTCCCCACTGTCACCTAACCCCTTTCTTGACCAGCCTTGCTACTATTCCTCTGTCCTTCCCCCTCACAGCATACAGACCCCAATCCTGATATTAAACTGATATGTCAGGCCCTGTCTTGATGAGATCGCCCTTTGTGTTAGAATGCCTCATCAGAAAGCCTCTTTCCTGGGCATCTTTCAGTCCCCCACTTTTTAGAATCCTCTACGATTCTTTTCCATGCCAATCTCCCATCAAGCCTCTCTGATCGTGTGGATGGCTGTGGAAACAAGACTTCATCTTCAGATTGCCTAGATGCTGGGACAAGCCATGAGGAATGTGTGACAACATTTGTTTTCATTTCCAGGAAAAAAAGAAAAGAAAAGAAAAGATCTGCATTGAAAATCTATCAGGGCAACATGAAGGAAAGGGTGGCATAAGCAGCTACTTTGTCCTTCTTTTCTGCAGTAATATAGAGGCTGAAATGGTGAAAGCTCTGGATATTTGAAATGCAAATCAGGAATTGGGAAGAAAAGCCTGTTTCATTTTAGTGCTGTATGTAAAATAGATAAGCTGCCTCTGCAGGCTGAGCTATTTGAGATATAACTCTTCCTACTGAATGAATGCTCTGCTTTTGTTTTTCCTCATCATGTTACGAAACCATGTTGTTTTGCCATCGTCCAGCCGCATCCATGAAGCAGCACAAATGTCGATCTCAATTGAATTTCACATACATTTCAGTAAAACCCTTAAATGTTTTATTTCAGCCCTTAATTATATTGATAAGAAAGAGGCCTGGGGGGGTGGGGGAGGAATGAATATATTGCTTAATGATTTTATAGCATGAGCCTCCTATAGCAAACGAATCACTCGTTTTTTGTATTTTAATTTGTCCTGAGCCAATGATCAAAACCCATTGAAAAGGAACCTTTCTTGACTGGATGACTGAAGAAAAGCCAGCAGAATCCTGGTTCCTCCTAGAAGACCAGTGGTTGTTAAGATTTTTGTTTGTTTGTGTGTGTAATATTTTCCTAATATTAATTGTCCTTTGCATATTAAGGGCCATGACAAATTGCTGTTTGTTTGTTTGTTTGTTTGTTTGTTTGTTTGTTTGCTTGCAGGGTGTAGTCTGCAGTGTGCCATTGATGCAATAACACTGCATAAGAGGTAGATTTATACTGGATCGTCTACACGGCATTCCACTGTTCTACAATAGGAAAAGGTAAAGGTAAAGGTACCCCTGCCCCTACGGGCCAGTCTTGACAGACTCTGGGGTTGTGCGCCCATCTCACTTAAGAGGCCAGGGGCCAGCGCTGTCCGGAGACACTTCCGGGTCACGTGGCCAGCGTGATGAAGCTGCTCTGGTGAGCCAGAGCCGCACACGGAAACGCCGTTTACCTTCCCGCTAGTAAGCGGTCCCTATTTATCTACTTGCACCCGGAGGTGCTTTCGAACTGCTAGGTTGGCAGGCGCTGGGACCGAGCAGCGGGAGCGCACGCCGCCGCAGGGATTCGAACCGCCGACCTTTCGATCGGCAGGTCCTAGGCGCTGAGGCTTTAACCCACAGCGCCACCTGCATCCCCTGCGTTCTACAATACTTTCCCAATATTACCACATTGTATGGAAGGGTACTCTTAATCTCAAGGTTATGGGTTCGAGCCTCAAATTGGGCAAAAAGATTCCTGCATTGCAGGGGGTTGGACTAGATGACTCTTCTGGTCCCTTCCAGCTCCACAATTCTAGGATTCTATGGTTCTCGCACTATAGGACATTGAAAGCAGGACAACCTATATCCCCAAGCATTTGTGATATGAAAAGTTACAGGATTTCAGCAGGAAGTTATGGGACATACACTGATTGGGAAAAAAAGCAATGTGTCTTCCCTGAAGCATTAGCAGGTGCAAAAAAGTATAGAAATGTGTAAAAAGGTAAAATGGGGCGACGCAAGTGGTGCTGTGTCTAAATCACTGAGCCTCTTGGGCTTGCCGATCAGAAGGTCAGCGGTTCAAATCCACTCAATGGGGTGAGCTCCCGTTGCTCTGTCCCAGCTTCTGCCAACCTAACAGTTCAAAAGCACACCAGTGCAAGTAGATAAATTGGTACTGCTGTGGCAGGGAAGGTAAATGGTTTTTTTGTGTACTCTGGTTTCTGTCACGGTGTCCCGTTGCACCAGAAGCAGTTAAGTCATGCTGGCCACATGACCTGGAAAGCTGTCTGTGGACAAACGCCGGCTCCCTCGGCCTGAAAGCGAGATGAGCGCCGTAACCCCATAATCGCCTTTGACCATCCAGAGGTCCTTTAACTTTACTTTCATTACCTAGAAATGTGTAGAACTGTTTTAATACCATCCAGAGCACAAGTAATCATGAATGCACAATAAAAAGGATGTATGGAGGGACTCTGAGTGGTAGAATAAAATGTACTTCACTTTGCTGATTTATCTTAGACAGCAGAGAACAAAGTCAATGAGTATCTGTCAGCATCATATGCTTAGTTTATATGTATCACATGCTATAGTTACAAGTCAGTGCCAAAACTCTAATTTGGATTTCACCCATCTCTTGGTCACCAAACAATCACACATCAAATAGCCATCTGAGAACAAACATTTAAGGAACTTTTTTTTATTCTGCAAAGAGACATGTTGGTAGATTATAAAGATCAGTTTTAATGCTGTTTGCTTCCAAGTTATTTTTTTAATATAGCAAGAAAGACAGCTTGAGTAATAAAATGAAATTCAATCCCCACCAGACCAACATTTTAAAAGAAGAAATACAGTTCCCAACTGCTGAGGGAAAACATTCTGTTTCTATTGCAGGGTCACAGATGGGAATGTAAACTATTGAACTTGGATACCTCTTTGCAGATGAGACAATAGTTCTTAATTAGTTCCATTCCTTCTTAGTTCAGTAAGAGAAAAAGTATCCAAATGTCTGCATGATTCTCCTTGTGAGTGTTGATAATAACCAATATTTCCTGCGCTCTCTAACAACAGAATCCTATGAGTTGTAACACTGAGGCAGGGGCCCTCAAATATTTTACTGAGCTGCATTTTTTTAATGAATATTTATTAGCATTTTCAATAACAAACATAACAAAAATAAGACAAAAAAGTAACAAAAATACAAAAAAGAAAAACTTAAAAAGAATAATTAAAAAACATATGAGATTTCAAATGCTTATTTTCATATAACTTCTTTCTCAGACCTCCCCACACCTCCCCCTTTTGTATTCCAATTCCATTGTTATTCCAGCAAATTCTTAGACTTCTCAATCTTCAATTAGTAAATTTTTACATATTATAATATTACCTTTCCTCTTTCTTCCATTTCCTTAAATTATTTTTGCAATTCTTATTTTCATTTTAATTTAACCATTCTAAAGACCAATTTTCATTTATCTAAACTTAAACATAAATACCTATACGTCATTTCTTATACTTAAGCATATTTCTTAAAGTCGGCCAATTTCCCATCCACGGCTTTCCCAGCTTCTATTCAAATCATCAACACATTTCAACAAAGTAAGTTATAATTATATACCCTTTGGATAACTAAACTCCACCCTCCCTTTCCCGGTTTTGGTCCCCAATAGTTCATCATTTACTGTTTAGCCTGGAGATCTCATGTCCGAGGCTCTCAAATCACCCTCAGTTCCTCTTTGCCGGCCTCTTTGACAATCCTTGATGTTAAGCCCCAGGGCTCGGAGGGGCTCCAACCCCTCAGGGTCCATGTTTTTTCCAGCTAATCGTCCATATTTAAAATTGACACTTGTGGGGTATTCGAAAGCTAATTTCATCTTCCTCTCAAGTCCAAAAGCTCCCCATGTTCCATCGTCCCCTTTGGTCAGTTTTGTAATCCTTAGATCTTCATTTTCCATCTCAAGGCAGGTTTTCCATCTCAAATTTTTATTCTCCTTTGTTGTCTTCCTGTCTGGCCCCAAATTGTAGCTCTCCTTTGACATCTGCAAAGTTAGAACTCCTCCCTCCTTTTCTTCAATAACAACATGTGTCTCTTTCTCCATATTCTCATGGCTCTCCGCTTTCTCTGGTTGTTCAGTTGTGTAAATTTCTTGCTTCCATTCCTTGTCAGTATCAACAATGTTATTTACTGCCAAGGCCAAAGTGTTCACGCTTGTAGTCAAAACATCGGTCTGGTTTTGTAATTTTCCCAGGAGAACAAGTATTCTATTGAGTTCAGTCTGATTTTCCTTTCCTTCAGCCATTCTTGTAATGTCCCTTACCCCCCACAAGGGGGATTTTAGTAATTTAATTTCTTTCAGTTTAGACCCAGTAAACAAGTTAGTTTGTATCCACTCTCTCTTATTTTCAAAAAGTTGCAACAAATATAGCCAACAGAGGCGGCAAAACAAAGTTCCCTTTTTCCTTTCCTTTGACAGCTGGTTTGACAGCTGTCAAACTCTTCAGTACTTCATCAACCGGCTCTTTTCACGGGACGCCCCCGGGTTTTTTTGGGGGGAAACTTTAACTCCCAAAGTTACTTTTATCCTCCGGTAACACTCTTGTAGTGTCAAACCGTGAAGGTTCAAAGCTTTTAAAGAAAAAAAAAAGAAGATTCTCTCGACCTTAGATAGCAAGCTCTTTGCTTTAAAATATCTACAAAGAGGGGGGGACTTCCTTTTTAACCCCTCCCCGCTCGTTCCTATTTCATCAAAAATTTTCTTTAAATTCCGAATTCTGTATTTACTCACGGGTTCTTATTTTTAAGTCCAAATGTTCCAAGGAAAAAGTCAGCGCTTCTCCGACAATGGCACGCGGCTTCGCTCTGCAGAAGTAGCAGTCTGCTCACAGTACCACGCCGTACCCCGTCCCCGTCCCGTAGCCTTTAAAAAGGCTCCTTCGCGGTTTGGGGGGGCGCAAATGGTGCCCGCCAAGTCACCACGTTCACAGGCATCTGCGCCTGTGATTTTTAAGGGTCCCTGCATCGCCGCCGCGGACAAGACCCGATCCTGCGGAGCCGATTCCCTCCGGAGCTCGGAAGGAATCCGCCATTAGTCGATGGCGCTAACCCGGAAGTCCTCTATTGAGCTGCATTTTTAAGCAAACTGACTGATTCACACTTTTCCGTCTAACAAGCAGTTCAAAGCACAGTTTTCTGTTGATTTTTGCACTTCTCTGAATTTTTCAATATAGTTCTTGGCTTAAAAAACAAGTACAAAAATGCATATAAAAATGTGTATTTGGGGTAAAAATGAGCACAACCTGTGCATTTTAGGAGAAAATACATACAAAATGCATATATTAGGAAATATGTGTATAAAAATGTGAATTTTATGAAAAGATTGTTAAAATATTGCAAATCTTCATGCTTTTTTAAAAAAATGCAGATTGGTGCAAGAATGGGATACAATGGACTGATGAATGTACTAAAATGAACTAGAAATAGACAGATATATCAATTCCTTCTCTGAAATAGCCATTTGTGGTGCTTTCATAGGACTATTAGTGCTTAAAGCAAAGGGTCAAACCCAGAAGCTCCCTTCCCCAACTGCCACAAAAGCAGCTCATAACTCCAGGATTTTGGACCCACAGAACCTTTAGAACAGGCATAGGCAAACTTGGCCCTCCAGATGTTTTGGGACTGCAACTCCCATCATCCCTGACCACTGGCCCTGTTAGCTAGGGATGATGGGAGTTGTAGTCCCAAAACATCTGGAGGGTCGAGTTTGCTGATGCCTGCTTTAGAAGCTGATGACTCAGGGCAGAAGTGCACCAGCCATATTTGGATACACAGCATATTTTTAAATCCCTCACCTGTAGTTTATTAAGGGTGCTAGGAATTATGGCTCTGTGATGGAGAAAACTACAGTTCTCACAATTCTTTAGAGGAAGCAATGTGCTTTAAAAGCACGGTATGTACATAGTGTAAGAGTCAGAGATTTTATGAACAGTCCAGTTCCTAGTTCTGATTAGCTGTCCTATAACCAGCATCTTCTAGAGGACCAAGTGCATCCATCATCTTTGAGGAATTGGTTCATATGATCTCCAGTGTGCCGCTGCCTGCATTATTAAAGAGCAACTGGGACACAGATATTAGATTCATTTTTATGATAAGCAAAATATATGGCTGTTAATACAAATACACCTGGAAATCATTTCTATTGTGCTGTGCAATGCCATTTTCCTGTCTGACAACATCTCCCGCTGAAACCCCATGGGGAATCTAAGGGCATGAGGGTCCTGGGCAATGCCATACCTTGCTCTTTCCTGCCCATTCAAAGAGACTGAATGCTACATGTGAGGTCCTTAGTTTATGTTTAACCTTTGAACAAAAACTGCAGGAATGAATAGAATGAAAATTCATGTCACATATTTATTTCACAAGGTAGAGGCTAGAGCAGCACAGACCTCTGCTATATATTCCCAGCACCTCTAAATTTGTTTTACTAGTGATTTAACTTTACACTGTGCTTGCTTTGCACTCTCCAGTTTATTGGTTTTACTGTCATATAAAATTATTGGCATTTTCTTTATGGTTTGGATTTCATAAAACCAAAACCCAGCATTTCCTTAAAATGGTCATATGCTGCTTTTTACAGAGCAATCCTAAGTCTCCATGCAGAAGTAAGTCCCACAAAGTTCAATGGGGCTTACTCTTAGGTAAGCAGGTATAGGATTGCAGCCTCAACAAATTTTGTGTTTAATAATAATAATAATAATAATAATAATAATCTTATACCCCAGGAGAATAGTAAAAACATAATTAAACATTAGACATTAAAAACTTCCCTAAACAGGGCTGTCTTCAGATGTCTTCTAAAAGTCAGATAGTTGTTTATTTCCTCGACATCCTCTGTTCCACAGAGAAAGGCAGGTGATGGACTGACAGCAATTTCGTAAGAGAACCAGGTTTTTGAATGTCTGTACTATGATATAACACTCACTCAAGTACCCAGCCATTCATAGTTCTGCACTCCTGTAAGTCACACATCCTCTATTTTCTAGTGTGGTTCATACCTAGATGCATTGTTTCCCCTTTCTACATAACAAAGCACCAAGAGCCTTTTTTTCTTGAATACAACCATGGCTTGCTTAGCAACCATCAATCTTCATATGGCAATGGGTTTGCTGCATTCCTCTGAGTCAGTTTCCTTGGACCTATGCCAGCGAGAGCAAGGATAAAGTAACTGCTCTATGCACTGCTGCAAAAGTCAAGGCAGATGTGACAGTGCAATCCTATAGATATCTATACATCTATAGATATACAGTATATGCTTAAGTGATAAGGGAAGCACCAAAGTAATTCTGCTGTACTCTATCACTGTGGGTCCATGACTTAATATTCATCAGGTATCCCTCCTCATTTTGCAACTGGTTTTTCCCAGAGACCTTTAGCTTGTGGGATGTGCTTAATAGCAGCATGGCACAGCTCCAAGCATAATGGCTCAAATGCTAGGAAAATATACATTTACCACATGATTACAATACACATACTGAAACTAGACACTGCATGCTTTAGGAAGTGCTGTAGTGCAGAATTGTACCTCTAGTCCATTGTCAGACATGATCATGCCTCAGAAATATTATGGTTATACCATTTAAATGTAATGGGTAACCAAGGACTGATAAGTGAGTGATTCTCACTTTCCTGGGGCAACTGCAGAGTTTACAACCCACTGTATTTTCATGTCTAAAAGGGTAGGAGGTGTTTTTTATGTGGAAGGTATTTTTATATGATTGGAGCTTCCTGCCCCCCGCCCTGCCCCCCATGTATCTATGTTTATGTTTTAAATGTGTTGCTAGTTGCTTGGAGACCTTTGGGTAACAAATGACCAGAAAGTCTAATAAATAAATAAACAACAGATTATTAGGTCTGTTCACCCTAACCTGGAAACACAAATCTTTATATCAGAGAAGCTGATTTTCTGGAGCAAATCATTGTGTCTATATTCTGAACTCCAACATGTGCTGCTCTGAACTCCTTGGAGGACGGCTAGGATAAAAATGTAATAAGGAAATAATGGGAAGGTTCTGTTTATGGTCTAGTTGTTCATTTGTAAACAGCCGCCCATACAGTAACAAGCTGCAACTGGAAAAACCTATATTCTTCTATACTGGATGATTGGTTAAATAATATATGTTTAAATTGAAAATCTGGTAGAAAGAAGACGCTATAACAACCAATTTATTGAGAAGTGGAGTTTGTTTATTAGTTCTCTGCATGGCAAAGTATAAGATAATATTGACCTGTGTCTGTTTGCTTGGAACTTTAGAGAGCTCAGTCACACCAGGATGAAACTATAAATAATAATAACAACTGACTATTAAACTTGAATTGCTATTTTTCATTTAAGTGAATAATTATTCAGGGGGTATACTGTACTGTACACTGTACATCACAGAAAATTTTCAGTTAAAAAAACTGGGGAGGAATGGGTGAGTATTCACTTCTATTGACTTTCAATAGAAAGTATTATTACTTTCAATTATCTATTGAAAGTATTTCAATAGAAATACTTCCTGTTTCCTTAGGAAAGGTGCAAGACCAGTGCTATTGCAGAAAACCCCCTCATTTCAATGGGGCCTAGATAGGAGATCACCCAGATGGATGATGCCCTTATTCAACATTTGTTCATACGCTTGTTATTCCATTCCCTCTGTAGCACACCGGACATGCTGTGTTAATATCAGCCAAGCTCTACATGTTGCTGGAATTTACTGAGGAATTAATTATACTGTGACCTAAACGGACTTGAAACAAAGGCAAGGTATGTCATTACACAGAGTTTAGAAACACACTGGGATCTTCTTTGTTTCCACTTCTCATGATTAATCTGAGATGCGTTAAGACTGGTATTTAAACAAATGAAAATGCAGCTGCAAGGGATCAGATAGGCAACGCTCAGTAAGATGAATAATATTTGCAAATGTAAAACAAAATTTGAAAACTTTGAAGCTGAGCTGACTCACCAAATGCAATTATGTTAGATATAGGATGAAGCTGACTAATGGGACCTGTAACAAAATGTTGTGCTGCTCCTGTTCAGAGTACCAGCCCACTGAGTTCCACAATCCTCCTCTTCCATTTTTCCTACTCTCTTGGTTTTCTGTTCATTCCATCACAGTCAGCTGGTATTCTGTGCCCACTGAGCATGCTGTCCTCACTGGGCTGTTGTTGCTTTAGAGGGGTTCTCCCTTAGGATTTTTTTCCCTTAAAGATTTTGTCGGCAAACTTTGTGGGGGCGGGGGGTTCCCTTGAGAATACCTACCTCTTCTTTCTCAGTTTCCCCATTTTGGCTCCTGGCCTGGTGGCACCTCATATTGGTATGATATCAGTTTTAATTCAGGGGCACCATCTTGTCCTCAGGTTTGTGGGAGCCTGCCGCCACAACACCGACATGCAGGCTGTGGAAGGCGGAGCTGAACTGCTTCTTTCTCAGAGGCAGTACCATTGCTGCCTGTTGGCTTTTTTTATTGACTTTGTGGGAGTCCAGCCCCACAATTATATTACTGTGGGTGCCCACGGCCACCTGGAGTTGGTTCCTATGATTCAGTTTGCCTGGGGAAGAGTAAATGTGGAGCATCCCTTTACAGGCAGTGCTGCTATACTCTGCTGCTTGCCAGCACTTGACGTAACATCCCTCTCATTTAGGCATGGATAAAGTCTCCAGCGAACCGATTAGCTGGTGAGTGAAGAGGATCCCTGTCTTTAGAGTCAAGAAAATGAGAGGTCCATGACTGGATCTCTTGTATTTGGTTACAAGGGTGAATGCAGTACCTTAATGTTCCTCTCGGGGGCAAATAGCAGTTCAGCAGGGCGGGGGTACGTTGTACAAACAATGGAGATGGAAAGGGTTAATCTACATTCTCCCTGAACCATAGTCTCAATCTGAATTGTTCCTTCTTCCATGGTTCCAATTACATCATGGCTGCACAGGCGGCAACCATTTTGTGTGTGTTTGACTGGAACACAACCACAAACACACATGCCATTTTTGGCCCCGGAAGCGGGTGGAATGGTGGCAGAACTGGGCAGGGTGGGGTGGGGTTATGTGGACTTCACTAACACTCACAATGACCCGGAACGCACCCCCCACGCAAATGGGGAGTTGCCAGTACAGAAAATGCAGGAGACCCAATCCCTAGTTATGCACACAGAGTGCAAATAATGAAATTAGAAAAAGGATCAGGTAGTGGGTGATTTAAGAAATACTAGGGTCTGAGACCCTGAAGAGCAACCGCTGTTCAGGATATTGGATCAGATGGGAAATAATCTGTCATGGTATAATTCAGCTTCCTACCCTTTAGTCAGTAGTTAAATAATAAGGTTAAGCAAAAAATGATGTTCTCAAGACTATACAAAGAAAACCTCCTATTTTTCAGGCACCTCATATAAAAAAGCAATTTGAAAATCTTTTAGAAAATAGGTTTTTTTTAATGTAAGAGTACTGCTACATGTCTGAGCAACTCCCACATGAAAACAGAGGAAATACAGGTGAAAATGGGAGCTATAGCTTTGTAAAAGTTAAATACCCCAACAATATTTTACTTTTACACTTCTGACCAAAGGGAGGGGAAAACCTTCAATGAGCTAGCTGATGTACTTATTAACTTTGGAGAAGGAGACCTTGTCATGGGAGGAGATATGAATTTTGCAACCAACAACTTCATGGGTAGCTGTGGCACAAATGCAAAAAGCAGGCACTCATTAGTCAGATGGTTTTAAAAGAGGATTAAATGTTTTCAATTAAAAAGATTTTCAGAGGATTCAATATCCAGATGAAAGGGATTATACCTTTCTTTCAACGATAGACATGTTTCTGCTTCCTGCGCTGTTAATTAGCAAAGACCATCACAAAGAGAGAGGTAGCTCCTTTTATGCAAATCATTTCCCAGTATATGTTTGCCTTCTCTTTCGTTTGAACTTTTACATAGATCATGGAAATTAAATCAAATGTACCTGGAGGCACCGGGGACTGACCGTGGGACTCCAGCATGAAAGGCATATATACCGGTAGTCTGCAACTGAGCTATGGTTCTTTCCCATAGGGAAATGGGGAAAATAATAATAATAAAAAACCAGCCATCCATCAGCTCCTACCCTTGCTTCTGTTAGTCTATCACAGATTTTTCCACCCTGGTGGCAAGGACTGCTCTGTTAATATGAATAAAGGTATAGGTAGGATGATAAATAATTATACTGAATGCTGAGACAAATATAGAAAGAAAATAGCTCCAAAATTATCGCCTTCAAATTAGTTTTAGATTATGAACTCAATAACTTCAAATCGTGCTGTGGGAAGTTTGAAATAGGGAGAATGTTGCCTGGTTGCCTGACATCAAAGGGTTTGCGGAGTTTATATGTAAAATGATTATTTCAATATTTATCCATCAGGTTTGTTTGCTTACTCAAAACTGGAAATGAAGCATTATCAACACCTCCCACTAATTTTGAAATAAAACACCTTTAAATGGGAATAAAAAGGCATTATCAACAACCATCTAAATAAAACCTTGTGCATGGCCAGCAGAATCACATTATTAGGTACAAGATGCAGCTCCTTCACTATTTTAAATGTGTTTAGATTTAAGAGAATCACTCCATGGTAGCTCTGCATTCGCATCTCATGCCATACAAAGTATCCAAGATATATACAAATTTTAATGGACTGTATTGGTTTTGTGCTAAACCCCAGTGGAACTTTATCAGTTGTGGTCATTTTTGAGAGCACAAAGGGCTACAGTACTGGGAAGTTGTGAATGAAATAATGGTAGAAGCTATGCAGTCTCATTTATCCCTACTTACACTATCCTGCTTAAATTCAAAGGCCACCACTACAAAAAAGTATCTATAAGGGATGAACTCTGATGATACCTTACATGGTAACTGATTCACATATTGTTAATTTGGAGAATATGTATCTGAATCAAAGTTTTTCCTCCTCTCTATATTTATTAGCAATTTTTATAGGTTGACAGTAGAATGGGAAATAATCCCCATTGAATTCAATACCATTTACTTCCAAGTAGACAAAGTCAGGCTTATGGCCACACTTTATAGTTACAGTGCATCCATTATTGAAACATAATGACATCTATGTAAACATGAGTACTGTAACATTTAAGCTGGCTGGGGCTTTTCAGCTGAGGTTTATAGAACGATTTTAATAAGCATTTTATGATTTAAGAGTGCTACTGTACAATGTGTTCCAACTAGGGCTGACAAGGAAAGGAGAAAGAAGAAAAAACACCCCATTCTCCTTGTACTTTTAGACTTACTCAAACAGTAATTTTAACGTCTGGCATATTTATTGTGGGCTGCTGCAAATGGCTTAATTAATATTTTGTACTTTGCGCAGGAATTTGCATTCTTTTTTTAATATAAAAAAATAATGATCCTGAAATGTCACGATTCTTTCCTTCTCCCCAGAATGCATTTAGTGGCAGAAAATTACTCAAACCCGGCAGAGCAAAAAAAAAAAAAGTTAAGAGGGTAAAGAGCTCCTCTTAAATTGATTCAAAAGTCCTTTTTTGCTGTTTTGTTTGTGCTCCTGATAGCAAACACATGAAGGTGAGGAGGTGTGTGCCTTGCCAAGCCTCACCCCCTCCAGCGAAGCTCCACCACCTTTTCAGCCCTTCAAGAATGCGTGAAGCAGGGAGTCACTTCGCTCATGGAGGTTCCCCTTGTGCTTTAAAACCCCGATTTTGCCAAATCCTGAGTTTAACATTAACACATAGTGCAGAGAAAGTGAAGTTGTTCTCCCTCTCAATAATAGAACTCTAGGTCAACAAATCTACATGGTGGGTGATTCGGGAAAGATAAAAGTGCAGGATTTTTGACCACAGGACTGAAAATGCTGGTGAATTTTCAATGAGAAAAAAGGGAGAAACTGAAACTGACAGATTCACCCACTTTTGGGTTTTGTGCATCACTGACCCTGCCATAACTTCGCTTCTGCTCCCTCCCTCCTACTAAGTGGTCACGAATCCGCTGCTAGACAGCACCCTAAAGGTAAAGGTAAAGGGACCCCTGACCATTAGGTCCAGTCATGGCTGACTCTGGGGTTGTGGCGCTCATCTCGCTTTACTGGCTGAGGGAGCTGGCGTACAGCTTCCGGGTCATGTGGCCAGCATGACTAAGCTGCTTCCGGCGAACTAGAGCAGCGCATGGAAATGCTGTTTACCTTCCCGCCGGAGTGGTACCTATTGATCTACTTGCACTTTGACGTGCTTTTGAACTGCTAGGTTGGCAAGAGCAGGGACCGAGCAACAGGAGCTCACCCTGTCGCAGGGATTCAAACCGCCGACCTTCTGATCAGCAAGTCCTAGGCTCTGTGGTTTAACCCACAGTACCACCTGCGTCCCAGACAGCACCCTATGTGAGGCCAAAATCTGGAGCCCCCAAATGGATCTTCTCAGTTATGGCTCTTCTCAATTTTGCATCCCCTCTGCTCAGCACTGAAATCTCTGCTCCACCAGGTAAGCCTGCTTAAGTGGGATCCAGCAAAGCTTTTTCAAAAAATATTTTCAGAGGAGGTGGGGGCAAAGCACAATATAATTGATTTGTTGTAGTATACAATTCAAAAATATTTGGGATGCATGTATAAAAGATGAGAAAGAACTGGCCCGAGGTGATTAATGTGCAGAATCAAAGGTTCCTTCTCAAAGAAATAAGTAAAAACAAAGATAACGATAGATAGCAATCAATGAAATTAACATAAATATTTTTTCCTCTGTCTTTGGAGAGAATAAAGCAGCGTTCCCTCTATTCAGGTGGGTTCGCAGTATAGTAAAACAAAAACAGAAACAAATCAACCTGCTATTCCTGAGAGATGAAAAAAGCACACGAAATTATGAAAAGCTGGAATTAGCATAATTAATTTGTGAGGAAGTTAAATGAAACCCAAGTGGTGTGAAATGTTAGCAACTAGTGCTCAAGGAAAAGCTGGATATATTTAATACAAGAGTAATAAAGAATGAACACTCTCAGAATAAAATGTTGGCTGTTTTTGTTTTTTTGGGGGTGGGGGGCTGGCAATAAGCTTGAGCAATGGTGCAGTCACTGGGAAGTGCAAATATATAACCCAAATTATCCAAATGCTTCTGCTTAAATGGATTATGGATTCAGTTTTACAAATGTTTCTATTATATCAGGATTATTCAGATTGTACTCAAGAAAATCCATGTTCATAACCAAACCCTCTAGTTTAGACTCTTTTTAAACAACAACAACAACAACAACAACACTACAAATGAAAGCTTGCTATTTATGAAAATGGTAGGTTTAGAAGTGTGTTTAGAACATTTCTAAAACCGTACTGCTGGAAGAAGAGTTTGGATTTGAGATCCTGCTTTATCACTACCCTAAGAAGTCTCAAAGCGGCTAACATTCTCCTTTCCCTTCCTCACCCACAACAAACACTCCGTGAGGTGAGTGAGTCTGAGAGACTTCAGAGAAGTGTGACCAGCCCAAGGTCATCCAGCAGCTGCATGTGGAGGGGCGGAGACACGAACCCGGTTCACCAGATTACGAGTCTACTGCTCTTAACCACTACACCACACTGGCTCTTGTCCTCCAGATATTGTTGAATGCCAACTCTCATCAGCCTCATTTATCATGGCCAATTGCCAGGCATGAGGGGAACTGCCCAACATGATCTAGAACAGAGGGCAATGCTTTCTTTACCTCTGCCATACTTTTTCAATAAATTAGCCCAGATGAACACATACCAAAACCCAGACATTTTCTTTTGCTCCTTAAGATTATCTGCAAAGGACTGTAGTTTTGCAAATATCCTGAAAAAGGTAGAAATCCCTGTCACTCTCTCTCAAAACCACATTAACAAAATTACTACAGCTGCAAAAGAAGAGTTAAACGCCCCAATCGAGACAGAAGAAATTAAAGCAATAATAACAGACCTAAAAAATGGGAAAGCCCCAGGCCCAGATGGGTTAACCAGTAGATACTATAAAGAGTTGGAATCGGTATTGGTGAATCCACTACAAGAAGTGATGAACAACATTCTTAAGGAAAGAGAAATACCAGAGACGTGGAAGGAGGCATTGATTACACTAATCCCCAAACAAGATTCAGACCTAGAACAAATTAAAAATTATAGACCGATCTCCCTGTTAAACATAGATTATAAGATTTTTACAGGAGTCCTGGCAAGGAGACTAAAAACTGTATTGGTAGAAAGTATTCATAAAGACCAAGCCGGCTTTCTGCCAAGAAGGCAAATGAAAGATAACATAAGGAATGTTATCAATATTATAGAATACTTAACAGAAAGATGCGACAAAGAAGGTTTATTGTTATTTGTGGACGCTGAAAAAGCGTTCGACAATGTAAACTGGGAATTCCTGCTGAAACAACTGGAATATATGGAAGTAGGTACTGAATTTTACAATGGGATAAAAGCAATTTATACCGAACAAAGAGCAAGATTAATAATAAATAATGTGGAGTCGACCGAAATAATAGTAACCAAAGGAACAAGACAAGGATGCCCGCTGTCCCCATTATTATTTATAATGATACTAGAGGTTCTACTTAATTCCATTAGAGATAATAAAGAAATCAAAGGAATCAGGGTCGGTCAACACGAATATAAGACTAAGGCTTTCGCAGACGACCTGGTTGTAACAATGGAAGATCCACTCGACTCAATAAAAGAGGTATTGGCAGAATTTGATCAATATGGGGAAGTAACGGGCTTTAAATTAAACAAAAGGAAAACAAAAATAATAACTAAAAATATGTCGGCAGATAAAATCGAGGAACTACAAAGAGAAACAGAAATAGAAGTAACCAAAAAAGTGAAATATCTGGGCATATGGGTAACGTCTAAGAACATAGATTTATTTAAAAACAACTATGAAACAACGTGGAAAAGAGTCAAAAAAGATATAGAAACGTGGGGCAGACTTAAACTGTCATTCTGGGGTAGAACAGCCACAATTAAAATGTCGGTACTTCCAAGAATACTATTTTATTTTCAAAACATCCCGGTGATCAAAGGCACAAAAATATTCAAAACCTGGCACAGGGAGATTTCCAAATTTATCTGGCAGGGAAGGAAGCCGAGAATAAAATTTAAACTATTAACGGATATTAAAGAAAGAGGAGGCTTCGCCCTGCCAGACCTGAAATTATATTTTGAGGCATCATGCCTGTGCTGGGTCAAAACATGGATAAAACTAGAAGAGGCGGAAGTGCTAGACTTAGAAGGCCACGATAATCGATTCGGGTGGCACGCATACTTGTGGCATGAGAGGAAGAAAGTGCACAAAGAATTTGGAAATCACATCTTCAGGGGCCCTCTAATGGAAGTGTGGGAAAGGTACAGAGATGTTTTGGAACCTAAAACGCCACAATGGCTGTCACCACTAGAAGCTATGGCGGTTAAAAAGAGCGATAGGAGAGCCAAATGGGTAACTTACGAACAACTATTAATGAAGGAGGAAGGAAAGTGGAAAATGAGGCCGTACGACCAGGTTAAGTCCCAAGTGTATGACTGGCTGCATTACCATCAGATAAACGGAATGTTTAGGAAAGATGTTAAAGATAAAGGTTATGCTGACAAGAGTTCTAGATTTCAAAACGAGATTTTGGAAAATAATACAAAAACTCTGTCCAAAATGTATAAACAATTATTGGATTGGAACCTAGTTGACGAGGAAGTTAAGGCAGTAATGATACATTGGGCTAGAGATCTGGGTCGCAATATCTATTTCGAAGAGTGGGAAAAACTCTGGAACCAACACCTTAAATTCACGGCCTGTGTGTTATTAAAAGAGAACCTAATGAAAATGTTCTATCGCTGGTATCTGACCCCTGCAAAACTAGCAAGAATGTACGGATCTAGCAATAAATGTTGGAAGTGCAGGGAAAAGGAGGGAACTTTCTACCATATGTGGTGGGAATGCCAAAAGGTTAAAGGGTTTTGGGAGAGTATATACAATGAAATGAAGAAAATGTTAAAATATACCTTTGTTAAAAGACCGGAGGCGTTCCTGCTGGGTCTGGTGGGAAGGGAGATCAAGAAGAAAGATCATAAGCTATTCCAATATGCAACAACAGCAGCAAGGGTCTTAATAGCCAAAAATTGGAAATTAGAGGGTATACCGTCATTGGAGGATTGGAGATCGAAATTATTAGAATATGCGGAGATGGACAGGTTGACAGGAAAAATCAGATACATAAAGGATCAGAGGTTTGTCAAAGACTGGGAAAGTTTCACAAAATATCTGGAAAATCTAATTGATGATCAGATAACTCTGGTGGGTTTCAAAGATGCTCTGTAAGAGGTAAAGGGTAATGTCCAAAAGGAAATGTACAAATGGAAATGACTTATGGCATTACAAACAAAGAAACGCAGAAATAATGTTTATTAGTAGTATGGACAATTCGTGGTAAGACTGAAGGAAGTCATCTTCTTATAGAATATGTAGAGAATCGTTATGTTTGTTTGTATTTTGATTTTGTAAACCAATAAAAATTATGCACAAAAAAAAAAAAAAAACCACATTGCCCAGAGTTCACTGCGTGGAAAACCATTGCTGTTAAACTAATGGACATTCATAATGTAGCCATGCTGTAAGAGATTTAAAGCAGATGAATGTAAAAACGCCATTGCAATTTTACTGATTTATTATGCAATTTGTAGGTGACTGGCTGGTTACCATTTTGATAGAAAGAGACCATACTGCATGTCTGTTTATCTTTAGTCTAAGGTGGATTCCCCCACCCCCTTTTAAAAATGCACTCAGGGGAGTAAATCATGTCACCTCAAACAGACTGGCTCCTAAGCCTTGACAACAGCGGTAGACAACTCTTCAGCAGTTCAAGAAATGTGACTAACTATAGCGTCAAAGATGTGACACTAATTGAATGGAAATAAATAGCAGCCACCCCCTTATCAAGGCCACTTTATAGAGCCCATTGTTTGTTAAAATTAAAAATGACTAGTTTCAAGTTCTATTCTGACTTCATCATATTCACTTCAAAGCATCTTCTTATACACTGGGTTAGCCCGGTCAGTAGAACACAAGACTCTTAATCTCAGAGAAATGGGTTTAAATCCCATGTTGGGCAAAATGATTCTTGCCCCTTATGGTCCCTTCCAGCCCGACAACTTTATGGTTCTATGATTCTATTTGGATTCTATTTGGATATTAGTAATGCCTGTCTAAGTTTTACATTTTACTTTTGTGTTACTAAGTAAGAACCATTAGTTAAATAGTTTTGTGTTACATTGCAGTTTCATTAAATCTCACATCAGTAGGGTGATTTTATTATTATTATTATTATTATTATTATTATTATTATTATTCTTGTGTGACTTTGGTACTGTAAGTAGCTTAACCCAAATAACCATTTGTTGTCTAATTTCTTTGTCCAGAAAACCGGTGCAATAAACAACTTCATAATCCAGAAGGCAGGAGTGAAGAACATGTTGCGGGGCTGTGTTTAGATTTCAGGCATGAGTGAAGGGTTTTATTAAGTTAAAGCTAAAGGGACCCCTGACTGTTAGGTCCAGTTGCGGACGACTCTGGGGTTGCATGCTCATCTCTCTCTATAGGCCGAGGGAGCCGTTGTTTATCTGCAGACAGCTTCCAGGTCATGTGGCCAGCATGACTAAGCCGCTTCTGGTGAACCAGAGCAGTGCATGGAAACGCCGTTTACCTTCCTGCCGGAAGGTATTTATCTACTTGCACTGATGTGCTTTAGAACTGCTAGGTTGGCAGGAGCAGGGACCGAGCAGTGGGAGCTCACCCCGTCATGGGGATTCGAACTGCCGACTTTCTGATCAGCAAGCCCTAGGCCTGTGGTTTAGACCACAGCATCACCTCTCTTATTAAGTTAAGAGAGGTCAAATATTCTGTGAAAGAATCCCAGATATCAGTCCCAAGCCCATTAAAATGAATAAGACTGGAGTGGGTGGGGGACATTCTTGGTGGACTGAATACATACTGTACAAAGCAATGGATAGATGATTTGGTCAGAATGAGCTAAATCAGCTGAGTGGGGGTTTGCTTTTTTTAGTCCAGTATGATTTTGTGCAAGGAAAGAAGAATAAGGAGCTGCTGAACATTAATGATTCAGACTTCAATGAGATGAAAGGCAAAGACAGTGGGAGCCCACAGCGTTGCTGGAGAAGTAGAAGAAAGTCGGAGATGGTTGAAAGTCATAAGAGAAATTAATTTTCCTTTGTTTTCCTCCTCCAAGCTATCTGGACCCTCCTTCCCCATGCATCATTACAGAAAACAAGTTGAACTCTGATAAAGCACATGCAGTATTTACCGTATTTTTCGCTCTATAAGATGCACCAGACCACAAGACGCATCTAGTTTTTGGAGGAGGAAAACAAGAAAAAAATAATTCTGAATCTCAGAAGCCAGAACAGCAAGAGGGATTGCTGCTTTCACTGCAGCGCAGCCTGCATTCGCTCCATAAGATGCACACACATTTCCCCCTACTTTTTATGAGGGAAAAAGTGAGTCTTATAGAGCAAAAAATATGGT
Source organism: Podarcis gaigeae (assembly GCF_964106915.1). NCBI lineage: Eukaryota > Metazoa > Chordata > Lepidosauria > Squamata > Lacertidae > Podarcis > Podarcis gaigeae. The sequence goes on from NC_139688.1 coordinate 23,697,007, forward strand.
ACTTCCAAGCAAATGGTAACAGCCTGTTATGTAGAAGGAATGCATGCACATTTTCATGCAAGGGAATGCTCTTCTGTTATTTAAATCACCAGATGCTTGCTTTTGACACATTAAATTCATGAATATGTTACTGCAATTGTCGCTGCTCTATGTTAGACCTTTTTGCATGGAACTTCTCCAACAGAGCAATCCAGAGTCTGCAATTGTTCCTTCCAATGCAGCCCTATTTACACAGAAGGAAGTTGCTGTCCGCAGTTGCTTCTTTATTTAGGGAGCAATCCTATACTTACCTGAAGGCTGGCTGAGAGGCCTTAAGGTGTGGCATTATGAGCTGGTGGGTGGCCAGACAATCGGTTTGTTTGCACAACAACTGTAAATACTCCTGAAGATTCAAGTTTTAAGAAGATTCATATCTATAGATGCAAGAAAATCAAAAGGGTGCTGCTTCCAGGCCAACAGCTACATCATTCCTCTCCAATGCAACCCAAGTTGTTCTTGACTTGAAATAAAAGGTTTATTTAAAGCTGTTAAGTGTAAATGTGTGGGGAGAGAGTGGCTGAAATCCATCACAGTTAAGAGCTGTGAATTGAAAAGAAAGGCATTTTCAAATGCATGACAAAGGAGTAATAAGCAGTTGTTGAATGGACCCTTTTTTGGGGATGTGAAGATTAGATTTTTCTTTGTTGAATGAAATTCCTCCCCCCCCCTCCATGGCAACTGATGGATTAAGTGACTCATTGCAGAAGCACCTAACTGGGCCACTTAGGCAGTATTCAGGCAGTTATAAAGTTAGATTTTCTCTCCCAATTTATAATATTTGTTTTTGCGCTGCTCTACCTGTTGTGTTACGGAATTAAGGCTTTATAACCTCCAAGGAGAGATGAAGGAGAGTCCACCACTTTCAAAGGGAGTCCTTTCCAATGTTGCACTTCTGCTGCCCCAGGTGGCTGCCTCACCTTGCCTCATGGCTCAGCCCTGGGAAAGGCTAAAACTACTCTTAAATATGGTACCCTACCTAAACTGAAAGGCGTCACTTTCCTCTTGGCCCTGTATAAACAAACTTAACGTTCCCTAGTTTTGTTATGTCTCAGTAACATACTTTCCAAAGAACTGTCCAAAATGGCACATTTCTCCCATCTTCAAGCTTTTTGAAAAGGGTAGTATTTTTGTGATTTAATCTCGAAATCTTTCCCTCCCTTTCTTCCAAAAGCAAAGAACTGTCATAGACTCACCATGGCGTGGCTCTCTGAAAGGTCTTTTCAGTTGACAAATATGAATAAGTTAACAAAGAGGACTGTGCATATATTGACCTTTATCTAAAGGCTTAATACATTCTGCACTGAAGTAAAATGGGAAAAGAGTGATGGGTGGGGGGGGGAGGAGGGAGAACATTTTTGTCATTCTAAAAACCATGGCATCATGACATTTTTCCCATTCTAAAAACCATTTTTTTTTTTGTGAGCATTTATTTTCATTTCAAGAAAGTGAGTGTTTCCTACTGTCCATACATTTTGGAGCTGGATGAAAAACTACAGGCTGCCTTTCCGAAATAGTAGGGGGATGTGCACTGCTATGCTGTTTCCTTTATCTTCTGTGCTCATGAAAGAAAGCGTTTACACTGCTTGAAGCTGAAGGCTGGGGCTGCATGAATCTTTGGATTCGACAGGATCTTTCATTGATGTGGAAAGGCATTGGGAAACACTTCAGCCAGGGTTGCAAACATGCATGGAATGGAATCCAGGCTAAGCACCTCACATACTAATGTCCATGCAAGAGGGGAGATTCTTGTGCTAATTTCGCTTTGGAAGCAATAGGCGGAAATACAGTTTTGAAGGCATCAAGTGTGAGGGTGTGTTGGTGTCAAGAGCATGTGGCCAATGCGGACAGCTCAGTGAGGGCACAATCGTGAAGCCAATCTGACACTCCTTCCCCTGCACCTGTGCTGTATTGAGTCCGGCTGGCCACTATTGGATCCTGTCCTGCATATTAACCAAACACACTTCAGAGGGTGGTAGGACATTGATCTGAGCCAGGAGGGAGGAGGAATAAGAGAATCTTAGAGTAGGAAGGTACACCATCTAGTCCAACCCTCTGCAATGCAGGAATCTCGGCTGAAGCATCCAATGACAGATGGAAGATACTATCTACAACTAATCCAGAATGCGGCAGCTAGACTGGCTACTGGGAGCGGCTGCCGAGACCACATAACACCGGTCTTGAAAGACTTACACTGGCTCCCAGTACTTTTCTGACTGTGTTGGTGCTGACCTTTCAAGCCCTAAAAAGCCTCGGTCCAGTATATCTGAAGGAGCGTCTCCACCCCCATCGTTCTGCCTGGACACTGAGGTCCAGTGCCAAGGGCCTTCTGGCTGTTCCCTCGCTGCAAGAAGCCAAGTTACAGAGAACCAGGCAGAGGGCCTTCTCGGTAGTGGCACCCGCCCTCCCACCAGATGTCAAAGAGAAAAACAACTACCAGACTTTTAGAAGACATCTGAAGGCAGACCTGTTTAGGGAAGCTTTTAATGTTTAATAGACTATTGTATTTTAATACTCTGTTGGAAGCCACCCAGAGTGGCTGGGGGAGCCCAGCCATATGGGTGGGGTATAAATAATAAACAATTATTATTATTATTATTATTATTATTATTATTATTATTATTAACTGTTCAGATATGCCAGACCCAGTCTTGACTCTAGGCACTTTCAACATAATTCCTGCACAGAGCCTACATGGATACATGGCTGAGGGTGGGTGTTATGTTGAACATGCATATGTGTCAGGGATTGGACTGGAGGAGGAGGAGTGATGGAGATCACACACCCCTTCTCCTGCAGCTTCCAGTGAGGAGGAAGGCAGTCTCGAATTACAGCAGGGCTTTGAGGAAAATACGTAACAGCTCAGAGACAGGCAAACAGCAGAGTTGTGCTGTGCTAGGAGAAGGATGGGCAGAGACAGAGCAGCTATCTGATACGTCACTGGACAGCATAACTGACCCCCCCCTTCTCCCAAAACACAGCGTTCATTAAGGGTGCAAGAACAAAGAGCGCAGAGATAGTTGTCCACGGACAGACGCCATAGAAGCACGTGTTGTTGCTACAGGGAGAGGGGGAGGAGCTCAGTGTGAGCAATTCCATCATGGAGGAATGACTTGGATTCTTTGTCTTTCACTGTGATGACTGAATAAATCATAAGTTAAAAACTCTCTTGTTTCCTCCTTGCTTCTTGGTGCCATCAGGGGGAGGGAGAGGATCCCTCAAGCCTGACAATATGTTAATGTCTAATATGCCTGGCCTTCTCTTACTATAGGGAAGGCAGGGGGCTGCATACTGGTGGTGGCAGCAAAGCCAGAAATTGTCATCTCTAGCTACCCCCCTCCATCCTTTCTGTCTCTCTCTTCCTCTTTGATCCCTTCAAGTCCTGTGGCAGTGGTAGCTCTTCATAAGAATGTAAGAAAAGCCTGCTGGATCAGGCCAATGGCTCAACTAGTCCAGCAGCCTGTTCTCATAGTAGCCTCACACTTCTCTCAGATGCCAATGGGAAACCACAAGTAGGGCCTGAGCACAAGAGCACTCACCCCTTCTGCATTTTCCAGCAACTGCTATTCAGAAGTACATTCCATCCAACTTTTTCTGATGCAAAACCAGGACACGTGTCTTGCAGGAAATACTCCTGGGTGAATCACGTGATCCATGCCTCACTCTTGCCCTGGAAAAAAACAGAACTTTTTCCAAGAGGGAGAGTACAGCAAGATCATGGCTTCCAAAATGGCCGCCGAGATCTCATATAAAAATAATGGCATATCCCATTTTTCAAAGGCCTTTGTGATGTATGGATTTGACTCTGGGTAAAAAATGAAAATAAATATGGAGGCAGACCATAGCCATCATGGCTAGTAGCCATTGATAGCCTTATCCTCCACAAATTTGCCCAGTCCTCTTTTGAAGCTATCCAAAATGGCAGCCATCGCTTCCTCCTGTGGGAGGAAATTCCATAGCGCTGTGTGAGGAAGCACTTTCTTTTATTCCTTCCTGAACCTCCCAGCATTCAGCTTCCTTTGATGTCTACTGTGGTAAGAGACAGGGAAAAACTTTTCTCTACCCACTTTCTCTGCTTAATTTTATAAACCTCTGTCATGTCACATCTTGCTTGCTTTTCCTCTAAACTAAAAAGTCAAGAACCGTTTCTCAAGGTGGAGCCGCTCCGAGCCCACTTCAGCCCTTTGGGAACTTCTCCCCTATCGACAAGACTGCCGCATCATGCAAAAATCATGTCCTATTTTTGTCACTGTTCGTTCTGTTAAAATGACAAACGATGACAGAAACCCCGGGAAGAAATTTTACACTAGATAAAACTGACGGGTAAGCATGAAATTTATGTTAATTACTTATTTCAGTTCCAATATTTTAGATACCTACAAGGTAGTGAGGGTGGGGGTGGAGGAACACATGCTCTTCTGCTGGGATGGTAGTGTATAATTCAATGTTGCTGTTGTTGTTTAGTCGTGTCCGACTCTTCGTGACCCCATGGACCAGAGCACGCCAGGCACTCCTGTCTTCCACTGCCTCCCACAGTTTGGTCAAACTCAATAATTCAATGTAATTCAAGCTAAGTGCTTCGTTTGCATTTCACAGACCGATGGAGGCCCTGTGGTGTAGAAAAGATCCAGAATTCTTCTTCAGGCAAAGGTGTTCAAAATGCCTCCCATGAAATGGTACCCCCCTCTCTCTCCTTCCTTCCTTCCTTCCTTCCTTCCTTCCTTCCTTCCTTCCTTCCAACGGAGTTGTGTACAGCTAGAGAATGCATTATTGTTTTCCAACTCTTGGTACCTATTTCAAGCCACCTGGACTAATGCAGGGATTGGAATATTGGAAGTTTTCTGGCCTTGCTTCTATTCAGGTACAAGGTTAAAAACTGCTTTATTTCAGAAGACATCTATGCTATCACTGCTGTTTTAATTTCTCTTTTAAATTTTGTATATTGAATGTATCGAGAACCAGATGTGATGAAAAGCAGGCTGTAATTTTTAAGCAAAGAAAGAAAATCCTTCAGATTTCACATTTTTCCAGATAGGGTCATATAGTTACCAGTGTTGCATCCCCTTTTACAATAGGGGATGAATGGATCAGAGCATTCCCAGTCCACATCAATTTTCCAATTTTCATAAGTCCATTCCCTTTTTGGGTATTAAAATGCATTTTTTAAACATATGAAAATTTGCATTTAAATAAATGTTTTTATTGCTAAATAAGCATCTTATCTCACTGAACATATATCTAAATATATGTCGCACTTAAAAATGTAATTAGGTTTGGGGTTGTTGTTTTTAAACTGAAAAGCCATATCACACTACTTCAATGAAATGTGAAATCTCAATGATATTATTTAATTATTTTATTCCTACTGGACAGCAAAGGTAATATTGCTACTCAGTTAAACTCAGCTGGATAGAACCTGATGTTGTCAATATTAGAATCTACACTGAAGAACTTTGTTCAGTAATTAGCCATTCCTAAAAGCCGTCTTCAAGCATTATACATGTGAAGAAATACACAATTTCTGGGAAACAGGATTACACCACTGGCTGCACCCAAAGTCCATGTGGTTTCCTCTTGCCCCACCTATGATATCCATGCACTGGGTGCAGATGTCTGCAGGCATAAAGCCTACACAGATTGCCTTTCCCATAATTGTAATCCTTGCTTGCAAAATTCCAAATCCTGGGGAAGCCTACTCACAAAGTCCTCTAAGCGCATGGACCTTTCCCCTAGCCATACTACCCTAAGGTCGGAGGCAGCAGTGTGATCCCACTCCCTGGTACCCATATAAGAACACCTTCATGCGCATAGTATGTATGTAGAAACTTCGATGTTGCACATTATTGCAAATACTGCAAATGAGAAGATCTGTATCAGCATCTTTACAAAATGGCCATTTTTTAAAAAAACTGCACAAAGCACACTTGACCTTAAGGTTGTTCACTTTGCAGGGAACAATGGTATAGTAATGAATTTTTGGATGAACGAACACACGCACACATGACATTCGGCTCTTGGTGTATCTGCTTATACCATATTTACAATTTCAGTGCATATTCTTTATCAATTTCAATGCTCAGCAAAGATACAGTCCCTGAAAAATGTTAATTTCCATCACCGGAGCTTCAGTATGCGACACAGCTGAGCACCCTGTGCTTTATCATTCAACTTTTATAAACTGCAGAAGAAAAGTATTTTCATTCTTATTGCCTCTTTTTGAAAGACAAGGCAACTGGTGACTTTCCACAGGTTACATTCTTTCTTGTCACTATTCCCTTCATTTCTCGGCCTTCAAAAACAGGAAATGTGAATGCTGAAAACAGCACCTTGATGATGAATTTCCCCAGGCATTTTTAATCTTTTTTCAGGAGCTGATTTTCGGTGTCGTTTGTTAGTGCTATCACAGGATGCTATCAGGATGTGTGGAACCACATTGCTTCTGGACTTCTGCTGTATTTTCAGATTCCAAAGAAGTCTTCAGACACTAGCTAAAAATGATAGCAGGCATTGCCGTTTTTATTGATGATCATAACACTTCACATTTGCGTAAGCTTCTATAAAGTTTGAGTGTGCCATCCTCTCTTGTTGAAGTGGCCATATGTTCAATGCAACTGGAAGCTTCATCACAGAGTACTTATGGGATTAAACTATTATGGCATGCTTGTCTGTTTCCCCCTTCCTCTGGGTTCAGATTCTCAGTTTTGTCCACCAGATCCCAGCAATATCTAATATAGCCATGCCCAGTCCAAGTGGATAGTCCATATGAAAAAAAAAAGGACTCTTAATGGCATGTCTGCCTGGAGAACAGGTGTATGGAGTGGGATAGACAAAATACTGCACACCATTTAAAGAACTTTTTTTACTTTAAAAAAAGATTGAACACACAATATTGCTTTGAGAATTGTGTGCATGAACCCGCCTTCCAGTACGTTCAAGAATATTTTATCTCTTTCAATTAAGTAAGATTGAAATGAAGATTGACTGAATCAGAAGCTGCTGGAACTTTTGAGACATTTGACATTTGTATTCACTTTCAACAGGAACATTTTGCTTTGAGGTATGTAAAAAATCTAAGGCCTTTTTTAAAATTAAAAAAACAGTATCATTAAAAACAGATATAAAAATAAAACACTACTGGAGCAAGGCACACGTGGGCAAAAAAATGTCTTCACAAGATATCTAACGCAACTGATGGATGATTACTTCATGTACAGCAGAGGAAAGTACATTCCAAAGTGAAGGATGGCAGAAAATTCTGATGTTGGGGCCACCACCCCAAGATATTCTGTAGGGTGTGGTGCCATGAGTAAAATTTTCCCATATGACCCAAGTGATGCTACCAGTCTATGCAGGTAATCTGCCCTGAATTATTCAGGGCTTTATTTGTTAATAACAACTCCTTTAACTTGGTCCGGCAGCTAATTGATAGCCAGTCCACCATTTGATGTACAAATTAGACCATCACCATTTGAGCTTTAGATGTGAGTGGGGAAACTTGAATTTAAAAATCTGCCATTGTTACCACTACTTTGACCATGAACTGATGTCCACTTAGTGACACTGGTTTAAATTCAGGCAGTGCAGGTTATTCCGCTCACCTGAAAAGTTGTCATGAGTTGAGTTCTTCTTCCATAGCAGGCTTTCTGTGCCATGCATTTTCTTAAGAAAGAAGTTATTGGGAGATGGCAATTTCACACTGCCACTAAGGACAGAAGTTATAAAAACTGTCACCTTACCAAAGTAATCTTTGAAATATATTGTTTTAAGTTTCAGCTCTTGGAATGAAACACAGCTATAATAAACAATGGCAGTAAAACAAACTCTGGAGATACCATAGTTCTTCTCTTATCACCGGAAAGACAAATGAAAAGTTCACAAATGTGAATGGACTTGTCTTACGAGGGTTCTTTCTCAGAGAATGGGGGAGGGGAAAATAAATGAACAGCTTTTGCAGAAAAAAGCAAGCTAGCAAGCTCTCCCAATACTTCATTTGATAAAGGACAATTAGCTCAAAATGGACAGCCAGAAATAATTAGAGCAGTATGAAATGGCTTGTTGTGTGGTTGTATTTCTAATATTATATCTATATCTATAATAACTGGGACAGGTGTCACAGTGCAGGCAAGCTCTCCAAATGTTTATGAGACAGTGGAGGATGAAAAGTTGCTGTTTCCCCCCAAATATACCTTTGATCAGTGCAAGGCCTAAGGTAAGCTCATCAGCTAGCTTCTGCATGGAGAATTTTACTCTCTCTTTAGCAAACAGTCTCCTCAGATAAAGTAAACTTTGCACAGAAAACAGGATGTGCTAGACAGAAACTCTGGCTTCAGTATCTTGTAAACCTTTTCTAACAGTCCAAATAGAAACACTGAGCTTTGGATGAAGCTCAGATCACCTAAGTTGGGAGGTCACACAGATTTTTAATAATCAGATATATTATGAATATATAGCAAAGACACATGAATCCTACAGTCCAGCAGGTTGCATTTATATTTACCCACTTCCTTTGCAATAGACAATGCAGCATAAGAAGGCACACCTCATATTCAGATGTGTAGGACTGAAACACACAGTTAAATTATTAGGATCTGTTGATGTTAATAGATGGTGCCAGCCATATGTAGACCGAGTTTGTTACTGGCCCAGGGAGAAGTGACTGCTGTGAGCCCATTTCCTGTGGCTGCCCCTGTGATTTTAACATATGAGAGTGCTGGAGGTGAAATAGTTAAACAAGTTACCCAATCAGAACCCAGGGGGGTGGAGTCAGAGGGACTATAAAACCAGCTCTGGGAGGGGTGGAAGGAGAATTTGTTGGGTGGTTGGTTGGAGTGGGAGTGAATTGGGATAGAGTCTGTGGGTAGGTTGAGTTAGTTTAGCGAAATAAGTTGAGTCAGGAACAGTTAGGAGCTAGGAAGATGAGTAAATATCTGAGAGGTGGTTTAGTGAGTGAGAGCAGGTAGCGGAAGTTATCGGTCGGGATAGGCACCCTATGATTGTAATTGACTGATACCGTTTATGAAACCACATGATTGTTAAACTGCAATAAATAAACAGAAGTTTATGTTCCAATTTAAAGCTGACTGGACTCAGTATTGTCCCAGGTAGGGCCTGGGTGGTGGCAGCGATAAATAAATTGGTGGTACAGGGATCAATAGATGGTGAAACATCCGGGGACCCTGTGTGATCATCACAACCCCCTACTAGTGGGAGCTGCCATATCCTCCCTACCCAGAATGCCCTGCAATGGCACTGTGAGAAAAATAAAATGGCTGACGGCTCCCAGCTGCTGCCAACATCAGTTCAGCTACCAACACTATTGCCATAGATAGCAGCAGAAGAGAAAGAAAAATAAAATATGAAGTTAATAATGAAATGAATGCAACATAAACAAATGAATAAAGAAACAAATGTGATTTTAATTGATGAATTAGGTTGTGGGGGGGATGCCATTTTAAGAAGCATTAATTGTGCATGTTCCTTTTACGGTTAAGGATGCTGTTCTGCTTGGGTCTTTTCTGTGGGCTTCCCACACACATCTGTTTGGTCACTGTCAGAAGAGGATGCTGGACTAAGTGACCTTTGACCTTATCTGGCAGGCTCTTCTTAGGTTCTTATTTGGGGGAATTCTTTGATATTTATGCCTCCTTAGTCCTTGTATCCCAAATGTCCCCCTGTATGGAGTCTTCACAACCACCACAATAAGTAGCAGTAGTTTATAGTTATAATTATTACCATGATATTTATTAGTGTTATTAAATTTATTCATTTTTTTAACCAATGAAGGGTTAAAACCAAAGTAGCTCACATCAAATTAAAAATACGACAAACAGCCAGAGCAATACAGCCATAATTAATACTAAGAGTGTTCATGCCACATGAGGCTTTGGTTTCTTTCTAATCAATTTCTCTTTGGGTTGGCCTCATTCTTCTGCTTTGTTCAGAACACTGGGAAGGAAATTCAGCCAAGCATCGCACAAATGCTCTTTGGTGGTACAAAATACAAACACCCTTTCTCTAGGCTCTTATATAACCTGTTCTGAGTTGGGGATAGTTCTGCAACTTTTGATACTATTCTAGACTAAACAGGCCTTTAAATAAAAAGCCTGCTCATTCCAGATAAGGATCATTTTTTTTTAAAGAAAAGGTTTGTTCACTGATAAAAGTCCAGCAATAAAACAACTGGGAATTCCTCAGGCAAAGAAACCAGTAACATTTTGCAGCAGCTGAGTACTTTCGCCTCATCTCTGTTCTTTTACTGTTTCCAGTTGTCTCCTCCTCTGATTCACCAAACTCTGCAAACACTTACAAGTCATGGCAATAAAATACAATGACAAAAATCAGTGCTTTTTTTCTTTAAAAAAATGTTTAGGGGTACTCTCATTTTCCTACTCATATTGAGATACTGCCCCTCAATGAGGCCAAACTTAGATTCACAAAATGTTTAGGGGTGTGCGTAACCCTGCGTACCCCCCAGGAAAAAAGCACTGTACATAACAAAACAGCAGAACAATGCTGACGACAATGTGATTTTTGCTGCAAAGGGCATTAACTTCTGTTTTTACCATTTTATGTTCCAAGAATTCCTCCATCATTGCTTCATTCCAAGTCATTCTGGGGCAAAAATGATGGCCACCAGTGGAAACTGCTACCAATCCACCCTGTACCCTGGAACAATGAAACATACAGAGCAGCCTGAGAAAATTAAATGGTTGGCTGCTTTTAAAAAGCTGGTACTGAGGACAGAAAATGTGAACTAGCTTTAGATCTCATCTTCCTTTCTGTTCCTTCCACATTTCAATCATTTTCTTATAGTGTTTATATGGGTAAAAAAGAGAGGGAAATGATGGATGATAAGAGGCTGAAAATATATATTTTCTATTTGTCACTTCATAGGAAAAAGCTGAAAATAATTTGAGAGCAAATACATTTTCTCTTTTGTAAAAATAGGAACCTCTACTCTCTGTTTATTACTGTGTGTGTTTTGGAGAGTCTGGAAAATAGATTTGTGATATTTGCACTTCACATTTCGCTCTGCAAAAGGAAAAGTGAATTTTGTCTGCTCGGTGGCATTCATATGAATGAGTGTTCAGAAATTAGCCATATTTTAAAGTGGCCTTATTTCTATTATTTCTCCCATGCTTTTATGGGAACACAATAGTACCAGCATCTATTTAAATATACATCACTTAAGCCAGTAGGCTTCAATTCTGCAAATTGAATTCATCACAGAATTTTAAAAGTGTTACTGCAATCAATCAGACTTTCTTCGAGGATTTGCCTGAGGGTTTATGAATCAAAAGATTCATAGGGTCCTTTGATGAGCACAGTCAATAGGCAGCCCGTGAACAATGTCCAGCTGCTCCCATTCATACTGGAGCTTGCCACCGCTTCCTTGAACAGTTTGTGAGGGTGAGAGTCATCATTGATTCTTACCTAGAGAGCATTCCTCTTTCCTGGGAGGAACGACTGCAAGATAAGAAGCAGTACCTTTCCTAGAAACCAGAATTTGGCTTAAAAGGGAGGCCAGTTGAGAGTTGCATACAGTGGTACCTCAGGTTAAGTACTTAATTCGTTTTGGAGGTCTGTTCTTAACCTGAAACTGTTCTTAACCTGAAGCACCACTTTAGCTAATGGGGCCTCCTGCTGCCGCCGCGCCGCCGGAGCACAATTTCTGTTCTCATCCTGAAGCAAAGTTCTTAACCTGAGCTACTATTTCTGGGTTAGCGGACTCTGTAACCTGAAGCATATGTAACCCGAGGTACCACTGTACTGCTTTTTCTTACAGGTTCATTTCCCACTAGGAAATGAAAGTCCACTCCAAAAATCCCCTTCATCTCCAAGATGGCTCCTCATTTCCTGAAGAACATTAAGATGTAACAATTCCCCATCCTTAATTATTTACTGTTTTATCAAATTGATGGTGTGTATTTTCATACTTTCAAAGCATCACATTCCTAACTCTAGAACTATGTAGAGATAAGATCTCTTTCTGTCCCTGCTTCCCTACTGGAAAGTCATACTCCCTTATTGAAATTCCTTCCACATGGTGGTGGAGGAAGAGCCTTCAGCACTAAAGGGAATGTGTCACAGCACAGGAAGTCTCCCTCACCTTCAGCTACTCATGTGCAGTGGACAATCTCTCCCCCCCCCCCCCCGGGATTCCTGTCATATAATTCTATGAAGTTGAAATAGCCGAAGGGGAAAGCAAGACAAGATTCTGAGACTCACCTTGAGGTGAGGCAGTTGAACCAAGGTGATGTCATCAGAAGAACCAAATTTGTTATCCAGTCCAAATTTAGAAATGAGGCCAAGTAACAAAGTGTGCTCACTTTTACTTAAATTGTGTTGGTGGTGATGGGGACAACACAAGGTCTTGGTGAAGGTACATATATTTGTCTACCGCGCTCTCTGGCAACTGGAACACGGCAACACCAGAATACCATGCACTAAGGAACTGGGAAATGCCATTTTCCCATAGTCTCTGCGTCCTCAATTAAAACAAAAAAGAATGGTCATGACAAGACATTTCCCTATTTATTGGAGCTTTCTGTTTTTCCTCTCACGCTCTTAGGTATTCATGGGAAGTCCATGATATGTCTAGAAAAGGGATGAGGAATCTGTGGCCACCCAGAAGTTGCTGGATTCCACTGGTCCCAGCCAGCATGGCTGATGATCAGGGATTATGGGAGTTGTAGTACAACATCTTGAGGGCCACAAGTTCCTCATCCCTGGGTTTTCTACACAACATCCACATGTGTGAGCAGGGCTGCCGATAGATTGGAAGGAACAGTTGGGTTTGCGGTAGGGGGAAGCATAGCCAGCTTCCATTAAAAGTAAGTTCCTATATGCTTTAGATCAAAATATATAAGCTGAAATAGGAAAGACACCCCACTCCAATTTCCGTGATTTTTCCTGGTTGGTAGTCCTCATTTTAGAGGGTTTTAACCAATGGGTGAAGTTTAGAACTGTGATTGTCAAGTAACCTGTTTGGACACCACAAGGCAGAGCTAGGAATTTGAGAACTGCTTTTCCCTTATTCTCTCTCATTGCTGCTCATACATTGCATATAATGGTGCGCGCATACATATTACATGTGTGAGTTTAGGGCTTTGACATGTGGCTGCCCCCATCCACTGTTCTCTGCTTTGTGTCTTTGTGTCATTATATTATATTGGTCTGTTGTGCTTTCCTCTCTTTTAAAACTGCATCTGTTCCCAGATAGCTGAAAATATTTTATTCTTTCAAAACAAAAATTGTGTATCACCTTCTATTTCCCTTGGTAGTAGCTAATGTCTACTGGCTTTCTTAGGAAGGTACCATCTGCTTGAGCTGCACAGTCTTTAATTAGCCTGAAGATGCCTAATGAAGTCTCATTTTTTGTTGTTGTTATGCAGTGATGAGACCAAACAGAGCGGCTTCTAAACAAGAGATAGGCTTCACATATCACTTGAAGATTTACCTTCAGATAAATCTTTGAATGTTTACTTAGGGCTGGTCCTGTCATTTACAGGGTGAAGGAGCTGCCTCATGTGGCAGATGCCAGGATTGAAATTACATTAGTCCCCTGAGCTAGCTTGATGCCAACAGGTACTGAAGATGCGTCATGCTCCATACTGTCCTGTCACCAGAGTTGAAGAGGTAATATTCAGCGGGTGGTGCTGTGGTCTAAACCACTGAGCCTCTTGGGCTTGCCAACCAGGTCGGAGGTTCAAATCCCTGTGATGGGGTGAGCTCCCGTTGCTTTGTCCCAGCTCCTGCCAACCTAGCAGTTCGAAAGCACGCCAGTGTAAGCCCGCTCACCCTTTTGCATGTGGTGCCATTGCGGGACAGAGGAGGCTTCACTGGGGCCCCGATGGAGGAATTCAACTTGACTGGGCCCTTCCTATGCAGATCCTATGCCTGCACCCTGCTTTGGCATTGGGCCAATCCTTTGTTTTGGATAGAGGGGAGGTTTTAGTCTCTGCCTGCCCCTCCAAACGCTGCATATCCTATTAAAGGGATCCGGGGGGAGTGGCCATGTCCATGTGCCCTGGTGGGGCCAGAGCCGAAGGCACTACCCCAGACAGTGCTCCCTGTGGGGGTCACCCTGCTAGATGTAAGTCTTAGGAACCCCCACCTGGATTGACCATGCATCACGGGCGGGCCGGAAGTATTTTGATTGCCCCATGCTGAAGCCAAACCTCTTTAATCTGTATTCAATAAAGTTGTAGCCTATTTTGACCCAAAACCAGTCTCTTTGGTCTCTCATTATACGGGTTGGGGATGGGAAGTCTGATGCCTGGTCCTGCAAGTAGATAAATAGGTACCGCTGTGGCGGGAAGGTAAATGGCATTTCCGTGTGCTCTGGCTTCCATCACCGTTGCACCAGAAGCGGTTTAGTCATACTGGCCACACGACCCAGAAAGCTGTCTGTGGACAAACGCCGGCTCCCTTGGCCTGAAAGCGAGATGAGCCCCGCAACCCCATAGTTGCCTTTGACTGGACTTAACCCTCCAGGGGTCCTTTATCTTTACCTTTTTACCTATTCAGCTCCTAGAGGCCAAGGTCCCTTTGGTTCCCCCAATAAAATATTTGAGGGCCGTCCCCCAAGGTTGATGGACTTTGCCATTGAGGGTGTCTGTGCACTATGTCATGTGAACCTGACTGAAGACCCCTGGCAGGAGTCTTCAGCCAGATACAACACTGTGGCCACACCCCCTTGCATGCCCAGGATTGGTTCATTCAAATGGGCAGCCTCCCAGCATCCCACATGGCTGTCCTGCAACAGCTGTGCAGGGCAGAGCAATGGCCCCCAGCTCAGCCAAGGACACACCAGGCTCCAAACCGCCACTCTCTGGCAGCGGATGGTAAGCAACAATTCTTCTGCAAGATCCCTGCAAATCTTTACAAAAACTAGCTGCAAGTTTATGCCACCTTGGGGGAAATGTTCATTTTACTTGTAAATCTGCTTATTGGAGAGACAAGTCTGTTTTGAAGCTCCAGTTTGATCATTCGGAACTAGTGAATACATCTGTTCACTTGCAGATAAAGGGCAAGATGGTCTGATGAATCCAGTAAAATCAATTTTTTTTTTTTGCCGCAATATTGCAGATGCATTCATCCTTAAAGCATGTAGCTTATCTTCTAATTGGAACTGGGATTTATTTATTTATTTATTTATTTATTTATTTATTTATTTATCTTACTGGTGATCCATTAGCTAGCATATTTTTAGTGATAGAAGTGCCTTCTAATCCTTACCACAGTTTCTTGCTTCTCTTCTCCTTCTCTGTTTCAACATGATCTCTGGACATTTCTTTCTATTCCAAATTATTTCACCCAGCTTATTGTTTTATTGATATTCCAACTGGATCTACGTGGGCCCAATGGGGGCAAGCCAAAGGAACACAGTAAGATGCCTTAAACTGAGTCAGACCATTAGTCTATTCAGCTCAGTGTTGCCTACACTGACTGGCAGCTGCTCTCCTGGGTTTCAGATGAAAGACATTGTGAGTCCTACCTGGAGTTCAGCATCCTTCTGCATGCAAAGCTGATGTTCTGCCACTGAGCTACAGCCATGCTTTCTCTCCCAAGAATGACCCTGAGGACAATATATTGTCATGACACAGCACAACAAAACATGGGTCTCCAAACAAAGCGAGTTCAGCAAGTGTTAAAACAAATACAGTTTATCCTGACCTCTCCAAATGCCATTTATCACAAGGTTTTAGGCACAGTTTTGCCGAAAATGTTACTGCAGAGTAAGGGCTGACAAAATGTAACATTTGCCTTCACGAAATAATAATAATGTGTGCATTTCTTAGATTGATCAGAGTTACAACAACGGGGCAGAATTTGCTTCCCCTTTCTGAGCCACTTTGCATATTTATTTATTTCACCAACAATGGTACAATAATGTTCACAATATAACATGAAAATAGCTATGTGCCTGTTTTGCTCTGCATAACAAGCATCAATAAGCCAACAGAATGGTGAAATGCAAACCCATTTCTCCTAAGTGCTCATCATCCCGTTATATTTCCCTTTCTCATCTTCACCATGGCATTGTACATCAGGAGTCTACATCACTGGTGCTGTTGCAATGCGGGGTGGGGGGGAGTAGATTCAAATGATACCCTCCCATTTGTGGAAAGAACCCATGAGGGTTTTTGCAGGGCCTCACAGGCCAGCCCTGCCTTCTGCTGCAGGCATGTGCTCTGGTTATGTCTGCTCCCACCCACAAGTTCAATCGGTCCTTGATGCGCTGATGTCCTTCATGCAAGAGGAGACACCTCCCATATGGAAGAGCAAGCTACTAGAGACAGATACATTAGCATTAGGCACAGATACATTAGCATGCTACTAGAGTTTCTTTCACATGCCAACAGAACATGTGGGCAGCAGGGAGGTGTCCCCTCTGCATGTGGCAGGGTGCAGCACAAGCCCATGCAGCCCCACAGGTCTGTTCGCAGGTTTTCTCAATGCATGTGTGGGGCATAATCTGAACTTTGGGTGTGGGTTTGGACATCATCAGTATGAGAAAGCAAAGAGGGTAAGCGAAAAATAAAAATCCCTCTTAAATGTGGATTACAAAATATTTGCAGACATTTTAGCAAGGAGACTTAAAAAAGTGTTAAATGAAGTAATTCACAAGGACCAGGCAGGCTTTCTCCCAGGTAGACAGTTGTTTGCTAACACAAGGAATATTATAGACATTTTGGAACTTTTGCAAACAAACATTAATACAAGAGCCGTGCTAATCTTTATAGACGCGGAGAAGGCCTTTGACAATATTTCTTGGAAATTCATGAAGAAAAATTTGGAAGGGATGGGAGTGGGTCGGGGGTTCGAAAATGGGATAGATGCAATCTATTCAGAACAAAAGGCTAAATTGATAGTTAACAATGTGGTTACAGAAGAGTTTAAAATTGAGAAAGGGACACGACAAGGCTGCCCTATTTCCCCATTGTTATTTATTTCAGTCCTGGAGGTGCTCTTGAATATGATTAGAGGAGACCAGTTGGTTAAAGGAATTCAGGTCGGAGCGAAACAGTACAAACTTAAAGCTTTTGCAGATGACCTAGTTTTGACTTTACAGGAGCCAGAACCCAGTACGAAAAGAGTACTACAATTAATCCAAGAGTTTGGTCGGGTGGCGGGATTTAAACTGAATAAGCAGAAAACTAAGGTATTGGGGAAAAACTTGACAGTTACAGAGTCAGAAAGGTTTCAGAAAGAGACAGAGTTAAACGTGGTTATAAAAGTAAAGTACCTAGGGGTAAACATAACAGCAAAAAACCTGAGTCTTTTTAAGGACAATTATGAGAAATGCTGGTCAGAAATTAAGAGAGACTTAGAAAGTTGGTCAAGACTGAAACTTTCCTTGTTAGGCCGAATCGCTGCTATAAAGATGAATGTATTGCCAAAAATGCTGTTTTTGTTTCAAACTTTGCAGATTGTGGACAAAATGGAATGTTTTCGGAAGTGGCAGAGAGATATCTCTAAATTTGCCTGGCAGGGCAAAAAGCCCAGAAATAAGTTTAAGATACTAACTGATGCGAAGGAAAGAGGGGGCTTTGCCCTGCCAGACTTAAGGCTGTACTATGAATCAGCAGCTTTCTGCTGGTTGAAAGATTGGCTGCTTCTTGAAAACACTGATGTTTTAGATTTGGAAGGATTTAACAGTGCTTTTGGATGGCATGCATATTTGTGGTATGACAAGGTTAAAATTCATAAGACTTTCAAGAACCATATTGTCAGAAAAGCAGTGTTTAATGTCTGGACAAAATACAAAGACTTATTGGAAAGTAAAACTCCAAGGTGGCTTTCACCATTGGAAGCTAAGGCCCGGAAAAGACTCAATATGGAGGCCAAATGGCCGAAGTATTGGGAAATTTTAGAAAAAGATGGAGATAATTGGAAGTTGCAGAGTCAGGAGAAAATGAAAGACAAAGTGCGAGACTGGTTGCATTACGCTCAGATTAAAGAAGTTTTTAAACTTGACAAAAAGTTAGGATTCCAGGTGGAAAAATCGAAGTTAGAAACTGAACTACTAGAGCCCAAGACTAAGGTACTTTCTAGAATGTATAACTTGCTGTTAAAATGGAATACACAAGATGAAACGGTCAAATCGGCTATGATAAAGTGGGCACAGGACATTGGTCATAACATCATGTTTGAGGACTGGGAGAGGTTGTGGACTACTGGGTTGAATTTTACTGCATGTAATGCTTTGAGAGAAAATGTTATGAAAATAATATACAGATGGTATATGACCCCAGTCAAACTTGCAAAAATATACTACTTGTCTGACAACAAATGTTGGAAGTGTAAGGAAAGTGAAGGAACATTCTTTCACCTCTGGTGGACCTGCCCTAGAGTGAAGGCTTTCTGGGAAATGATATATAATGAGCTGAAAAAGGTATTTAAGTATACCTTCCCTAAGAAACCAGAGGCCTTCCTTTTGGGTATTGTCGGCCAGAAGGTGCTAAAGAAGGACCGAACATTTTTTATGTACGCAACAACAGCAGCAAGGATACTCATCGCCAAGCATTGGAAAACCCAAGATCTACCCACGCTGGAAGAATGGCAGATGCAACTGACAGACTATATGGAATTGGCTGAAATGACCGGCAGAATCCGAGACCTGGGAGAAGAGACGTTGGAAGAAGACTGGAAGAAATTTAAGATCTATCTACAAAAATATTGTAAATTATATGAATGTTAAGGAGGATGCTAGAATGTAAACAATTGGGCACCATTGAGATAGAGGAAGTGATATATGAAGATAAGTTAAATTTAAGAAAAGACAAATTTTTGGAAAATTTTTAAGTTATATTTAATTCTTTAAGATTTGAATAAAGGATATTAAAAATTAGAGATATAATATTGGAAAATAAGAATCGAAATAAGGGGATAAATTTGCTGGAAAAATTTCTTGGCTAGGAACGCAGGAGCGGGTGATGTGAGGGAGTCCAAAGAAGTTAAGAAGATTATGTTAAAAGACATGCTATATGGTATTGTTTATTGGAATTGTAACTAAATTAAAAAATTGCTAATAAATATATTATTAAAAAAAAGAAAAATACGGTACTTCTGACCATGGATTATACTGCTGCTGCTGCTGGCCTACCCTGTACTATAAGATGATAGAATATTACAATCAGCAATAATAATAATAATAATAATAATAATAATAATAATACTACAATTAGAAGCTAAGATTTGATATGGAATGCATGTAATAAATAAATGCACAATACATTGCTACGACTCCATTTCAGCCATTTTTGACCAGCAGGCTTCCATATCATCTTTCCCAAAGCCTCTCCTGCTCTTTTCTATTATGAGATGTGACAGCAAGCCAACAAAGTGTTCTTTTGTTGTTTCCTTTGCAATGTCTCTGTATGAAGTTAGCAATTAACGGGTCTATAAACACCCAACCAGAGATGCAGTTATTGAACAAACTTAATGGAATGTCAGTAAATATAACAAATAGGTGGAAGGAAGTCAATGGACAGTCACCACCACGACTGTAACAAAAGGATGAACCTTTATTTAATGGGAATCCAAACAAATGACCTTGCCTTTTTATTGTTCGCCTGGATAAATAATAAAACCAAACAAGTGAAATGAGCTCTTAAATTTAGGCTAAACAAAATGAAGCCATAGCATTATGGGTTACAACTTTGATCTTACCAAGCCTTCTCTAAGATGTGCATCAGGAACAGCAATCACACTGCAAGTTAATCTGAATCTCAATAAAGGCACAGTATATGTTGTTACATAGTTTAAAGTCATATTGAGTATGCCAAATCTACATCAGGTTGAAATTGCATTGGCACCAATGACAGCTTTCTTCCCCATGCAAGTAGCAGTTTGAGAGGAGCAATTTTTGTCAGGACCTAGAAGGAGAAGGGAGGGTTACACTCCCCCTCTGCTCCTGCTGTTATTTGCATTTTTAAAACAGTGTGTTAAATGCAAAACTTTATTTAATGTCATGTCCAGTTTGGCCCTCATTTATTTTGGTTTCTCTGTTTCTCATTATTCCAATCTTAAATTTAATTCTCTACATTTCTTAAGAATCCTCATGAAAATTTGTCATTATTTTACTGCAAATTTATCCTGAGATATACATTTTTCTGTAACTCTGATGAATATACACATTTTTTTGCCAACTATTTCCCTTAATTAACACACTTTATTATGCTATTTTCACTCATTTCACTCATACATGCACTTTTGTACACTTTTTTTAGTTGGAGAATTGCATCGCAAAATCTGGAGAAGTGTGAATCCAGAAGGATAATTGTGTTATTGTTCACATATTGGTTCAAAAAGTGCAAGCTAGACCGTTTCGCATTATAACACAAACAAAATCAGATTTCTCCCCACCCCCTACCCTGCACATCTCTAGCTGGAATTGAGAAATGCTATACATTATACAGCGCAGAATTTTTGTGATCTACAAAAAGTAGCATGAGCTCTCAGGAAAATCCCTGGAGGAAACTGTCTTGGATGTTTCAACAACAGCATCAAAGGAGATGCTGTTGGCAAACTTATGGTTAGCCTGGGAGCATTGTGTTGAAATTAGGGACTTTGCAGTATTGCAGGAGAAACTGGCAAACTCACCTTTAGCCTCTTGCAGCAGGCAGAGAACAAAGCAGTGCTGGAAGCTATTTCCTCTTCACCATTCTTGAAGACAGACAGACAGACAGACAGACAGACAGACAGACAGGCGGGCACACACACACACACACAGAGAGAGAGAGAGAGAGAGAGAGAGAGAGATGGTTAAAATTTTCCCAGCAATGTATGGAATCTTCAGTTAAAGTGAATAGAAAGGAATGTAACTATAGCCCTGGCTCTGTTTCAGACCTCAAAACCATGCATTTCTCTTTGTAATCCTTAGAAGTCCAGACCAACAGTTTTGGGGGCATGTTTTCAGTTCATGACCAGCATCTCTAAAGGAGCAGAGTCCTTCATTGTTATTCTCTTTCTCCTCCAACAGTTAGAAAGCACCTGTAAATGCTTCACAATCCAGGCTGAGCCGCTTTCTAATACCTGTTTTATGAACATAGGCAGGTGTGAATAAATCAAATGATCCTGAACCTATTGGCTCCATTTGTGACATTAAGTGGCAATTTGCATAATGGTGCTGTCAATCAAAAGTGAGAAGCAGCTAGGAATTTCCCCTCACCCTAATCCCATAGAATTAGGAGTATTTTCCCTCACTTGGTAACTTTTATCCCTGCCATGTGAGTTGTCTGAAATATTTTTCTCAAATGCATGAAGTTTGTTTTGAATTGCATGCATTGCCAGTGTGAGTCTTTCTCAGCCACCCACTCTTAATCACTGAACTAAAGAAGCTTTAAGGTTTAAGAATAGCATACCTTCCAAGTGCCCATTTTTGGTGCCATGATCTCGTGTACTTTTGCACTGCACTCTTGCCTGGAAAAAGTGCTTGGGGGGGGATTATCTTGCAAGTTTTGGGGCACCATGCAAGACCTTATCCACCACCCCAAAATCACTTTTTCGGGGCAAGTAAGAGGCACAGGTCACGTTACTCGCCCAAAAGTGCATCCTGGAAGACATGCAGCCCAGTTTTGCACCAGAAAAAATGGGAAGGTATGGAATAGGCATGTCACTACCATGTTTTCCAAGACCCATTGCACATTTCTCGTTACACATCATCAAGTTTTGATAAACCTAAGTAAAGAAAGCAATGTCATTACATTGGAAAGTATTTGCACCAATACACTGGATCAATACTTGAGACCCAACCCCACTTACAAAGGACCTTTCCTAGACCAATGGCCTGTGCCAGCACTGTGGGCCTCAATGGGCAAAGTGATGGAGCTGCAGGGTGAAAGAGAAATTATTAGCACAATCCTGAGTCTCTCAACTATTTCTCTGCAAAGTGATGTAAGTGGAAGTATAAACTGACCACAGCAACAAATGCCTTCTTGCTTACTGATTCTTTCCATCCTTTTCATGTAAGCCTCCCTTTGATGTCTTGATGATCCAGTCGAGATCCCACTTCCAGTATCCTCAAGATACGATCAGGAAAAGAAGTCCAATCATTTCACTGGGTTCATAAAATGGAGAATGTTTTTCTGCTTCAGTGTCTCATGACAGTGCTGGACAGGCAAATGTGGGCAGAGCAATGAATGTGGATTGTGCCTCAGTACAGTAGGGCAGTTTCTATGCACTAACACACTGCTTTCTATCTAGAAAAGCAAGGGCTATAATCAGGTTTGAAAGACACATGACATCCAGGTAAGAACATTTGGCAAAGCAGGGCCAATGAGAAATGTGGCCTGAGGAGAGGGGGTGTGGGCTGAGGAGAGCCCTGAGGTCCTGACAGAGAGGCCTGGCTGATTGAATGCAGCCCCAGGCCATTGCAGTAATGGGAAAGACAAGGAGTGGAGCATACAGAAAACTTCCTGTCCTCTTTTGAACATTCTTGCTTCCCTTTGCTTTACTAGAGGAATGGGACCTGGCAAGAAATTGTCCAAGCAAGTCCTTCTGTGGCTCAGTTCCTCATTTGACTCATCAGGGCCAAGTGTGTGTGTGCTTTAACAGTCATCTTCATTGGGGTATAACAAAATACATGTTGGCTTTTCATGACATCAGCAAAACATTCATCCATTGGGTAACAGAAAGAATGAGCAGATTTGCAACCACCAACAGGTGCATATGGTGGAGCAGCCAACCCCCCCACCCCCGCAAAATGCCGAGGCACGCATATTCCAGCTCAGATATTTCACAACATGGCCAGGAAAATGATACAACCAGGCCAACCGTTTGTTAGCTAAAATCCTATCCAGTGACTTCTCAGCTGTGTGCCCCAGATAAGTAAGAGAAACACTATTTGAAATTAATCCAAAAGAATGTCTTTGTACTACTGATTTTGCTTTTCCATACCTCTAGCCAAGTTTCTATGCACTAAGAACTGGGACTCTTGGAGCCAAAACCTTTCCCCCCAGATAGAAGCTTGAGCTGCTCTCAGATGAATTTTTAATACAGCTGCCTCTGAAATATTCCAAAACAGCAATCCTAACAAAAAAAATTGGTTCCCAGATCTCAGCATGACTGACCACTTACCATTTCATTCTCTTCATGTTTAAGAGATGAATGCTTATTATGACAGCTGGCCCCTTGGACAATAAAATAAAATAAAATAAAAAATGGAACAATGTAGAAGACCAAGAATCACACAAAGCTATTCTAAAGGCCCTACGATAGAGGTGGGCACCCTGTGGCCCTCCAAATTGTGCTGGACTACAACGTTCATAATCCCTGGCC
Source organism: Podarcis gaigeae (assembly GCF_964106915.1). Taxonomy (NCBI): domain Eukaryota; kingdom Metazoa; phylum Chordata; class Lepidosauria; order Squamata; family Lacertidae; genus Podarcis; species Podarcis gaigeae. Next base: position 23,720,329 of record NC_139688.1, read on the forward strand.
CTTAGTCATTTTGGTTGGAGCTGATGGGAATTGGAGTCCAGTAACATTTGGAGGTACGCCAGTACCCCCCCAACGTACCCTAAATTCTCTTAGGCCTCTATTGTATACATCAGGCATTGCTACGGCCTTCTTCCTAATAGGGTTCCTGCCTGGCAATTGTAACTCCTCTGAGGGAACTTTGTTTTACTCAGGGACAATGAATTACTAACTGAATACCGTGTTCTAGGTACAGCTCTGATGAGACCTTATCCTATTTCCCTGTTTCCTTATCTGATATTAGGATAGAGTTCTCTGGTTTGGATGTAATGGGAAACTCTAGCTTAATGCAGTTTGGGATTGTCATGCCTAAGTCAATGTTATGATGGAAGAAAAAGGGGGAAGAAGCAAGGGATGAATCATAGGACTCAGCTATACAGCTGCAACCAAAGCAGTATAAATGTTATGAAACCTTAGATGGTTGTCTGAGTATGACCATTGTGCTTTTTGGATATGGTGGATGCATGAGGATGAAGGAGAAACAAAAGGGTACCTGCTTGACGAGGTGCAATCTCTGTGTCTTCTACCTATGAGTGTTGAAACATTTTGCAGATGTGAAGAATGGAAATGTTTGTATGCACATCACGTTGGTGTCCTGTTCTCTATTACTTTCCTCTTTCTTAAGTTCAGCAATTGTGTACATAGAAGCAAAATTATTTTCTATTTAACTACCGTCTGCTCTACCATGATTATTTGTGAGATAATATATTTGCCTTCTGCCACATAATAAAAATTGAGGTTTATTTTTAGGCAGGATGCAATTATGTTCCATCACCTCTCATGCCCTGTTTCCTATCTAATCAAAGATTATCCCTAACCTGACTGAAAAAGGGGGTTCTGCTTTCCTCCTGCATTTTTATTGTGGGATGCTGAACCAATAACTATTTGACAGTGCAGAGGATTCTGGGGCATCCCAGCTCTTCTGCCACCAGAGCCATGCTCCCTAGTAGTAGCAACCCACAGAAGTCGAAGGAGCTGACTCAGCAATACTGGATTCCCTCTGAAGCAACCCCATCCAGATTCTAGGGGTGCCCACAATGCTCATATATAAAGATTGCTTTTATAATTGAGTTAAATCAGCAAGTTCTAGCAAGCCAATCTTGGGGACCTACAGAGCAATATTTCAACACCTGTAAGGAGGGGTTTGACACTGTATTTGAAAGAGAATTTCAATTAAATATTTGGAGGTTAAGACAACAATAAATAGCAGGAACTCTTTATGGTTTGAATAATTCCAAATTCGTTCTGAACTTTCTAAAATTTCAATCAAATCAGAGAAATGGGAGATTTTAAATAATACTAAAACAGATTAACACAGATTAGTGAAAATATATCTTTTGTTGTTGAACTGCAACATGGAACCAGAGTAGGTTAGATGCTAAATGAGCTCAGAACACTGGAAAAAAAATATACTAGTGGAAGTTTGGGAGAAGTTATGAACAACTGCACATACGTTTTTCCTGAATTCAAGGATAAGAGGAAATTGTTATAAAATAAATGCAGGTGGTATAGTATTTATTAACAACTGGCAACATCTTACACGCAGGCAAACAGAGAGCGACAACTGTTCCAACGATGAAAAAAGGGTATAATAAAATATGGGATTATGCAGTAATGGTAAAATTAACATATTATATAAGGTTTAAGGAATATAATTGCATAAAAAATACTTTTATGAACTGGAACATATTTTTGGGGGGGAGGGGGGGTTATTGCAAGTTACATGGAGAATTTCCAAGAGTTAGTTACAGATTTTCAATGTTCTGATGAGGAGGAAAATTAAAGAGTATCTGTATTTTGTTTCTCTTTTCTTTTTTGTTGGTACAGTAGGGGAAATTATTTCATTATTCAGTATACAAAATACAAGTTGGAGAAAACTTTCTTCTTGCTGTTCTATCTCATTTAAGAAAGGTAACACCCACACCATAAAGTCCTCTTATACCACACAACAGTCATGGCTTTCCCCAACCCATGATCTCTCTTTCTCTCTTTAATGTTTAGACTGATAAGCCAGTACAGCTTAGTACAATGTCTAATGTTTAGACAGTGGTACCTCGAATTACAAATTCCTCGGGTTACAAATGCTTCAGGTTACAAACTCCGCTAACCTGGAAGAGTTACCTTGAGTTGAGAACTTTGCCCTAGGATGAGAACGGAAATTGTGTGCCGGTAGTGCAGCAGCAGCAAGAGGCCCCATTAGCAAAAGCACGCCTCTAGTTAAGAACAGTTTCAGGTTAAGAACAGACCTCTGGAATGAATTAAGTTTGTAACTAGAGGTACCACTGTACAGGGATAGTCTGGCAAGCCAGAGATCCCTTACTTTGTCTAAACCCATGCAAATCCATTGCAGCAAGCTAAATTGCAACAAAATTTATAACAAAAACTCCTTGCATTGGAAATCACAATGATTTAATATAGCTCATAAGCCTTTTCAAGTTTGGATGGGACTGTAATTTTTTTCTTCTTCAAATTTAACTACTAAACTAACATGATATAACTTTGTCGCCTTTATAACAACATTAACCTGCCAAATTGGAGTAAAAGCTTTGTAGCTAGAAGAGAGCCTCTGTTATGAAGGTCAGTGACAGCAATCAAGAATGCAACCTTATATATTAAAAACAATGCGTAACTTAGAAAATGAACATATCAATCACCCTGCGGCACTACATAAAAGTGCCCAATCAAATTAAAATGTAAAGTGATGGCAGAGTAAGGGGACTTGAATGTGCTGCAGAGCTAAAGTGGAAAGTGGAAAGACACACAGCCAGGTAAATGCAGGATTTGGGCATCCTCTGCCTGCATCATAGCCCTAATGCTGGAAAAAGTGAGGGCAGCTGCAGGAATGACTCAAAGGGTGAGTGGAAAGTGCTTAACTCTTCAATTGCTTGCCGATTATTTTCTACAACCCTTACTCCAAGCTGCCTTTTAACTCTCTTTACCAGCTGGGACCCCAAGAACAGAAATAAGCTCACGTGACAAGAAAAGGGTCACCGGATAATTGCTTCAGAGAACGAGTGGATGGGGAAAGGAAGGTTTAACACAGGCATAGGCAAACTCGGCCCTCCAGATGTTTTTGGGACTACAACTCCCATCATCCCTGACCACTGGTCCTGTTAGCTAGGGATGATGGGAGTTGTAGTCCCAAAAAACATCTGGAGGGCCGAGTTTGCCTATGCCTGGTTTAACATTTCCCTCTAGCTTTTCACATTATTTCTCTCTTGTGAATGACTTCCAGCACCTATGGTTCTGTTATGCCAACAAGTATGGATATGGGAAACCATGTTTTCTGGGGTAAGGTGTAGTTCCACCCTTAATTGAAACAAGCAGTGGGAATGCATTTGGAGAAGAATTCCATTGGGTGGCGAAGTATTTTCTGGCTTTTATTAGCAACAGACTCCTTCCAAGTCTGTGCAGCTCAATCAGTCAATCATTATCGACTTTCATATGGCATATTCTTAATGGGCATGTGGGATGTGCAATAAAAAGATGGAGCATGGAGTGCAGCTGTTCAGGATTCCAGACAGTGCATTCTGCTTCCTCTTAGGGATGGGTGAGTCTGTCAGTTTCCGTGTGTCCTAGTTTCTCATTTTTCCAGTCTTAAATTCAGATCTCCACATCAGTCACAGTCGATATTGTTTTCTGAGGTCCTCATTCTTGTATGTTAATTTCATGAGGATCTGCATTTATACCTTTCAAAGGCAGATGCATTTTTTTTGTAGACATTATTTGACTTGGCTTGAGAACAGCACTGTACAAATTTTTAAGGATGGTTGTATCTTAGTTCCCTTATTGTTTCAGAAGGCAGGGCAGGTTCATCCTTAAATGTGAACTGAATCTAAATTCTCCCTTATCCCTCCTCCCCCTCAGGGTAGGCAGAAAACAGATAAGGATCTACAGGTGAATCTCTGGATTGGACAGGGTTTCTGACTTCCAGTTGTTTTGCAGTAACAACAATTGCCCCTCCCTTCTAAATAAAAGCCCTGGATCAAAGGAAACTTGGGGGAAATCAAGAAGTGGATTTTCATCTAAAAGGCTACGAATGCTGATAGAGGAGGTCACCACCAGAGGGTGGGCCTTCTCATTGACAGCACCCCAACTATGGAACTCCCTCTCTGTAGAGATCAAGTTGTCTCCTAAATTATGTTCATTCAAGCAGCATCTTAAGACCGATTTGTTCTGGCAGGCCACCTGAACAGAACAGGAGTCGACACCATTTGCAATAGTTGTCTGTACCCATTGGACTTCAAATTGCTTTTGTATGTTTTTTATTGTTGGTGTTTTGTTGTTAGGCACTTTGGGATGTTTCATGGGAAGTAATTAATAAATTAAATGGGAGAACAGAGTTCAAATCTCTACTCAGCCATGAAGCCCACTTGGTGACCTGGAAACAAGCTCTCAGCCTCACCTACCTCATAGAGTTATAGGAAAGATATAGTGGTGAGCATGAGAAAGCATGTATGCCATTCTGAGCTCCTTAGAGAAAATGCAGAATATCAATGCAATAATAAATGAAAGAAATTCCTGAGATGAGCATCTGCTTAGAATTACTATGTTCCTAAATTCTAAGTATATGTTTTCCTCCTGTGCTACTATTTTGTACTTGGCTCCTGTTATTGTATGCTAGGCTTCCAGTAAATGACAGAGTAAATCCTGTCAGCCTTATTTCTGCCATTTCCTGATGTAAAGGCTTAGACCCATACCAGGATTCTGGGTGTGTCAGATCTGAGACACAGAGTAGCATCTGCTGGTAACGTGGGCATAACTGTACAGTGGTACCTCTGGTTACGAACTTAATTCATTCTGGAGGTCTGTTCTTAACCTGAAACTGTTCTTAACCTGAGGTACCACTTTTGCTAATGGGGCCTCCCGCTGCCGCTTCACAATTTCTGTTCTCATCCCAGGGCAAAGTTCTTAACCCGAGATACTACTTCTGGGTTACCGGAGTCTGTAACCCGAAGTGTTTGTAACCCGAGGTACCACTGTATATAACACCAACCTATATTTTATTATCCTAAAGTTGATCAAGCATAAAGTAACTAATTGGCTGCTTCAGAACTAAAATTAAGCTACACATTTCAAACAGCAAAAATCACAAATTCAGAGATCATGAAAGAACATTTAAAAGACTTAGGAAAATGTTTGCAATGCTGAGTATATCGTGGCATTTATTCTTTGACTGACTGGAAGTTTTTTAAAAATAAATCCTTTTATTGGCTTTAGATTCATTTTTAATGCCATGTATTCCCTTTCTGCAAAAATGAAAAACATACATCAATGCTTAGTTGATCATAAATAATAGAAAATGAAGTTTGGAACAAGCATTTAAAACTCCAGGTATCGATGTAATACTATTACTGCTTTAGCATTTGAAGCAGAATCTAACAATAGAAACATATAATGTGAAACCATTGATGAAACAGATTATATTATTGGCCTTAAGTTCATTGTTTGGTTTTTCTTCAGAAATGCATCAGTTTCATCAGCACACAAGAGCATCTCTAGAGTGAAAAAAAGATCCCATGGGCATGTGGAAGCTATTAGGTGTATAAAAACAGTTATGTGCACTTGTGCATTTTGTTTTGGCAAGAGAACTTCATCTTCAGAACTGGAGGCTAACTCAACAGCCTCTACATTTTAAGCATTTTTGTTGACATTAGTTGAAGAAACACTTTATCAAAATTTATCAAAATACAAGTGTCAAGTACAGTGGTACCTCGGGTTAAGTACTTAATTCATTGCGGTGGTCCATTCTTAACCTGAAACTGTTCTTAACCTGAAGCACCACTTTAGCTAATGGGGCCTCCCGCTGCTGCTGCACCGCCGGAGCACGATTTCTGTTCTCACCCTGAAGCAAAGTTCTTAACCTGAAGCACTATTTCTGGGTTAGCGGAGTCTGTAACCTGAAGCGTAACCCGAGGTACCACTGTACCAGCTCCCAAAGGCTATGGGCTTAACAAGACAATGAGAGACATCAGGCAATGTGGTGTGGTTGTCCTTGTTCCAGTCTTATGGGCTAGGGGAAATTGCTGAGAGTCCATGGATCAAGGATAGGAATATGACAGCTGGCTTTTCAGAGTCCAACAAGTGATTACCCCTTCTCAGTCAATTATATGGTTCTCCATATCATCTGAGAAAAAATGCATCGGGGATTCTTCTTGGGGATTCTTCTTCTCTTATACCTAATCAGAAATTTAGAAGAATCCATATCTCACAACTCAAGCACTGCCACCTATGTGGATAAGGCATCAACCAAAACACTGTTGATGGTTTCTCTAAAGCCTTATATGCCAGCATCTCCTTCCTCTATCTTTCTTCAGTTTGCAGATGTGGGGTACAAAAGATAGTGGGAGATGTAGTGTTGTATAAATTTCAAACTATAAAGGTAGTGGCTTAGGCTCCTGAAATCTTAGGACTGAAGTTTTTCATTCTGTTTACACCCTGCCTTTCTGGTCAGATGGGCATTCTAGTGATTCATGGCATTCTAAAATTCTAAACGGGTACAGCGATTTAAAGCAAGATAATTAACCATGCTAAAATGGTTCATTGCTGAATAATTTGTGTCAATCTCTTGCACAATGCAGAACATGCCCAGATATCATATGCTCTTAGGAAGGGTGACATAACTCTGAACTGCTTGTGGCATTTTGTGACCTTAAAATATAAATATTTACTTCTTCGGAGGCTAAGTTCTCCACTGCTGGGCTACTAAATGTAGAAATACTTCTGTGTGTTCTTTAAGAGCCATAAACCAGCAAAACACTCTCTCATCTTGATAAAGTGCCTTTCCAATTTGTGCATTTCCTCCCTTCATTTCTTTTTTTTAAAAAAAATTAGGAGGCTTCACACCTCTGCTTTCCAGGCCAGGAGCATACGTCCTCCACCCCAATTTTAAAAGTATCCTCCCGCAGCAAAGCTTCTTTCCCACACATACACATGGCCAGCACACTGTCTCCCAGTAACTGATTGTAGCAACTTCTTACACCTGCAGATATCATGTGAGCAGCATAATGTGTGAATGCACCTCAAGCGAGCACCTCAGCTGAACTAGTTCAACTGAAACTTGAGGACAAGAAAATTTTGCACCCACTTCCCGGATCACACTTCTTGCCCATGGAAATACAAGGCAGAGGCCAGCTGCACAGTGTTATGTGGGATCTTAATTGGCTAGAATTGCACAAGGAGGCCCAGGTGCACATAGAGAGAATTATGTTGCCATAGATGAATAAATCATGTGCATTGTAAGCAATGGCCATTTTGCACAGAGAACAATTTGCGACCAGTCAATTCAAGGAGCTGCAATCATCTCAGATCTAGCCAAGAAGTACATTGTATGTTTTGTCTTCTGTAATAGTTCGGGCTTTATTTCCCATTATTTCCCAGAGTTAAAGTCTGTCATATTTAATGTATAGTCTCTGAAGATTAGTTCTGAAGGCAAGATAAAATAAGGAAGGCCCTGAAGCGTTCATTCCTGAATGAGAAAATATTGCAGACTGCTATGCTATTAATGTGACATTCATTCACAAATCAAGGGAGGGTGCAGCTAAAACATATTCTGTTAATCTTTCACATTAAAAGAGAGGAAGAAAATTATACTGTAAGAGAGAGAGAAACCAGTGGCAATGCTTAAAACTACTTCCCAAGGTGTACATCCCATAGACCAAAACTTATTTTTAAAATCAGACCCTGCTTTTCACATGTGTCTCAAAGCAGCTGACAAAGAAAAAAAGAAAGAAACATACAAGGTACAACATTTAAAACAGAGATGAAAACATCAGAAAATAAGAACATTGGAGTTGCGTTCTTGGAGCAAAAGCTTCCTGAAATAAAACTGCTCTGACCCAATATCTGAAACTTTGCAAGAATGGTGTCTGCCCACTGGGAAGAAGTTCCACAGAGTTGGGCCCACTATGCTGAAGGTATGACTCTTTGATGTGAGTTTTGCTTCTGGACCACTAATCATGCTTCCCAGTCTATCTTGATAATCACTTGGGACATATGGGACAAGGCAGTTCAATAAGCATGTCTAGAACTGCCTGTGTAACTCATTCATATTATGTAGTTGGTTGCCATACTTACAAAAGAGTTAATGGAAGTGTATGTAGCAGTGTTTTTGAGGAAAAGATATTTGTAGAAATCCACCTGTAGGAATTTGCCAATAAGTCAAACAAATATGGACAGCATACAGAAGCCATCAAAAACCCCTTTGTCCAGAAGGAAACATGAAGACTTCAACTGGGGGGTAGGGGAGTTACAAGAAGGTTGTTCGTGGAGAAGAGTAGGATCCGAATGTAGCATGTGTGCTCAACTGAATATGCTTACAAGCCTCCTTGTGATCAGGTATGCTGCTAAGATTGTATCCTGAAGAAAGATGTTGCTGTGTAACTGCTGGAACCCTGAAGAGAAGCACTCCTGTTAGGGCTGGTGAGACACTGCAACATTTGGGTATGGGTGCCACTCATGTGACACAGTTCTATGAACAAAAGCAATTGGCTGTCTCATCTCTCTAACTGTACCAAATGAATGCTGAATGTCCTTGTGCCTCATTAACCTAGTCAAATGTTAATTTATCCTGGATATTAAAAGTAAGTAAAACCACCAAACTCAACATTTCTTAAACTAGTATATTCTTCTGGTCCATTCCTTTTCAGCACTAGGGTGCTGAAAGTTGCACTAGGGTGCAAAATAGTTTCTATTTTGGGGAGGGAGGAATTAATAGGAAAGCCCACATGAACACAGAATGAGGATCAGTCCTAAAGGGCCTAGATACGATTTCAAGGCCACGGGCAAGCTTCTAGATGGCATCATCACCTTTTTGTCATTTATTTCAGTGCAATAAATCTCAATAATAATGCTCTACTTCACAAGGTTGTTAAGTCCTGCAATGCTCTATGCATATTTAAAATAATACTTAAATGTTTAATAAAAGCTATTTGAGAGAAAGCCTTACACATCCTATATCAATTTTAATTCCTATGAAATAATGATTGCGTTTTTTGAGAGTATATTGCGTATTAAAACCCAGCATAAACATTTCCCCTTTCTGCTTCCCTTGTCAGGAACAATAAGAAACTACATCTCCTAAACATCCCAGTGGGAAATGATGTGTCTGAGTGGCCAGGTCAGGCAAGGAAGGCCTACAAGGTCTTTCCAGTGAAATATCCCCATTGTAGGAGACAGCTATTCCTCTCACAGAGCTACAATTCCCATAGTTCCTTGGAAAGATGGACTGGTTTTAAACTGGAGCTCTGTGAGAGGAATAGGGGTCCCGTAACAACTCTCAACACCCTTAGAAAATGGCACTTCCCATGATTCTTTGGGGGAAGCCATGTCTGCTTAAAGTGGCGTGGCACTGCTTTAAATGTAGAGTTCAGAAGGGGTCAAAGTCTGTTGCTCATCTGGAGCCTTATCTCTATTGACTTCCAGCTCCTTTTGTCCATGGTCGCCATTTTGTCCATACAGTAATTGGCACTGGCACTGGTACACAAGTGCAAATGGTATTAAGCAACATTTTCAGAGGGAGTGGAAGACTGAAGCTCCACACGTGCCAGGGCTGGTTCAGATGCAGGGCAGCACTCAAGATGCAGAGACAAGCAGAAAAGTTAGCTCATTATTTATTTATTTATTTATAAAAAAACCCCAGCATACCAGGCAGCAATGAGTACAAACAGGACTGGCCCTCATAAAACAATTACCAGGACTGAAGGTCTTTGTCTTGTGCATCCCACTGTCTCCTCCCCAGCCAGATGCTTCCCTCGCAGCCTTAAACTATGTCGGGGAGGGGCCACCTCTGCTATATTCAAAGCTCTCCGTGACCCTGGAGACAAGTGGGGAGGGGAGCTTACCATAGTAGGAAAAGCAAGCTCAGTGGATTCTTCTTCAGCCTCTGCCCCTCCTTCTATGCTTCAGGTCCTGAGTCTGCATTGCTTTCTGGCACCTGGCTCTTCTCTCTCACTCAAGCCTGTTGCTTCTTCAGCCTCCAACCATTCTACCCCAATGTCATCCTCCACCATTACTTCCCAGGTTCTGAGCCTTCCTCCTCTGAGGTTTGGCTTCCCTTGGCGGTTCCCCAACTGGGACCTCTCACCACTCCTCTTCTGCCAGCCAGGCCCTGACAACCTGCTACTAAACATACAAGTTCCACTTATATGTCAGCGGTAGATTTGGATATTGTAAATACATTCTAAAAATAGACTTCAAAATAGCATAACTCTAGCTGCACATATTTGTGAGTTCCACTGAAATTAATGGGAGCTACTATTCCATGGCAGCATTCTTAGGCAAAGGGTGTAAAAAGAAATAATGTTAATTAACAGATACATTGAAAAATATTTGAATATTGCAATGTTTTGGTCAGCACTCCAGTAATGATCACAATTAACAATCATATTTTGATTGAAATATATCAGTCCCATCAGGTTTTACCGCACCGTAATGTGAACCATCTGATTCTACTCCATGTTGCATGTATAAGCTGTGCGAAAATGAGTTTACCTGTTACAAACTTTGCTTTTCTTTTTTTTTTCTTTTTTTTAAACATTTTTTATTGCTTTTTAAGGATACAGAAATACAGAAAAAAGAATAAAGAGTGGTTATAAGAAAAAAGGATATAAATAACAAATTTCCATATTCTTTTTCCATCTAATCTATAGGACTTCCCCACATCCTCCGAACCCTGCGTTCTCTGTCTTATAAAGCATCAGCAATTTGTTAACTTATTTCAAAACTTATTGTAACTTCCATTTTATCATGTTCCCTATTTTCAATTTTACTATAGCTCAATTCTTATATGTTTTATATTAAACACAATAAAGTTATTTCATTATTTTACCTCTGAATTCTTGTGTCTTAATTTTCATTTCATTAACTTACATTTGCTGAAGCTAGAATTTCCTGAAAGGTGCATTTTTTAACATTCATACAGCTTATAGTGTTTTTTCAAATAGTCCTTAAACTTCTCCCAGTCCTCCTCAGTTGTTTCTTCTCCCACGTCTCGGACTCTGCCAGTCATTTCAGCCAGTTCCATATAGTCCATCAACTGCGATTGCCATTCCTCCAGCGTGGGTAAATCTTGTGTCTTCCAGTATTTTGCAATCAGGATCCTTGCTGCTGTGGTAGCATACATGAAAAAGGTTCTGTCCTTCTTAAACACTCTCTGGTCCACCATGCCCAGAAGGAAGGCCTCTGGTTTTTTAGGTAAGGTAAATCTCAGTACCTTTTTTAGTTCATTATGGATCATTTCCCAGAAGGCCTTCACTTTCGGGCAGGTCCACCAGAGATGAAAGAATGTCCCTTCCGCCTCTCCACATTTCCAACATTTGTTGTCAGACAGATGATATATCTTGGCTAACTTGACTGGGGTCATGTACCACCGGTATACCATTTTCATAATATTTTCCTTCAAGGCAGTGCATGCCGTGAATTTCAAACCGGTGTTCCATAACCTTTCCCAGTCTGCAAACATAATGTTATGCCCCACATCCTGAGCCCATTTTATCATAGCGGATTTGACTGTCTCATCCTGTGTATTCCACTTAAGCAGCAAGTTATACATTCTCGAAAGTAGCTTACTTTTTGGCTCTAACAATTCAGTCTCTAGTTTCGATTTTTCCACCTGGAATCCAACTTTTTTATCTATTTTAAATACCTCTTGAATTTGCGCATAGTGCAGCCAATCTCGTACCTTAGTTTTCAATTTCTCCAAGCTTAGCAGCCTCCAATTGTCTCCAGTTTTTTCAATTATTTCCCAATATTTAGGCCAATGGGCCTCCATGTTGGGTCTCTTACGTGCCTTGGCCTCCACCGGTGAGAGCCACCTCGGAGTTTTACTCTCCATTAAGTCTTTGTATTTTATCCAGACCCTCCAAATTGCTCTTCTGACAATATGGTTTTTAAACAATTTGTGCACTTTAGCCTTGTCATACCACAAATATGCATGCCACCCAAACGCATTGTCAAACCCTTCCAGATCCAGGACGTCAGTGTTCTCCAATAAAATCCAATCTTTCAACCAGCAGAAGGCTGCAGATTCATAATATAGCCTCAAGTCTGGCAGGGCAAATCCCCCTCTTTCTTTCGCATCAGTTAATATTTTAAACTTTATTCGGGGCTTTTTGCCCTGCCAAACAAACTTAGAAATATCCTTCTGCCACTTTCCAAAACATTCCACCTTGTCCACGATCTGTAGGGCCTGAAACAAAAATAACATTTTCGGCAATACATTCATCTTTACAGCAGCTATTCGGCCTAACAAGGAAAGTTTCAATCTTGACCATATTTCCAAGTCTCTTTTGATTTCTGACCAACATTTCTCATAGTTATCTTTAAACAAATTCAAATTTTTGGAGGTCAAGTACACCCCTAGGTATTTTACTTTTTTAACCACATTCAGCTCCGTTTCTTTGGAGAACTCATCTGTTTCTGTAACTGTCAAATTTTTTGCTAAAACCTTGGTTTTTTGCTTATTTAACTTAAACCCCGCCACCCGACCAAAATCAGAAATTAATTCTAACACTCTTTTAGTGCTGGAGACTGGTTCCTGAAGTGTTAATACCAAGTCATCTGCAAATGCTTTCAATTTGTATTGTTTCACTCCGACCTCGATTCCCTGAACCAACCGGTCCTTTCTAATCATATTTAGCAACACCTCCAGAACTGAAATGAACAATAGGGGGGATAGAGGGCACCCCTGGCGTGTCCCTTTTTCAATTTTAAACTCCTCTGTCACCACATTGTTTACTATCAATTTAGCTTTTTGTTCTGTATAGATTGCTTCTATACCATTTTCGAACCCCTGCCCCACTCCCATCCCTTCCAAATTTTTCTTCATAAACATCCAAGAAATATTATCAAAGGCCTTCTCTGCGTCAACAAAAATCAAAACCGCTCTAGTGTTCAGATTTGTTTGTAGAAGTTCCAAAATGTCAATAATGTTTCTTGTGTTATCAAACAAATGCCTACCGGGGAGAAAGCCAGCCTGGTCCTTGTGAATCACTTCATTTAGTACTTTTTAAAGTCTATTTGCCAAAATATCAGCAAAAATTTTATAATCCACATTTAGGAGTGAAATGGGGCGGTAGTTCTTAAGTTGGGTCTTTTCAGTCTCTGATTTAGGTATCAATGTGATGAAAGCTTCTTTCCACGTTTCCGGTGCCTTCCTTCCCTCCATTATCTGGTTACAAACCTCCATCAAAGGTTGTATCAAATAGTCCTTTAAAACTTTATAGTATTTGGAGGTTAGGCCGTCCGGGCCTGGGGACTTGCCAAGTTGAAGATTTTGAATGGCACTTTCAATTTCTTGCTGTGTAATGTTACAGTTCAGGTTTGTTCTCATTTCCAGGGGTATTTTTTGTAATCCATTAGTTTTAAGAAATTGATCCACCTCTGAGGCTTTTTGCGGTCCTTGTGTATAAAGTTCTTTGAAGTACCTCTGGAAGCACTTTCTGATTTCCTCGGGTTTCTGAACCATTCTCCCTTCGATCTCTAGATTTGTAACCGTATTAAGCTTTTGTCTCTTTTTCAACTGCCAGGCTAGCAGTTTCCCACACTTATTCGCCGATTCGAAGGATCTTTGTTTCATTTGTTTAATTTTCCATTCCACCTCTTGGTTTATCAGTTTTGAATATTGCGCCTGGAAAAATTTCACTTCTCTTAACACATCCTTCGACTTAGGCCTAGATCTTAATTTTTTCTCTCCTTCTCTTATTTTCTCCAATATCTTCTCCTTCTTTTCATTCCAGAGCCTTTTCTTAATCGTGTTTTGTTGTATTAGAAACCCTCTCATGACTGCCTTACTTGCGTCCCAGATTGTTCTTTTTTCCACAGTAGTATTCAAATTTATCTCAAAATAGTCCTTTAAAGTTTTTTGGGCCTTCTTCACAATCTCCTGATCTCTTAATAAAGTGTCATTCATTTTCCATCTAAAAGAACCGGTTGTGTTAAGTCTCAATTCCACTTTCAAAGCACTATGGTCGGAGCAGGTTTTTGGGCAGATTTCCACTTTTCTAGTCTTAGGTGCCAGTCCTCTAGTTGTCCAGATTTGGTCGATTCGTGTCCATGTCAGATGAGCTTCAGAAAAGAAAGTCCCTTCTTTCCCTAGAGGGTTCTTAACCCTCCAAATGTCAACTAAGTCCATATTGTCTGTCATTTCAAAAAAAGTTTTAGGTAGTCTGCCGTCTTTCGATATGTTGGCACTTTGTGACTTATCCATATTTACAGACACAACCCCATTCATATCACCCAGCATAATGATGTTACTATAGTCCAAATAATCCAGCATAGTCTCATGCAGCTTCCTGAAAAATTCCGACTTTCCCTCATTTGGAGCATATATTCCTAATATCAAATTTTTTTCTCCTTGTGTCTGTATTTCAATCGCCAAAATTCGGCCATATTCATCTTTGAATAAAAATTTCGGTGACAGGCTCTTCTTTGCGTAAATCACCACTCCTCTCTTCTTAACTTTGTCCGAAGAAATAAATTCTTGGCCTAGTCTTTTGTTAATTAACACTTTTCTATGGAGCCTTGTCACATGTGTTTCCTGTAGGCAGATAACGTCCAGTTGTTCCTTTTTCAAAATGTGAAAGACTTTTCTTCTTTTTTCCGGGGAATTTCCGCCATTTATGTTCCAACTAAGAAGCTGCAGAGACATCCTGAATCAATTGACGGGTTCTACAATGGGGTATCTAAGCTTCCGCCCGATCCCGGGGGAGGTAATGCTGGTCCTGATCCTGGTGGTATAACTCTTGGAGATGGTCCCGGTGGTGGTGGAGGCCAAGAAGCTGCAGCTCCTTTTTGCAGGTCCTCCTCGTGGTCGTGTAGGAACTTCTGCTGGTCTTCAGGTGATTTAATCTTTATTTTCCTTCCTTTGTAAGTAAATGAAAGTCCTTGTGGAAACTCCCACCTGTAAGGAATTCCGTTGTGTCTCAACAATTTGGTCAAATCTATATAGGTAGTCCTAAGTTCCAAGAGATATTTGGGTATATCTCTGTAAATTTCGGCCCTTTTGCCTTCTATCTCCAAAGATTTCTTAAAATGTAGGCCTAATATCTTATCCCTTTCTTCTCTTGATCTCAGAGCAACCAAACAGTCTCTGGGCTTGTCTTTCTTTACTGATTTTCCCAGTCTAAAGGCTGTCACAATTTTAAAGTCCTTTTCTTCCTCAATTCCCCAGAATTTGGAGAACAAAAGTGTCAAAAATCCCTCTAAATTATTTTGCTCCAGTTCCGGGATAGCCCTTATCCTGAGATTACTGTCTTTACTTTTCAATTCAACCAATGCCAGGTAGGCCTGTTGTTCCCCTACCTGCCTTCTCAGAGGTCTTACCTCTCCTTTAATTTCATCAACCTTTAAATTCGCCTGTTCTGCTTTTTGGTTGGCTTCCACAGCTAATTTGTAGTTTTCTGCCGTAGCTCCTTGCAATTTCTCAATTGCCTGAGTGTGCTGCGAAACCTGTTCAGTTAATTTGCCAATAGAGGATGTAGCTTGGTCAATCTTTGATGTTTGATTGTCTACTTTTTGGTTTAAAACTGACAATTGTTCCAAAATTTGTTTTAAAACTGTTTCAGATCCTCCAGTTGCCATATCTTCTGCAGCAGGCTGCACTAGTTCCACCTCCTGTGCTGTCAGCACAGTTGGGACAGATGATCTGCGGTGATGAGTTAAAGTTGTTTGCAAAAGTTGCCCAGATTTTTTCTCTTTTTCTTTATCTTTAGCTTTAGCTGCTCTTGTTCTCCCTGTGCCGCTCATTCCACACCTGCCTCTGTTCAAGGTCAAACGGTCTTTTGTCCCATGGGAAAAACAAGTCCCAAATATAAACAAAAAGAACCACAAAAAGTTTCAATAAAACTCAATTCCCATGCCACTATATTTCCACAGTCCTATAGGGGGAGTATTTCAAAGTTTCAAAAAAGAAAGGAACTATTTTCCGCCATTGAAGTTCCTCAATTCCCCATATTGAGTTTTGTAATTCCCAAACACAAAAGGAAGGTTTCCAGAACTTCTAATCTCTTAAAATCCAGCCATAAAATATCGGTACAGGTCCATGCAACAATGTTTAATGTTAGTATCTCAGTCTATGCAACAATTTCAATCTCTGCAACAATGTCGTCAGTTTGACAGCAGTTTGACAGTTCTTTTTCTATGCACTGGCAGCCCGGTGACGGGGTTATCTCTTTCAACCCCGTTTAGCCCAGAAATTGGAGGATAGTTCCAAAGAATAAAAGTCTATACAACACACAGTTCTTTCCTTTTTATCTTCAAAATGCAGAGTCTCTCAATGCACCCTTTCTTCCACTTTTACAATCCCTTTTTAAATACTTCAGCTCGTTTCCGAGCCCTTGCTTTGATCTAATTAGCAGAGTCGGGAGGCGGACTTCCTGTTACTCGCCTCCCGTTTTCAGCCGATTTTCTTCAATTTAAGTTAGAAAATTTAGGTCCCTTACTCACGGGTATGTTGCTCCAATTCCGATAATTTCAAGAAGAAAGGTCAGCGCTCATCAGCAGCAGCAGCGCGGCTTTGCTTCCACGAAAAGAGCGATGAACTCACAGCGCCGCTCCCCCTTTCACGTTCCGGAGCCTCTTACGAGGCTCCTTCCCCGCTTCTGGGGGGGCTCCAGGCGCCCGCCGAGTCCCACGGCCGCAGGCTCGCTCTGCCTGCGGTTTTTCTTAATGGGTCTCCGCTTTGCCGCAGCGGACGACCCTTTTTCGCGGAGCCCCTCTTCACAGCGCAAAGAGGACCGCCATTGCTGTTTCGCGCCGCCTCCGGAAGTCCAAACTTTGCTTTTCAACCAGACAAAAACATTTTCCTTTAGATTTCCATTTGCCCGAAGAGTCTTCTGTTATAATGGGTTTTATTACACAGAAGAAGAGAATGCAGTAAATAAATAAATAAATAAAAGATTTCCATACTCCATCAAAGTAAATTAGCCATTTTAAAACTCAACTCTATTTTAAAAAAACCAAACAACTTGTTTTTAAAAATTACCCTGTAAAAATGAGTAAACTGCTAGTTAAATCTGCTTATGCTCCAAAGGAAATGCTTAGCTCATGAAAAGCTTGAGATGGTAAAAAAGAACGAGGAAGCGAATAAAAAGGAGGGGGTAAACTTCCTGCTTTGCATACAAACAACAGAGACTGTATTAGGCAGAAAGAACTTAGCTATGCTTTGTTCGCATTGAGTTTATAATAATGTTAACTAAGCCACACCCCTGTTTATTCTAATAAACTCTTATCTCTCATTTATTCGTACTATAATTCAAAGGAACTGAGGCTGCCCCAACCTAACACTGTTTAAACATATAATCAGCTGTAAGGGCAATTATACATGTAACAAAGCAAACACAACTGTTGTACAGTGGTACCTCGGGTTACATACGCTTCAGGTTACAGACTCTGCTAACCCAGAAATATTACCTTGGGTTAAGAACTTTGCCTCAGGATGAGAACAGAAATCGTGCAGCAGCGGTGCAGCAGCAGCAGGAGGCCCCATTAGCTAAAGTGGTGCTTCAGGTTAAGAACAGTTTCAGGTTAAGAACAGACCTCCAGAACGAATTAAGTTCTTAACCCGAGGTACCACTGTATATGCATACATATTGTGAATTCTGGTTTAAGCAGTGCTGCTTGATGCATGTAAATAACTGTTTAAAGGGGGACTGGGATCTGGGAGACCAGGGTCTAAATCCCCTCTTGGCCACGAAGCTCACCTTGGGCCAGTCACCATCACTCAGCCTAACCTACTTCACAGGGTTAGTGTGAGGATTAAATGAGTATGCCACCTTGAGCGCCCATCTATTTTGAAAATTGGTTTGTCTGTCTGTCTGTCCTCTATAGATCTGAACACCTCTTGAGATATCGTCACCAAAATTGGCATAAGGGTTCCAAGTGGAAGTCGTGGTTTTCATTGATGTTAAGATGCTGGCTGCCATTTTGAATCAGGATGGCTGACTGAAATGTGACTTTTGCATGACTACACCCATTTTGGGACATAGGTTCAGCCACCACTTGTAATTTCATCACCAAACTCAACACAAAAATGGTACAGTACCATTCCAGCCTATGAAGTCACTGCTCCAGATTCAATCTGCTGCACAGCTAGCCGTGCTGGCACTGGGTTTTTGGGGGGTCCCTAATCTCGTCTTCATTGCCAATGCCAGTGAACATTCACTGGCCTTGGGTTCCCAATATACACAGCTACCTAAGGGAGAGGGCAAGGTGAGAAGAGGCTTCTTCTTACTCCTGCCACTGCTCATTTGCTTAGAAAAAAATCCCCAGGTAAACAGGCAGTGACAACAAAGGCGTTGTCGGCCTTTGCAGGTGCCCAAAAATGCCATCCCAACATGATAGAAACTCAGGAAGTTGCCTTATGTGAGTTGGGCTTAGAAATAGTTACTTATTTTCAAAGAGTGTCTTCTCCAGCTAAATAAGCACTCCATATATACCTTTAGGGGAAAATTTCCCTAACCTCTATCCCCAACCAATCACTCACAACCAAGAACAGATGCTTATACAGACGACTCTCAGAGCCTCAAGCTTTTCCTGCTTCTTCCAATTTCAAAGTTGGGTCAGATGTTTCAAGAACAGCTTGTTTATATTCACCCTCTGATCAGAACACTGCCTAAAGCCTTCTGGTGTGAGAGTCTGCTGCTTACTTGAAGCTTCACTGCAGCCTCATAGAAGAGTTCCTTTCTCCCCTTAGCCATCAGTTCCACCCTTAAGGTATTTTCTCAGCAGGATTCTCTCTGACAGCCCATCTTACTTTTTCCTGATTAAATAGGAATAAGAATAAGAATTTATATACCGCCCTATACCCGGGGGTCTCAGGGCAGTTCAGGACTGACAACCAATGGTCTCCAATTGATTATGCTCTTCCCCTGCTGGAACCTTCGTCCAATCATGTTCTTAGCTCCATCGGGATCCTAACCTATTGGTCTTCTTTAATGATGAATCAGTGGTTAATATGGACCTTCCAACAACCAATACAATTTATTGACCCCTTGATCGTTCCAAATGGTATTTCACCATATAAAAATAATTATAGCTTATCCCACTATAATAGTGGAATGATGATGAAGTCAGGCAATCTGGTGGGACTGCTGCATTGGCTCTGCTGGTGCACCTGCGCACCCCTGACCTCATCACTACCTCCACCTCAGACTATCTGTATCCAGATGTACTTGGACTCCAACTCATCAACCCCAGGGATGGTTGGGGTTGTTGTGGGCACCTGTCTGTCTCGAGAGACAATGGAAGACTGTGTCATTGGAAAAACTCTGGGGCACAAGCCTGGGAAGTGTATATGAAAGTTCTGGGCTGCCCAGATAACAAGATCAGCCTCACTGATGTAATCCAAAGGAAAGCAAAACAGTACATTTGGCACCAGTTTGGCTGCAGGAATTGTCACTGACATACAAGACAACATCCAACCGTCTTAGGGACACCACTCTAGATTTGTGTAGGGTTTACTCCTTGGACTTTTCTTCTCCCACAAGCCAGTAGACATAGATTATTCCTCAGGGTTTACTCTTGAAGCCTTTCTCACAAATGAGTATAGCCACAAGGCAGCAGAAGTTTAAGGTCAGAGTTTTCCTTCTCCTAGATGGGCTACCTTCCCAGATTGATGAGCCCCTCCGTGGTCCAGCAACATCTGAGGGCTACAGGTCTACCACCCTAGCTGTAGTGAGGAGGAGTTTTCTTCTTAATTTCTTCATATATTGAGCCCCCTACCACCCTAAACAGGATACCATAAGGAACCTGATTTTGGGAAGCAAGTGCTTGGGATTTGTCTGGATGTGACGATAGACTGCTCTGCCTCCTTTCTTTTAGCAAATGTTTTGTGCCACTGGGAAAGTGGTAATTCTGTATTGATTTGTTGTTGTTTTTTATGTGATGCCAATAAAAGGTTTGATGATGATGATGATTTGTCTGGAGTTCTTTGTCTGGTCTGTAGTTTCATCTTTAAGTAGTCTAAGCCATTGAATGCTAATTACATTTAATCATGAGGTAGCCTCTGTGGCATGGACCTCTGCCATCCAAGAACTCAACTGCTGTTTTTGTTCTCTTATCATTACCCTTATCAACTCCTAAACCAACCAATAGCAAATTATAGTGATTACACATTTTCTGCATAAACAGTTCCTGGCAACTAAGCAATACTACACTGTAAAGCAATAGCAATGAATTATTGTTCTTGGCTAGTGATACAGTCTTATGATTGCATATTGATAATGTCTTATCAACACGTGCATTTTTCTTTCTTTTTTAAATAAAATAAGAGCATTTCAGTAGTCTCTGCTATTTCTAACACATTTGTGCTAGGTGATATTTTATGCTTCAGTATGACTAACAATTTACAAGATAATATATAGAAGTTTCCTCATTGGGTGCAAAGTTAGTTATTGATACACTCTGCTTCATGCAGAAGGTCACATGAAACTTCCTGCTTGAAGAACAAGAGCTGCCTCACTGGACTAGATTAAAGGCTTGGTCTACACAGGATGAAGGAGTCTGCACTCCTTAGGTAGTAATGTTCCACATCAGAACAATGGGATAGGATCATGTTGTAATATATAGTTGCTGATTCACATTTGTGTGCATGAAAGAGTTAGCCTGAGTGCAGGTTGCCAGTGGGGGGTGGAACTTAGCAGGAACGCTGCAGCCTTTTGTTTTCTCCCTCCCATTCTTCTCTCTCTTTGTGCTTCCTGGAACAAGCAAGGAGCCATGAGATAAATGGCTCCCAGCTGCAAGAAAAACCAAGTGAATGAAATCTCTCCAAAAGGGAGATTTTACTGTCGGCATCTTTGCTAAACCAAAGATTCCATGATATTTTTTTTAAAGGAAACCAAGTAATTTTATTTTTATATCAGTTGAACCCTTTTCATCTTCGTTTTACTGCCAGTAGATGGAGACTTGTTTGATGTAACTTCTGGAAATGATGAGTAAAATACTAATTCGCAAAGCTAAGTGTGATTTGTTCCAGTGGCGTAGCATGGGGGGTGCAGGGCGGGCTGGCCGCACCGGGCGCAACATCTGGGGGTTAGGGTTAGGGGGCACAAATCCACGGGTTAGGGGGCGGAAATTACTTGCCTTGACCCGGGTGCTGACAACCCACGCTATGCCACTGATTTGTTCTAGCCTAAGTATTTTCATGGGGAATATTTGTTTAAAGGTGCATTAGGACAGATGCAAATCTAACCAGGTTTTAATGTGCTTGAAGCAATTGCCATTGTGCCAACTCTGCTACAAGAGAATAAATTATCTCTCTTCCAAACCTCTCTCTGCAACAGATCAGACTAAAGACCTATCTAGGTGAATATCCCTTTCCTACTTTCACAGGGGATAAATAGTCTAGCAACAGTGTGTGAATATTGGAAAAGGCAGCACACCTTTAAAGTCAATATAGTGTATCTAGCAAAGCTGAAATCCCACCCTAGCTTCAGGAAAGAAACAGTTAAAGGGTCACTCTGAAAAATCCAATGTTGTTGCAACACGATAAAACTTAACAAGATAGAAGTAATCCCTTTACTACGGTAGTGGCTAGTTTTAATCTCCCCACAGTGATTGCTTTTAAAGTAGAGGAATAATCGGCGTATGACCTCTTTTGTTTATCCTTCTTGGCTAAGTACTTTCCCTTCATAGCCTTAATATACCAGTGTGGCCACAGATAAAGCAAGTCAGTATATGCACTCAGCTAAGGTATATATATATATTACACAAATGGCTGTTTTGTTGTTGATTCTGAGAACAGAAAAGCCATGGTATGAGGAGTAAAGGAACCTAAAACATTTGCCTGTACCTAAAGGAATTCCTCTGTTGCAAGATCTCACAAATATGCTCACCTGGAAATTTCACTTGGCTTAGTGGCCCTGTATTGAAGGGCATTGATCATTCCATCCCCCAGCTTCCCACTGAAGCCTGCCGCAATCTGTCCTTACTTGCTTTCTGCTACCAGGTTAGTATGCATTTTCTTTCTTTCTCATTTGTTTACAGTATTTCTAGGTTGCCCTATAAAAAAGTTCTCATGTGGACTCACACCAAAAAGACAAATCAGTAACTCAATAATAAAATTCAATTCAACCATTAAAGTACAAAGGCAGCATAAAAAGAGGCACAGAGAGAGAAAAAGACAGCTGGAAATACTTGGGGAAATGAAAAAAAGATAATTGGCAGGTGCAAAAATGACACCAACAGTGCAATCCCAAGCATGCCTTCTCAGACATAAGTCATATTGGATTTGATGGGGCTACTCCCAGGTAATCAGGGCACCTCTAGATCCACTCCATTTGATTATCTGGGTGGTGTTTATTGGCTTGCAAAAGCTACTCAGAAATATTAAAATAAAAGAAGTGATGGATGACTTGCATTTGTGAAGCTTTCTCATTAACTCATAGGAAACCTAACTGTTGTTCAACGGAGGACTTCATGAGAGATACATGACTTGTCCATTATACACATAGCTGAAAGGAAGAAGAGTTTCTGCACATCCTGCACATCAGCAATGGGGAACCTTTGGCCCACCAGATGTTGCTGGACTACAACTCCCATCAGCCTTGACTATTGACCATGCTGACTGGGGTTGGTGGGAGATAGAGTTTAGCAACATCTGGAGGGCCAAAGGTTCACTGCCCCATCTCTGCATAAACAGTTGGTGTGCTTCCACTTTGCTTTTGTATTTGCAGTTGCATTCATGGCCATTCAGAAGCAAGCCCCAGGAAGTTCAGTGAGATATACTTCCAAGTGACCTTGAATAGGATTGCAGCCTTAAACTAGCAAGTTCCTATTTATCAGAATGACACGGAAACGGTAATCAAGCTACCACACTTTAACGAGGTTGCCTTTTAGAATTCAAATGTACATCTGTACAAAAAAAAAGGAGGCAGCTATGCATTTGAAGTCACCTAACTGAATGTGACTGAGCACAAGAAAGATGTTTTAACTCATGCAATAATTCACTAGGCCAGAATGAAGTTGGATATACATCACAAATTGATTAAGGGCTGCATCAAACATAATGTTGCAAGAAAGTCCTTGGAATGCATGCTGGCAGAGAACGTAATGTATAATAAGGGACACCCAAGGGGGCAGCCACACGTTCCTGACAGCAATTCTGTTATCAGGATAGCACTCCTTTTAACAGCCTGGAGACAAACAGCACTTAGGGGTAGATCAGGCTGCCTTTATGAATGGTCCAGGCCATGTGCTGTTATCATAACATGAATGTGTCTGAGAGACAGTCAGAGTGCATCATATGGAGAAGGTTGTGAAAATCTAAAAGAAATTCTTTGTGGTAGAAAAGCACACTTCTGCTAATCCACACAGTTCCTCATTTTCTCAGCTCACTCTCCCATAACTGCACACTTTTACTTAACTACACTAACTAAATACCATTAAAGCAAGGTCAAAGTAAGAGACTCTATTTAACTGGGTTCTTTCCTCCTAGATGTTGATCTACTGCTCCCTTCATTAAGGGCTGGTTATGATTTCCTTCTAAAGCGGAGATGGGGAACCTGTGGAGTCTGGATGTGTTGGGCTCCAACTCCCATCAGCCCCAGCATGATACAAATGTATATCATGGTCAGGGCTGATGAGAACTGTAGTCCAACAAGAGCTGGCAGGCCATAGTTTCACCAACCCTGCTTTAGAAAACAGGACAGGTGGGGAGCCATGGTGCCACCCTCCCAACATTCACATCACAGCTGTTTACCTGGGTTGAGATGGGACAGTGATAAAGTCAGGTCCACATGGTTGCACCAGTGTGAAAACTGAGTTAGCAACAGTGACGGTCCTGCTTGTGAACTCATGTAGGCCTGACTCACTGTCATCCTACCTCAGCCCCAACCAAGTGGCTGTGATGCCTGTGTGTTGGGGGGGGTGGCTCTGTGGCTCCACCCCAGTCTACCCCCCACTACTGTTAGAAAATGCCAGAACCTGAAGAACCCAAGAAGTGAATAAACAGCTGGCCAGTACTACAAATACACAGCAAAGAAATTTGGCAAGAGCAGGAGGCCAAATACCAGAGCACCGTGTTCATTCGGTAACTGCATTCCATTTTTTGTCTTTTAAAGATGCAAAGGATATTTATAGTTTACTGCATGGTGGGTAGTTGGGAAAATCAGTGGTGCTATCAGGGCAGGACTTAGGTGCAAAGTTGACAGCCCAATTCAGCAGAGCTAGCAGGAAGGACCCAAAACAGAGGAGATGGCTTACTTCTGGAGGGTCAGGCAGGATGCTATTTGCAGCTCCAGTTTCAGCTGGTTCCCCAGCTACTGCCCTTTTTTGGACAGAGATGACTTAGCCATGGTATTCCATGCTCTGGTAACTTCCAGGTTGGATTACTGCAGTGTGTTCTACGTGGGGCTGCCCTTGGAGACAACTCGGAAGCTTAACTGGATCAAAAATGCTACAGCCAGATTAATGGCTTGGGTTCCATTTAGTACTCATATGACCCCAATTTTAAAACAGCTGCATCAGTTATCACTTTGTTTCCAGGCTCAATTCAAGGTAATCACCTTAGTGTTTAGAACGCTAAATAACTTGAGCCTCAAATATGAGGTAAAATGCCTCTTTCCCTACAGTTCTTCTCAGGTGTTAAGATCAACAAAGGAGATACTCTTGGCCAGGCTTCCTCAAACTCGGCCCTCCAGATGTTTTGAGACTACAATTCCCATCATCATCCCTGACCACTGGTCCTGCTAGCTAGGGATGATGGGAGCTGTAGTCCAAAAACAGCTGGAGGGCCAAGTTTGAGGAAGCCTGCTCTTGGCAGTTCCACCAACCTGGTGGTGGCCCAGGAGAGGGTACTCTCTGCAGCTGCTGCTTGGTTGTGGAATTCCCTTTCCACAGTGGGGCATCTGGTACCTTCTTTATATAGCTTTCATTGTATGCTGAAGAAACACCTTTTCGCGTTGGCTTTGACACCTGAGATAAGTATTTTTGAGCTGCACCCTATTCCTGTGTGATTTATTTTAACTGTTTTATAATGTTGAATTTTGGAATGTTGTAACTCTCCCTGGGATGTGCTGGTGGAGGTGGAGTTGTTTGTAATACACATTACCATCTAAAGAGAGATGCCGCTCCTTAAAAGCATTAAATTCAGTGTCTATAACATGCCCTAACTGCACTACTGGAAGAAATGTAAGTTTTTTTAAAGCATAAAATCTCATAAGAGATAAATATATGATGCACTGTGTACATGCATAAGGCAGAATCTGATCACATAAATATAGATACATAAACTCAATGTGTGTGGTTTTTCCCATTGGAAGCAGAAGCTCATGTAAAGAAAATACGTAGTTAAATATGGCTGTATTACAGGAAACAGGCTTTTTTTTATAAAAATAACCCAACAAAAAACCCTCACAGTACACTTCTGATAAATATGCATTTGATAAAAGGCAGCTCTCGTATTATATCTCATAATAACTTGCATAATTTTAGGAGTTGCCGTGAAAATGATCAACTTCAAAACAAATACAAACAAGTAATTATAGTGCCTAAATATACTTCAAAAAGGGTTGGAAATGCACTCTTGATTGACTGATTTCCATATTCATAGGAGGCATGAAAATTCATTTTTCACATCTGTATGGATTGCAAGCAATAACTCTTGAGCAGAAATGTGAAATTGCAGGCTGTAAACTCTTAGGAATGAACTATACATTTTTATAGCTAGAAAAGAACTTAGCTCAACTCACATCAAAACAAGCAGTAATATTTTATTTGTGATTGGGAATAAAAGTTGTTCCTTTCTCAAAGTAGGGAATTTATAATAAATGTATCAGTGAAATATTCACTAAAAGTTTAATAAAGACTTTAGCAAGGAGTATAACGCTTTATTAGCAAAAATGAATTAGTATCCTAACATACTTGGCTCCCAAACCAAAATTGTTACCCTAAACTTATGGCACTGCCATAGATGAAATAGTACCTTTCTTGAAACCAATAAGCAAAGGTGGCAAAAATATATCCAAAATCCCAGCTAGTCCCATGTTGCAGAAAGAGCTGGATGGGAGATGAGTGCGTTGTTGCTTCTTTCTCAAAGTGACGGCTTTGGGGAAGCTGTGGGGCCTTTAAAGCTACATCATACACTGCCCTTTCATTGGCTGGGTGGTATGAAGCCATTGTAGCTGACTCCACCCTGAACAGCTTGTACTCCTTTCCCAGCAAGAAAGAGGCAACACTGCCCCCCCAGGACACAGTGAGTAGTGCCATTGTAAAGATCCTCAATTACCTTCGTGTGTGTGTGTGAATTTTGGTAGTCATACAAGGAAAAAAGGATAGTAATTATACTCTTATAAATTTTCTAAAGAGGTGATCTAGAAATGTCCCCATCTTCAAAAAGTGGAAAAAAGAAGGTCCAGGTAACTACTGATTGGTGAGTTTGACGTCAATACCAGGAAAGGTCCTAGAACAAATAATTAAACAGTCTGTGATCACTTAGAAAAGGATGCTAAGAACAAGCGTGGGTTTCTTAAAAACAGTTCATGCTAGACAAATCTCACTTTTTATAGTTATAAACTTGGTAGATCAGGGGGAATGCTATGGATGCAGTATATCTTGATTTCAGTAAGCCTTTTGACAAATTCCCCAATGATATTCTTGCAGAGAAGCTGGTAAAATGTGGACTGGATGAGATAATTGGTAGGAGGATTTGCAGCTAGTTGACTGACTGAACCCAAAGAGTGCTTACTAATGGTTCCTCATCATCCTGGAATAAAATGACAAATGGGGTGCCCCATGATTCTGTCCTGGGCCTGTTGTTCAACATCTTTATAAATAATTTGGATGAAGGTACTGAGTAGATGCTCATCGAATTTGCAGATGACACTAAACTGGAAGGGGTAGCTAATGCTGAAGACAGAATTTGAATTCAAAATAATCTTAACTAGGGCTGCCATACATTACTGGGATTTCAAAGGTGGAATTGATGTCCGGGGGGGGGGGGTGCTCCGAAAAGTGGCTATTTGTCCTTGAACTTAGAGAAGTCAATTGAAAAATCACAGGCGTGTGGTGGTTTTTTTACTGTTTTGAAATATGGCAACCCTATCTTAACAGATAGGGGACGCGGGAGGCGCTGTGGGTAAAACCTCAGCGCCCAGGACTTGCCGATCGCATGGTCGGCGGTTCGAATCGCCGTGGTGGGGTGCGCTCCCGTTGTTCGGTCCCAGCGCCTGCCAACCTAGCAGTTCGAAAGCACCCCTGGGTGCAAGTAGATAAATAGGGACCGCTTACCAGCGGGAAGGTAAACGGCATTCCGTGTGCTGCTCTGGTGCCAGTTCGCCGGAGCAGCTTCGTCACACTGGCCACGTGACCTGGAAGTGTCTGCGGACAGCGCTGGCTCCCGGCCTATAGAGTGAGATGAGCACACAACCCTAGAGTCTGGCAAAACTGGCCCGAACGGGCAGGGGTACCTTTACCTATCTTAACAGATTGGAGAACAGGGCCAAACCTAACAAAATGAATTCCAATAGGGACAAATGTAAGGTTCTGCACTTAGGCAGAAAGAAGCCACTGGACAAATATAAGATGGAGGACACCTGACTTGCCAGTAGTACATGTGATATTAATCTAGGAGTCTTAGTAGACCACAAGCTTAACACGAGTTAACACTGCGGTGCAGCAGCAAAAGAAAAAGCTATTGCTAGGCTGTATCAACAGAAGTATAGTTTCCCAATCAAGGGAAGTAATAGTCCTACTCTATTATGCATTGGTCAGACCACATCTGGAGTACTGTGTCCCGTTCTGGGCACCACAATTTAAGAATGATCTGGACAAGCTGGAATGTTTGCAGAGGAGGGCAATCAAGATGAGAGGTTTAGAAACCAAGCCTTAGGAGGAATGGTTGAGGGAACCGGGTATCTTTAACCTGGTAAAGAAGAGACTGAGAGGAGATATGATAGCCACCTTCAAATATCTTCAAGTATCTAAAGGACTGTCCCAGGAGGATGGAGCAAGCTTGTTTTCTCTTACTCCAGTAACTAGGACCGGAACCAATGGATTTAAGTTACAAGAAAGGAGATTCTTGTACATTTGACAGTGAAACAGATTCCCACATGATGTGGTGGACCATTCTTTCTTGGAGGTTTTTAAACAGAGGTTGGATGGCTGTCTGTCAGATATGATTTAGTTGAGATTCCTGCATTGCAATGGGTTGGACTAGATGACCCTCCCAACTCTTCAATTCTATGATTGACACAGTATAAGAAAGGGAAATGAGTATTCCAAAACACTGGAAATATTCCATCCAAATAAATAACTTAAAGGTTGCAACCCTATGCATATTTGCCTTGGAGTAAAACTTCTTTAACTCAATAGAACTTACTTCTATGTAAATGTGTCTAATGTTAATATCTCACTCATTTCAACAATAATCTGATTTTAAAGTTCTTACCATTGCCAAGAATGTGCTCTTTTCATTTTTAACCTGAATGCAGGTTTTTAAAAAGTCTTAAGGTTTAAGATTGTGCCCATTACTTTCATAAGAGCAGCTTTTAACTACCCTAAACTACTTCTATTGTTAAATGTCAAGTTTCCCATATGGAAGCCAAGGACAATGGCATTTCTTTGCATTCTGGACTTACTCTTCTCAGTGAAGATGTTTGTTGTCAGATGTTATTTCCTAATTATTTATACAGCTACAGTTCATATATTTCCAGGTATGAATGTTGAGTAAAATGCAATGACTAACTAAGCTCCTTTAATGCTAAAAATGCAGTTTTAAAAATAGCTTGCTTATTGGGAATGCCTTAAGCAAAAACTGTCATCGTGGGAGTGAGCTGAAATTTGATTCAATTTTCATTTAAAGGCAAGCCCATCTAATTTGTCCTTTATGTAACAGAATGTGAACTAAAACACAGCCATTTTTCTAAATTTGCAGTTTCTGAATTTTGCAACACAATTCTTCAGTCATGGAATGCATGTACAAGGTTAAAGTATGTGTAAAAATGCATATATTCGTGAAAAGAACAAAAAAGCATCATATGGGGGAATTGCTTTGCATAACAACAACAACAACAACAACAAATAATAGCAACAAATAATAATAATAATGCACTAAGCAAAGTTGCAACCACACATGTCTATATCAGGAGACAATGGCCCTAAAATGCTGGTGAATTTTCATCCGGACTTTATTTTCCTCTAATCACAAATATGATGTGGAAGTGTAGAAAACATAACACTAGAAAAATGAGAACCTGAAGCTGATATATTTGCCCATCCCTAACCGTGCTTACTCCTTTGTCTTCAGTGCTTCTCCTCCAGGTGCCCCACTCCTGGGAGCATAGACCATTTTTCAAACTCCAAGCTCTTCAAACTTCCTATCCCTACTGCATTCTTGCTCTTGTAGCCATTATAGCCTCACCTTTAAGCAGGGTGAGGCCACTGCCTCAGGTGGAAGAAGCCCCCCAGGAGACATGTCCACATATGCCCCACTTGTCCCACCACCTCTGCCATCAATGAAGAAGCTGTGCCACGATTGGCACCAATTTTGGGCACAGTTGCGTCTGTTTGGGAGATATCATCCCAAATTGGCTGAAATCAGAACTGATGGTGGCATCACTTCTCCACCAGTGGTGGATGTGGCAGGGTGTGCAGTGGCAGCAGAAGCAGGTAGGAGGTGGTGGGAGCATTGGCAGGGCAGAGCAACACTTCCTGTTTTGCCTCAAGCAGTGAAATGGGACACACCACCCCTGCTTGCTAGGTTCTGACTTCTCCTGTAGCTGTCTCTTGACATCTTTCCCCACTTTCCCCAGGTCCTGGCCCTCACCTGGGAATCCACCCAGTCCTACTAACATACCTAGATACTTTGAAACTTTTATTTTCTATGTTTTGTAAAAAAAAATGCATTTGGTAAAAGTTTAAATAAAGTATGTTAAATATTTATGTCCCAGTTGCTTTGGTTCTTCTATACTTTCTCCAACACAGCAAAGATGCAGAAGTTTAGGAATGTGCTAACTCATTGTTCTGATCCAATATGGAAGTGTCATGTTCACAATAGGAGACAGACAGATAACCAATCTTGAAAGGCAATCCACTGTCAAATATCAACTTCACACAGAGGACTAGATTTGATGAGTGTTGTCAGTGCAGGTGTACTTAATGCTCCCAGCAAGAAGTTTCATAAAAATCGAAGGCTGATGCTTAGAGCAGCGAAACTGACAAGTATATTCTAACTGGATGCTTTAAAGGTGGGCCAAAAAATGCTGGAGGATTTTTAACAAATATGGATGAGTTTTTAATACATCCTGAACGCAAGTATCGTTTGATGTGGTCAACAGTTTTAGCCATTTTCTGATATGATAAAAAGAATGAAAGTAACTTCAGGTTTCAGCAGCTTTTCCAGCATCTTCTCGTTCACTGTGTCACATCTTCTTTACAAGCACCTTATTCTCTTTAGAAGTCTTTCAGATCTTTCTAACAAGGCCTCATTTCCCAATAGGGAAACATGGAAAAGGAAAGGTTAGAAATGGATGCGTTTGTATTGGGGGGGAAAGTATTGCTAAAAGCCAAGTAGGTGAGCTGGGGATGCAGTGCAAAATGAAACACAAGTCAGAAACAAGTTCAGCGATACATCAAGAGCATGAAAGCAATTTCTCAAAGGTGATGAAAGAAAATGTGCTCCTTTTTTAGGTCTCTGGAAAACAGGTGCAAAACTAATTTTAGGATCGTTATTTTCCTGCAAAATATGCATTAAGAAGAACTCTTGATTACTCATTTCTTCATGGCTGCCTTTCCCCCTCCTCCCCATAGGCAGGGATACATCAAAAGGCCCAGTGTCCATACCCTGGTCCCTCTCTTGCTGCACACAAATAGCCACAACCATTGGATTCTTCAGTTTGCTGTTGTTTATTAGGGGCAAGGTGTTACATCACACACTCATACCCCTTGAATATCCTCCAGAAGTTCCTTGTTAAGATACCTGTTGGGCATAGGCTGAAGCCGACACTTTACTGTAGCTAGGCTACTTGCCCTTCAAATTTCTTTCCAGCACCTTCTCTTTGTTGAACTTTGGCTCAATTGGAAGTCCAGTAAAGCCTGCTCTTCCCAGTTATAAGGTACTCTGTGGCTTCACAGCCAACAGTTGAGCCTCTCCCCAGTTATTCCACATGTGGCTTATCTCCCAGGCGTTCTCCACCAGGGAGACCTGCTGACCAGAGACCTAATCCTGCATCCACACAACCAACAATTCAGTAAGATTAATAAAGTAGCCACCAAAGTCGGTGGAATCACACTAGCTCCAGGTTTTCAACCAGTGTGCCATGGCACCCTGGGGTGTCTTGAATGGTGGTCAGGGGTCACACTGGCCTCTGTGGCTTTTTCCTTTCCTCCCTCCCTCTGATACCCTCTCATGTCTCTGACTCCCAAAGACATGCACAGCTGTTTATTGCAGCAGCCCTGGCTATGAGCTCCACAGGCAAATGGTGCCTCTGGGAGGCACCTCTCTTTGGGACAGTGGGGGGCAGCTCAGTGACCAGGGGCGGCAGCAGCAGCTCCCTGGAGGACTCGCAAGGAGAGGGGAGAGGAGGCTGAGGAAACACTCCACAAGAGAGGGTGTTTGGAAAAAGGGAGAGAGGCTGCCAGCTCTGCAGGCAATGCATGACATACCGTACTTTTCCGTGTATAAGACGCCCCCTTGTATAAGACCCCCCTATTTTGGGGGACTCAATTTTAAGAAAATGAGGGGAGATGGCCCAAAGTTGTTGAGCCTCTCCCCCCACGGAGCAGCAGGCAGGAAACACTCCCTAGATCATTTCCCATGTGCAGCGGCATCGGGTGAATTTCTGCTCCTACCAGCCATCTGGTTTTTGGGAGCACAAACTCTTCCGATGCCGCCACGTGCGGAAAATGACCCAAGGAGGGCCAGCTGCGCACAGCGGCATCGGGGGGAAGTTGCGCTCCCACCAACAAGCTGGCTGGCAGCGCGTAGCTTCTCCCCCCCATGCAGCTGCAGGCAGGAAACACCCCCCAGATCGCTCCCCGCTTGCTGTGGCAATCAGGGGAAGCCACGCTCCCACCAACCAATGCCATTATCTGTGTATTGGACAACCCCAGTTTTTTGACGTGATTTTTGAGTCAATAAACCTTGTCCAATACACGGAAAAATATGGTAACTGGGCACAGGGATGCAGCCGAAGGAATGTAATTGGTTAAGGGAGCCGTGGACTAAAAAAGGTTGAAAACCTTTAGGGTAAGGTTATCAGATTTTTTTCAATGAATCCGGGGACACTTTTCAACTTCCTACTAAATAGATTGATTTTGTCAAGGGACTGATTTGTAAATCCGGGGACGGAAACGGGGACGTCTTGTAACCTTACTCTAGTGCTTTCATATTGAGTTGACTCCCCCAACATGCAGATGAGACTCAGTGCAGCAGCCCAACAAAGTCCACAGCACTTTCTTTACACCCCTAGATAATGGAATAATACATAAGTTCTTGGTGGTCTCAAAGTGATGGTGCAGATAGCCCTGTTGTATAAATTTATAGGATGGAGTAGATTTTTGGTGTTCATCAGGACTAGCTGAAATATTGTTCCTCTTATTCCAAGTAGACTGGCTACCAAAGCTTCCTTTAACCCTGGTGATGAGACAGTGCTGTTCTCCACACCTGAGGACAGCAAATTAATGAAGAAGGTCCAGATCCATCCTCTAAGACCTTGCTGCAGGCAACTCACTGGACCTAGGATGACATGGTTTTAGGAGCTGCAGCTGAAAACATTACCAAGTTGCCTTGTCCTTTTCTTGGAACCATTGTGGAGTTGCACTCGCTAATGGGGCATTTTGTGGCTAACATAACAATCACATAATTAGCATCAAAGATCCCACAGGTGCCTGCAGATCAATATATCTACAGTACAAGATTCCAGACACAACTCAGCAGGTGCAGAGATTCACATTCTGGTCTCTTCCAAAGGCACAGGGAGTTGCTGCTAAAGCAGATATATTTTGAGATTTAGTGGCAGTGTAACTTAATTGCTACTCGGGGGTATTGAAGAGGGGGAAAAGAGGCAAAGTGACAAAAAAGCATGACTTCAGTGTCCAGAGAGGGATTTTCAACAGGATAAACACTGGCTGCCTTCTGTGCCAAAACGCTCCTCAGATAGTTTTGTTTTAAGATGGGAGAAGTGGAAAGTGTATTTATGTCTCAATACATATTAATAACCATTTCCGATGATGCGAAATCCTTCAAGCGTTTTTCTTTTCCACAGGAAGAAAAGAGAGCTAACTTACCCTAATGCTTGAATACATTTATTGCCTTTGTTGGTGGGAGAAATGCAGGATCAGATCTAAGGGTATAAAGTGGAAGTCAGGCATGGAGCCTTCTGCAGGGACCTTCCAGCCCGCTCCAGTGTTTAGGCAGCTCCAAGTGCACAACAGAGATGCAAGCACAAAACCGGTCCCAAAATTAATTGAAGAGCTGATGCTCACATGGGAACTCCAGATGTACATCAGAGCCTCTGGCTCATGGCGTGTGTATCTTTCTGTAGTAAGTAAGGAGAATGTAGCTTTTCTGTTAGCATGGGTTGATGTTTCTAGAAGGAAAATAACAACCAGGTTCGCACAGCACACTGAGCCACACCTTGGCTTCAGAAGACTGCACAGATATGTTGGCTCCCAGCTGCTGTGCCAAGCTAAGCTTGAATGGGTTGTGTAAACCAGGACTCGTGGTTAAGCTTTCTCCTCACCAACCTTGAGTGCTAGGAAAGTGCAGCACGGCAGCCAAAAGGACCAGCTATGAGGTCCTCTCTAGGAAAGGATCACCTGCTTCATGTGGTCTTCCAAAGCCAAGGTGGTGCTGTGTGAATCAGGCAAATGTGGAATTTCCTGGCCACTTGGGCTGAACCAGTTGTTTATTTATATACCACCTGGTGGCTGGCCCAAGGTTACCCAGTGAGCTTCATGGCTGAATGGCAATTTGAACCCTGGACTCCAACACTGAAACCATTACAGCACCCTGGAATCAAGGGAGCTTGACAGTCCTCTCTCCTTGGAGCACAATGACCGTGCATAGAGGAACTCATTAATTTGTCCTTTAAAGAGGAAATATTTGTTTTATTTTGGACGTTGTAGCAGTCTTGTTTAAGCAAATGTGCATACTCTGGGTTTAGGCAAAATTAGGGGCCTGCAATTATTTGCTTGTCTAGCTATTATAATCATTATTAAAAGCTCATCAGTTTAGATATTCAGTAATTAAAATCACAAATATTTTTGTTATTCTACTTTGTTTTCATTTCCCATTGCTTTGAAGAGGAAACCCATCTGCTTTTCTGATGCCCTGCCTGTAACTGTGTTTTCTACCTAAATGCCATAACATTTGACTACCCGCTCCAAAGAATCTGGCATGCAAAATTTCAGCTGTACAGAGAAAATGTTCCCATTTCATCAGCAAAGACACAGGGATGGACAGCCTAACTACTGCCTAAATGCTTTATAAAGAGAACTACTAACGACTCGATAAGCATAAGTGAATGGGAAATAGAGTGTAATATAGTGTCAAATGGATTCTAAATACTTTAAGGAACTGCAAGAGGTAATGGAAAGGGGTCTGTTTTTGCAGAAATGCAAAAGGCATAACAACAGAAGGACGTGGAAGTGAATGGGTACCAGGAATTTTGCTTGTGATCTATAATTGAATGGCTGTTGCCATTCCCAGCCTTTCTGCTTCCATGTGGTTCAAGGAGCCCTCAATGGTACTAGTCCATCTACCGGGGAGGGGGAGTGCCAGAGCACAGTGGCAGAGCATCTGAAGGTCCAAGATTCAACCCCTGACATGTCCAGGTAGGACTCTTTCTGAAACCCTGAAGAGCCTATCCAAGTCATTGTAGACAATACTGAGCTTGTTATAAGGAAGCTTCTTCCTATATTCCTATGCCACACTTCAGTGGTTCTTCAGCTGCTTGGGATGGTGCAGTAAAACTGCTTCTCACCCATAAACTGAAGCATCTCTGTACATATATAACACCTTTACTGATTGAAATAAACTGTTCTTGTGTTCCACCCCCCAAAAGAAACCGTGCACTAGCCACCGACATATTGAAAGAGATTGAATGAATTCCTTCTCTTCATTTAGTCTTTGGGCTCTCTCTCGAGAGGATGTTCGGTGTTCTGAAAGCCCTTGTTTTGTATTTGAATTTAGTTTTAGACAACGTGTCTCTTTCACCATCTGTCTCAATAATGAGCTCTGACTGCCAGTGTAGTTACTTTTCTCTGCCCATTTGGGATGGCCCATCAAAAATCAGTGCCGCTGATGACTCATCTGTCTGCTAGCTCTGCTATCGCAAATGGAACTGACACCCCTTGTTACAAACACAAACACAGCTTAAAGCAGGCGTGTCAACTTCACTTCCAAAGATATTTGCTCCCCCAACGACGATTTAGAGTTGCATTTGAAGTCACACACCAATAATGTGATAGTCTCCCCAATAACACAAGAGATAAGGCCATGGCAGCCCTGTTCTCCCAGCTCAGATCAGAGCAAGGATCTGTCCAGTCAGGGCTACGGGAATCCTGGGCTCCTGTCATTATCGCCCCTAACAGGAGTGTTTCTTTCAAGATTCATAGTCCTCCCTGTTTTTCTTTCCCAACCAACACTCAACAGTCTATGCTTACTGAGCATGCTCAGTCCTTATAACATGTTTGCTGTTGCTGTGTGTGGCCCCATTAAATGCTAAATTGACGTGTACTTTGCAAACTTGAGTTTTCCCCAAA
Organism: Podarcis gaigeae; assembly: GCF_964106915.1. Taxonomy (NCBI): domain Eukaryota; kingdom Metazoa; phylum Chordata; class Lepidosauria; order Squamata; family Lacertidae; genus Podarcis; species Podarcis gaigeae. The sequence continues at coordinate 23,756,062 of NC_139688.1, forward strand.
ACATGCTGCCACATCACCTTCTTGTTTCCCAGTGGCCTCATTTTGAGCTCCAATCCTATCTGCGTTCACCACCTGAATTTGCTCTTAACAGAGAATGATGAAAATGAATGATCTTAGATAGTGCAGCTCATTTTATTATTCAGCATTATTGATGCACGTGCCCACTAGAGATAATTCAGATGAAAACAGGAATAGGAGCAGAAATTGCCAATATTTGTTTATTCATTCCACGTTCAGAACGGGAATCAAACCAGCAAATACAATTGGCATTCACTGCTGTTGTGGTGGTGGTTGTTGTTGCTGCTGTCTGCCCACAAACAACACATAATTAATTCTGTCCCTCTTCTCCCCACATCCACATTGCATTTTTTTTGCATTGAAATGAATAGGGTTGAATAACATGACAATGTACCCAATGAAAATAATTATTTACATTATGTAAGTTAATGTTTTGTCCATCTGGAATGCATTTGAAGGGTGGAGTCAGTGGTGGATCTTGGGGCCTCACATTTCAGCGGGATGCCAGAATTTGGCTCCTGTCACACTTTATTCTAAATCATAGCTGTGGCACCCCTGATGCTATCCGCCCAGTGCAACCCAACCGGTTGAGCACCCCTAAATCTGACTCTAGTGGGGTGCATACCTTCCAAGTGCCCCAGAAAAAAAGGGACACCACATTTTTTCCTCAAGGCATCTTGGTGGCCATTTTGGGTGCTGTGATCTTGTGCACTCTCGCCCTGAAAAAGTGCTAGACCAGGTTTCCTCAACCTTGGTCCTCCAGCTGTTTTTGGTCTACAACTCCCATGATCCCTAGCTAGCAGAACCAGTGGTCAGGGATGATGGGAATGTGGTCTCAAAACATCTGGAGGGCCGAGGTTGAGGAAGCCTGTGCTAGACTTTAGTCTAGAAGGATGAATGGGGCTGGCCCACAAGTAACCTTATATGTTCAGTAAGGAAATGGAGTGTGTGAATACTCAGTAGAATTTCTTCCATTTATTAGGGCAGGGGTGGCTAACTCTTTCCAGCCCAAGAGTCGCATTAATGATAACCCACCCATCTGAAGGCCACACATTCTTCAGGCCCCGACTGGCAGGTGAGGTCAAGTTGTTGGTGCCACCACTGAAGGCTGTCCAGTTGGGCATGTGGGGGGTGGGGTGACCTACAACAGGGCCTGCTCAGCGGTGACTCCCTGGTTGTGGAATTATTTCCCTAGTGAGGTGCATCTGTCTCCATCCTTAAGTTTCAGGAGGAATTTGAAAACATTCTTGTTTACCTAGGTATTTTGTGGCTGAAGAACACTATTCCTGTTCAACCCCAAGAACAGAAAAAGAGGTGCCAGAACTCACCAGCAACGCTTCCCTTGTTCTGTTATAATGACAATGGCCCCCACAGGAGAGGTGCCAGGACTCACCTGAGAGATGCCGGAACTGAGTTCTGGTGAGTTCCCTCTGGGGGGGACCCTGTCTAGATGGAGTATTGTTTTAAACTGTACCTGCTTTTAGTTTTTAACTGTTTCTAAATGGTTTTTGTTTTAAATTGTAGATTTGTTTGCAGCCCCGGGCTCCTTGGGAAGGAAGGGCAGGATGTCAATTCCTTAAATAATATCAGTGGTGGCTTTGGCACATATACCTATGTGCCCCCCCAACGGCGCACACATATACTAAGGACTCAGTGCTGGATCCAAATAACAGGGTGAATGAGAGTGATTCTACACCTCCCCAAGTCAAACTGTGATGCCAACAAAGTCAGATCAGGGCCCCACAATGCTAGGGCTGCCATAAATCAGGAATATGGCAGTCGGAAACAGTATCCGGATGGAAATTGCTGAAATGTCCGTGTTGGAAGTGTAGATTTTGGCAAATTTCCTTAAAAATAGCTTTAAAACTTCACTTTTTGTTAGTTTGCCCCCCCAAAAAGCTCAACAGCTTTGTTAAAGAAAGCTTTTGTGTCCAGATTTTCACCTTTTGAAATATGGCAACCCTACACAAAGCCTCATGTTGCTCTGCCATTTTGTTTTCTGTGCTCTCTACTTTGCTGTACCTCTTCCTTCCTCAATGCTAGGTTAATGGGCTCTGCATGATGTGAGGCTAGCCAACAGCTCCTGTGGAGCACTGAAGAACTCTGGATTATTTCCTTTTAAGCATTTTGTTAAAGCAGAGTAGTGAAGAGACTTTTTAAGAGTTAAAAAACCTTCACTTAACTTTTAAAGAAGTCATCCACTGCTCTGCTTGGAGGGGTAAAAAAAAAAATCATCTGAAACTCATTCAACGCACTAGGTAAGGTAAAGGTACCCCTGCCCGTACGGGCCAGTCTTGACAGACTCTGGGGTTGTGCGCCCATCTCACTTAAGAGGCCAGGGGCCAGCGCTGTCCGGAGACACTTCCGGGTCACGTGGCCAGCATGACAAAGCTGCATCTGGCGAGCCAGAGCCGCACACGGAAACGCCGTTTTACCTTCCCGCTGGTAAGCGGTCCCTATTTATCTACTTGCACCCGGAGGTGCTTTCGAACTGCTAGGTTGGCAGGCGCTGGGACCGAGCAGCGGGAGCGCACCCCGCCGCAGGGATTCGAACCGCCGACCTTTCGATCGGCAAGTCCTAGGCGCTGAGGCTTTAACCCACAGCGCCACCTGCGTCCCCCAACGCACTAGAGACATTATTAAAGATAGACCCACCTTTTAATGCTTACTGGAGGACATCTCCTCAAAACGCAAACAAGTCTCATGAAAGCTGAACTGGATGGGGTAAAGCTGCTGATTTTTTAATATATATTTTAAATCAGCAGGCAAGAATATACAACACTCAGCCACCTCTGAATAGATTCTGGAATTCTAGTTGGCTTAATAAAAAAGGTATTGCCCTTATATGGATTATGCAGGAAAATGAATCCCCTTTACTTCCCTCATTAAAAACAAACAAACCTGGACCTACAATTTGGCAGGCCTCTGCGGTGGATTTTGTGCCTATGAATTTCATTTGCTTCTGCCAAAATGGCAAAAGGTTATACCCACTTTTAGTTACCCAGTAAGAGTGAATGGGAAACACAGAGCCCCATTTTATATAGAGCAGCTTATGCATAATAATAATAATAATAATAATAATAATAATAATAATAATGTCACGGCTAAAAATTGGCCGCTGTTTCTTTAATGCTAAAAGAACTAAGTCAGCATGAATCAGTGGCCTACAATGACTCATGCAACCTTTCACCAAATTGTACCTGTATATATAGAGTGGTCAATGTTAGTGTTGGGTGTGGGTTGGTTGGATGGTAGAAAGCTTGTTGTGTTTGGTGTGTGTAAAAGCTGTCGGTCGTGGTTGAAGAAGACTTAGAATAAAAGCAGCAATACTCTGCAAGAATACTCTTTCTCAAAGACTCTTTTGTGCCAACTAAAGTCTGAGGACTAGGCAAAGGAGTAAAAAGGAGGTCAGAACCTTCCCCCCCCCAAACACTGACAAATAATATTAATAATTTTTATTTATACCCCGCCCATCTGGCTGGCTTTCCCCAGCCACTCTGGGTGGCTTCTTACAAAAGATTAAAAATACATTAAAACAGGCACCCCCAAACTCGGCCCTCCAGATGTTTTGGGACTACAACTCCCATAATCCCTGACCACTGGTCCTGTTAGCTAGAGATGATGGGAGTTGTAGTTCCAAAACATCTGGAGGGCCGAGTTTGGGGGTGCCTGCATTAAAACATATACCACATACAGACTACATGCAGTTGCCACATGTCATGCGACACACATGCTCCTCCCCATCCCCGCACTGTGATTGGAGACGGGGGATCCCATCTTTTGTTCTTCGCAGATCATTCTGTGGCTACAGTGAGAATGAGATGTACTACTGGCCTGATCCAGCAAGCTCGTCTTACGTTCTTCAGCCTGATCAAACCTGTGGGCTGCAAGTTCGTAACCTTTGTATTAAGGCTAATGATCACTTGTAAAACTGCCCAGCATTACACAGCTGATTTCACTGGCTGGTTTGTTTTATTCTAGCCATGTTTTCATGTTAAGAATGTCCCTCCATCCCTCCCTGTCAAGGGTTTAATTCGTAATCACGCCACGAACAATTATGCCATGGAAAAATGGCATGTCATCTCGTTACATAAGATGATTCCTATCTACGCCACTGACAAAGCTGCATTCGCATTTTATCTGCTGACGTACTGAGGTTTTTTTTGGATTTTTTTGCTTCATCTGGATTTTAATGTGCCTTATTACATCCACCAATCTGCCGAGCATTTTAAAAGACCACTTGGCTAATGTCAGAAACACTATAGTCATCATCCTAAAAGCACCAGTCTGCTAAGCATCTAAGGATACTGGAATCCCAAATAAATATTTGGGTACAAATTAATCTTTTCATGTAAACCTTTCACTAAAGAGCAGCTGGTCCCTACACAGTTGCCAAAGGAATGTAGCTTGCTCTTTCTGCACAGCAGACCTCACCGCTGTTACGATTGTGCAAGCAGAAATTTTATTTACTGAAATATTTCTTAACCGCCCATCATCAGATGATCCCAGGACAGAATGCAAAACAATGAGTAAAACTGTTCATACAACATGTGAATGCAATAATTAAAAAAACAAAAAACCCCAGCAATATACAAGAGACTGCAAGAGAAAAGACAGGTTAAAAACAAAGCTGAGATGTAGAGAAAATGGCATCTAAAACAGGTGTGGGTAACTCTGAGCAGTCTTTTCCACTGTCAAACAGCTCACACCATCAGAAAGTTATTCCTAACATTCAGTCTACCTCCTTTTATTCTCATTTGAATCTGTTGGTTTGGATTTGACCCTCCCCAGCAACAGCAAGCCAATTTGTTACACCATCTCTCTGACAGCCTTTTAAATATTTGAAGATGGCTCTCTCACATTTCCTCATAATGACCTCTTCTCCAGGCTAAGCATACCCAATTAAACAGACACAAACACACACCAAACAACCAAGCCGCTGCGTCTTAACAGTATGTGCAACATCACTGCTGGATCAGAATGATCACCATTAAAAACTAAGGAGAACACTTACGAAACATTTAATTCTGGATTTGTCTCACAGTCCAAATTTGTGCTTCCAATTATAGTAGCAGGATTCTTTGGCAATACTGACACTTAACCACAGACGTTGGAGCAAAGAATCATATTTGTATCATTTTCAATCCAATCCAATTAAAAACATGGGAAGTATAGATGACCACAGTTAGCTTCATGTCATTCTTGCTTCACAGGAAAAGGCAGAATTTGCCATAGTGAATCAAAGGAGGCATGAATGGCATTTCCCTATAGATATCAGTACTACATGGTCACATGAATATGCCTATTGGCCAAAGTAAATGGATCCAGTGGCCTGAACCCTTGGCCTACCTGGTGGCAAGCCAGTATGTCAAGTCCCCAGTCCAGGGTCAATCTGAGTGTCAAAAGGAAGCAGAATCCCACAGAGACCCTGGAGCACCCAAGCTGAGGTCCATCTATATGGGCAGTTGGGCAGAAACAGCACCTCAGCTCTGCTGCCCTTTAGTAGTTTGCACGCTGGTAGCAGCACCTGGGCTTGATGAGGCAGGTGACCCTCACCTGTTTCAAGCCAACTCCAGCTGAGGAATAACATGCCTCCTCCCAGAGCTAGTGAGCCCCACCTGGCCAGCTAGGGAACTGGGCTGTGGGTGCTTGCCTTCCTCAGCCTCCTGGAGTTCCCCTTCGGCTGCTCCTTCAGAGCCCACTGTGTTTGTGGAGACAGGGGCCCCTCTGGGTCCTGCTGTTCTGGGTCCTGTGCATTAACCCCCATCCCCTTGTCATCCTCCGTCACCCTATGAGTACTTCCAACACCAACCTCTCCTTCCCCATCCCCAGCTTGCCCCAGTGTGTCCCAGTCCTGGCTACACTCTTTGCTGGGATCCTCTTCCCTGTTGTCCTGCCAGTTCATGACACCCAGAAACTGCTCTCTGTGTATTTTCTACAATGCAATGGAATTAATGAATTGTCCCAATTCTCACATACTGGTTATTACCATAAAGCCTAGACACTGGTGCTTTTTTTTTTTTAAGTAATAACTAAAGATTGAACCTGATAACAACATCATTTTTATTTCATTTATATTGCTGTATATATCTTTTGTATTATTTCAGATTTTTGGTTTTCTAACAAGCAGATAAGCCTACCTAGGCTGCTTGCCCTGTCCCACTGTCTGCTGCTAAATGACACAGGCATTTCCCCATTCACGTCAGTGGCATACAACATTGTAAAATTATCTACATGTGGTTTATTCAGTTATGGCCCAAAGGCACAAACCACCGAGTTCGCCTGTGAGCATCCCACAGAGAGGAATAGAAGCGTTTGAAAGCAACACAAGATAGTCCGTGCCCAAGATGTTCACTCTCATGTGACTCCTTCTTACCACCAGAGGTCCTTAAACGAGACGAATTAAGAGCAGCGTTGTGGAACGCATCTGTTGAGAAGGATTAACAGTGTGCCGCAATGGCCATAACGGGGCTCTGGAGTGACATGAATTTAGTAAGTGGTACAAGTATCAAGCTTGGCACCATGAGCAAAATATGCTGTGCATCCATTCATGCGTCAAACTAACAGCAAGCGAACATTCAGTAATTGTTACATTAGGCCCATTTTTATTGGTGATTCATAATTTGCTGTCTGGTATTTGTGATCCGTAAGAATGAGCATTTTCCAGGATTCTACATGTGGTGCCTGCCACCTGAATTAACAGCCTGTGGCAATCAAAGATGCCCAGAAGCAAAATCAGAATCCCTTGGGCAGCTGCAATGACTCCATGGCCTTTGCAGGCTCCACAAGATAAGTTAGGGTGGCTGAAGAATGTCAGCCTCATTTGCTACACCATTAATTAGCAGTACAACTGCTGAGTTTCTGGGACTAAAGACAAAATGCATCTCCCCATATCTTATTAGTACATTTGTTATTACAGAACATTACCAGCTATTGAAAAGAGCAGGCTGTGTGATTGCATAATTTGAAATATTATTTACTCCTTGCATTGCTGCATTCGACAAGAGTGTGTTTCCCTGACTTCCTTTATCACTATTCTCTTATACCAGTGATGGAAGGTATTCAGTGGGTGTAAGAGAGAGAACCTTTGCCCCTCCTGATGTGATTGGATTCCAGCTCCTATTCTCGTTTATCTTCATCCAAGCTGATGGGAGTTCAACAGCATCTGGACCATGTGTCTCCATGCCATGGCAAAAGCATGGCGGGTTCTTGTCCATGAGATGTTGCTTGCAAGTGACGCAGCCTTGACAGCACTCTCTGAGGAAGCTCTACAGATTCATCAACCATTTTGCACATGCCTGCAGGGACTTCACACTCACCACCAGCCTGACAAAGACCAACATCTTCAGTCAGAATGTCACCAGCACTTCACGCATCAGCATTAGTGATCACACGCTTGAGGTGGTAGATGACTTTGTCTACCTGGGTTCCATCATAACCAGCAACCTCTCCATAAACAATGAGCAGGACAAGCAAATTGGCAAGGCAGCTACCCCAATGGTTTGCCTCTCCAAAAGGATGTGGGAGAATGTGATACCAAGAATGGCCGATACCAAGATGGAAGTCTACCAGATGCCCTTGAACTCTGATAACTTGACTGGATGAGAGCCAACAAACTGAAGCTCAGTCCAGATAAGACTGAGGCACTGTTACTGGGTAGTTCCCTAGACCAGATGAATGGGAGGTTGCCTGCTTCTGAAGGACTGGGTACGTAGCTTGAGGACGCTTCTGGATCCACCACTGCTGCTTGAGGCTCACATGGCCTCAGTGGTGCAAAGTGCTTCCATTAGCTGTGGCAGGTTTATCTGGACAGGGACAGCCTAACTTCTGTTGTCTATGCTCTGGTAACCTCTAGGTTAGATTACTGCAATGCGTTATACATGGGGCTGCCTCTGAAGACAGTTCGGAAACTTCAGCTGGTGCAGAATTCAGTGGCCAGGTTGCTTACCAGGGCAAGACAGTTTGAGCATATAATGCCAAACCTGGCCCAACTGCACTGGCTGCCAATCAGTTTCTGGGCTCAATTCAAAGTGCTGGTTTTGACCAAAAAACCTTAAATGCCTCAGGACTGCAATACCTCAAGGACTGCCTCACAACATATGAACCTACCTGGACCCTGTGTTCATCATCTGAGGCCCATCTTCATGTGCCACTTCCACAAGAGGTCCAGAGGGTGGCAACATAAGAACGGGCCTTTTCTGCAGTGGGTCCATTTGTGGAATGCTCTCCCCAGAGAGGCTCGCCTGGCACTTTCATTATTCATCTTTAGGCGCCAGGTGAAAACATCCTTCAACCAGACCTTGGGCTGCTTCACATTCAATACCCTTTTAAATGTGTTGTGGGAGGGGTGTGCTATTGGTTTCTTCTTGTTATGTATTTTGTGTTTTTTTTATCTTGTATTTTTATGTTGTGAAGAGCCCTGAGATCTACAGGTGAAGGGTGGCATACAAATTTAATAAAATAATAATGCTACTAATGCCTCTAGTTTGTTTAACTGGAGGATACTGAGAGGTATCTGTGCTCCTTTGCCCCATGCCCTGTCTATCACTGGCCCCTGGAAGGTTGCTCAGAAGGGAATGCGGCCCTTGGACTGGAAAAGGTTCCTCACCAGTAATCTTCTTAGCCCTCAGGTGAATAAACCTCTTGTTTCCTTCTCTACAATACAGCCGTCCACCCAGACCTGTCACTGGAAGAATGGGAGGCCCCTGTACAGAATGAGTTCTGGTTTGTTACCAGGAAATGGAAAAGTCCAGGAAAGGAAAATGACTGGCTTTTTAACAGTTTTGTAGTTAAACCACTGCTTTCAGAAATGTCCCATCTTCTGGACGACTAGTGGACACGCAGCAAAATGAATCCAACAGAGGAAATAATGAATACAGAAAATACAGTATTGTATTATTTACTGAAGGAAATAACAAGTAAAAATCATGGAGGTTTTGTTTCCCCCCCTTTAAAAAAACCAGAACCATACAAGTATTGATGTGAAAATGTAAAGAACCGTGTTATAAAGGTGCGACCTGAAAAGGTATCTGAACAACCTGAAACTACTATGATTCAAGTGCTGCTGTTCATATGGAAGGTGAAATTAATGAATGGGTTTCACAATGCAATAATGTCCATACAAAACTTGAATAGACATTTTCGTAGCTCAATATATATTGCCCCCTTTCCATCCAAAGGAATATTTCACTGGGAGTTTTCTTTAAAAAAATATTATCTTTCCCAGTCAGGGAAGGAAAGGGTTTTGTTGTTTAAGAAACCGTGGCTTCCAGAGGCAGGCAAAGTTATAGCACTGCAGATAAATGAACCACTTTCCCTATACAACATAAAATCTTATTTTAATATTAAGGATTATTTTACAACTCAGTGGAAATATGCAGCAATGCAATATATTTCCATCGTCCGGATGGCAAAAAAGCACTCTTAACAGTCACAAGAGCCTGCCTTGTGTTAGCTATAAAAAAAATAGATTTATATATATATATGTATTTATATATATATATGCATGTATGTATGTATGCTGCTACTATGTGCATTAAACAATACTTCTACATGAATCTGCAGGGATTGCAACACATTTAATGTTTGTCTTGGGGAGGGGTGCGGTGGAACCAACAGCACTGTTCTCAAGTGACCTGTGACAGAATGGTAAGAGTTAAAAATGGTAATAATTTCTTTTTGTGTTTCAAGGCTGTTTCCCCTCTGGCATCAGCCAAACACATCTACCACTTCTGTTTCAATCCACATTTCAGGAGCATAAGCAATATCCCTGAAACTATCAGCTAAATACTAGGCGTGGCCACTCCTAAGCGACTTACTCCCAAGCGAGCGTACCTGGCAGTGCTGATTCCGTCTCACTTTTGTGAAGATCAAAACTGAATATTAGTCCAATTTCTCTGTATATTCCAGCAGGACAGCCCAATTTCACCATAGTGAAAAACCTTACAGCTTTTTTTTTTTAAGAAACCCCCCCTGACAACTCTCTAATGCTTTGTCAACTATAGAAATATAGTTGTGATCAAAACAATAATAATCACAGTTCATGGGATATAAGTCTACAGAATACAAGAAGGACTCTTGTTGTTTTCAGATGTATATCATGTTTCTGGACTTGGGTGGAGTTTTCTCATTTTATTTTTAGAAATGAAAATTGCATTACTCATGAACTGTAGAAAACTGCTTAGCTATGTTATCTGCATCAGATTGATCTCACCAGTAGCCTTGTCAAACGAGGAGCATTGCCTCTGGGGCTGAAAGGATAACCCACCGGTAACAGCTGGTAACACCGTCACTGCACTGGATCCAGAAGGGAAGCACTGTTCTGAACTAAAGCTTTATATCCCGAATCACTCTACATCTCCTGGTCTACCTAGAGAGCATGGCAATTGTGTTCATCATTCTCCTACTGTAGGTGTTTCTGAGGGGTGCTACTGAAACATGGCATGGTGATTTGCTGTGAGGGGGGCAAAAAAATATCTTTGAAAGGGTAATCGGGTATCCTAGACACTTTTCCTTGGAGAAAGTTTATCCAGAACTCCATTCTGTCTCTCTCTTGGGTTTACAGCAGCTTAGATTTCCATTTCTTTCATCAAAGGCAGCGTAAATGTCTCACACCTGTAGGCCAGTACTGGTGATCTGCCTTAGAAATCCTAGCACTGCTCTGACACAATGAAGCCTTCCTTTTCGCCCACAGGTTCCACTTCGGCATAAGCAGGGTGTCCAGAGCCTCTCCGAAATTTCATTGCAGGCCATCTGCTGGGGCGACGCTAGAAGAGTGGACAAGAAAAACAAAGGCAGTCAGACTCTAGCAGAAGCTGTCCTAAGCTCTACATCAGTGGTGGCCAAACTTGGGTCTCCAGCTGCTTTGGGACTACAATTCCCATCATCCATGACCACTGGGTCCTGTTAGCTAGGGATGATGGGAGTTGTAGTTCAAAAACAGCTGGAGACCTAATTTGGCCAACATGGCTCTACATAAATCTATGTAAAAATGTAGGGTCAGTTCCACAACTAGGCCACATTCACACCACACATTTAAAGCACCACCATACAGTTGTATGTGAAGGGTGCTGAGAGTTATTTGGAGACCCCCTATTCCCCTCACGGAGCTACAATTTTCAGAGTGGTTTAACCCTCTTCCCCCAGGGAACTGCGGAAATTGTAGTTCTGCGAGGGAAATAAGTGTCTCCAAACAACTTTCTGCATCCTTAAATTACTGTTTGTTGGGATATTAATCAATGGGATTTGAGTTAGTCATTATGACAATAGTTCTATGTAACTTGCCTGATGACACACAATCAAATGGATTCTAGAATTTCAGCAAAGCTGCCTGGGATTGTTCACATTCCGTGTGTAAACAACCATTTCTGATGTTGTAAATCAGAAATAAAAATAATCAGTTTATGTAAGATGGGATGCAGCTGTCATACAAGAAGTGAAAAACCCTGCAAGTTACTTTAAAAACTTGAAAATTGTCCAAAGTACATCTTTCCACATCTTTTTTTTAAAAGTTTTTCTTCTGAACTTTCTCATTAATAATAACATAGTCAGGGTTGTCTAATTGTACCTGTCAAGCCACGAAACTTTGACAAGAGCTATTATTAGTTCACGTGACTGAGCTACCAATCCAAACTCAAATATTTCAGCTATTAATTCATAATACAAATAAAAGTTAATTGTCCTGGCGGGATTTGCAGCTCTTCACACTCCTGAAGTCCAGGAGAAGCCAAATTAATCTCTCATCATTTTTAGTCTTAGCAGTAGCTACTAAGCTGAGAAAAAGTAAAGGATGAGGAAGAAGTATGTATTACAGACCTACTTCACAAACACTGATTAAATTTTATATACTGCATATGAGTGGAACTTTTTTAAAAATTAAAAAATGTATCTACAGAAGATGTCTCTAGGACTGGAGCTCCAACTATGGGCAGTGGAAAGGATTTTAGCTCCATTTCCCCCCCCCCCCCAGCAAGGTAATTATGCAATCTGCTGGAGTACCAGGGTAACTGACAAACCCCCTTTGCTCTGGAAACTAAGTGACTAGGTTATGAAGTCTGACACAGTTTAGTATAGAAGCAGTTAAGAAAATGAGGGAAATAATGAAGCACAGGCTGGGTACTTCCTTCTTTTTCTTCATTGAGGTCCTTACTTCACACTAGCTATTCAAATGGTAGCATTTCAGTTAGCTAAAGATTAATTTGTTAAAGCTCAATGTGTTTTACACTTTTTCTTTTAATTCTCCCAGGGCCTATGATTAAAGGGGCAGCCATGATGAACTGCTGAAATGGCCATGGGACAATTATGGCAAAACATTATCTACTTTATTCACACATATCTTTGTCAAACTAAATGTGCTTTTTGTGGTTCTCCTTATGATCTCTGCCTTGCATTGCAATGCAATGGTGGAATCTAGGGTTTCGAAATTGGTACCAAAGATGACAGGTGTAATGAGGAACCAAACAAACCAAAAGTTTAAAACTGAGTGGGAGTGTTACCGAGTTTACTTAGAAAAACATTGTTCCCAAACAAAATCCTTAATATGCTTTGATTAATTTTCACAAATTAGATAACAGACAGATAATGTACGCCATGTAAGATCAGTGAACTAAAAGTTGAGAAAGGAGACAGTTAAAAAGAAAAAGAAGAAGTAAGGACCCGCAGTGAGGTGGAGAGAAGTCATCTCTAAAGACTTAAGATAAAGTGTGATTTGATGTTGATTTATTCTGGTTTTTCTTTATGTACCTTATTATATTTTGAAGAATGAATGGAATAACTGTACTAATAATCAAACTCAATAAAGAATATTGGGAGGGGGGACTCTTTAAAAAACAAAACAAAGCTTGCTAAACTGAACTAAACTGAAACTAGATCAGCTTATTGCTTAAGTGTCCAGATGTCCTTAAAACAGAAATGAGCTATTTCTTATTTGCCTTTTGAAAAACAAACCAGCCGGCTTCTCTCTTTGCCATGTACTCAAATGAATACTATAAGCACAACAGCAAACACACCACCAGCTGGGCAGAGAACACCAATCTAATTAAGAAGCTCTCCTGGATAGCCTTCTAACATCTAACAAAGATATCCCATAGTCTATTCAGATGTTAGCCCTCACTGAGTACTTGGGGGACTTGTGCAATGAGACTCTCAGGTAAGTGAACATAGGACTGCAGCCACAGAATGCACATGGCAAGCATGGCTGCAGAACACCCTTGTCTTCCAAACAATGAAAACAGTCAGTTAAGGTATTTATTTATGGTGAAAGTGTTACTAAAAACAATGGGAGGGGGAGTGTTATGTGATTTTGTATGCGTGCACAGCAACCCACTGGGACTGTAAAAAAAAAAAAAAAAGTAAGTTCTGGATGCTGTGAGCAAGTAAGTAGTGGGAGAGATCTGTTATGCACATGCCACAGGGAGATAAAGATTAGGGGATAAGTGATGAAGGAGAAGATTGGTGATAGAATAACTGAACAGATGTGCTCACTGGGGTTTAATGATTTCCACATATTGCGCAAGCAAAGGAATATGGGTATATTGGCATTTAATGACTATTTCCCCCATGGCTCCTGATGAAACTGAGAAGCATATTGTTATGCCTTATAAGGAGCTATATAATTTTTTATGTGCACCAATAATGCTGTACATTTTACCTACTATGAGAATTCAGTTACAGCAATTACGAGCGCTGTGTATGCGCTCTGATTCAGTGTTAGTTTGCTGAGATTCTAAATAATCTATATGCATTTCCTTCCATGAGTTTATTCCACAGTAAGCTCATAATGTCTGCGGTGGAGATCATTTCAGAAACATGTTGTTTTGTCCACCAATGCACACAGAAAGGGTGCCTGGAACTATTCTGCATGCTGAGAGCTTACCAAACCAGAAACATAACAGTTTATCATGGGGGGTGTCTCCATTACATTAAACATCTTTTTTTGTTATTTGCTGCATGCAGAGAAACGTAAATTATGAGGTGCCTTCGCTAGATTACTTGCAATTTTACTACCAATTTACTAAACAAGTCCTTGTGGTAACTTGCTACATTACAATATTTATTAAAGGGAAAATGATAGTATTAGGGCTAATCAAGCAAGCAAGCAAACAAGTTTCATTTTCATTTTTGGGAACTACTGAGTCTTCTCTCCCCACCTCCATCAACCACCCCATAAAAAGTTCTGTCACTGTTGGTGGTCATGAAGCCACTCCCCATCTTTAAAGGAAGAGGGCTCTACAGACTGGTGAAAGAGCTGTGCAGATTCCAACGAGACACGTCTACTCAAAAGTAGTCTCATTTGAGTCTAGGGTTGTGGATTAATGCTCATATTGGAATCATTTGGCATTTGATTTGTTGATTCATCCATCCATCCATCCATCCATCCGCCTAGCGATGATGTTGGCATTCCCATGATGAAATTGCATTGATGACGATCAGCATGCAGAATGGTCCAGTTGCTGTGGAGGTGGATTGTGTTGCTTATGTGAATTATTTCTACCTTCAGTTGAACCCAGTGAGGCACAACCACTTTACCCACACGAGTAGAGTACAGCAACACTGAGAGCAATGCTGTGTGGTACGAGAATCTTCACTCCAATTCAGCAGCTTGTCCAGATGAAAAGGCTTTTCTCTTCATACCTGTTCCTTGCATGCAGCTGTGCGGTGGATGCATAACTTTTGCTTGCATAGGCAAGCATTAAATGAGTGACCAACATACGGACTGGCAAATCCACTGAATTACATAGCATATCCGCACAGGTGGCCATCTGCTTAGCCTTAGACACTCGCATGCGCATTCAAACAGCAAAGGAATGAAGTAGATAAATCTTCCCTTCTATACCTAGATGTGCTTCCACATACACTGTATGGTGCCTCTGCAAAAGACAACGATCTGAAGACTCAGGACACAGCCCTATTGCTGAAGCTAAGCAGGCTGGACTCTGTGAGTTGCCTGCAAGAAACTCTGCCAGGAAGCCACACATAAGATGCTCTGACCTCTTGGAAAGAAGAGCAGGGTATGAAAAATAAAGAAATGCAATTCCTACAGAAACCAGCAGTCATACACATCACGTTGTTGCCCACAGCCGTGTCTGGAACAAGGCTACTGTCTACCGTATTTTTCGTCCCATAGGACGCTCCGTCCCATAGGACGCACCTACTTTTTTGGGGGGGAAATAAAGGAAAAAAATTTTTCCTTTATTTTCCCCCCCAAAACCAGATCGGGGAACAGTGGGATGGCGGTGCTGCGCCTCCCCGCTGTCCCCCGAGCTTGTGGGGCTGGCCCATGTCTGCCTGGCGCGAGGGGCGCTCTGCTTCAGGGCGCCCCGCGCGTCGGGCGGCAGGCTACAGTCCGCAGCATGGGGAGCCCTCTGTTTCAGGGCGCCCCACGCGCCCCCGGGTGCGCAAGGCTTGCCAACACCAGCGCGGAGCACGGGGCGTCCTTCGAAGGCCGCCCTGTGCTCCGTGCTGCCGGCTGCCGCCCGCAAGCCTTGCGCTCACGGGGGGGGGATCCCCCGGGTGCGCAAGGCTGGCCAACACCAGCGCGGAGCACGGGGCGGCCTCCAAAGGGCGCCCCGTGATCCGTGCTGCCGGCTGCCGCCCGCAAGCCTTGCGCTCCCGGGGGGAGATCCCCCGGGTGCGCAAGGCTTGCCGACACCAGCCCGGAGCACGGGGCGGCCTCCGAAGGGTGCCCCGTGCTCCGCGCTGCCGCCCGCAAGCCTTCGGCTCCCGGGGGAGATCCTCGGGTGCGCAAGGCTAGCGGGCACCTGCGCGGAGCACGGGGCGGCCTCCGAAGGGTGCCCCATGCTCCGCGCTGCCGCCCGCAAGCCTTCGGCTCCCAGTGGAGATCCCCGGGTGCGCAAGGCTAGCGGACACCTGCGCGGAGCACGGGGCGGCCTCCGAAGGGTGCCCCGTGCTCCGCGCTGCCGCCCGCAAGCCTTCGGCTCCCGGGGGAGATCCCCGGGTGCGCAAGGCTAGCGGACACCTGCGCGAAGCACTGGGCGTCCTCCGGAGGGCGCCCCGTGCTCCGCGCTGCCAGCTGCCGCCCGCAAGCCTTGCGCTCTCGGGGGGAGATCCCCCGGGTGCGCAAGGCTTGCCGACACCAGGAGATCCCCCGGGTGCGCAAGGCTTGCCGACACCAGCGCGGAGCACGGGGCGGCCTCCGAAGGGTGCCCCGTGCTCCGCGCTGCCGCCCGCAAGCCTTTGGCTCCCGGGGGAGATCCCCGGGTGCGCAAGGCTAGCGGACACCTGCGCGGAGCACGGGGCGGCCTCCGAAGGGTGCCCCGTGCTCCGCGCTGCCGCCCGCAAGCCTTCGGCTCCCGGGGGAGATCCCCGGGTGCGCAAGGCTAGTGGACACCTGCGCGAAGCACTGGGCGTCCTCCGGAGGGCGCCCCGTGCTCCGCGCTGCAGGCTGCCGCCCGCAAGCCTTGCGCACCCGTGGGAACTCCCTCCGGGCGTGCAAGGCTTGCGGATAGCTTCCTGGAGCCTGGAGAGCGAGAGGCGTCGGTGCGCACCGACGCCTCTCGCTCTCCAGGCTTCAGCGAAAGCCTGCTTTCGCCCCATAAGACGCACACACATTTCCCCTTCATTTTTGGAGGGGAAAAAGTGCGTCTTATAGGGCGAAAAATACAGTACTTTCCTATAGAAACAGTGATACTTCAGTGTTTTCTTTTCGTAAGACACAGAAAATATGCAACAAAGGAACACTGAGTTAAGATGAATTATTTCCACCATTATTGATAATGGCATGTGTTATACTGATATTAATTAGTGTATCATGATGGCACAGTCACATTAATATGGTCAACTATTGCAAGGATGATTCAGAGACAGGGTTGGAGACAGACTACTTGACCTCAGAAATTTATTCAGCAAACAAGTCAGATCTGTCACTTAACACGTCGTTTTGGGGAAAAGGTCATGCTCAAGTTCGCTGCAGTTAAACTGGCTTGAGATACACTCCCTGCCTGTTATCATACTGCCCAGCTAAAGGCCAAGCATTGTAAATCAAAGAAGAACAATAGCAACACGACAGGAAAAGACAAAAGCCAGTGCTTATCAGGACTCTGAGAATACTTCAGAGTTTCAGCATACAGGAAGTAGACCAGCCTTTGACCAGGTTATAGGTGGAAGAGTTGGTGATCTAGTATGACAAACACATCTCACCTCAATAAAGAAGAGACTGGCTGCTGACGTCGGATGGTGGTACATATAAACTGTCACAAGTATTGCCGCTGCAACAATCAGGACCAGTATGAAAATCCCAACAATTAAACCTGCGTGAAGAGTCCCGCTTTTTCTCTCTGCTGCACTGTCATCTGTTGAAGCTGTAAAAAAGAAGAAAGAACACCATACAACTCCAACCCAAATGGATTAAGCTTGGCAAGATTTCATTTTCTTTCCCTCTTTCCCATACACACAACAAGGTTTTACCCTAGGAAACTGAGGCGCCTCTTTTCCTGTGAGCTATATTGCCAATGAAAATGGACAATTTCCAAATGCTCTCTTTATTTCTAGCTCAATAAACAACATTAATATAGTTTAGGGAAAGAAGATGAGTAAGGCGGGAGGCAGGAATGGGACATGATCAAGATGTAGAGCTTGAGGCCATCCAAGGAAGTTAGATATGGAAAGAGTAGGGCAAACACATGAAAGCACTTATTTACACAGCACTCCTGCAAGAGATAGTGATGGTCACCAACTTGGATAGCTTTAAAAGAGGATTAGACAAATTCATGGAGAATAAGTCAAATTCAATGGCTACTAGCCAGATGACTATGTTGTATTTTCACTGCTGGAGGCAGTGTGCCTCTGAATGCCAGTTGCTGGGAATCTGGTCCTGCCTTTGGTCCTGCTAGTGGGCATCCCATAGGCTTCTGGTTGGCCCCTGTATGACCGGGCCTTTGGCCTGGTCCAGCAGGGCTTTCCTTCTTTGCACATGAAATGTAGGCATCCCAGCGTTTCCAAATTAAGCCACATAATGAATCTACATTTTGTTTCCCCACTAATGTAGCACCGCTGCCTACAGACATACATTAATTGAACGCTGCAGGTCATCATCACATCTTGCAAGCTTCCAAGTTACGAGCTATCACAAATCTTTCTGAGGAAGAGTCAATAAAATTGGGCAAGTGCAGAGCATCATCTCCCAAACTTCTGTGCTACAGCGGAGCAGATGGGCATTAAATGGTCCTCAAATATTTTGATCGGAACAGAGCCTAAGTACCATATAAAAATGCTGCTGAAAGCCATCCCATTGCTAAACTTTTATGGCAACGTGTTCCATGTTGTAATACGCTGACAGCTGAGAAAGGGACAAATCAGAGCAAGTACCACCGACAGCAAAACAATCTTCCAAAAGCTAGCCAACCAGAACTCTGCTTAAAACTGATGCCATGAAGTTTAGTATATTTAGCTAGTTTCTTTGCCGGTGGCAAAGAACAATTGTAGTTTTGGATGCTCTGGACATCTAATGGGATACTGAAAGCTTACTATTGGGTAGAAGAGCCTGTTTTCCATAAATAAAACACTGCATGGGCATTGGACCAACACTGCCAGATAAATAAGAGTCATCAAAAGAGGTCATTCAAACCCAGGAGTGCAATCCTATGGTCCCTGGGAAGGGCTACATTGGCCACTACTCAGCTGGGAGCTGTATGCAATTGTGGCTCCCTTGTGAGCATACATGAACGGTGCATGGGTTTTCAAGCTTATGTCTATCGCATTCAGAGCATGCCCTGAAAACATTTTTAAACATTGCACTGGCACCAGTCGCTGCTGGCAGGGAAGGGTGGCGGCATGCCCGTGGCTTCATAGCATTGATGATGTTGCAGATTATTGAGAAGAAAGCAGGAAGTGAGTTTGGTGCTGCACTAATGGAACAAATCTGGTTCACCCACCAGGGTGTTCTTCTCACACCTGGTAAACTACAGTGACGCTGCTGCCCAGAGGCCACATGCACAACAATGCCACTCCATGCTGGCTGCTCTTGATTGACACCTGCTATTCTTTTAGATGATTCTATAACTGATGGATAAATTGATTTATTTAATTGGGTTGTTGCTGTTGTTATTACTACAGTATGCTGTTCTTTAGTATGTTGGGAAATGCTCTGGGATTCTTTTGCAAGAGAATGGTCTCTAAAAGTTTTGTTAGTAACCACCAGAAATGAGGGGCCTGAGGCAGCAACACTAGCCTGTCACCATAAAGATCTTAATAATGTGGTATGGAAGCAGTCCATTTGTGGTGTATTTCTAATTCCCACCAATCAGGAGCTACTAAATAGGCCCTAACAAGCAGACTGACACATTTTCGAAGAGTTCACAATTTGCAGTCCAAATCTTCCTGTGGCACCAGTATGTGTGAGTTAAACTTCTTCACAGTGGATACAAGCAAAGCTCTATTAAAAAGAGATTCAGGCCACAGACATCTTAAATAATGCTGGATTTCAACAAAACCACAAGCTAAGAGAGTAAGAACCATAAAAACTAATCCTATCCATTTGATATTCATACAGTGTTTAGCATCCAGGTTTGAAAATGAGAATTCTGTCACTTCCAGACAATACATATGCCAACATCTTGTCAGTATTTCTGCCAGCCTCTGCTTATGAAGCGCTCCATGTATATTGGACAAAGGGATCAGCATGCCAAATGCAAAAGGAACGTGAGGTACGTCTGTGTGTGTGTGATTTTTAAGTGTCAAACGGTATACAAACAAATGATCTGCATAACTGAAGTCCCATAAATTGATACCCTCAAGGTTAAAATGTAAAAGGGAAATCATTTTTACTCTGTTGGCACAGACAATGAAAAGGGTTGTCAACTTCGAAAAACTTTTCGCTGGCAGAGAAGGCACCAGTTTCCTTACAAAGTGGTGGAAAAGAAGGGAAGGAAGAAGCAACCTCAGAACTTTTTGCGGGTGAGAATAATGTACCGTATTTTTCGCACCATAGGACGCACTTTTTCCCCTCCAAAAATGAAGGGGAAATGTGTGTGCGTCCTATGGTGCGAATGCAGGTTTTCGCTGAAGCCTGGAGAGTGAGAGGGGTCGGTGCGCACCGACCCCTCACGCTCTCCAGGCTTCGCACACCTCTCCGCAAGCAGCGGGAGCCCAGCGCTGGGCTCCCGCTGCTTGCGGAGACTTTCCCGCATGCTGAAGCCTGCGCGCGCTGAGCTCAGCGCGTCCAGGCTTCGCGGACCTCTCCGCAAGCAGCGGGAGTGCTCCCTCGGCTTGCGGAGACTTGCCTGTTTGGGGGCTGGGGTCGGGGGAAGCTCGAGCTTCCCCCGCCCCAGCCCCACGCCTGGGGGGAAAATAATTTTTTCCCCTTCATTTCCCCCTCCCAAAAATTGGGTGCGCCCTATGGTCCGGTGCGCCCTATGGTGCAAAAAATACGGTATTATGTTAACCACAGCTTATCTGATGTTGCCAGGACAATCAAACCCTGCTTGGCTTCTTGAGGCTCCTCTCCTCACCATCTCTTCAAAGTTCATTTGCAATTAAGGTGACCACAAGAGAGTGCACTTAAGTCTCTGACTGCTTTTGATGAAAGCGCTGGTGCTGTGCTGTTTTTGCTGTAATTATTTGTATTGTTTTAATAGATTTTTCTCTCTCATTTCATGTTCACTTAAAAAAATATTCTATGCTTTTAGCTGTTCTTATTTTTATTTGTAATCTACCTTGAGTCCATGTCAGGGAAATAGATGGGGTATTCTACCTGAAGACCAAAGTAAACAGGATGCTATAGCTAAAGGAGTCAGTGTAGCTATGAGACTCCCGAGAAGAATGATAAAATCTTTTTCTTTGTACTATTTCACAATCTAAATTGCCCCCCCCCCGAAGCTTCTATTTCTATGTACCGTATTTTCTGGCGTATAAGACGACTGGGCATATAAGATGACCCCCAACTTTTCCAGTAAAAATATAGAGTTTGGGATATAATCGCCGTATAAGACTACCCCTCTTCCAACGCACACCAAATAAAAATTTAAAAAACCAGTCTCCAGTCTGGCTCGGAAATCCTTTCTGTTGCTGGTGATTGGGGGGCTTCTGGGGCCAATTTACAAGCATATTTCTGCTTAATCTAGAGAGCTTGGTGTCCTCTGATTTAATTTGCTGTCATTTTGTCCTTTGGTGGGGAGTTGCTGTAGGAGCTGCTGCTGAAGCCAGCGTATAAGATGACCCCCGACTTTTGAGAAGATTTTCCTGGGTTAAAAAGTAGTCTTATACGCCAGAAAATACAGTACCTGTATTTCCCCCCACTAAGGATGAAATTACAGTTTGGAGGAGAGGGTTAGATCAGGAAAACAGCATTGGGGAAAAAGGTCCACACCCACCCACCAGATCCCTCAGTGATGCAATCAGGATCTATTTCCACCCCCTTCTGCTTTTAACTTTAAAAAGACAAACAAGCAGAGTATCCAGTAATGGATTTCCCTTCTGCCTGTAATGTGGGGCTGAAAATTTCCTAGTGCTTTATTTTTCCATGGAAGATTTTCCATTTCAAAAGTTTATTAGTGACAATGAATGGATGCCCATTGCAACACATTATTATGCAAGGTCGGCAGTTTCAAAGTTTTGACATTTGTTTACTCCATACAAGTAAAATAAACATGCTAAATTAGATCACTCTCCAGGGCATCACGTTTTTTTATGATGCAAACTGGGGTGTTTTCTTATGAAAATAACCCAAATTTGCATGGGAAGATTGTAATTCAAAATTCTCTGGAAAAACCACTTCACTGCTTTTGTCAATCCCCTGCTGTCTTACTTTAGATAGCAGAAAACACCAAAAGGCTCCACAGTTATAGCCCAGATTGCATCCTGCGGACATTCTGAAATCAGTTGTAGAATGAATGAAATGAATCCGCTATCATTCTGAGTCTCTGTCTCTTCTCCATTATAAGATCCCAGCCCCCCAAAAGGAAGCAGTAATGTTGGATATCACTGAGCATTAGCCTACAAGGCAAGATGAGAAAGCAACAAAGTACTATCCAAAGAATTCTCCTTCTATGAACCAAATGAAATTTAATTGCAATCCTCAGATCTTTTACCCTAGAATAATTCTCTCTGAAATCCAAATAATTGCTGCAGAGCTATGTTATTTGCAGACCACATCTCAATTCCTTTTGGGATTACAAATTCTAAGAGTAAATTGATCAAGGACACATCTTTTATTTGACCTGCATATGCAGGCTTTTGAATGCAACAGAGATCTTCTGCTGGTGTTCTGCATATTCTCAATCCTGGAGGCTGTTCTGATGCAAAAACAAGTTTAAATTCAATGGCAGTCATTTATATAACCTTGCCATTTATATAACTGCTTTTCAAAGCAAAATAAGATTTTGGCATCCAGCATGGAGGAAAAAAAGTTACATTCCCATCACTTAAGGAAACAAACCGTAGTGATTTGAATAATCTCTTTGCTTAATTTCTGCACTACTCTGAACACTTTCAGCAGCAAAGGCTGCAGTAAAAAACGGTGCTTAGTGAAGTGCGGGGGGGGGGGTCTGGGAAAAATCTGGAGTAAATCCAGGCATTTTATACCAACACACTTTTGAGCAAACTCCAAAACCCCATGAAACAAGCTGAAGTGAAAGCAATTTATCAGAGTGACTAGATTAAATTTCCTCAAAGTAAAGATTATTAATCTGGGAGGCTGCTTTCCCAGGATGAATGGCTTCAGCACTTTTCTCTTCCGGCAGAGAATTTAAACAAGCCCTTTGTTAAGAGAGAAAGAAGGAGTAAACACCCAGCTCATCATTCCTTGAAACAAATAGCACCACTTCCCCGAGAACCTCACCATGAAAAAGCACGGAAACCTAGCCATATCAAAACAGAAAATGCTCGAGAATAAACAAAGCAATTTTACAGCGCTTGCGCGCGCACACACACATATGTATACGTATAGATATTGACTTACAAGTTTATGTTATTTTTAGCAGTTACCAAGACTGCTGATAGCACTAGCAGTGAAAAATGGTTGAGATGAGCCAAAAAGTGATGGATGTTCATTCAACAGTCATGCAATGTACTGGAGAGCCAGTATGGTATAGTGGTTAGGTTCCTGGACCAGGATGTGGGAGGGCCTAGTTCAAATCCCCATTCAGCCATGAGGCTCCCTGAGCCAATCTCCATCTCTTGGTCTAGACTACCTTGCAGAATTGTGAGGGTGGCGTGAGAAGGAGGAGAACCTTGAGCTCATTGAAGGAAAGGTGGCATCCAAATGTAATAATACGTAAATACATTTACCACTCCACCTTTCAGGAGGGTTGGGGCTGGATTTTGAACCATTCAATTATCTATCGAGGGCTCTCCTCTTCCTTTTCCTCTTGTGCTTGGCTTTGATTGTCTCTTGGTTCAGAAGTGCATGCAAATGGGTTGCTTGTGCACAGACCTGATTACAACGGAAGGTTTTGGTAATTCTCCTACAGATGCAGCTGATTACGGAGTCTGATTTCAAAAGGGTATATAGCATTTTCAGAAGAAATAATCTTGTTGCTCATATGAATATAGGTCCAGTAATTAACACTTCTTTGAGATAAAGGAATCTGGTGCCAGAAAAGAGTTTTGGAATACAGAAGCGGGTGCAGTTAAGAATCAGCAATCAGGAGACTGATGAAATGAACAAAAGGAGGAAAAGCAGGGATCTGGGATGATGCCAGAAGGAAGGGTGAACAACATGAGAAGATAGCAATGAGACCAGGAAGCAGTAGTGGGCAATGTGGTACAGCAGAGTTACTAAACCAACATTCTGGAATTACTAACACTACTTTTCTGACAATAATTTTCAAGGCTTTACATTTTCAGGGGGAGCAACAGACGCTTTCAAAGTATTGCAGATAAGAGAAACTATTACTAAGCTTTAGCACAACCTGTTCTAGCTTGAAATTTCACTTTTTAAAAGTTGGGACAGAAGGTCTAAATGGATCAAGAGGTTGAAAGATCTTCCAAGATAGGACTTAATTTCCAGCAGGGGTGGACCAATCTGTCAGTTTTGGTTTCTCCTTCTTCCAAGCTTAAATTCAGTTCACCAGATTTCCACATTTTTTTGCAATTAAAAATAAGTCCTCACAAAAATTCAACAGCATTTTAAAAGTGCACCTCTTCTAAAATACACATTTTTGTATGCAGTTTTGCCTAACATACACATTTCTGAAAGTGATGTATCCTAATGTTGTTTTCACATATACATGCATTTTAATACACATTGTCCCCATATATGTGCAATTTTGGTCCACATATTTTTTGGGCTGGAGAACTGCTTTGCAAAATTCAGAGAAGTGTGAATTTCAGAGGATAGCTTGTTTCTCAGTTCACGTATTGCTTCTGGAAGTGCAAACTAAATAGATTTGCATTAAAAGACAAACTGAATTTCTCCTTCACCCCTTCTTAGGGCAGACCCAGACAGAACTGCTTTGCTGCCTCTACCAATCAACATTTACAATATTCCAAAAAAGCTGAGCTGGAGGACATATAGCGAGACAGACTGTACCTTAAAAAGACAACACACATCTGGATAAACTGTATTTCGAAAGGAGAAGCCAATAAAAGCAATGGGGAATTTACAACGAGAAACCATTCAGCGTTCCCACGGGGGTTTAATGCTTTTAATTACAGGTGATTTCCCCATAAATATAAAATAAAATAAAAAGGTCAGAATAGTTTGACCTAAGCCGGCAGTAAGATTTAAAATGTAATTAAGTCACCATGTGATAAATTATGGCCATAAGTGTTACAGTGTGAAAGGAATGGCAGGATTATTAAGAATCCTTTGGTTGTTTCTAATCAAGTATTGACTGTGGCGCCCCAACGGAGCCCAAGTAACGACACAGCCTCATTGATCAGATATAACTCCCTTCTCCAATTCGATAAGAGTTTAATAGAGGATCTTATTTTGGGGAAGCTGATGGCTTTTTATTTGTCTGGCTTGGGATTGTCTGCCTGAAAGGCTAACAAAGCACAGCTAGAGAAGTTTTATCAGCCTAATCTGAAAGCTAGGATAAAAAGCAGTGCATAATTGAGGATGTACCATGAGCAGAGCCCCCAGTTTAAAAGGTAGCAGTTAGCATTTAGTTCTTCCTCCCCATTTTGTTTGTTTGTTTCAAGCAGTACTGGGAAGAAAGCAACAGCATAAGCAAAGCTCTCTACATAACTACCGCTTTTACAAGACTTTCCATGCTGAAGTGCCCCACAGACATTCAGAGAAAACTCAGGTCGTAAACAAGCTGAGTAAAGACTGACCGGGGCGGGAGGGAATCAAGCGCTTCTAAGCTGAGTTGCATGATTACAATAATCACGAGAAGTCAGCCATCCGCAGACTTGAAATTCCATTCTGCATAATGTAGAGTTTTACAGGTCGTCACTGGAGGCAAGCAAACCAGCCCTTTTGCCCACACGCTTCTAGCAAAACCTAAGGCCATGGAAATACTCAGAAATCTGATCTCATATATCATCACTATATGTACTCGGCTTGCTTTTGCTTTGATTTCTTCCTTTGGGGAAAAGGAAGTCCATAACAGGAAAAGATCTATTGCTGTTTTCTGTTAACACAACAACAACAACAACAACACATGACTGATTTCCAGTATTATAAATTGCATGCAGCAACTCTTCTTTAGACCTGGAAAGCCACAATCAGAACATACTGAGTGCTGAACACTCTGACCTTTGCTGTGAAATGTGCTAGAATGAAGCGCAGATGAGAAGCGATTAGGGGCTGATTTGCTCTGTCTTCAGAAAAGGGAAAGGGTGGGGGGGGGGGAAAGCTTCCGAAGCATGGTTACTAGCAGAACATAAACAACGGGACTTAAAAAATAAACAATGAAATGAAAAGGAAATGAAAGAATGAGCTTGGGGGGGGGGGGAATTGCTGACTCCTAAAGCATCCTTGACATTCTGAAACACAGAATTAATTGTGGTTGACTGATGAAGAGCTACAGTCCATCAATAGGGATGGGAGGGTTGTTGCTGGCTGATCAATGTTATTATTCTGTCCCAAATTTCCTCTATAGTGTCAGGAGTTGAGCAATGCAGTCTTCTTTGCCTGCCTAAGCTGACAGGTCCTGGACACAGAAGTAGTTTGCAAGTGAAATGTGCTTTGCACTAGGAACATCAGAGGCACATGCTTGAACAGTAAGAAGAGAATAGAAGCTACAGCAACCTCTGTGACCATATGAACACAGGGAATGAGCACTTAACTTTTGGGAGTGTGCAAGGATGTGAAATGCATTAACAAGATACCTTGGGTGGGAAGGAGATTCTTAAGAGATAGTGCTCTTTTAAGGAACCAGACAGAAGAAAGGGTAACTGTGGTAGACAGAATTCTGGAACCTTTATGAGTTCCTCAGATCTGAGCTTAGGCCAGGGATCAGACCATCCAGATTTTGATGGACTCTTAAATCCCACCACCCCTGATCACTGGCTATGCGGCCTGGGATTAATGGTAGTCCCCATCCCTGGCTCAACCAAAACTAAGTCAGGGTGGCATGACTGACAAAATTAGTCCGTTCTTTTCTCTATTAGAATGTATTTTCCTACATCTACCTTTGTTTTCCTAGTTAGGCAAAGCAGGGCATATACTCCATAAATCAATAAACCAGTGTCAAGTATGTTTGACTAATTGGGGAAATGAATTATGCATTTAATAATATCAATAACATAATAACATACTGTGTACTCTGCTAGAATGTCTTCCATAGTATTGTGGTACCAAAAATAAAATAAAATAAAATAAAATAAAATAAAATAATAATAATAATAATAATAATAATAATAATAAGGCAAGTGACTTCTCCTGTGGGTTCAGGACAAGGTTTCTCTGAGACAGATTAATGTGGTTCCATGGAATGTAGCTGACATTATTTGAACACAAAGATTAGCTGCTCTTACCTCCATTATCTTTTAGGTGTAACGCTATCTTGGTATCATCTAGAAAAAGAAAATCAAAGCTATTAGAACACAGAACTTTGCATAAAAATCTGATATAATGCTTTACTTGTGAATCTTATTATTTCCAGTTTACCTTTGGTATTCTATTTGGTCCCACATTCACAGTAGGCTGTGCACATCAGTAATTTAAGAGCATTTCTGTACTACAAATATACAGTAATTTAGCATTCTCCAGTTTTTTGAAGCAACTAAAGATTCTTGACATCAAGAGGAGCTGGTGTTGTGCTGTCCAGATTCAAATTCCCCAAATGAGGGGTGCTAAGAACTTGTAACACGACTTGGGAATTCAAAAGTTATTTTGATTAAATTAATGTAATTTAGTTTTGCCTGGTAAGTGAACTGTATGCAGAATTGCATGGAAATCATTTTTTAAAAATTGCCAAGTGCTTGCAGTTGTTGTTATTTTAACATTACCTGTCATTTTCAGAAGGTAAAAGTAAAATTCTTTTGTTTTTCCAAAAGTAGTTCATGTGCTTCTTCATCAAAAATATACTTACAAAGCTAAAGGTTGTCCAATCACAAAAAATAATAGCAGCTTTGAATTCCTCACAGCAAAAAACGGTATTTTTAAGATCTCTCGCTGAAGAAATGTGCAAAAGTTAACTTTCACCCTGACCCCCTAAAATGACATGCCCTGCGTGATGCCAGAATGTTAATGTTACCTTTGTACAGTAGGGTGCTTTCCTTCCACACTCACACAACTCTGTCTAGCATCCGTTCAGGCAAGCATGAGGGTTGATCAGAGTTTGAGGACAGAACCCCTCATGGTGGGTGCAGGGTGTGGGTCATGAAGCATTCCATAGGTCAAAGAGAGAGGCCAGGAGGTCTGCATTCAGCCACTGGCCCTCCCTTGGTTTGTAGTATCTTTGGATCAGAATCACTACTTGAGGATTGCTTTCCCCCAATGTGCTGATGTCATGTGAGGTTTTCGCCCTAGGAAGCTTAGCACAACAGATAACCCCTTCTAGTTTAAGTTACCTTCTGTGGGTAGGCTAGTTGGCAGATGGGATGTTGTGGCTCCTTTGGTAGTGGTTAAAACTCTGAATCTCATTGTTGTCTGCTGGATAGCAGTAGTGGTATGAGGAGGCATTTGCGTCGTGTCTACATTCTTCTCACAAATCTTATCTTTAGACTACAGAGCGGGGAGGGGGGGCACAAACAAGAAAGGAGAAAATTGGTTCTCAATGAAGGCCATTTGTCTCTGATCTACAGACATCTAAAGCAAGCACAAAATGTCAGACCGAAGTGAGTGAAAATGGAAACCTTAAATCAAGACTTAAAAAAAAATAAAAATCAAGACAGAATACTCTCTGCCTTGATTAAAAAAAAAAAGGGAGAGAGGCAGTGCGGAAATCTGTAAGATGGGTGAGGATGAATTGCAGTGACCAAGTTGGAGGAGGGAAGGATCTCTGGCCATGCTCAGATTCTCTGCTATGCTGGGAATACTGATTTGTCATGGAAGGGCCACATACATTAGTGGCTGTTGCACTACACAATTCCCTTCATCCCTGAACATTGTTGGCTGGGGCCCATGCTGGCTGCCCCTATTTGTCATCATTACTTCACATGCTCTTGTTACAGAAATTACGGGGGGGGGGCACATCTTTAAAGTTGTTAAATGTTACAAATATTCAGCATAAATGTATCCTTTTGACTTGACAGCTCAGGGAAGTTACCTAGCTTAAAAAATCATATAAATCAACTCCTTTGCTAGTTTCCTTCATTCCACTGCCAATTTGCTTCATTGGCCAAGGACTTGGAAACCACTCAGTCCCTGCCATGAGGTCACATACTCACAGGAAGGTAGTCATAGGTGTCAATCGCTGGGCAAAGGCACTCCTCCAGACTTGCCCAGGTGGCAGACTATGCAAACCAAAGCTCTATTGTCCCTTTGTAGTAGGTGCTTAGAATGTAATTCCCAATACATATCCTGTATCCACCTGTTGCCCCAACACATTCCTCCTATGTTAATCATGTATAACCCTCCCCCTTTCTAATGTAGCAATGATGTAACAATGATGTAGTGATGATGCTTAATGAACTGTATGCTGGGATAAGATAGAAACTTTTAAGAGTCCTTGTCACCCCATCCTCGGGGTTCAAAATTCCTCTTTGAACCTGTTGCGCAATAAACTTTGGTCTACAGCTATTTGCTCCGGTTGGTGGCTGGACTCCTTCTTTTATTCCACAGGGACCCGCGGGATCTGCTCGACGAGCTGGGTGACTGACCAGCCTCGCACCTAGATTTTTCCATAACACTCTAAAGTTGAGACCTAGGCCTTCCAAACATAATCCAGGGCTAGTCTCCAGCGTGACCTGACATACAAGACCATCAGTATCTATAAAACAATTGGCAGGCTAGGACTTTGGTACTAAGCCACAGCATTTATATCACATCTCATATTTTCCCATACCATGAATAACTAATAAAAGGAAACATTGCTAAATCTTAAAAAACAACAACACCTACTTATCATATTTAAATGTCATTAACAGCTATTCTAGCATGCGTTCCAAAATAACAAGGTCGTTATGCATGGACAATACTCTGGGATTCAGCATCCATGCCCAAAAGATGCTGTTAGGGAATGTGAGGGAGAGGCACACTTGTAACCAGCATCAGGTGCTCATGGCAATAGTGATGGAGCAGATGTTTAGCTGTCAACCTTGATTATCTCCAGGGGAAGCTGATCCCCCAAATTCTCCTTTCAACAATGGTTAGCAGGGGAAAGTTGTATCTCTGGATCAGGGCCATAATCTCAGGTTTGTTTGTTTGTTTGTTTGTTTATTGCCCCAGCTGTTCACCAAAAATATTTATTAAATATGGGACGTCAAAACATTACCTCTTCAGGGCATCCACCATCTACCCAGTCTTGCCGATGACGATCAAATCCACTGGAACATCTTTAAATGATGGTAAGGGATTAAAGCGATCCAGATGCAAATGAAAAATAGATTGGTTGGATAAAGAGGGAAGGGGGGAGAGGGAGAGGGAGGGGGAGGGGGAAAGTAAGTCCTGTACTGTTAAACCTTTATGATCAACAGAGTATTCACTTCATTTAGGATGATATTCCAAGTCAAAATGATTAATTCTCCCTATAAGGAACTAATTTTCACGATTAGACAATTTGACATGTCAGTGTCTTTTTGCTATGGATAGTTAATTGTTTCATTTTACTATGCAGCAGGAGATTAAGGTTTGATCTCAAACCCGTGGATTTAAGCCAATTTAATTTATTCTGTCCAGCATTTTCCCTTCATTTTGTATAAAGCCATACTACAAAGAACACACTGTACCAAGCAATACGGCTCTGTTTCATCATACTAGGCGATCAGGGATATCAAGGAATCCATAAATGTCTGATCAGTGCATGCCAGGTTTTAGGCAAGAACCCATCCAAAACAGTCTCAAAAGCAACTTTTGAAGAAATTCTTTCCTTGAACTTTTCATTTTTTTATTGCAAAGACGTGGGATGCCCATAAACTTTTACCCTAATTAACTGAAAATTAATGAGGTTGACACCAAATTATAGTGTATGATATACAAGGAGTGCATTTTCAAAGCAGCTGGTAGAATTATGCTTTAATTATTCCCAAGGAGCATCCGACAGCGGAAGAATTGTCATTAATTGTTTTAAGGTGGCTTGAGATCTTGAATAGGAAAAAGTGCTGCAACTATGTAACTTATTAAGCAAGAAGGTGTGGAGTAATCAAGCTCAACTTACACATGAGATGTTGCTCAACTATAGAAATCAACCCAGCGCTATATTGACAGAAATTATTCAATGCTTGCAATTTTTAAAAAAATAACAAAAGCAAAACAGATTCATTTATTTTGTTTCATCAACCATGGCTTGTTATAAGCCACAAAAACTGGCTCATACCTTAACACTCAGCTGAGAGTCTTTGATGAATATGAAACTAAACTAGGCAGAAGTCCTGCACTAGGGGCAGGAGAGAGGAAGGGAGAGGCGGTGCGCAGAGGTGTGTACACACGGTGTTAGACCATGGTTTAGCATGCAATCTTATCCACACTTACCAGGAAGTTAAGTCCCTTTGCACAAATCAAGGCAGCTTTCTGCACTACTGAAGCAGGAAATCTCTGTCTATTAACTGCCTGCCTACACTGCATGAGAGGAACTGAAATAATTCTTGACCAAAACATGGGGAACAAGCAAGTTATCTGGATTACTCTGCCCTAAGGAACTTGAAAGACCTAAGGGCACTGCTTATTTGACACTTTCTGCTGAGGCACTGGTGAACCTAAAAAGCCTTACTGAAAAGCTGCATTATCAGAAGTGATAGTTTTGGCTCCAAGTGAAGCTATCTGCAAAATGTTTCCAAGGCATATGTCAGAGACTCATCCGTCACAGAGCATATAATCATTGTTGCATCCCCAAATTACGACTCTGTAAGCTATCATTACAATGTATTTCCTGCTTAGAACACAACATTTAATAAGCCTTTCATTTACTGGCACAGCGATAATTCCCCATTGCCATGAAAACACCATGGTAGATTTGATTAGTTATGCCATTTGTACCATCTGTCAACACAGCCGTTTTATAACAACTTCATTCTGAAAGGATGACCCAAGTCTGCTCCTGGAGAAGCAATTAACAGACCACATTTGAGGACAGGGGAACAAGGGCCTTATTTGAAGGGGGGGGGGAAACCTGAGGATTCTCTGCTTCTCTTGTTTACATGGAACACAGAAATGTGATGTTAGGAGTTGCAGTGGGACGTTAAGAGATGTTTACAGACATAATGGTGATGGTTTGATTTGGCTAGTGGCTCTTGATAGGGAACCACAGGGAACAGAGCAGATTTATTCCAGGGTAGTGAATGTAAGAGACAGAAAGAAGCAGTAAACATCTTGAGGTCTCCTAGGGGGTCATTTGTCCCTATTTTTGGCACAGAAAAATAAGGCTGAGCGTTTATTTACTATGCTACCTGAAAGTTGTTTTTCTAAATAAAAATCTTCTCCTTTTATAATGGTGAAAAGAGAGAGGTCAAAAACTACCAGCATCTTTAGAAATTTCTGCATAATGGGATGGATTCAGCATGTTTCATTTGAGAATGTTTCCTGCCCACCAAAGAGCTGTCAAGGGCAAAAGATGAATAAAGATGAATGTATTGCCAAAAATGTTATTTTTGTTTCAGGCCCTACAGATCGTGGACAAGGTGGAATGTTTTGGAAAGTGGCAGAAGGATATTTCTAAGTTTGTTTGGCAGGGCAAAAAGCCCCGAATAAAGTTTAAAATGTTAACTGATGCGAAAGAAAGAGGGGGATTTGCCCTGCCAGACTTGAGGTTATATTATGAATCTGCAGCCTTCTGCTGGTTGAAAGATTGGATCTTACTGGAAAACACTGATGTCCTAGATCTGGAAGGGTTTGACAATGCTTTTGGGTGGCATGCATATTTGTGGTATGACAAGGTTAAAGTGCACAAATTGTTTAAAAACCACATTGTTAGGAGAGCAATTTTGATGGTCTGGACAAAATATAAAGACTTATTGGA
This sequence comes from Podarcis gaigeae, assembly GCF_964106915.1. Taxonomy (NCBI): domain Eukaryota; kingdom Metazoa; phylum Chordata; class Lepidosauria; order Squamata; family Lacertidae; genus Podarcis; species Podarcis gaigeae. Next base: position 23,788,542 of record NC_139688.1, read on the forward strand.
GAGTAAGACTCCGAGGTGGCTCTCACCGGTGGAGGCCAAGGCACGTAAGAGACTTAACATGGAGGCCAATTGGCCTAAATATGGGGAAATAATTGAAAAAATTGGAGACAATTGGAGGTTGCAGAGCTTGGAAAAATTAAAAAACAAGGTGCGAGATTGGTTGCACTATGCACAAATTCAAGAGGTTTTTAAAGTAGACAAGAAGGTTGGATTTCAGGTGGAAAAATCGAAACTAGAGACAGAACTGCTAGAGCCAAAAAGTAAACTACTTTCGAGAATGTATAACCTGCTGCTTAAATGGAATACTCAGGATGAGACAGTCAAATCCGCCATGATAAAATGGGCGCAGGATTTGGGGCATAACATTATGTTTGAAGACTGGGAAAGGTTATGGAACACCGGAATGAAATTTACGGCATGTAGTGCCTTGAAGGAAAACATTATGAAAATGATATACCGGTGGTACATGACCCCAGTCAAGCTTGCTAAGATATATCACCTGTCTGACAATAAATGTTGGAAATGTAATGAGGCGGAAGGGACATTCTTTCACCTCTGGTGGACCTGCCCGAAAGTGAAGGCCTTTTGGGAGATGATTCATAATGAACTAAAAAAGGTACTTAGATTTACCTTACCTAAGAAACCGGAGGCCTTTCTCCTGGGCATGGTGGACCAGAGAGTGCTTAAGAAAGATAGAACTTTTTTTATGTACGCCACTACAGCAGCAAGGATCCTGATTGCAAAGCATTGGAAGACACAAGATCTACCCACGCTGGAGGAATGGCACACGCAGTTGATGGACTATATGGAACTGGCCGAAATGACTGGCAGAATCCGAGACTTGGGAGAAGAAACAATCGAGGAGGATTGGAAAAAATTTAAGGACTATTTGAAAAAACATTATAAGCTGTACGAATGTTAAAAGATGCACCTTTTAGGAAATTCTAGCTTCAGCAATGATAAATTAATGAAATGGAAATTAAGGCACAAGAAGTCAGAGGTAGAATAATGAAATAACTTTATTGTGTTTAAATGAAAAGGTACATGATTTGGGGTATAACACATTTGATATTAGGTAACATGATAAAATGAAGGATACAATAAGTATTGAAACAAGGTAACAAATTGCTGATGTTCTGTATTACAGAGAATGCAGGGTTGGGAGGATGTGGGGAAGTCCATTAGATTTGATGGAAAAAAGAACATGGAAATTTGTAACTTTTCTATTTTATTTCTATAATCTGTTTTCTATTCTTTTTTCTGTACTTCATAAACTCAATAAAAAATATTATTAAAAAAAGGGCGCTGCCAGGAAAAATGTGGCAACCCTCATTTAGACAACACAGCCAGAAACAACTTTCAAAAAGGGTCAGTAGTGGGGCAGGAGACCCACGGCTTGGACCCCCAGGGCCATCTCTTTATAACATGGTCTGTCAGCAACAGAGAAACAAAACGATTCTAAGCAGAACTGTTGACTTTAGACCAGGAGAGAGACTAAAGGCTGATAAGTGGCATGTACTGTCTCAGAATTTCAAAACAAAAAAAATTCCTTCCAGTAGCACCTTAAAGACCAACTAAGTCAGTTCTTGGTATGAGCTTTCGTGTGCATGCACACTTCTTCAGATACACTGAAGAAGATACTTCTTCAGTTGGTCTTTAAGGTGCTACTGGAAGGAATTTTTTTTGTTTTGACTATGGCAGACCAACACGGCTACCTATCTGTAACTGGAACTCAGAATTTCAGTTACAGATAGGTAGCCGTGTTGGTCTGCCATAGTCAAAACAAAATAAAAAAATTCCTTCCAGTAGCACCTTAAAGACCAACTAAGTTAGTTCTTGGTATGAGCTTTCGTGTGCATGCACACTTCTTCAGATACACTGAAACAGAAGTCACCAGACCCTTCTATATAGTGAGAAGGTGGGGAGGGGTATTACTCAGAAGGGTGGTGGGAATGGGTGATTGGCAGATAGCTGTGATGAGCCTGTTGATGACTCTTAACGACTGCAATAGGTCTTACAGGAAAAAGCAAGGGGTGAGAAGGTGAAAAATGGCTTTGTCATGTATAATGAGATAAGAATCCAATGTCTTTGTTCAGACCAGGTCTCTCCATGGTTTTAAGTTTGGTAATAAGTTGCAATTCAGCAGCTTCTCTTTCCAGTCTATTTCTGAAATTCCTTTGTAATAGAACAGCTACTTTGAGATCTTGTATAGAATGTCCTGGGAGATTGAAGTGTTCTCCTACTGGTTTCTCTGTCTTGTGATTCCTGATGTCTCAGAATTTGTTAGTTTGCAACAATATGTGAACAGACTTCAGGGTATGCTGAGGCCTGTACATATTTTTGCGGTAGGAAAAGTGGGTGAAGGATTAAGTGTGTTGAGGAGGGACCAAATCAAATGCTCAGCTGAGTCCACAATGAATCTTGTTCCACAGGAAGAGAAGAGGTATTTTTAAAGTCTGGGAACTGTTCTCAATGGTATGCATGTCTGCTCAGAAGCTGGTCCCATTGATTTCAAGGTAATCCTAGATAAATGAGCTGAAACGATAATACTACCAAAATCGAACTGATGATTTATCAGAAAGAGGGTAACGGGTATCAAATAAAATATAATTTCTAAAAATGCTAGTGTTCAGCATTGTAAACGTGAAGACACTAAAAAGTAGACAGCATCACTCTGCCCAGTAGGCCAGATTAAAAAGGTGTGGCTTCACACCCTACCTAAAATTCAGTAAGAAGTGAGTCAACCTTTCAGAGTTGTGCTGAAGGGGCCCTACAACTGAGAAGGCCCGTCTCCACACCACCTCCCTATATGGTATCCTTGGCAGTGGGATTGCAAGGAAGGTCTCCCCAGAAGATCTTAAGGCAAAGGTCAACAGATAATGGGAGAGGTTCTCCTTCAAGTACATGGAGCCCAAATAATTCAGGGCTTTTTAACTGGGCAAGAAAATTTTGAATTGTGCTGGTAGCATATAGGCAGTTAACACTGTTTGTGCAATATTGGTCTTATATGGTCCCAATTAAAACAACCACTCACACCCCTGGTGGCTGTGCTGCACACTAGGTGTAGCTTCCAGACAGTCTTTACAGATTTCCTCATGTACAGCACATTATAATAATCTGAACATGAGGTTACCAGGGCATGGTACTTGTTGCTAAACTATTCCATTCCAGTAATGGCTGTAGCTGGCACATTCCTTGCTACTGAGGTCACCTGAGTACCGTATTTTTCGCCCCATAGGACGCACTTTTCCCCCTCCAAAAATGAAGGGGAAATGTGTGTGCGTCCTATGGGGCGAATGCAGGCTTTCGCTGAAGCCTGGAGAGCGAGAGGCATTGGTGCGCACCAACCCCTCTCGCTCTCCAGGCTTCAGGAAGCTATCCGCAAGACTTGCAAGCCTGGCGGGAGTTCCCGCGGGCTCACAAGGCTTGCAGGCAGCAGCCTGCAGCCCTGGCGAGTGTCCGCAAGGTGGGAGGTCCTGCCGGGTGCGCGAGGCTTGGGGCAGCAGCCTGCCGCCCGAAGCACGGGGAGCCCTCCGGAGGGCTCCCTGTGCTTCGGGCGAGCGTCCGCAAGCCTTGCGCGCCCGGTGGGAAGTCCTGCCGGGCGCGCGAGGCTTGGGGCGGAAGCCTGCCGCCCGAAGCACGGGGAACCCTCCGGAGGGTGCCCCGTGCTTCGGGCAGGTGTGCGCAAGGCTTGGGGTGGCAGCCGCAGCTGGGGGGGATAATTTTTTTTAATTCATTTCCCCCCCCCAAAAAAACGCAAGCTCCGGGGACAGCTGGGAGGCGCAGCGCGTCTTCCCGCTGTCCCCGGACCTGGTCTGAAGGCGGGCGACGGGGAGAAGAGCGCTTCTCCCCGCTGCCGGCCCCACAAGCACCTGGGGGGGAAATAATTTTTTCCCCTTTATTTCCCCGCAAAAAACTTGGTGCGTCCTATGGGCCGGTGCGTCCTATGGGGCGAAAAATACGGTGTATAGTGCAGAATCAGGAAGTATCACCAAGCAACAAACCTGTTCTTTCAGGTGAGGGCAAACCCATCTAGCACAGACCATAGCTCCAAATCCTCGACATGGATCTGTCTACCATCTGAGTCTCTATCTTGCTGGAATTCAGTTTCTGTTTATTTACCCTGATCCAGCCCATTACTGCCTCCAGACACCAATCTGGCACTTGCACTCCTTCACCTGGAGAAACAGGAGCTTGGTGTCATCTGCATATTGCTTCCATGCCATTTACCAACAGCGGTGTCTAATTCAATGTGAATATGAGTTACTGCCCTCAACAAGCCTTGCAAATCTGAAATCAATGGAACCAATTCATCAGGATTTAACTCAACTATTAATTTTCATGGGAACTAAGTGGATCCAGAAAAAAATGTCTGCTGCTAATTTTGTTTAAAGGATATTATTAGTGAGTGTTCACATTCTATGACGACCTCAAGCCTGACTCTGACCATCAATCATTTATATCCCATCTTTCAGGATATAAATCCATCTAATCCTCATTCATAAGAATACACACTATATTGATGGGCTGAGTACGTTTGTAGTTGACACCAGATTTAGGGTTGGAATAGACGAATTCTTCTAGATAAGGCCAAAGGTCTGTCTAGGCTACCATCTTGTTTCCCAGATATCTATGGGAAGGACATGAGTACAAGAGCCTTCTCTTGCTGCTGTTCTCTAGTGGCTGGTATTCAGAAGCATGGTGCCCCTGGTCTTGGAGGACACATATAGCCATTGCAACAAGCTCTGAGCTTTGGAAGTTCTCAGAGATCACGAGACCAGGGAAGATCCTCCCACTCACCACTTACTTGGGGCTGGGACAGGCACCATAAATATGCTCACCAGAATAAAAAAAAGCCCATGCTTGCCGCTGGCAAGAGCATTAGCAGATCCATATTGAATGGCTGCCCTCCTATTCCAGATGTGGAAAGCCTAGACAAATCGGAAAGGCCGATTGACATAGGCAGATGAACGCAGTAAAACTCTTAGACTGATTTAATCAACACAGACAAGAAACAAGCTAAGGAAAACCTTGAAGGTTCTATGACAGATGGTGTTTGTTCATTGAGCTTGGATAGTGTGGGCTCTAAGTTTAAGGCATACTGGAGTTTTTTTCCTTCCCCTCTGGGTTACATTTGTCTTTAGATGAATGCAAAGTCAAATTAAAGTGAACACACAGCAAAAACAGTCAAATGCTGATTACTGATGAATTATAGAAGAGTAGGGGCTCATCAGTTTTCTCATTAGGAATACCCATTAGCACTCATTACACCTAGAGGTGGGAAGCAAATGGTTTAATTACTGCTATTATATAATGCGTGCATTGGAGGAGTCAGCAACAAAAAATATCTAGGGTGGCTTTTCATGTAACCTTTCGTAGTTTGTGTTGTTACTGGAATCTAAAATGCACCCATTTTAGCACTGGAGGAGAATTTCGTTTGCTCTGTGTTATTAAGTGAAGCAACCTAATTCTCACCTTGTTCCAAATGGTTTGGAACAAGATTATCCTTCGGATGATGCACTTCTCTGAATTTTGTGATACTGTTCTCTGCTTAAAGGTGAATGTGTAAATGGATGTGTATTTTATGATAAAACGTGTTTAGAAATGCACGTATTATGATAAAATACAGACTGATCTGTCCACCATTAGCCTGCATGTAAATGTTTCCCCATTTCATTTAAAAATATGTAGGAGGGAGCATGTTTGCATATTTCATTGGCAAGTTGCCTGCTTAGTGCACCTATCCACCTTGCATGACAGATCCGTAGCAGTTGTTGTTAAATTTATTACCCGCCCTTCAGCAGCATGTCCCCGGATGGGTTGCAACAATTTAAAATTCAATATTAAAAACAGTTAAGACAAATCACAGTCACAGGAATATAGCACATGTGCCTTTAGCTATCTCTGTCCAAGTACAAAACAGCGTGGGAGAAACTCTGCAAAACAAAAGCGCAGAAGCACCATGGGAATGACCAGATGCAACTGGACCAGTCTCCCTCGGAGGAAGTCGTGTGCTATTACAATCAGGGAGGCCGCGCATAGCTAGTTTCCCACACAGTGTTTATGATGGGCTCCAGGCTGCATCCAACTTGGGAAGCACTTCCACATGGAGACACATAAATATATTCAATCATAGACAGAAAGGTTTATGAATCTATGTAAACATGTACCTCCAAATACTTAAATATATAGAAGATAGCTGGAAACTTACCTGCTTTCAAAGTGTTTGCTACAACTTTGCATTGGGCCATAAGGACCTTATGAGACCTAAACCAGGTTGGCTAACCCTGTTCAAGCCAAGGACTGCATAGGTCCATGATCAGCAGTTGAGGGGCTGCATGTCAAAGTTGGTGTGTCTGATGTATAAAATTGTGTGTGGCCATTTAAAAAGGGGGAAATTTTGCTGTGGTGGGGGCCACAATAATCTTTCGGAACCACAGCAGAAAACCTATAAGTTTTCTCCCCCCCCTTTTTAATGACTTTTTTGTGGGGGAAGAGGAACTTTTTGATATCACAGTTTCAAATTATGGTACCTATGGGAACAGTCAGTGAAAATAAATGAATTTAAAATTAAGGAAGAAGACCTGAGCTAAAAGTGCAGCCCTGCTTCAAAGATATTTGGTATCATCTAAATGCAAGCAATCCATAAATACAGCTGATGCCAATCATGTGAGCCTACTATATTGTTCAGGGTAAACTGAAAGCTTGCACTCTCTCGTATTAACAGTTCCATACACAGCATATCTGTATGTGTAGCCATACACACCCACTCTAAAGAAGGCAAGGAAAGCTCTCTCAAACAATCAGAAAAGCTTCCATATCACAGGAAGGTTTATTGTGCTCCTACGAAATATGCCTGTTGGACCTCTGTGATCCAGATCCAGATTAGCTCCACTGTCCTACACAATTGTCACAATATCAATACTGCATTTTCAAATAATAGGTGATTTTGTATTAGGTATCTACCTAAGTATCTACCTGTGACCCTACAGTTTTATACTTTACAAAGCATCACCTGTGCTACTGCCATTTACATTCAAGTCCACGTTAGCTTAGTGTCTGTTTATAAACTTAAACTTAATTTCTTTCTTGGGCAATTACCTTTATTTTCGAGAGAACTAATTATTTCATTAGTATGAGCAAGCAGGGGACACATTGCTTGCCCTTTAATCAAGCCTGCCCATAAACGCTTTTGCTGTTATGGATGCTCAGCAATGGTATATCAGTTAGTACTTCTGTATACATGCTTGGCTAAACCTAAGAAAATTAGGGCAGCAAATTAGGGCAACCAATCACATCAATGACAAGTGTTTGATGAGACATCTAGAGTCAAAGCAAAACCCTTCCAAATTATATGTAGACAGCAACAATGAAGACCAAAATGGGAAAATAGAAGTGGCAGAGAACCATTAGCAACTTCAGATCCTCACATATAGCAATATAAGGCAATTTTTTTTTCATGATAAGATCCTGTGTGCAGTTTTATACAGTGGTATCTCGGGTTGCATATGCTTCAGATTACATATGCTTCAGGTTACAGACTCCGCTAACTCAGAAATAGTACCTTGGGTTAAGAATTTTGCTTCAGGATGAGAACAGAAATTGTGCTCCGGCGATGCGGCGGCAGCAGGAGGCCCCATTAGCTAAAGTGGTGCTTCAGGTTAAGAGCAGCTTCAGGTTAAGAACTGACTTCCAGAACGAATTAAGTACTTAACCCGAGGTACCACTGTAACAGGGATAAGGAACCTCTGGCTGTCCAGATGTTGCTGGACTCCACCTCCCTGCCTATTGGCTGTTCCTGACCATTATTGATGCTGGCTGGGGTGATGGAGTCCAATAATGTCTGGAGGGCCACAGCTTTCACATTTTTGTGTTAGAAAATCAGGCAATCAGTTTACTAAAGGTCATTACAATTATCGTGACAAAACACGCAGACATCCAGTCAATAAAAGTTTTATACAACTAAGGATAAGAGGTGCCTCTCACGAGGAAGCTCATTTTCCTCTGCAAAAGCACATTTCAGGTTTTGTGCCACTACAGCGAAACTGGATACTTCACATGTTAAGTGTTTGTCCTTATTGCACAGTGGGAATTTTATTTTCGTCATAAGTTATGGGCTTCTGTTCCTGATAATGGGAGTTTTAATTTTTATTCTTTTGCCCTTTCCTTAGCTGTAAGGAACTTGAAGAAAATATTCATAGGAAAAGAGCAGGTCATATATATGGGACAATGCAAAAGATAATGCCTAAATCTTCCACAGTTTGAAGTCCAAACAGAGGTGTAATTTAGGGGTGGGTAAGGAAGAAGGTATAGAGGAAACCATGCAACATAAATTAATTGCAAACAGAAACAATGGCAGACCTGGAAACATCTTTGTTCTATTGGTAAGTAAATGGCACAGGATGAAATTTTCAAGCAGCAGCAATCTTTACTACGGTCCAGAGACCCAACAAAACATTACAAATCAATACACAGTTCATACAGCCTACCTCCAGGTTAATCAAGCATTTTGTTTAGAATATAGGGCTCATTTGTTCTTGCAACCACCGATAAAAACTTTGCCACTGCCAATGTTCTAGCTTTTGTCCGGTCTTCCAGTAGGAACCTGACATAGTGAGCCTCTGATTTTCCCGGGAAAGGCACCAGCAAGGGTAGTATCAGTTCAGCCCTGGCCTGCTCATACTTCGCACAATGCAACAAAATATGGTTTATGGAATCGATGTCTTGAGCACACGAGCAAAGTCTGTCCTGGTAGGGAACTCCTCTCAACCTACCATCCAGCACTGCAGAGGGGAAGACATTTAGTCTGGCTTTGGTGAAAAGCCTTCGATAGTTAGGTACTGTCAGGTTTTTGATGTAAGATGTTAACTCAAAGACATACCCATATTGAACTCCTGCTGCCAGCGGACTACAGACTGCGTGTGATCGAGATCGCAAGTCACTGTGTGTCCCATAATCTTTGCTTTAAAACCTTTTGGGCGCCTTCATAACCCAGGTAATACAGTTGGGGGGGAGACAGACCAATAGAGGTGGCTTTTTTAGCCATGGTTTTCTGCCATTTGCTGACAAATTCCTCATTGGTCAAATCTTGATACAGACCCTTCCCTAGATTAAACACTGAAATCCTGAGCCAATGTTTTAGGGCAGCCCACCACGCTCTAGCTGAAATTGGGCATTCACCAGCTTCCAACAGAAGTACGACGTTGGGGACGCAGTTAGGTACCTGCAGCAGAGATCGTATAAATTTTGCCTGAAAGCCATCTAGCTTTGGCAGGTCCCCATTATGCCAGACATTTGCTGCATACAGGAGTTGGGAAACGGGCTTTGCGTTGAAAACCCTTAAGGCTGCTGGAACATATTTGCCGCCCTTTGTGAAGAAGAATCTATATATGGCTAGCTTTGTAATCTCCGCCTTTTGAAGGGAGGTTTGCCAATGGTGCTTCCAAGATCCTGTATGATGGAACGTGAGCCCTACGTATCTGAAGTATTTTACCTGATCAAGGTTATGGCCATCCAGCACCCATTTAGACTGGGAGAATCTTCTTTCGAAGACTAAAATTTTAGATTTTTCATAATTTATGGATTTTCAAGCCATAAAGGCTCTTTGCAGTAAGTCATGGAAGGTAAAGTCAAGGAAACGACTTTTCAAAATGTGTCTCTCTTTAAGATGTTGAAAACAAGTCCAATGTCTGGATGGGTTCTACGTCCTGTTCAATATAATAATCACTTAATTTATTTTTTAATGGTTTGCTGCACACGTATTAGATACACCTTTTTTAAAAAAGGTGCAGATCCAGTTCCAAAAGCTGTAGTTTATGGTTCCATGAAGACCATTGGCTATTTCTGTCACTGCATTTTGGCTGTTCCAAGTCGCATTTCTTTGGTAATCTGCTAATGTCCATCTGTTCTCATTTAACCTGGTATATGATAGCAGGTAAGTATATATGCATTGCTGTTGATGTTAACCTGAACCCTACTCTAACCTGAGTTGCTAGAATACCTGCTCTGATAACTGCCTCCTCTGGCATCTTGGGAGAAAGAAAAATGCTACTTCCTTGTAATCTTTTTTAAAAAATTAAAATCCAATTCTCAGAGATGGCAGGGTAAGGTGGTTGCTCCACTCTACTTTGTGAACCATGTAGCTAAACTCTTAGAGCTAGTCTAGATGCGCAAAGAAATGCATGTGTGGAGGTGTCATGCCAGTGCAGATTACGGGACTGGAGCATTACCACACACTGCTTGTGGTCACATTTCTAGCTGTGTTTGTTGAAGATGAAGAAGAAGAGTTTGGATTTGATATCCCGCCTTTCACTCCCTTTAAGGAGTCTCAAAGCGGCTAACATTCTCCTTTCCCTTCCTCCCCCACAACAAACACTCTGTGAGGTGAGTGAGGCTGAGAGACTTCAAAGAAGTGTGACTGGCCCAAGGTCACCCAGCAGCTGCATGTGGAGGAGTGGAGACGTGAACCCGGTTCCCCAGATTACGAGACTACCGCTCTTAACCACTACACCACACTGGCAACCACATTGTTGCCTTATTACAATCTCATCTCATGCTGCTTAACTGCAATACCCAACTGTTACACCTCTCTTAGACTCCAGATCTTCCCAGAATGAACTCAGGCCCTGGTCTAAACTCGGATGAGCAGGTATGCTGGTTTTTATTTTATTCTAATACAATGTACCATCACAAATTGCCGCCAAACTCCCCCCACCCCATGCTGGTTTGATGCTAAACACTAATTTGTGATGTTGGAAAGGGCTCTTTGGTTTTCAAATAAATGTTCTATTTTGATGCAAAAGGTACCATTTTTCCACAACAGGAGCTAAAACTCCAAGACCTTGTTATTTGATGGAAATTACAGTTCATAAAAGCAGTAATACTGTGAATGAGGAAATGGGCAAATGCAATGAAACAGCAGTAATCAATTTAGAGGCATTTCCGTTCTTACCCATAGGGATTTGTGAGTAGGCCACCCCCACCCTGGCACACTTTTCTTTATTGGAAGCAACGGGACAATGACATACTTTACCAAAGGCAATCATTTACAACACGCAGCATGCTCTAAAAACACAGGAGATAATTTTGTGGGGTTTTAGCTGTTTTTAAACAGCAAAACTTCTCCCCCACCCACCGCCATGACCATGAAACGCAGAGACACATACACCCCAACATCTCTGCCAGTTCTTCCCTTTATCAGTCAACATGGCAGTAGGAAAAGCATGGGGGCTAGAGGTTGGGATCTAGAATTTTAGGGGTCTACTTGTGAGGGCCTCCAGCCATCGCTCTACAAGTGATCAACAGCTCCAGAGATAACCAGGTGGGGAGATAAGGATCTGGCCTGCTGGGCCAAAAAGGTTCCTCACCTCTCCTCTAGAGGAAGCATCCTGAGAGCTCATGGGAACTCAGGATCCAAGCTGTTGACCTTCCCTAGGGAAACCTTCCCCAAATGCTCACAGATAATTTCAGACATCTGCAGTCTTGGGCACTGGAGGGAGAAGCTATATTGGGAACTGTGCTGGAAAGGACAGAACTGTGTGCCTGAGTGCATATGGACTGGAAGTTACAACATTAACAAAGATGGCTACATCTTACAATATCTTAGCACGTTTTGAACTTCCTTTGCTGACCAACCCAAATCATGCACACTCAGATTCTGGTAACAAGGATTAGGCTTGTAAGGAAGCTACTGTTACACACAATGCAAATGGTTTGGTTTATGGGAAAATATGCACCAAGTGCTTCCAGGCAAGGGCTAAATTTGGTAACAGGCCATTGGGATATCCAAAAACAGCTCATTGGCAACTGTGCTTTTGTTTGATTTAGTGGATTTTCTTCATGAAGCATGAATATGGATTACATTGGAATATTCCCTGGCATTTTGATGTCAATGAAGTTGTGAGAATGCTGCAAAAATGGGGGGGGGGGACCAGGAGCACCCACTATAACACAGTCAGGACATGGGGTAAGTTAGATTTCAAAAGTGATGGGGGAAGCCTAATACAGTACTGCTGCTTTTGTTACATGCAGGTCTGTTTGGCTCTGGGTCATAATCTTCTTCTATGAAGATGTTTTATTTAGGTATAATATGTATAATATATGTCAAATATTGTTGCCAAAACTAATTGACAAATTAATTAACTGATCTCAAAGGGGAAAACTGAATGAAACAACTCATCCCAAGAAGAAACACTCAGAATTCCAAAGAACATATGCAACCTTTTAATGTCAGTAACCCTTTATCTGTTCTCTCCCAGACCCTCATTAGGTCTCTGCAAGCCCCAGAAAATCTAAAAGTCTTATTTTCTCTGTACATTTTCCTTTCACTAATGACAAGAATTTCTGAATCTAATTTCTTGGGCTAAAAGCACAACAAAACCTAAAGCAAAAACGCAGCACTAATACAGCCAGGCTTGCATAACAGGAGTTTCTGTTGAATTCATTCAAGCTAACCAAGGTCAGCAGCTGGGGAACGTTTTAAAAGCTAAGACTGTGTAGAATGATTGTGCTCTTTATATTCCAGCTATTTTGTGACTTACAAATTGTCCCTACTGCTGCCATACTGGATGAAACAGTGAAACATTCAATGTCAGTCTTTCCCGATGACCCAAATGAATGTACAATCTGTATACCTGTCTACAGAAATAGTTGTAGCATGCACATGTGCAGTTACTTACATGTAACACTCAAAAATTTACAGTCTGTGTACCCACACCTGAGCTGTAGAAACTACCAAGTGTAGACTCTTTTACAAAAACATTTGTACCCACTTCTGTAAAACATATGAACAAGTCTATTGTTAACAGGATACTAGTGTTTGGTTCTGTAACATTGGGACAATATATTGTTCCCACATAATGCATTTGTTTGAGGAGGGGAATCAGTGACAGCCTTTCTTCAAAGGTTTCACCCAGTGGTAAATTTTGAAGTGCAGGAGCTCATCATGACAATCACCACAGCCTTTCCCTCCAAGGATAGGCATAGGAACACTCTCAAAGAGAGTCTAAATATGTAGGCAACAGTGTTGAGCCATTATTTAACACAGATATGCATATACACATGAACCCACCCACCCAAGAGCAGCAGTTCATAGCGTACTGCTCAGTTTATTAGGGTAAGCATGAATGAATACAATCCTGTGCATAGTTTCCTGGGAGTAAGCTCCCTTGAGAAAAGAAAATGGAAATGAGATAGAGGCACAACATACTGCAGATAATGTCGAGTAGGGGGCAGAAACCAGAGTTGTGGTGCTCCTCACCAGCATACACCTGTCAGTTAGCCACAGATCTCAAGGAACGGCATTTCACACAACAGTTACTATCAGAAAAAGCACACTAATCAGGAATGCATCCCCCCTGCAACAAAATATGTAGGCAGATCAGCAAAGAGAGAGGACCTAGCTAAAGGACAGATTTTCAATTTCCTGCAACAACTATGCAAAAATTTAACTCAAGCAAAAATGTGGCCCATCTGGAAATATCCTGAATATTAAGAAAAGTCCAAGGACCTTTAAGGCTGTTCCAGTCTATTTTGTCTTTTGACTTAGCAACACGTTCCTGGTCTTCTAAACCACAGTTTAGAAGCCTATGGTAAAGGGTACATTGCCCTGGAGGTCAATGCTTACTGAATGAACCTTTCTCCCCAAGTGTGGCGTATGCTGGCTAGTCCTACAGGGATTCTGAGGAAGGAACCTTATTACTTTATATATCGCAAATTGAAAGGTCAAAACCATCACTTCAGTTGTCAGTAGGAAATAAATCAGCCCAATTAAAAGAATCCCTATGCATTATATAGGGCAAGAGAAAAATGGATTCATTATCTGTGCCATTGTATATCAAAGGCCAGAATTAACTAGCTTTTCTTACCTTTGGAGTTTATTGCACCAGCTGCAGTTGAAGCCAATCTGAGCCGTGACACATGGCCCACAGCTGTTAAACTGGAGGCAGGCTGCAACAAGAAAAGACCCAGGCAGATAACAATTTCACCCTGCAAATATTTCCTACCACCAATAGTTTTCTAAGGACTAAAATAATGTATTCTCCTTAAAATAATTGGTGAATAAGTGAGTTCTAACCATCTAACAGTCTACTATGACACTATGGAAATAGGCACCACCTATGAAATATTGATCTCTGAGATTCAATTTTAATCCTGTCTGTAACTATACTACCATTTCTGCAAATCTTCATTTCTTGCCCAGCTCCTAAATTCGCCTTTTGCCATGAAAGCATTCAATTATTTCTTTATGTCTCTTTCCTTTTGAGGTCTTACATTTTGCGGCGTATAGCTAATGTTTTTGTCATATAGACGTAATAAGCTGGGGTAGGAAACTGTGTAAAAGCTGTAATTGGATTAAGAGGGGGATGGGAGCCGACTCCAGTTTCTACTGATGGTTTGTCTAGCAATTTACATTCCAAGCTTTCTTTAAAGTGTGTGTGTGGATGAGATACAAAATAAGCATTTGTCACTACTTCCTTTGCAGGGCTTATTATGCACCCATGATCACTCGGTGATCAATATACAATTGCCAGATATTGGATGTTGGGATATACTGGTATTATCTAGAGAGTAACCAGTTAGGTATGTCTGGCCTTTGAAATGTAGTTCTCCACATTTTCTTTTGTTCTGGTGTGTGCCCTGATGTCTCTCTCATGTATTTATAGTTTCCTTATTTAAAATAAATATACAATAAACAAAGGAATTAATATTGAAAAGTACAAATGCAACAAAACAACAACGCTGCAGTGTGTGGATGAAAAGGAAGAAAATCATAGCTGCTTAATCTTTCACCACTCCAGCTGTGTTGTGCTACTAGGAGCTATGCCACAGTTTGGCTTACTGTTAGGCTCATGGTTTGTTGCTCTTCAAACAGCCATGAGCTGTAACCAAGGTTTCTTTTTGGCTTACCACTCACTCATGGTTTGTTTGAGGAGACAAACCATGAGCTCGGATGCAGGTATAACAGTAAGCCAAGCTAAGGCTTAGCTCCCAGCACATCAGGAGTGATGGAGAATCAAAGAGATTTAGCTCCTAGTAGCATGGCAGCTACAGGAGCAGAGAAGCAGCAATTTCCCCTGTGTGCGTCAACGTGCTGTACATTCAGCTTTAAGCCATAGTTAACTATCATTTAAAGTGACATGTGAACCAGGCCATTTTAGGCTAAGAGGGAAGATGTCTCTAAAGAATTTTAAAACTAATAGATGGTCTTTAAGAATGACATATATCATGTGCTTCTTGGTTTGTACTTACTGGGTAGAGGAATCATCTCAACAGCTGACAGATTGGTAACCTTTGACATTTGAAGCTCCACTCTGTGATACTCATATATCGTTCTTCTACGGACATCTACCAGGAAGGAAACAACAACTTTAAATTCAGAAGTTGAACGTGTCTGTTGCTGACTGTGCTGCAGGAAGCAAGCTCAGCCGGTTTAAATGGTTTGGAGGTGGACCTGAGTGAAGACAGGCTTGACCCAGGCCCGTCCCCAAAATTCTGCCCAGCAACCTGGCCATGATTGGCTGATTCAAATTCAAAGTGACAAGGTGTCCTGCCACTCCCTGCAGCTGGCTGAGCCTGATGACGTTGCCAGCCAGCTGTGCAGGAAGTTTTTGCCCTGTTCCAGCTTGCCTGAGGGCGTGCTGGCTCACAACTGCTCCTTGCCACCAAAAATGGTAAGCAGTCTTTTCTGTCATGGTGCCCAGAATACAGCAGGTCTTATCCAGCTGGCTCTGGATGATTTTTGATGATTGTTGGATGATTTTTTGCAGGGCAGTCAAGACTCAATTGTTTTCACAGGCATTTTGTTGCTGAGTATAATATGATTTATTTCAATGCTCCTGGTGCATTTCTTTTGTTTGTGTGCTGCTATTTCATCCAGTTATTTCAGACATGTCGTTTGTAAGCCAACTTGTAAGCCTATTTGATTACTGCTGACAGACAAGTGGGATAAAAAAAATCCTCAAAATAATTAGGTATCACTGGTAAAATATAATAGCAGTTTATCACTCAGTTTTGTTTACAACGTCCTCCTTTGTAATGCAAAACTTTCTCTGAAACTTGGGAGAGTTCACCGAAAAGTTTAAATGGAGGCCAGAAAAAGAATCACGCATCAACATGTTTTCATTGTATCATCCCACATTATCTCAGAAGTAATTTTGGACAGGATTATAGTTTCAGCTGGTATAGAACTGAAGCCAGAACCTCTCCTCAAGGCAGAATGTTAATTGCCAAGCCATGAATTGATTGCTTTGAAAGGCTTCTGCAAATATTATTTATAAGCAAAAAGGTGATAAAAAATCAGCATCTAATTCTAGCTTTCCTATTCATTATTTTATTACTATAATCATGTTCAGGCCTGTATTACCTTCATGACTACAAGACAAGCTTGCATTTTCATACTATAACACTGAGAAACTATGATGACCTTTTACTCTGGACTTCCGAGTTCTTACGAACTTCTACTGAATGCAATTAAATTCATATTCATGGGGGTGGGGTGGGGGAAAGAAGGCACAATTTATAGGCAGGCCAGGAAACAAAGTGCCTATGACTAGACGAACGGGTGATTATAATGCAGGAGGTAGGAAAAGGGTAATTAATGGTGGGGCATCCACACCACACTGAGCATCAACCAGAATTGGAGAAGAGAGCAGAATCAGAGCAGATATGGATTATTAGATCTCACAGAGAAGCCCAGCATGAAGAAGCAACACTAAGTTGGATAATGAACCGGAAAGACAGAATCAACCAATCTGCAGGATCAAGAAATCCTGATCAACATCAATGACCCCTTTCTCACTGAGGGAGACAAAGGGATCAAAACAAAGACCCACCCTCCTGGAAAAGGATTATGACCAAAGGACAGTGCTTCACTCATATCCCCAAAGGAGCTGGTAAGCAGAATCCATATAATCCTGAAAAGGATTAATCCATCTCCCAAAGAGGAAGGCTTCCTCTTCCTCCGGCTTCTCCACGTTTTCTTTTCACTTTCCCAATATCTTGGCATGAGCAGCTGAAAAACAGGGAATGTCCTTACAGGCAGCTGCCTCAGACAGAAGGCAGGCCCACACCCTACATGTAAAGCACACCCAATACACATTTAAAGCACTCGACTTTCCTTCAAAGAATTCTGGGAACTGTAGTTTGTTTAATGGCACTGGTGGGGTTGATGAGGGGGAAACTATAGTTCCCAGTATTCTGTGTGTGGGGTGGAAATGTGATTTAAATGTATGGTATGTATCTACCCTAAGTCCATTAAGGTCAGAATTACCTGCACTGACCAGCAGTAGCTCTCCAGGGTTTCAGGCAGGGGTCTCTTCTGGAGAGTCAACCTGGGACCTTCTGCATATAAAGAGGGTGCTGTAACATTGGGCCAGGTGATTAGGGGGTCCTTGACATGTTACCATTTGGGACCTTCTTTTTTTAGAGCTATGAAAGAGGAGCCTTCCTACCCCATTTCCCCCACCTTGAGGTCTCATACTTCCACCTTACTTCCACTGGGGTATTGAAACCCAGACAGACAGAAACTATTTGCAGAAAAAACATTCCCCACACAGTATTTAAAGGGTCTGTAACCTTGGCTGCGGGACACAGGTGGGGCTGTGGGTTAAACCACAGAGCCTAGGACTTGCCGATCAGAAGGTCAGTGGTTCGAATCCCTGTGACGGGGTGAGCTCCCGTTGCTCGGTCCCTGCTCTTGCCCACCTAGCAGTTTGAAAGCACGTCAAAGTGCAAGTAGATTAATAGGTACTGCTCCGGCGGGAAGGTAAACGGCGTTTCCGTGCGCTGCTCTGGTTCACCAGAAGCAGCTTAGTCATGACTAAGCTGTACGCCAGCTCCCTCAGCCAACAAAACCAGATGAGCGCCGCAACCCCAGAGTCGGACACGACTGGACCTAATGGTCAGGGGTCCCTTTACCTTTACCTAACCTTGGCTGCATTCCCCTCTCAGCTTAGTCTACCTCACAGGGTTGTTGCAATGATAAAAATGAGGTTAGTGGCAAAGCCATGTCCATTGCTCCGAGTTTCTCAGAGGATAACAATGAAAATCAATCAGCAGACATGATTCCTCACTCACCTGCAAGCAAGATGGAGCAGTGAGTGGTATTCTACTAATCTGTCATGTCAATGAAGGGATTGCCGTTAGCGTGGTGGAATTCCCCCCGACTCTCTTTGTCTTGTGCCCTCCCCAAATCTGCTCTGGAGGGCTGGGGGAACAGACTTAAGGGTTAATCGGGGGAGGAGAAATGAAGTATTCCGGTCACACAAGTGGCAATCCTTACGTTGATGGGACCCTACCTTAGTGTGGCTACAACCCAGTGAGTTCAACAAAGCAGCCAGTACTGCCTGTTTAGCAGCAGTAATTTCTGTTATATACTGGCAAGGTTCCCTATACCCAGAGCACAGTGGGGGGGTGCTTTTGTTCTTATCTTGTTTCATAGGCACATACTGGCAGGATGTGGCACAGAAACAATTCCACAAATTATTCTACTTAACTTCTTATCATGGCTGAGCACCATCATTGCCAATTAAATCAGTGTGTTATTTAGTTTAGGGCCAATTCTTTCAAACCCTCTTGATGAAAGGCCTCCCCCCCCCCCCGCTTCTCTCTCTCTTTCCCTCAGATGTGAACGTAACATCCTATTAAGTGAATAAATTACTGCCACCCAGCCAGTCTGAATGAATTACTAGGAAGATTCTGGGCTAGATACCGATCCTGGAAGGTCTGATACCTGTCTGGCGCTCCAAATGCACTGGGGTAGAACATGTGTGCCGAGGCTAAGCTAATTTGGGCTGGATCTGAGAACCTTTGTTGCCAAGCGGGGAAGATTTATTCTCCCACAGTGACTTGCCCATAGGATGCACCTGCCAACACAGAGCATTGCAGGGATGTGTTTGAAATGAACTCCTGCCAGCGCCAGCGGCTTTAATTTGTTTCCCCCAAAGAAGTCGGGTCCTTCAGTCCAAAAAAGCAAGCCAATGAATACCTAAATAAAAATGATGGTATTTATTGGCACTTCAGCTGAACCTTTCAGTGTTCTGTCATTAGCAAAGGTTAACTCAGGGCACACTGGCTTGGCATAAGCTGGCAAATTCTGAATGTGCTCCTCAGGAACAGTATGAGAAAGGGATTGTAGGAAGCTATTAGGCCTTTGTGACAACACCTCTCATCAGAAGGGAAAAGAAAGAAAAATGCCCACAGCTGAACTGCTAAGGTGACTGGCTCTAATAGTGTAAGGCTGAAATCCTATGCCAATTTATCTGAGAAGAAGCCCCACTGAAATTAATGGGACTTACTTCCGAGTAGGCATATACAGGAATTTGGGAAGAGTGAATGTGTCCATTTCAGCTTCTCCTTTTTCTAATCTTAAATTCACTTTCTATATTTCTGTATCAGTTTGTATTTTAAAAAGGCCTCATGGATATTGACCAGCATTTTACTGTGACTTTCTCCTAATACAGTGGTACCTTGCGTTAAAAACTTAATTTGTTCTGGAGGTTTGTTCTTAACCTGAAACTGTTCATAACCTGAAGCACCACTTTAGCTAATGGGGCATCCTGCTGCTGCTGCGCTGCTGCTGTGCTATTTATGTTCTCATCCTGAAGCAAAGTTCTTAACCTGAAGCACTATTTCTGGGTTAGTGGAGTGTGTAACCTGGAGCGTATGTAACCTGAAGCGTATGTAACCCGAGGTACCACTGTATACAGTTTTGCATTCAGTTTTGCCAAATACACACATTTTCCCCCAAAGCACTTTTTTCTGATATATTGCATTTTTGCTTGTTAGTTTCACTGATAACCATCAACAACCTCTTCACAGAGAATTCAGAATCATAGGCACAGAGAACACAGACACATAGGTCGATGCCCTCAACAAACTACAACCTCCAGAATTCTTTGGAGGAAGAATTTTGTTTGAAGTGGTATCATAGCATTTTAAATGTGTGGCATGACTGTGGCTCAAGAGCAGGCGTCAGCACTGCTGGGCCCCACTGAGGCTCTGAGACCCAAACAGAGTATTCAAGGAAGCCAGGTGCTAAAAATGAGCCTGACTGGAACCATCTTTTGTATTCTAAACCAAATCCCCATGACACCTCATCAAACACAATATTAAAAGCTGTTTTTTAATGGATGAACACTTGAGGAGGAGGAGATGTGACTTGAGGCTGAGCATTACAAATATGGCACAATAAATCTTACAGTGTAGTGATTACTGTGAGCATCCTACTGGAACATCATCTCAGAGGCCAGGATCCAGGAGACATAGATGTAATGCAAAAAGGGGACTCCTGGCGCAAGCACATCACTGCAAACTCATATTTCCTACTGACCTGTCAAAGTAGACCCACGTCCTTTAACCTTCCTTCTCCCCCACTATGCCTCTCTGTCACTTGCCCAGTACTTTTACCTTCCCCTTCTCTGCCTGGAGAAGCCAAACAAAGGGAAAGCACAGCTAGGTGCTGGGCTAGATGATGCTCGCATCTGATGATCTTGACTGAGTTGGCACCCTGCAACTTTCTCCAGTCAGTGAATGAAGAAGAAGAAACCATAGAGGGAGGATCAGGAAGCTAGAGAGTCAGGAAGAACAAGACTGAAGGACTTGAACCTGCACTACAGCCACTGCTTTCAATGCCTGACACCTAAATTGAGAAGGCAAGGTCACAGCACAGATGAGGAATGTGCTACCAAGCCCTCTTTCTCCTATCTATATATAGGTTAACTGAAGGAAGTTCATGGAAGGAAAGTGTGCTCTCTCTTCCTATTCCCCACATCCCCATAAACCCAGGCTGGAAGGTTGGGGACCCACCTGAACAATGTGGAATGGGCTACAGGGAGAGGGAAGAGCTGCCCCCAATCTGACCTGCATTAAGGAAGTTCAGAGTTTTATGCAGCTTCTTCCCCTTTCACATATGAAAACCTCTTGAGCAATGTGGGAGGAGTAGAGAACTTATCCCAGTTGGTCTTGGTTTTTAAGGTAAGTTGACCTTCACAGAAGAAATCTTTCCTGTACCCTCCTTCCCTCTGCCCCCAGAAGATTCAGCAGTCCTTCTGAACAATATGGGACAGGAAACAGGGAAGTTGCTTAACTTAAGGAAGTTCATAGGAAGAAAGCTTCCTGCTGCCTCCTTATCCCCAGCAGCTTCTGTGTCACATCATTCAACATTTTTCATTAAACGCCACACCCTTCAGAGGTTTTTGGAGGGGGTGGGTTACAGGTAGTCGAAGAGGGTTGAACAAGATGGGAGACTTTAGTTACTTAATCTATTTTAGGCTCCCTTAAGATCTTTTCCTCCAGAACCACCCACTGGACCTCCTTCCCTGTACTCCTCTTTGGGTTTTCCAAAGTCCTGTTCAGGTATATTAGTGTGTGTTCACAGTGTATCTGT
Organism: Podarcis gaigeae; assembly: GCF_964106915.1. Classification (NCBI taxonomy): domain Eukaryota; kingdom Metazoa; phylum Chordata; class Lepidosauria; order Squamata; family Lacertidae; genus Podarcis; species Podarcis gaigeae. The sequence goes on from NC_139688.1 coordinate 23,809,927, forward strand.
TTTCTTCACTCAGAGCCCAGGGGAGTGCATTGGGTCTGTTTTTTGTTATATGGCTATATCATACATTTAAAGATTTTTGAGTGACACTCATCACTGAATGTCTTATGTTGAGTTTTGTAGGAGAAACCAATGACTGTACCGAATCCAAAGTCATTGATTTCTGTGAGTTATTATCAAAGAGATTAAAAGTTTGTTATATTCCTATCTATCTCAATTTTAAGAGGATAACTATACGAGTGAATGATTTATTTCTAAGACAATCATTTGAATTGATTCTTTCTTACAACCGAAGCGATAAACTGTCTCAATGTTTAGCCATCTATGGAAAAATCCTGTAGGCTAGATCAATATTTATACTGTCTATGCTTAAGATCACTTAACACAGATTAATTACCCCTTAGCACACCTTCACTGCCCCTTTGTTCACACAACCTGGACTATTAAAGGCAGGAGAAGTGCTAAATCCCTCCTCCCTTGAATGCATTCAGTGAAATCTAACAGGTGGGGATCCATGGTCCTAACTTAACTTTAGTCAGTGGCTGTGCTCCTGTAGAAAACGACTGTCTTGACAGTGAAGATTTTCTTTAGAGATTACTATCAGGCAACTTCCTGCAGGTTAATTTATATGCCAGTGTGAATATGCCCTGTGCCCCAAGGCTCTCTGTTATAAAAATTCCCCATGTATCATAGCCCATATGAGTTTTTGACAGAGTGCAACAAATAAAAATTTAAGGACACTTAAAGTCCTTTTAAAATGGTTCAATCCCCAATGCCGAAAACAGTGGTGGTGCCTGTGGCCACATTGCCCAGAGTGAGTCCCACCCTACCCCACCCCTGTCCAGTGTTAGTGGTTGCTGAGTTATGGTAAAATTTCCTTGCCATGTGGCTTGATATTAGAGAAGTTCTATCCATGTCTATTTAGAAATATCCAAAAAAGCCCAATGGGACTTAGTCCCAGGTAAGTGTGTATGGAATTGCAGCTTTATTCTCCTTGTGATGGTTGTCATCGCTCAATGAGTTACCACAGGGCAAATTGTCTTTTATCTACTCTATATCTGGGCTTCAGGCCAATTATTATTAATCGGGACTGTGAAGAATTATGTACTGGTCCAAAAATTCTTTTGCTAATTTATGAATTTGTGTACATCTGTTGTGCAACTGTTTCCATCCATCCATCCATCCATCCATCCATCCATCCATCCATCCATCCAATTCTATACTATATCTGCAATAGAATCATAGCAATCTCTGTGCCAATACATGTTTTGCTATGCCTCATCCCAATAATTATTTTCATTAAAGATACGAGAGTTGTATGAATGGTTTTGGGATTTCTCCCCATGGCGTTTGGCTCACAAAAAGTTGCCCCAGAGGGCCAGAGGGAAGGGTTGGACTTCTAGAAGTGGGTAAGAAGCAAAGGATGGGGAAACTGGCAAAAAATGGGTATGGCAGATGCAGGAATGGAGGACTGGGAGAAATGGCCCTTTCCTGCATCGCTGCATAATGTAAGCCTCCCAGTGGTAGAATGCTCAGTTTGCTAATTTAATTATTTCATAAAATCCACACACCACTCGAATGTAAAAAACCTCAAAGTGGTATACGAAAGATAAAACCGTAAAACCAAGAAAAAAATTACAACTCTACTTTAAAAGTAGGGTAGGGCCTTTCCTGCTAATTTTAGGGCACAGGCATGCTAATAAAGAGAGAGACCCATTCTCTGTGGTGATGCCCTATCCGTAGAATGCCCTTCCTTGGAATCACATATGGTGCGTATGCTTTTTTATCATTTTGGCACCATTTGTTTGGGCATCTGTAGGCTCGTAGTGTTTACATGAAGAAGTAAGGTTCTATGGCTTTTATATACATTGAAATGTTAAGGTTTCTCCTGTGTTTTTATCTATTCCTTTTTATCTGATTGTAAAGAGCTTGCGATTTTATTTCTTGCCCAGCCTGGGATTCAGTCCTTTATGTATTTAGGTGTAAGGAGATATAGAACAATGCTTATATATCTCTCAGCCTCCTGTAAGAAACAAATAGTCCAACAGAACCCTCAAACAAGCTAAGGAAAACTTTCTCACATCTCCCTTTTGCAATAATTGACTGGGTTGATTTATGGCCCATTTAGCATCTTTGAAAAGACAAGAATGCAAGAACATGCACACTTAAGGAAAAGCTGACATAGGCTCTCTGTGGCCCAACTTGATTTATTTTGTCAGGAGAGTGGTATATTGCCTGCAGTTTCAAAAATATGTAACTGCTTTGCAAAGACAGCTATGAATGAGCCTTTTCTTGAATATTACATACCAAAGGAGCCAAAAGAAACAATTTTTTTTAATAGGAAGTGGGATCCCCACCCTTTACAAAGAAGAATTCTCAAATAGCTGCCAGTACTTTGTTTCCAAATCCTGAAGCTGTGGGGCTCCTGACTGCCCAGCCTCCTGTGCCTCTGTTCAAGGTGCCTCCACAACACGCAAGACCTTCTAGAAACAGCTTTCTAGAAAGGGATATCATTCCTTAGGCAAAGCATACTCTCCTACACCAGGTTGACACATCAGGGCCACGATAGTGCTAAGCGTGGAAGTGCCACCACAGTGTTGATTCTAATGGTCTGTGCCAGGGGTCTGCAACCTTTAAGACAAAAAGAGCCACTTGGACCCGTTTCTGGAAAAAAAAACAAAAAACTGGGAGCCGCAAAACAAGCCAAATGTAAATAACCACACATTCTTCCCCTTCCCCCATTCTCTCTCTTTTCCCTGAGTCTATTTCAGATAGCAAAGAGGGGTATGGTTCCTCTCATATTCCTTTTTTCGCAAAGCACCATGTGCATAGAGGGCATTATACAAATTAATACATAGAAAGGTGTCTGTCCCTCCCTGCAGTTCAACTCCCTCTCTTTTTACTAACAGCACATATCCATTCCTTCTGCTGGTGCAACTTTCTCATCATTTCTACATAGCAGCATTTATAAACCAGTGCCAGAGAAACTGGGTGAAAGGAAGGTGAGAGGGAAGAGATATGAATATTTATGTGTGTATATGTATACACACACACACCTACACAATTACAGGTTTGAAGCCAACTTAAAATAAAAAGAGCTGGTAAGCAAATAAATCTGTGGTGCTTTCCATGGGATCCGGGGACATGTCAGCTAATACTCTTCCCTTTCTTCTTCATTTGATTGTCTCTGCAGCAAATCTCGAGGGGGAAGGGAGAAGGGCAGGAATTGCATAGGCACGAGAGAATGGGGGAAATCCCGCATGCAGGATTTTGGTGCCTAACAGCCCCCCTCCCTCTGCAATTGCTCTCGTGCTCCCCCTCCTCTCCTGCTGGCTACCTCTGGACCCCCTCCTCGTCACTGAGTAATTCACCCCTTCCTCCCTGACAGGGAGGGCAGGCCCATTTTGTGGTTCACCTCAGGTGCTCTCCCTCAACTCGGCGGCAACTCAGAAGCAAGGCACGGAAAAGGATCCAGAAGCACCCCCCCACACACACACACAAACACACACACACACAAAAACCCCGCCCCGCCATTTCCCTCAAGCGCGCTCTCTCTCTCCCTCGCCTCAGGTGCCTCGCACACTGGGCTGAGGAGAGCGTGGCCTGGGTGGGCGGCTCTCGATGTCGCGCGGCGCCTAAGGGCGGGCGGGCTGCCGCAACGGCGAAAGCAAACGCGCCTGCATGTGGCAGGTGCCGGCGGTGGCAGTGGCAGCTGCGTCCACCTGAGGAGAGAACCGTCGCTGCACCCTAGCACACCTTCCTGCCACTGCCCTCCTCCTCTTCCTCCTCGCTCCCTGCACCATGAGGGAAGAGGCGCCGCCGTGAGCTGCTCGGCCGCTTCCTCATCGTCCTCCAGACGAGGCATCCCCCTCGCCGCCTGTCCTACCCCGGGGGAAGCTATGAGCCATGAAGCCGCCTGGCAGAACTTCCCTCCGGCGGCAGAAGAGGCAGCAGCAGCCCTTCTGCGGCCGCCGCTGCCTCCTCCTTCATCCCAGCAGCCGCCACTTCTCGAGCTCCGCTGCCGCCGCCGCCTTGCTTTGCCCGGCTCGGCTGCCCAGCTCCATCCCCCTCCTCTTTCTGGCGCTTCTGCTTTTCTGCTCAGGGTCCCCGAGGACCTGCGGAGCCGCGGCAAAGGTGTAAAAGAGCCGCATGCGGCTCCGGAGCCGCGGGTTGCCGACCCCTGGTCTGTGCTGTGATACGCAGCAAGGACGCCCGAAAGGGATGGTCTGTAATCATTAGTCTGCCAACAAAAGGAAGAGTGAATACTAATTTTAACCTTGAAAGCTAAACCGGAGAGCCAAAGCAAAGAAGATGGTGCCCAAAGTATTATTAACACACGGTGAGACATTTTCCTTGGTTTTTAATGAAGGTATCCTATATTTGCTCTAAACTGTGCTGTCTTAATGAAAAGGAAATCTGTACTGCTGAACAGTTACAATTACGTGAGTAGCTGGGATTAGTTAATTTCAACAAATTGACGTGACCAGCCGGGTATAGGCTCCTTAATCTCCCTTCAAAGAATGAAGAAACTGCCCATAGGAAATTCCAAGACAGTGAAAACAATGTATGGAATTTTCTTCAAAGCAAATCTATTCCAGTGGTAGCCAGCAAGGTGCCATCTAGGTGTTGCAGCCCCATCAGCCTCAGCTAGTATGGATGATGGTAACTGTAGTCTGACAACATCAGGAGGGAACCACACTTGCTACTGCACGCTGTCCTGATAAATATTGTTTAATTTATTTCAGCCAGCTTAGAAAGGCATCTTATGTCCAATTTCTTTGCATCTTACAAAGCAAATAAGAAACAACAACAAAACCACAACCATACAATTACTATTCTGGAAAACATGAAGGAGTATCCCATGGAATACAGAATTATACCATCTCCCCCTTTGGGCTAACAGCCACATCTGGCTTTATCGGCTCAAGACAAACAATGAAGCAATGAACAACTGTGGGAGTTGTAAACCAAAATGAAATTATATTTAAATTAACAAACTGAGACTTCATAAGCATTTTGTTTTCTGTTTAGTTAAAACATTTTCGATCTCTTTAAATTTGTTTTCCACTCAATCATCCCCTCCCCTTCAAACACACACACAGGTTTACGTAACGTTCATTGGCATGCATTTAAAAAACATACTGGGAATTTGCTGGATCCTGTGGACAACCACAAAGGCATCTGACAGGCCCACCTTCACAGGGTGGTTGGTTGAACTGATCTGTGTCACTGAGACAGGAATCTGCAAGACAAAAATAGACAAATGCCATAGCATACCTATATATAAAATGCTCTCTTCTACCTGTACCCTACAATCTAATTGATAGAATGAAATGCTAAACAGAGTCAGAGCAATGCAGTCTGTTGCATCTGAACCCCCACCAATAGGCAGTTGCCTAGTGATGCCAACCTGTAATGGCATTTCTACTCACCAGCACAGCTTTGAATTGTCTTCACATTATCTAGATTCTCTGTACAGCACCTTTAGGCCTTTTATTTTTCCTTTTAATGAAAGGGACAGCTGGATGGGACCTGACAAAAATAATACTGAAGTGTACTATGAGATTTGGCTCTGGTTTAGTACTCCAGTTTTGATGGACTTGTTAATCAATCCCTCATAAGTACTTTAGCAATTACAATTTCTAGCCTACCTTTCAGTAATCAACGAGGAGAAAGTAAATTTACTTTGCGCCAGCCAATTATAGGCTTCATTGTCAATTCACTGCAGGGAAGAAACTCGCAAAACCTTGAAGTACAATGAATATTTTTTCCTCAAACAGTTTAGCTTGCTTATTGTGTAAACAGGCTCCTCTTAATGCTGTTTTGCTAACTCCTAATACAATTCTGCACACAGAGCCACACAGAAACTATATTACATTGGGAAATGAAATCCGTTTCTATTACTGAATATTTCATAGAAACTCTGTTCACTTTTGTAAGCACTAAAAGTGATAACCCATTTTGGCTAAGAGAGGGAAGTGGACTAATATAGTGAATCTAAGAATAGTTTTGTTTTAAAGAGCTATGATGTCTATTGCAGAAAGCAATCATTTAATCTTTGCATAAGCGGGGACAAAATAATGCTTGTAAGTAGTGCTAATGTTCAGTGCTGCAAGTCTTCCACACATAATAAACCACCACTGAAATATCTCTACATTATTTGGTGTATTTTTTTCTGAATTTTCCTAAGGCGACAACTCTTGCCTGCTCATTTAGGCAGTAATGAGCCTCCAGTCATATAATCACCAAGGAGCCATTACAGAAGTTGTAACATTTGCTGCCTTTGCAAAATGCATTGTGGGTGAGGAAGGAAACAGAAAATAGTTCTGGGATAGAATGTGAAGAGTTTCTTCGGCTACATGAACAAAGGTATGTGATGCTGGAAAGTAGCCAGAAATGGCTAGATCCCATGATGATTTATCTGCTAAGAGACAATAGTGACATTCAAGCATCACAACATGCTTTCATGAACTTTGGGCTCATGTGCTTCCCCTTCTTCCTCTCTTCTTTGCACAAAATGGGACCAGATTTAAACCTTCTGGTCACAGTTTGTAACAAAACAGTTTCTTGTTTCATCTGGATATGCAAAACTTTGCTAGTTAACAAACTAGGATATGGTTTGAACCTGGTTTGTTTGTTTATTTATTTATCATTACATTTATATCCCACCTTTCTTCCAAGAAGTTCAAGGTGGTTTTCCCACTCCCCATTTATTCTCACAACAACCCTGTGAGGTAGGTTAGGCTGAGAGGCAGTGATCGGCCCAAGATCATACTTGATTAATGAAAACATTCTATGCAAATGCTTTTGACTGTGGTTTGCCTTGTGCATTGTCCAGGAATTTCACCTCCAGTGGCGCAATAGTTAATCATGGTTAACAATACTTCCACAGGCCGCTGTTTCCATTTAATCCAGAAACAAGAAACTGTTGTTTGTCAAAACCATAGTGAAATCAGGATCAAACCAACTATGGTTTGTTACAAACTCTGGTTGGCCTGCAACGGCCTGGCCCCATTTCACTGCTCATTTTTGTTCCCCAGAATATACACAGTGCTCATGTCTGCCTCCTGAGAAACTTTACTGTGAACCATAGGTGTTGCAGAGGAAGAAAGATCAAAGAGCCCTGTCCAAACCATTAGGTCATGCTGCTGTTTTGGCAAGGGCTGCCGACTGAGAAGTGCAATTGATAGTAGGAAAGTCCCACAAGTAAAGTAGGAGTGAGGAAAATACAAAGGGTATCAAGAATGACCCAGAGACTATTGCTAGAGGGCAGCTGAGTGCTGGGACCCAGAAGGCAGGAGCTGAGTTGAGGAATCAGAACTGGAAGGATTAAACCAGGTGTCACAGCTAAGGCCCACACAAAGCCAAACCAGAGCCAAAAACACCTTGCTGCCCAGACATCCCAAGAAGTCCTTCTGGTCTAGGACAGCTTAATGACAAGCCTTGGTAGGCAGGGCCAATCCACAGCCTGAGATTATTTCACCAACAACATGTTCTTCACTAGCTAGAGAGTATCAGCAAGATATTTCCAAGCTGCAGTTTTGATAACCCACCACATGGGGCAGAAGCACCCAGAACTAAAGTTTGAGAACAACAGCTCCAGCAGGTCCTGACACTGTGCCTTGTATTTTTAAGGGTGAATCAGTGCTTAATTTTCTTTTTAAAAAACTGGATCTACTATTTATGTTGATGCTGTGAACAGTTGACAAGAAAATCATAACGCTGTGATTGAAAGGCTAGGGCAGCATCTGATGATAGGCAACGGACAAGATGACAGGAGAAATGATTTGTTTTCATGTTAATATTTATTGGTTGAATCAAAACTTCCTACTGCACAAGAGAGTCATAGAAACCATCCCCAGGAGAATGTTTTTTCCGTGCCAGCTGAGACATTACTAGAGTTGGCTGGCAGGTGCAAATCAGTAGCAGCTGACGGGGTAAGCCAGAACTGGTCTCCCATCACTGCAGCTTACCTGGGCAGGCCTGTGGTGGTGGCAGGGTCAGGGCTGCCCAGACACACAGGCGGAGCCAACCTGGCTTTTCCAACTGGTGCATCCATACAATCCTGACCTGGCCACGGCCTGGCCCATCCTGGTAAGCTGCCACAGCGCTGGTGTCTGGAGGGCAGCTCTATCCAACCACATCAGATTTTTTAAAAAAATATTTATTAAATTTGTATACCGCCCTTCATCCAAAGATCACAGGGCAGTTCACAACATGAAAATACAAAATGAAGACACAAAATACACAATAAACAAAAGCAAAAGCAAAGCAAACCAGTCCCCCTTCCATAAGAGGACCTGTATGGGCAATCTATGCAGAAGATATTTGTATTTTAAGGAGTTTAGTGATCTAACTTGGTCATCTCTTTCTGCCTCTGTTTACTTCCCTTCTCTATCTCTTGTTAAAGTTCTTGGCAGCCTTTAATGTATAATCTGGTGGAAGGAAGAAGCGATAGTGATGGGTAATGTTATGTGCTGAAGTTCTCACCCTGGGCCAGCAGGGGGATACTGTAAATAGTTATGCAAATAAGGGATTGAATGTGACATTCAGTGATTGGATAGTTTTAGAAAATTGTTACAGTTATATTGTACTGGAGCTCTATATAAGCAGGCTGCCTGAACCCTTCAGTTCTGTTCTGTTCTGGCCTGTGAATAAACAAGAGCTGTTTGAAGAATCGCTGTGTCGTCTGATATGTTCACCCACAACTTAACAGGTAACCTTCTGACCTTCTTTGATGGTAGACATTGTTTGGAGGAATGTGCAGTATTGGAAGAGGGGTCTAGCTAATTAATAATCTGCACTAGCTAGTCGGGCAAGGCACGTGGTCTAACAAGTTAGCTATCTATAAATTGGATGGTTTTTTGGCATAGTTCTGAGAAGCTTGTGCATGGACTGATCAAAGGGCTGTGTAAACAAAGGCTACCAAGATGTCACTTTGCCACTTCTTGAGAAATTCCTAGTGGCAGATCCAAGTGCTTGCTTGGTAACGTATATAATGCTTGTTGTTTAGAATACAGTGGTGCCCCGCAAGACGAACGCCTCGCAAGACGGAAAACCCGCTAGACGAAAGGGTTTTCCGCTTTGGAGGCGCTTCGCAAAACGAATTTCCCTATGGGGTTGCTTCGCAAGATGAAAAAATCTTGCGAGTCCCCGCGGGCTTTTTCCGCTTTTTCCGCCCTTTTCCTAAGCCGCTAAGCCGCTTAACAGCTGATCCGCTCATAAGCCACTTAACAGCTGATCGCTAGAAGCCACTAGACCGCTGTAGCGCTAATCCGCTAAGCTGTCAATGGGCTTGCTTCGCAAGACGAAAAAACCGCTAGATGAAGAGAATCGCGGAATGGATTCTTTTCGTCTTGCGAGGCACCACTGTAAAATCTTTAACCTTTCACTCACTTGTGTTTGTATTGCTTCTGAATCTCATTAAAAGTACCACCTTGCAATGGGCAAGACAGGACCTCACCTCTTATTTCCATGGGTGCTAAGTTTGTAAGAGGCTCGAACCCTCCAAACCAAATCCAAATCGTATGGGAGAGCACACAGAGCTATTACTGTATTGGCCCGAATATAAGCCGCACCCGAATATAAGCCGCACCTTTAAAATTGGAGGGAGGAAAAGAAAAAAATACCTGAATATAAGCCGCTCCCTTCCTCGCTGCTCCTGGCTACATACTTGGGGGTGGGGGGGGGGGAGCCACGCTGCATCACAGGCGGCCTTTCCCTTTCCTTGCTCTCTCCCTTCCCAGCCTTGGGGGAGAGGATGGGGGACTATGCGCGGGGCGGGCGCTGCTCCTGGCACTGTTTGCCCTGCACTCCTGGCTGCATACCGTAAGGTCGCGAATATAAGCCGCACTTTAACTTTTCACAGTTGGAATTTGAGAAAAAAGTGAGGCTTATATTCAGGCCAATACGGTATATTTAACTAAAAAGATAGCTAAACTGTCTCATTAAAGGGCCTATGGATGCAAGCAGTGAAATATCAGGGCAAGTTGGTACGCAATATTTATTCCATAAAATGGGACTGCCGGTTTCCCTCATGCCGTATCTTAGAAGAAGCTGCAGTAATCTTCTCTTATGCCATATTGCACACAAAGGAACTCCCTTGTGAGCAGAGTACTATTTATACCCATTCGATTGCTCTAACACCATCCAAACTCTCCTCTAAGCTTTCATCATGAAATCAGCCTGGTGCCTTAATGTGATGTCAACTCGCCCGGTGCCTGGGCAGAGGCTGCACAGATACCCAGAAGCCCCTTTGCAGCTCCAGGAAAGGGATGGTGTGGGAGGAGGGGGTGCAACTGCATTCAAAAAGGAGGATTTGTGACCCCCAAATCCTGAATTCAACTAGCTCAGTAATGTTTATTTGCTCTAAATAAAAAAATCATTGCAAGTAATCTTAAACAAATGGCATTATATCTGCACTCTATATTCAGTTAACAGTCAAACTAATTTTCTGCACACTCTTTGTTCCTTTTTCTTTCTTGTGGGGAGAATAATTCCTCACTAAAACCTCTAACACTGCACCATACCTCCCAATGTTTTCTGCTATAGCTTCTTCATTTCCTGGATTAGTCCTGGAGGCAGATTTGGTCTGTGTAAAAATGTTACTGGGGGGCAAGGGAGGCACCGTGTGGTTTTGCCTAGTCCTCCCTCTCTCCTGGGATGACCCTGACTGTTCCTGACAGCAATCTCTTAGGTGGGCAAAGAGCATCCTTTGAATGGTGGAATCTAGTCTTGGCACAGAAAAAAGTCTTCTGTGTTAAGATGGCAGAGCATTGGGGCTGTCGCTTTTTAAATATTTCGGCTGCTTGAACGGAGCAGGATTTTAAATTTAGTAAATCATTTCGGTGCTTGAACTCACCTCTTTATAGCCAAATATGATACGCCCATCGTTGAGAAGTGTTGCTTGAAATGTGAAACTGCCCAGATTGTAATTATCCTGTAGATGTACGTGATCCCACTGGACAACCAATGCAGTACCTGTCAAGTCCAAAGTCGGGAAGAGGAGACGAAAATGTCACCGTAAATTATAGGGTAGCCATTCAACAGCATCTGATACCATACAAAATGTAACTTTATAACAATATTATCACAACTATTACTATTGCTAAATAGGCCTTACAGTGGATAGAACTTTATCTATTGTTCAGACATGCTTAGCCTACAGAAGAGAAGATAATTTGACTGAGGGGTGTTCAAATACACCTCCAAACATCAGCCACCGCCTCAGTGGAAAACAGAAGGTAAGGTGGGTGCAGAATCCTGGCATCCAATGAAATGTGAACATGTTAAAAGGGGGTGTTTTCAATGTCAGAGAACCCAAGACAGTGCAAACAGGAACTGAGCAGCAAGAAAAAACAGTCTTTTTCACGCGGCATGTGCAATGCAATTGAAGCCAGTGGCTACCCTTATCTTGCAACAGCAAATTACAGAGTTTAATTAATACTGCAACTTTGTGAAGAGGCATTATATTTCCTTTAGATCTGTGACTAATGTTGTAGGGTTTGTAGGGCTGAACTATTATACTATTGGGATAATAAATGCCAGATTCAGAACTGCCTCCATCCACAGCTGTGCCACCTGCCTGAATCTGAGGAGAGGTGATGGGCCAGCCAAAGCCTTCCTCCATTGGGATCAACTGCCATTTGGCTTCACCTCTCCTTATTTTTCTCATCCCTCCCTGTTCCTTCTTCCTCTTCTGTCATAGTTTGTAAGACATTGTTTTCCACTGCAAACCTCCCTGAGAGCTTTGGCAGCAAGGTGATACAAGAATGAATGAAGATGCACACAAGTGGTCAGGATTGATACTCTGGTACCTAAGAACACGATATATTTATTATGGGCTGCCTGGGCTAGTACCTATACATTGATCCTGGCCTACCAAAAATTCAAGCTAGTCCTTAGAGGGGAAAAAATCAGACTTTGAAGCCACAGCAGGTCAGGTCTGAGTGAAACAATGATGCTACATATTTTATTATTTTTTAAAACTCTCTGTGTGCAATTGTTTAAAATATTGTTTCTTCTAAATCAAAACTGCTAGCTTTCTTTCATCATAGGTTTTTCATTGTGTTATTTAGCTCATAACTCACTGCCTATAAAACTTAAGGATGTTTACCAAAATGCTGACACAGAAATGTTAATATTTAAAGCATTCCATTTTTACTCCGTCCATTTATTATGCATAAGATTATCTTTTCTTATCTACTGCAAGCTTTCAGAGTGGAAGGGTATTAAATAATATACATCATTGGTGGTAAACATTAACTACACCGGCTAAATAGAATCACCATGAATTTATGGATGATGCCCATATTAATAATGGTGTTGAGCATCTTAGTTGCACATGTCCCACTATTCTTTATGCACATTGTTTTGTTGAATCCCCATGGACCAAACTATAATCCTTCTGACCTACCAAGCTGGATGCAGCCTGTTGTTAAGATTTATACACTGCCCTTCATATCTCAGGGCTGCCCTTCATCTCAGGGTTGTTCACAAGATAAAAATACAAAATAAAACACAAACAAATAGTTAAAACAAAAACAAAGGCCTGGTTGAAGAGGAACCTTTTCACCTGGAGCCTAAAAATAATGTGAAGGCACCAGCTGAACCTCCCTAGGGAGAGCATTCCACAAGCAGGGAGCTACTGCCGAAAAGGCCTGTTCTCGTGTTGCTACCCTCTGGACCTCTCATGAAGGAGGCACAAAGAAGGGCCTCAGGTGATGACTGCAGAATTCAGGTTGGTTTATATGGGGAGAGGCGTTCCTTGAGGTTCTGTGGTCCTGAGCCGCTTCAGGCTTTATAGGTCAAAACCAGCACTTTGAATTGGGCTCGTAGCTAATTGTCAGTCAGTGTAGTCGGGCCAGGATCGAAGTAATATGCTCAAACCATCTTGCTGTGCTGAGCAAAGCCCTGACATTGTGGCTTACCATGTGCTGGAAAGCCCCAGTTTTTGCATTCTTGAATATAAAATTCCTGTTGTGTCTTTTTGTTGGATCAGCAGCTTGAAAATGTATTCCCAGGTAACTAGTATGCCCTACAAAAGTGGGGCAAATCCTTTTAAAAAAATATATAAACAAGGGTGACAATGGGCAGCCTTGTCTTGTTTCTTTAGTTATTTTACAATTCTCAGCCAACACATCATTTACTATCAATTTTGCTGACTGTTCGGTATATATTGCCTTGACTCCTCTTATAAAAGTGTCTCCACAGCTCATGTACTCTAAAACTTTAAACATAAAATCCCAGGAGACATTATCAAATGCTTTCTCTGCATCTAAAAACATTAAGGCTGCTTATTTTTCATTCCTCACTTTTAAATATTCTATTATATAAATTATATTCCTAATAATGTCCTTCATTTGTTGCTTTGGCAAGAATCTGGCCTGATCATGATGGATTACCTCTTTTAATACAGTAAAAGCGGGGCAAATCCTGATATCATCCTGAATACAAAAGGCATTGGGTTGTATTCAATCAACTCTCACTCAGAGTAGACCACATGAAATTACTGGACCTAAGTTAGTCATGGCCATTAAATGTAAGAAAAGCCTGCCGGGTCAGGCCAGTAGCCCATGTAGTCCTGTTCTCACAGTAGCCACCTTGATACCTGCGAGAAACCTGCAAGCAGAACTGAAGCACAAGGGCACTCTGCCCTCCTGTGGTTTCCAGGAACTGGTATTCAGGAGCATTACTGCCTCTGACTGGAGGCAGAAGATAGCCACCCAACCCTCTTTTAAAGTCAACCAAGTTGGTGCCTCCTGTGGGAGTGAGTTCCATAGTTTAATGATGTGCTGCATGGAAAAGTATTTTCTTTTATCTGTACCCAAACTTCCAACATTCAGCACTGCTGGATGTCGACATGTTCTAGTGTTACGAAAGAGGGAGAAAAACTCCTTTCTATTCACTTTCTCTGTGTCATGCATAATTTTATAATCTTCAATCATGTCACCTCTTACTCACCTTTTCTCTAAACTAAAATATTCCCAAGGTATTTAATTTCAACAGGTCTACTCTGAGTAAAGAATAGCTGAATGCAACTCCTCTCTAGTAAATATCTCAAAGTTTATTTCAGGCATTTGCTTACAAAAAAAATGCCTTTTGGACTCTGAACTGACTCATTCCCTCACAGCATATGCTTTGATTCACATCTCAACAAGTTTTCCTTGTCAGGGTGACCTAACGACAACTCAAAATGGGTCAGTGTGATTCAAGCTCAATGCACCATGGAGAGTATCTTAAAGCATTACGATAATAGTTCAACAACAACACGCTGTAATTTATTCTTGTTTCTTACCAGCACTTTGGTGGAAATAAAAAAAGCAAGTCATTTAAGGGGGGGAAATTGAAGCATGTTCATTATGTTATCTTCAAATGGATCTTTCACAATCTCGCTGCATAAATTATTTCAATGCATAGCGCATCACTGGATGGTGTGAAACAGACAGACATGTTTGCAATTTGCTTTCTGAATATTGATCGGGTTGCTTCTATTTTATTTAAAAGCAATTCTTCCATACAAATATTCATTTTGTCTCACAAATATTTGGTTATTATGCATATGCAATATGTGCATATATCGGTCCACAAAATTATATAGCCTATTTGGTGATTTGACAAGAGATAGATATATATTCATTTCCTGGTAACGAAACCTGAGACTACATTCCTTGACATGATGTTGCCACTAGAGACTCAGGAGGCCTCACTGTCGAAGATTGCCTATTTCCAGCTCCAGTTGGTTCACTGACTATGGCTGTTGTTGGACCAAGATAAGCAGGTATCAGCAATTCATGCTCTGATGACTTTGCACTCAGATTACATGGGGCTGCCCATGAAAACTATCTGGAAGCTACAGCAAGTTTAGAATGCTATTGGCATGTCATTAGCTGGGGGAGCAAGATGGGAGAATATAACAGCAATCCTAAAAGCACTGCATTGGCTTGCTAAGAATTACAGAGACCTATTCAAAGTGGTAATAACTTATAAAACCTGAAATGACTCAGGCCCCAAGTGCCTCCTCCAATAGCCAACTCGATCCTTATCTTGACCAGTGTTCCCCATGAGGATTCATTGTGGGGGGATTTGATAGAGATGGGCATTTTGGGTAGTGGGGCTTCAACTTTGGAGTGATTCAGGTAAGATTTTCACCAGCCTTGTATGTATGTGTTCCACCACTGTGCTGCCTCTTGGCTCCTCTTTTCCTGGTATGCTATGATTCAACCTTCCTGAGCTAATTAACCTAGTTCCGCCATTATGCCCAAACTGGGAAACTCCAGTTATCAGGATCGGAACTAGCCAGGATCTTAATCCATGGCTAGAAGGTGGTTTAAAAGGCTTGAGAAGGTACTTAGGAAAGGGGAGTGCAAGGCTGGCCCCCACAGTTAGAAAGATCTTCAACACCTCAGATTAATAAGCCAATATACAGGTATCCATGCCAAGTACAGCATTCTATCACATAAAATTCTGTCCTAGGTATTTGACCTTCGGGAGCTGTAGGTAAAGTAAGGCTTATTAGATTATTATATAGGCTCACTTTGCACACCATCTTGATGAGGGTTATTAACCTCAGGCATGCTCTACCTCTGGGTGAAAAATGACTCTAAGAATACAAAATGGTTCCCATTTAATGTACTGATGGTACCAGAGGGAACATATCCTTTTGGAAGACTAGAGGGTTGTCTTTTTCAGCTGATGAAGTTAATAGAGATTCATGACTAAAGTAAGATTTAGGACTTTAGCAGCTTGGATGGATTATAATATTGGATAATGTTTGCCAACACAATCTACCAATAACATTTTAAACCATGGTATTTGACTCAGATGGATGGCTAGCCAGATGAATCAAACTTCTGAGAGCTAAATATTATAAACCGTCTTCAGTGTTTATTTTCCTACAAAGGACAAAAAAGAAGAGCTAAAGGATAATCTGGCAGAAGGATTAATACTTACCATTATCAAAGTATCTGACAGTCGAGTTTCTTGACACACTAGGGTCAAAGTTGGCCATCAAAGGTGCGATGTATTGCGTAGCTGTTAGCATTCGATGCACAACTTCCCCTGTATATATAAAACCTATAATAAAGAAACAAAAGAGCAGAATCATGTCAGCCACAGCTGAAAAGTTAATACATGCCAGAGTTAATTAGGTGCTGCCAGAGCTTCAAAGAGTTACTGAAGGAAAATTAATCTCATCACCAGGTTTTAATAATGAATCAAAGAACGGCAAAAGAATACAGAAAAAACACCATAAAGGCCAAGAGAAAAATAGATTCCCATGAGGAACAAAAGTCAGGGGCCATATTGATAGGGAAATAATTCAGGCCAGTTTTCATCAGCTGGGATCTTCAGGCCACTTTTGAGAGGTGTGGTGAACATAAAGCCTGTTGCTAACATTATGTGGAAGACGAAGAGTCTTTCTGGTTTATAGTTCTGTCACTTACACTGCAATTCCATGCATGCATGCTTGCTCACTCTGTTCCATAGGGCTACCTTAACTCTGTAAAGTGCACAGTATTTATTTGCGAGTGTGTTTGCTAATTATTCCATCATCAAGCTCATAAAGCATTTGCCCTCTTCTGCTTTAAATTCTAGCTCACAGTCATATCTTGAATTGTGCAGAGATACAGAATTTCTCTTAAGAGTTTTTGTGTGCTTGGTGTTGAGCAGTTCCTAAGCACCCAATAACCAGCTGGCTAAAATGCTGTGCAAGAGCTTTTCACAAGTGGGGTGGAACAACCCACCTATCAGCTGTTTGATATCATAATGATGTCACTTGATTGACAGGTGGCTTGTCCCATCCACCTGTCCAAGTTGGTGGGCACAAAGTATACATACTTCAATCAACACCTGTTGTCAGATTGCATTCTCTGTTTCATTGAAAGCAGGGATGGGGAATGTGTAGCCCTCCCTCCCCGATGCTGTTGGACTACAGCTCCCATCGTCACTGACCACTGGCCATGCTGGCTGGAAGTGATGGGAGTTGAAGCTCATCAACAACTAGGGACGATCAGTTCCCCTGCCCCGGTCCAAAACAGATCAGCCACATCTGACCAATGCTGCAGCTAGATTCACAAGGTAATACATTTTATGCTCTCAATGAAAATGTTGCACTGTGGATTGCTGCCACCCCTGCTCCAAAGTTACAGGAAGAAATAAAAAGAAAGGGAAAGTAACAAGATGGATAACTGCAAGCCAGGAAGCATTTCTGGGATCAAACGTCAACTCTAGTCATGCTTCAGTACAACTTGGAAAGAAACACAGGGCAAGTTCAAAGCATCCCACAGATTCAAAGCTTGAATGGTCTCCCGCTGAACAGGATATTTTATCATTTTCACTAATACCCTGAGTAAATCGCAAATGTAAACCAAGCATATTTTTGAATAGGCTTGCACAGACATTTGGCAAGAGCTGGCTTATACTGTCTATGACCCAGTTTTCTGATGGTTACATTTGCTCTCTGTTGATTCATTGTGGCCCAGCAAGAATGTTCCAAACCTACAGTTTCCTGAACTACTTAATCTTTCCTTTGTGGGAGGGGTTTGGCATTTCCGGAAAGACTCTACAGCTTGAAACATAAGACACTGTCTTCTCAACTGCCTGAGTAAATTAATCAAGTTACAGCATAGAAAGTTATTAAAGGGATTTAAAATTGCATCGTATAGCTTTACAAAAAGCCTTTGGACCAGGAAAGAAAAATTTATGAAAAGCACGGACTGATTAGGGATGACTTGCTGATACAAATGCATTTGTTTTTCGGGTTTTTTTTTTACTGTTTTATCATGTGTTTGCTGCCCTGAGGTCATTTGAGAGGAAGAGTAGGTTATAAATGTAATACATTATATTCAATAAATAATAATGATGATGATTCTGACAGTAATAAATAACAACCACTACCACTGCTTTTATTTTTATTAAAGGACTGTCCCTCATTCTGCAACATAAAAACAGAACAAAATGCACACACCCAATGATACAGGATTCTACAGTAATTTTTACATTCGATGATTCGGATCCAAATAACACATGAGTTGTTCTGCTTGCCCAAGACAGATCCAAGCATCTCAGCAGCCCACCACAATACATGTCAAATAAAACATGAAGTCATAGGGAAGGGCCATAGTTCAGTGGTAGAGTACAGTGGTACCTCGGGTTAAGTACTTAATTTGTTCCGGAGGTCCGTTCTTAACCTGAAACTGTTCTTAACCTGAAGCACCACTTTAGCTAATGGGGCCTCCCACTGCTGCCTCGATTTCTGTTCTCATCCTGAAGCAAAGTTCTTAACCCGACGTACTATTTCTGGGTTAGCGGAGTCTGTACTGTAACCTGAAGTGTATGTAACCCGAGGTACCACTGTACATGCTTTGCATGTAAAAAGTTCCATCTCCAGTGAACCCAGAGAGGGCTGGTAAGGACTACGGGCTGAAACCCTGGAAAGCTGCTTCCAATTCATGTTGACAATACTGAGCCAGATGGACTTAGATAGAGGAGGGAGAAAGGTTGTCTTCTGCTGCTTCAGAGAAGCGGACACGGAGCAATGGATCCAAACTACAAGAAAGAAGATTCCACCTAAACATTAGGAAGAACTTCCTGACAGTAAGAGCTGTTCGACAGTGGAATTTGCTGCCAAGGAGTGTGGTGGAGTCTCCTTCTTTGGAGGTCTTTAAGCAGAGGCTTGACAACCATATGTCAGGAGTGCTCTGATGGCGTTTCCTGCTTGGCAGGGGGTTGGACTCAATGGCCCTTGTGGTCTCTTCCAACTCTATGATTCTATGACTTATGGTGTGGCCTGGTGTAAGGCATCTTCTCATGGTCCTAACTTCTTTTGAAACTGAGGGGAGGCAGTTTGTGATAATGGCATGGAAGTCAATCGTGGTGGTGGGCATTTAGAAATCTTACTTGGTGTACCCAAGCTGCTTGGTGTACCTGGTCTCTGTATCCCAGCCAAATCATTAGCAACCTCAATTTTGGGGCCTGCTCATTCCTTCACGGGACGTGGGTGGTGCTGTGGGTTAAACCAGAGAGCCTAGGACTTGCCGATAAGAAGGTCGGTTGGCGGTTCGAATCCCTGTGGCGGGGTGAGCTCCTGTTGTTCGGTCCCTGCTCCTGCTAACCTAGCAGTTCGAAAGCACGTCAAAGTGCAAGTAGATAAATAGGTACTGCTCTGGTGGAAAGGTAAACGGCGTTTCTGTGCACTGCTCTGGTTTGCCAGAAGCGGCTTAGTCATGCTGGCCACATGACCCAGAAGCTGTACACCGGCTCCCTCAGCCAGTAAAGCGAGATGAGCGCCGCAACCCCAGAGTCGGTGATGACTGGACCTAATGGTCAGGGGTCCCTTTACCCTTTACCTTTACATTCCTTCACACACTTGCCCTCTCCCCACTTGCATGCATTTAATGAAGTGGACTCTAATCAATGAAAGCTTATGTTGTAAAAAACAAACAAACTGTTATCCATCTCCCTGGATTCCCTGCATTGTTTTTATTTTGTCTGTTTCTGAAAAGCAATATCCTTGCACCTCTGGGCTAGTGTACTGAAGCATGAGTGCATTGCTTGAAGAACCTTTCTTCTCTATTGTGAATCTGCCTGTCTAGTAAGGTTGGCTGCTGCAGCCCTCTGACATGTGCCATTGCCTTCTGAGGCAGAGTTGGTGACTTTTCCTCTGGTGGCGCCTTGCCTTCCTGCTCTAGGAAATTTAAGTTCTCTTCCCCCTTTTACTTGTGTTCCAATGGCAACTCAAAAAATCCTTTTCTGAACAAGCGTTTGATTCTGTCGCTGCTTAATGTACCAATTTCAAAGGCTGCTCTTTGCTTTGCTGCTTAGTTTTGTTAATTTGTGTTTTAACAAATGGAATAATGACATGTTTATATAGTTGCTTTCTTTTGAGTGAAGAGAAAAGCAGGGTGTTGTTCCTTTTTTTTAAAAAAAAGAAGTAGTTGTGAGGTCTCCTTGTTCTGTTCAAAGTTGATTAGGTTGTCTAGGAATCGCTGGGTTGAAAAAATGACCTTATTTAAAATGTATAGGAGTTTTTGCATTGACTTAATACTGTGAAAGCCTAAGTTGGTAAGGCTTCACAGCCTCAGAGTCATATTTCAAGCCTACCTAGGGAAATCAGCTGTTTGTCAAAAAAAGACTAATTTACTTAATATAATTTAGATAGTGCTTGGTAGAACCATATGTTAAAAGCTCTGGCTAACACAAAGGTCGGTGCTTAATTAGCTGGAAAAGCAATTGTCTGTCAGTGATGACAGCACAATGAAAGGTTTTGTATGACAGAGTCTTCATCTGGGCAAAGCTTGCATGGCTCTTTGAGCATGGAAGCCGATTTGATGTTATTGGGCAGGTTGCAGCAGCATATAGAGTAGGCCGATAAGTGCACAGAGTTCCTTTTAAGAGATTCGAGGTCACTTCCTCCTCTCGTCCTAGGGCATTTGGAGACAACAACAATATTGCTTAGAAAATCACTAAATCTTACAGCTTTCCTCTCAGCTTTCCTCTGAAAATGCATTAGTCAGCAAAAACAGGATATAAGAGATGCACTCAAACCTTCCAGTCTCTTCAAATTTTATCATCTTTCCAGTTATTACTTAAACCAAGAAAGTGTGAAGGCCCTTTGGGAGGAAAGGAGGGATATAAATTTTAACAAACAAACAAACAAACAAACAAACAAACAAATACATTTCCATCCAAAAATAATCGCACCAGGACACAATGTGGCTGAAATATTCTGACCTGGCCTATTAATTAGATAATTCTAAATTACAGCCAATGGCATATCTTACTAGTTTTATCAGATACCAGACCCACAACATGGCTGGAGCTGAGGTCCACAAGAACCTTCTCCTGCTTTCAGATAGGCTGGCTGAATGCAGAAATGCTATGCAGGGGCTCAGCATAGCAAACCACCATCTCCTCCAACTGCTAACGTGCTGAAGCTGAGCAAGCTGTTTGCTTGACTCAAGCTGTTTGCCAAAGACAGACCTCTACCATATTAGGAAGTGCACCAGAGGTCCTACTGCCCCTCATACCTCTACAACTATTTGAGCACATAACTCCAGTTCTCAAAAGCTTGCACTGCCTTGCACTCTCCCAGGCCAGCCAGATTCAAGGTTCTTGTTTGATTTTTATAAGGCCATTAACAACTTTAGTCCAGAATACCTCAATCTAGGATTTGTCCTAGATCATGGTCTGTGAGGGCCGGCAGTCTGGAAATAAATAGATACCACTGATGCTGACATTTCTACTGTAAAGAACACAGATAGCCAAGCAAGGGAGCAGTCAAACCCATAAGCAGGTACGGGTAACCTGAGACCACTGCAGTCTGAGATCAGCTCTGCCTGTATCTGATTGATAAACATCTCATATTGAGGAGCCAACCCAGAGGTTTATAAAACGCTCACACACACACACACCCAATTCTTGCAAAACTGGCATTTCCACTACCACTTTCTGGCTAATGCTTGTATAACCATTAGGGATAAAAAGGGGGGAAAGTAAATTCAATGAAGTTTAAAAGTTGGTAAATATAACCCAACTTGTTACATTTAAGGCTTGACCTTTTCAGGGGAGAGGAAGGAGTAAATGGGGCCTACTAAAATGACAAGATTGCACACTTACGTTGCGGTACACAACCTATGTAATTTTGATTTGGCTCCTCCATGCTCAGATAACTAGCAGAATGTGTGTCACCACACAAAAGGGATGAGTTATAACAGAGGATGTTCTCTAAAGGACCGACACATAAATGGATTGAAAAGAAAGAAAAACGGGGGGAATTTTATGTAGGCGTTTCCTGCACTATTTTTCCATAATAGAGAGGAGCTGCCTTGAAAAGCAGAGCAGTGGGGTGTAAATTTTAAAATCTCCCTGCTCTTTATTGGTGAAACTGCACAGGAAGGGTATACTATTGCTATTGCCAGCATGCTGTTCTGCTGCACCAAAGGACAAATACACAGGAATCATAGAATAGTTAGAATCACAGAACTGTTGTCAGGGACTGGGCAAAGGAGGAATGGTGGAGACCGCCTCCCCAGCCTGACCCTTCCAGAGAAGAGGAAACAGTTCAGATTACAACAGGGGTTTGAGGGAGGCCATAGCTCAGAGGAAGATGAGGGGAAAGGTTGGGAAATAATGGGAGAGGAGGAACAGACAGAACCAGAGCAGCAGCTGGCTGACACGTTGTCACTAGAAAGCATTCCAGACCCACCATCTCCCAGAACCCGTCGAGCCTTAAAAGTAGGAGAGCAAAGAGCTCAAAGACAGAGGGCATTAAGCGGCACCCGTAGAGGAGGTGATGACGACGATGAATGAGGAAGTGGGAGAGAAGCGGGGTGGAGATTCCCTCAGGACAACAGCATTATCCAAGAGGCTGTGTTCTAAAGCCTCTCTCTGTAAATATTGAATAAAAAATGGATGGTAAGAAACTTTTCCTTGTCTTTGTACATTCCTGGGCAACTGGCTATGGGAGTTGCTTGCAGCTGCCTGACAACTGTAGAGTTGGAAGGGACCACAGCAGTTACCTAGTTAAGTGGTTTTCAACCAGTGTGCCATGGCACCCTGGGGTGCCTTGAATGATGGTTAGGGGTAACACTGGCCTCTGTCCCTCTTTCCTTCCCTCCCTCCTCTGATGCCCTCTTGTGTCTCTGACTCCCAAAGGCTTGCACAGCTGTTTATTGCCTCCTCTGGGAGGCATCTCTCTTTGGGGTGGAGTGGGGGCAGCTCAGAGACCAGGGACGGCAGCAGCAGGACTCCCAAGGAGAGGGGAGGGCAGAGAAGGCTGAGGGAACACTCCACAAGGGAGAGTGTTCAAAAATGTGTGAGAGGCTGCCAGCTCTGCAGGCAAGGGGTGACATAACTGGGCTCCTGAGCCCCACAGGCGTACTGCAGAATGAATGTACCATATTTTTCGCTCCATTAGACACACTTTTTTCCTCCTAAAAAGCAAGGGGAAATGTGAGTGCATCTTATGGAGTGAATGGTGCTGCGCAGAGAGGTAGAGCTGCACAGCACCCCTTCAGCGAAGCGGGAGGAGGAACGGAGCCCCTTCTGTTCCTCCTCCCGCTTCACTGAAGGGGCGCTGCGCAGCTCTCCCTCTCTGAGCAGTGTCTGTCCTGCGAAGCCGGAGGAGGAACAGAAGGGTCCCCTTCTGTTCCTTCTCAAGCTTCGCTGAAGGGGAGCTGCACCTTCTCCCTCCCTGCGCAGCGCCTCTCCCGTGAAGGAGAGACACTGCGCAGAGAGAGAGAACTGTATAGCGCCTCTTCAGCGACGCACCTGTCCTGGAAGCTGGAGGAGGAACAGAAGGTTATCCCAGAAGCCAGAACAGCCACACGGTATCCCAGAAGCCAGATCCCTCTTGCTGTTCTGGCTTCTGGGATTCAGAATAATTTTTTCTTGTTTTCCTCCTCCCAAAACTAGGTGCGCCTTATGTTCTTGTGCGTCTTTTGGAGTGAAAAATACGGTACTTGGTCAAGGGAGCTGTCGACTCAAAAAGGTTGAAAACCTCTGATCTACTCCAAAATCCCTGCAATGCATAAATCCTTTGCCCAACCTGAGGCTCAAACCCTGAGATTTAAGAGTCTCATGCTCTGCTGACTGAGCTATCCCAGGAGAATTAAACTTATGAGGAAGGACCATAACTCAGTGCTAGAGTACCTGCTTTGCATGCAGAAGTTCACAGGTTGAGTCCTCGGCATCTCCAGGTGGGGCTGGGAATGTTACCCTGGACAGCTGCCGTCATTCAGTACAACTAATACTGAGCTCAACAGACCAATGGTCTGGCTACATACAAGGCAGCTTCCTGTTTCCTATAGTTGCTAGACTGCTTTCCAAGGATGGGTGCCCACCTACAGCAGCAGATGAAGGAACTGTTTAGTCTCAACAACTACTGTTAACATCGCAATTATATTATGTTGATCTTTTCTAATGGAATATACTGTTTTGCACTCAACCATTTCAAAGTGGTAAGAAGTGATGAACACCACCTTCTGGAATGCTTTGAATTGAAGCAGTTTTGAACATTTATTATTTCCTTCTGAGTTGTTTATTTACCAACCCTCAGATTTAGCAGGGATTGCGTGTGCAGCAGAAGCAAATACATAGGGCAGGAGGCACTCATCTTAAAGCAACGTAAGTTTAGCTTAAACCAACTCTCAGCACAGTAAATTGCATTTTGCTTTTTGCAAAGAATTACAGCCAGCCAGTTAAACCAGCTACTGATACTGCTGATCCAGAACAAACTCACTGTTTGGTGGAAATCAACTGAAAAACTCTACCAGAAACCAAGGAACCAAGTTGTGCCCCAGGTGACTTGCTGCTGATTTCAGTGAACTTCTCATTTCACAAAACTGTGAAGATTACTTTCTGTGCCGTGTTTTTAAACCAAGTATATGATCACAGTTTTCCCTGATACCGAGAGGACGTTTTCTTGATGACTAATGGCATGAAATCAGCCACCTGTTCACTTCTGTAGGATTTATTTCTAAGGAGGTAGCTTAAAGCTACCTTGTGATGTGTGAATAAGCCCGAAACAAATTTGTATACAATTTCATTTTTGATCTCATATGTTTTTTACACTTATCAGCCAAGTTGGGTTAATACACTTCTCCTGGCATAAACCCACATTACTTCTTCATTCAAGTTATACAGCATCCTGGTATTGCATCAATGGCATCATGCAATTCTAGTTGAAATGCTACACATTACGTACAATAATACTGTATTAATGTATAGCATGCAAATTATATGTTCAATAGTATTTTGAGCAATGCTGATAATATTCCACAATTAGGTATACAGCTAGTTATTTTAAAAGGAAGATGCAGATGAAATATATTTAAAGTGGTATCATTAAAATTACAGTTCAGTAGACATTTATGACCAAATAATGGTACAGCTTGAATTTCAGCATGCTTATTTAATGTCTAAATCTGACTGGAATCCACACAGTGTAGCAAAGGAGGGAATGCATACAAAGTCTGGGTATCGAGATAACATATATATTTGATTTTAAACCACAATGCTCAATCTCCTGTGAAACTTCTGTGGTTAAGAGCAGACAGGCACAGTAACACAAGTTTAACTACTTAGATTAAACTTCCAGTCTAGAGATTTCAAGCTATAAAAAAAACCCACCACAAACTTTTTAATCTGAAAATTAACTACTATGTTGATAAATGGGAGCCTTAAAATAATCTGCACCATTTATGTCACATTGCAAGACGGTAGTTTTCACTGTTATATTCATTGTCAGACATTCACCCAGTCATTCTAGAGAACAATGGTGTTTTTGTGGACAGAACTCTCTTTAAAAGGTTAGAACTCAATAGCAGCCTTACTCATATGGGTGGTTTGCCAGCTTGAGCCTGTGCTGGTGAATTTGCTGCAAGTTCAGTGCAAGACCATGTTACATTAGTAGGGTGCCTCATTCGGCCTAATTCTTATTCTCCCTAAATCACATTGCCTTTCCCCTTCAATAATTCCTTCTCCATCCATCCAGTAGCACTAGGCACAGTGAACCTGCTGAGAAGGTGGCTTTTTTTTTGTCCTGGAGTGGGGATCTACAGAAGAACTCAGCCCAAGACTTTTAAGCGTAATAGGGAAATGAGCAAAAAGGAGCACCAGGGGAATAACATTCACTGGGAATCACATTGCACAATTTATTAAGCAAAGGCAAGAAACGTTTTACCAGTGCTTAGTTTGAAGGATTCCCTATCAAGAACAGAAAACAAATATTTAGACAAAATGTTATTCTCACATACTTTACTCTAGTTGATCAAAATCAAGATTTTGTAATGTTAGAAGCAAACAATATAATTATTACTTTTATATAGTTGGTGTATTTATTATTTCGTCGTTGCTTCAGCAAGGAATTTGGACTTCACTCCTACGGAAGGACTGCAATTTTGTGCTCGACAATGCAGCCCTGGAGGAGTGCCATCGCCGTTATAATTACACTAAGATTAGTGAGTTGGGGAAACAAAAAGACAGAAATGATTCCACATCCCTAAGACAATATAAGAGTGTTTAAGTAAGAGAATAATGAGCTTGGGCCTCGCACTCTAATAATGAGCTTGGGACTTGCACTCAAGATCGGGGAAGGAGTGAAGCAAAGTCTCCCACGCTCTCTTATATTGCTTTATTTCTGGACAGGCTAGAGATTCCTTTTGCTTTCTTTCAGCTGACTAGCACTCCATTTATAAACCTTTGTGCCTGGCCAGCAATGCCCACAGAACATCCTTGCAACGCCAGCATACAGTCACCACTTGTGATGGGGCAACCCTTAAGCACTGAGTCTTTGCATTGCGCTATAAAGCTGGAGTCTATTTTTTTTCATTCTCTTTTGAGAAGGATGCCTCTGACGAAAAAGCACACGCAGGCCACATATATATGAAGGGTCAGTATGCCAGCCAGCCAGCCAGCCAAATACCAGCCTATTTGTTATTTATTTATTTGCACACTTTCATGGAACATATCAAGGTGCATTGCAGTCAGGGTGGATTTGATTTAAATCAAATCAAGTAAGACTTGATTTAAATCCTTTTTTTTTTTTTTACAGAAAGGCATTCTTGCTGGTATAATCTTAATATTTACAACCAGATGTAGGTTTCATTTTTGGAATAATAAATTTTCAGAGTAGTTTTTACAGTTATATCAAAAATTACTGATTTGGTTATACTATTAGAAATACATAAACAGATAATTATGAAATTATTGTGAGGTTTAATAAGTGAACTGTTTATATTTGGACAACTTTTCTGCTGTACTTTATTAGAAGGAGAAAAATAGCCATTTCCTTAATAACTATTTAAACAATTTATTTAACTAAAACAATAACATCATAGCAGATATATCCATGTTAGTTAACTGATGTGATTAAACATTTTTTTTTAATAAAAAAAAAGCTTAGGCTGACTTTCAGCACACATGAAAAACTTTAAAATAAATCCTTATTTCCTGGTGGACTTTGGATTATAATGTAACTTAAACAGAAAACTATCTTTAGAAAGTTACAGATAGGTAGCCGTGTTGGTCTGCCATAGTCAAAACAAAAAAAAAATTCCTTCCAGTAGCACCTGGAAGGAATTTCAGAAATAGACTGGAAAGAGAAACTGCTGAATTACAACTTATCACCAAACTTAAAACCATGGAGAAACCTGGCCTGAACAAAGACCTTGGATTCTTATCTCATTATACATGACAAAGCCATTTTTCACCTTTTCACCCCTTGCTTCTCCCTGTAAGACCTATTGCAGTCATTAAAGAGTCGTCAACAGGCTCATCACAGCTATCTGCCAATCACCCATTCCCACCACCCTTCTGAGTAATACCCCTCCCCACCTTCTCACTATATAGAAGGGTCTGGAAACTTCTGTTTCAGTGTATCTGAAGAAGTGTGCATGCACACGAAAGCTCATACCAAGAACTGACTTAGTTGGTCTTTAAGGTGCTACTGGAAGGAATTTTTTTTTGTTTTATCTTTAAAAAGATTTGTTTCCTCCAAAAGCATTTTATTTTAAAAATCCAATTTAAATAAAAAAATCAATTTAAATAAAGAAATCTGATTTAAATTAAAAAAAAACTGGTTTTTTTAAAAAAAGTCATTGCTTTTTATCCACCCTGATTACAGTATATAAAATACAATAAAATGGTCTATAAATAGCTACAGAACATAATTAAAGACATTGGTAAAATGTCAGTAAATACTGGTTGACTCAAGGGTGGGGGGAAATTCTATGAAGGCCTGTCTAAATAGTGCAGTTCTCAGAAGATGTCTGAACGAGGGCAGGAACAGCTCCCGCCACACTAAACCAAACCACAGGCGGGTGGGGAACCACCAGAAGTGCCTCATCAGAGGATCTCAGTAATTGAGGTGGAATATAAGGGATCAGGGGACATGGGTAGCGTTGTGGGTTAAACCACAGAGCCTAGGACTTGCCGATCAGAAGGTCGGCGGTTCAAATCCCTGTGACGGGGTGAGCTCCCGTTGCTTGGTCCCTGCTCCTGCCAAGCTAGCAGTTCGAAAGCACATCAAAGTGCAAGTAGATAAATAGGTACCGCTCCGGCGGGAAGGTAAACGGCGTTTATGTGCGCTGCTCTGGTTTGCCAGAAGCGGCTTAGTCATGCTGGCCACATGACCCGGAAGCTGTACGCCGGCTCCCTCGGCCAATAAAGCAAGATGAGCGCCACAACCTCAGAGTCGGCCACGACTGGACCTAAGGGCCAGGGGTCCCTTTACTGTTATAAGGGATCAGATAGCCCAGAAGGGCTTTGGGGCCCAACTTGTTTAGGGTTTGGTCATTAACCCAAGAACCCTGTACCTTGCTCAATAGCAAATCAATCAACTGATCATTTGTCAACCTATTATTTGATTGTTGTCAAGTATCATCAGATATTCCAACGGTGCCACTGTGTAGGAGAACAGAACAGTGTGTGTTACATAGTCTGTTTTGCCCCTTTAGTTCGTTTGTTGCTCTCAGGTACAGTGGAGGACCGTGTTCTTCTACCATTAGTGAAGTAAAATTAAGGTTTCAGGGTACATAATGAGGACAGGGCACTGTCCTCCCTTTGACTCAAGCAGCTAAATGTCCACTTCTCGTCTATGAATCTCGTCTCTGAAAGCGGATGCCACAATAAATGTGTTAGTCATTAAGATGCCACAAGATACTTTCTTGTTTTCTTCTTTAATGTAGAATTAATTGAGCTCACTAGCTGTTTAAAATACTTAAAAAAGAAAGGGGAAACCCATTTATTCTTATTAAATAAAATGATATGCAGAAAGTGCAATATGTAAAGTCATTTTCATCTCTCCATTATGGGAATAAATAAATCTTTTATTTTCTCCATACAGCAGCAAAGGCAGTAACGAGTGCTAAGGGTATGTGGTTAGCAATGACAAGTTGGCTTGTAAGTTAAATGTCAGGATTCAGTATTTGAACCAGTTGCTGTCTCAAATCCTTCACAGTTGTCACAAGGTCCCTGTGCTATTTGATAATTTAGGCAACCTTACATGCAGCCTCTCTTTTCTGGCATTTATCTGACGGGGTCAGTTTGCAGTTTGTGAATCCCCTGACGCTTTTAACATTACTACTTGTTAGCCCTGCTAGACAGACAACTTGGTTGAATAAATATCAGTCAAATCCCCTGTGGGCTAAGAAGCAAGCAGGAAGACCAGATTTGTATGTCTACAACCCAGTATGGTAGGAGTGTATAGAAGAACAAATGGTTTAATAAGCATTCAAGGCGTTTACCATGATGGTTTATCACATACATGTTCAGTGTACTGCTTTATGCAACCTAAAGGTCATTTCGGGCAAACAGCAGGACAGATGGCAAACGTGTGTTAATTGCTCTACAACCATGCTCAGAATGCAACTAAGAGCACACTTGTATACTGTCATCCATGCACTAACACTAACCCGGGAGCAAGCTCCATTGAGTAAGCATGCAGGATTTCACATGTATCTGTGCAACGACCAGAAGGAACACTGGAAAGAGATTGCATTTAGTTCTACAGATGAAACATCAACTAGTAGCAAAAGCAGAAATTGACTGGGGAAGGCATTCCATGAGAGATAGAGGAACAAGTTCCAGCAATGCTTTATGGCCTTCAAGTACCACGTGATTCTCCTTATTCCCATGCCAAATGTGGGCAATGTAATCATATGGTAAGTTACAAGCAGTGGCAAAGCATCCGTGTTACCTTCCAAGGGAGTACTGTGAAATTAGAGGGTGCGTGCAGGGCTGTTTCCACTTCCCCAGTCAGAGTGCAGGTTACAATGTACTTATGGCTAGACTTAACACAGGGTAATTGTGGCGTGTAGTTATGGCACATTTGCCGCAAAACCTCATTTGCTTTCCATGCAAAGAAAACATTTGTTTCGTGAAGAAACCAAGAGCCTTCTTAGGCTTGGGAACTCACATCGTAAGAGCTGATCAGTTAACCACAGTTAAAAGATCAACAGCAGGCTAGGCGATCGTACACCCATTGATGGAGGATAAGGCCCACAATGGTCAGGACCATTAATTAATTCAAGTATCAGAGAGTGTGTGCTCTTAATGTATTTCTGGGAAAGACATGTGGGAGAAGGCCATTGCTTGCTGGTTGACCATAGTAGGATTAAAATGCTGTACTAGACGGGCCTTTCATATGATTTTGCAGAGCTCTTCTTTATATGCAGATGCAGAAATCCCTCCTTCCCAACCAGGATTTTTTCAACAGATTTTGGAGTTAACAATAATCTTGTGGAAAGTCTGGTTAAACCTAAACTTTTTAGAAGAAGCAGCAGCATGAATTCACTATGGAAAGGAAATGTTTCATTCCACTGCTGCTTCCAGTAACTTAACCACAATTAAGAAACATGTGCACTGTTCCACCATAAGGCGTTCCAGACACCATACCTTTGGCATGCCCATCCCTCCTCACTTGTTCCCCAGACTTCTATGACCTCATGGTGACTCAGCAACAGAGGAGCTCATTGCTTCAACACATAACAATCAACTCAAATTCATTGCCCTAATGAAGTTAAGTGGAGTATACTGGCAGAGAAGTCTAAGCTGAGCTGGGAAGGGAAGGCAAGCTGAGCATGGCTAAGGGCTGCACACGGACCAGCCTTCCCTCTTTTCACCTACTAAGCTTTTCACTCCAAATAAAGGCAGGAACAACTTTGCATTTATTCTGTTGCTATGGTCATATATATTCCACACCTTATCGAAGCCTTATGGGAACATGGAATGGAAAATATCAGCTGTAAGTCTTGGAAGACCTGCTTTCTTGACTTCCAAGGCCATTTTTCACCTGGCCTGGGAGTGCAGGGACCTGACTGCAAAAGCTGGGGGCTGAACAGACACTTGGGATGGGGTATTGTTTTGGGAATTTTTTTTGGCTTTTTTTGGGCTATTTTTAATATTAATTTTTTGCAACTTTATTTTAGATCTTACTACGGTTTGGTTGTGTAGTTTTGATGTTTTATTTATTGCTTAGGACTACTTTTGTTATAGGGATGCCGGTAGCATCCACTTTTGTTATGTGGTGGTGCAGCAATAAAACTGCTAGCACAGTTGCAAAGCTAAGCAGGGTCTGGTATGGATTCAAATTGGATGGGAGACCGCATGCTGAGAGTCCTGCATTACAGGGGGTTGGTCTAGATCAGTGTTTCCCAACCTTGTGCCTCCAGCTGTTTTTGGACTACAATTCCCATCATCCCTTGCCACTGGTCTTGCTAGTCAGGGATGATGGGAGTTGTAGTTCAAAAACAGCTGGAGGCACAAGGTTGGGAAACACTGGTCTAGATGACTCTCCAGATCTCTTCCAGCTCCACAATTCCATGATTCCATGTTGCAAGCCGCTTTGAGCATGTGTCTAACTATGGAAAAGCGGCATACAAATAAAATGATGGAATGATGGAAGGTATATTTTTGAGGCTGATATTTCTTGGAATTTGTTGCTACTTTTTAGTTATACAATTTAACTCTCTCCAAAACTGTGCATTTTAAGCTTTGAAATAACACCTGCATGTGGACATTAAATGGAGATCCAAGATTTTGGGCACCAAATTCTAAGCTGGGACAACCATTAGGATGAACATCTAACTATACTTGCCTAAAATGCATTACATAAGTGTTTTTCACTGTGGAAATGTATTGTAGAAGTGTGAGGGGCAGGGATTCCTATTTTAAAGTGATCTGGAGGCAATTTATATCCTGGACCATAACTACATCAACTCTGCTTACATGGGTTACATGCCCAGTTGCAATCAATGGCAGTCAAAAACAAACAAGGCCAATGCAGCAAGGTGTCTTGTGGTACCTTAAAGACTAACACATTTATTAAGGCATAAGCTTTTATTGAGTAGAGTCCATCAGGTGCATGAAATGTAATATGTACTTGGGAGGTATATATACACATTGAGGGTGGGAGGAATTGTAGGGAGCAAGGTAATGTAAATGCAAAAAATACAGACAGTGGCAATTCTATTCAAGTAAAAGAGTTATTATTTTGCATACACTCTGTGTCTCTTGTGATGCTTTGAAACCAGAGACCTCCAAATGAAGAGGGTAGAGGGGGCTAATGTCACCCAAGATTGAAGCGGGGGGGGGGAGGGACTGACTTCCATTGGGATGATAATCAGACAAACTGACAGTGGAACGGTCTCTAGACTCTCCTTCCTTGGAAGTTCTTAAGCAGAGGTTGGATGGCCACCTGTCAAGGATGCTTTAGCTGAGGTTCCTGCAATACAGGAAGCTGGACGTGATGTCCCTTGGGGTCCCCTCCACCCTATGATTCTAACCCATTTGCTGTTACAATTAAGGCTAATTGATACAGGTGAGGGAGAGATGCAGCTGTGTGCCGCAGCAATTGAATGCAATTACTAGGCTTGGGAGCAGAGCTTAGCAATAGAGGAAGGAGCCAAGCTGAGCTGAGAGCTAAGGAGAGAGGCAGACAAAGCTGAGGTTGAGAGTGAAGAGGCTGAGCCCTCGACAGCGAGTTTCTAGTTCTTCTGCCTGTTCTGTGATACTCATGGATGGTGTCTTCAGTACAGCTGAAATCCTTTTTCAATTTAATATTTAACATTGGACATTTCTTAGCTCCATTCGCACCTTAAGACACTTCTGGTGTGCCTGTATGCAACATACATGACAATGTGTCTTAGTAAAGGTAAAGGGACCCCTGACCATTAGGTTCAGTTGCGGACGACTCTGGGGTTGCGGCGCTCATCTCGCTTTATTGGCCGAGGGAGCCGGCGTACAGCTTCCGGGTCATGTGGCCAGCATGACTAAGCCGCTTCTGGCGAACCAGAGCAGTGCACAGAAACGCCATTTACCTTCCCGCCGGAGCGGTACCTATTTACTTGCACTTTGATGTGCTTTCAAACTGCTAGGTTGGCAGGAGCAGGGACTGAGCAACGGGAGCTCAACCTGTCGCGGGGATTCGAACTGCCAACCTTCTGATCAGCAAGCCCTAGGCTCTGTGGTTTAGACCAGTGTTTCCCAACCTTGTGCCTCCAGCTGTTTTTGGACTACAATTCCCATCACCCCTTGCCACTGGTCTTGCTAGTCAGGGATGATGGGAGTTGTAGTTCAAAAACAGCTGGAGGCACAAGGTTGGGAAACACTGGTTTAGACCATAGCACCACCCACGTCCCTGTATGCAACATACATGACAATGTGTCTTAGAGGCATGCAAATCAGCATGTAGAAACAGCTGCCCTGCTATAAAAAGATTCTTTGGATTTAACTGGTCTTTGAGAGGGAAAACTCTTCTGTCAGTTCAGAAGATTAAAAAATGTCTCTGACACAGCTTTACCTGCAATTTTGTACAAACTGCAGAGTAGTCAAGTTCATTTTTTATGTGGCACTCTTTCCCTTTCCAAAGCATTCCTAGAAAATTAAACCCATGAAGCATGCAAAACAGAGAGAGAGAGAGAGAGAGAGAGAGAGAGAGAGAGAGAGAGAGAGAGAGAGAATGTGCCAGTTCAAGTACAGGAGCCCTCAGTATGAAAAGCTGCTACCTTAGAACTATTATGATACTGCTTCCCTCCAGGTAAAAAAGAAAAGCTACACACACCATGTTTTTCTAAACCTCCGAATACAGAAAATGTTATTCTGGTGGCTGCTGTTGTACAAGAGACCTCCCAGCCATCACCCCCCTTATCTACAATTTTTGTGTCAGGAACTATAAATGGTCAGAGGCCCCTTATATTTTAAAACCACTTTCTCCTTTCTTATTCTATTCCCATTTCTCACTCTGGAGCCTAACTGCTCCATGCTGCTTTCTATCTTTGAAAATAATTCTGTCAAAATTAGCAAATGGCCTACAAAACAAAATTACACAGTTGCCAATAGTGACAGACACTACAACTCATGCCGCCCCCTCCCCAAACTTTTCAGTGGCTTATTTTTCTCAAAGCAACTTAGCAGAGATGAAGCATTTCTGATGGCTTAAGATGCATCTTCCCTAGGTCTCCTCCTTATCTATTTTCACAGAGTGGAAAAGGAGGAGAAAAAAGCTTTCTTGCTTGGAATTACAGAGTCCATAACATAATCTTCTGTGCACTGTACTTAAATGAAAATCAATAAAAGTTCAGGCCATAACTCTCCATTTTCGTTTTGTAAAGTCAGCCACCAAAAGCCTTCAACATTCAGCCTGTTTGTCAGTGTGCGGCCGACCCACAGTGTGACTGACACTGGAAGTGTGTCTTTTTTAAAAACATGACGACACCTAGCTAAGTGAACAGAGAAAAAGACAGTGCAGGCTGGGAAATGAGAGAAGGGACACATGAGGGCATAAACAGAATGGTATCGTTCAGAAGATATGTGGTGTTTGCTCTTCCCTCACAAAACGATCAAGGAGAAAAATGTTTAGTCCATCACACTACCTCTCTTTAATGCTCACTATTAGTGCTGAGAAACTGCTTACTGCTCACAGCACACTAGCAACAGATTTCTCTCAATAAGAGATTTTTCTTCTCTCTATTTATGTTTATTGCTCTTTTTTATAGTTGCTTCTTGCGACTTCTTCCCCCGCCCCCCTTAAAGCCTGCTTCATTCAGCCTTTTGAAATTGGGATTGGTCTGTGTATCAAAAGATTGCTCTATCAGGGCTGACATTTTGTAGCTCCTGAGGCAGAACAGCAAGTCACCAACTTTGAAGGCACACACTACCCAAGACTCGCCAAGTTACTTGGGCACCTGAGGCAGATAACCCCACAAGTGCCGCTTCCTTGGGAGTAAAAATGCATCAATATAAAAGAAAAAGAAAACAATATGATGCCCAGAATCGGCTGCCTTACTATGCCTTTCGGTAGGGCTGGCTGTGCGCTTTATAAAAAAGTAAATTAGGTCCAGTCATGACTGACCCTGGGCTTACGGTGCTCATCTCGCTTTATTGGCCGAGGGAGCTTCTGGGTCATGTGGCCAGCATGACTAAGCCGTTTCTGGCGAACCACAGCAGCGCACGGAAACACTGTTTACCTTCCCGCTGGAGTGGTACCTATTTATCTACTTGCACTTTGATGTGCTTTCGAACTGCTAGGTGGGCAGAAGCTGGGACCAAGCAACGGGAGCTCACTGTGTCACGGGGATTCGAACCGCTGACCTTCTGATCGGCAAGTCCTAGGCTCTGTGGTTTAACCCACAGTGCCACCCGCATCCCTTGCGTGCGCTTTATACACCAGCCCAAAACATTTGCACCATTACATATCTTCAGTGCCGCAGCTACTCGATGCACCCAGTTGGGTGTTCAAAGATTCATGCCCCCCTTTTTTCAATGGGGAACACAAATCAATGTACACACTAAGATTTGCTTACTTTAATGAACACAGAAAGCTTTTCAGGGATAAGTGCCCACCTCAGAATCTATTCACTGATCTGCCACGGTGCACCATGCCACTTAGCATCATGCTATTATGTTATTTTGAAAATTTCTAAACTGAGACTTCATCCAAAGCATCAGTTCTGAGGAGGTGTGCATAAAAATCTAATATCAATACAATACCAAATACCATTCTAAAATATAGACGCACTTTTACTCTCGCAAGACTGAATGTATTGCCCTCGGCTGTACTTGAGGGACGATTCCAACAGATTCCACATGAAAAACACTTATGTCCCTGTGGAGATGGCAGTCCCGAAATGGTGGCACATGCCCTTCTGGCTTGCACTCTTTTTTTTTTTTGTCCATTCCGGGTCGCCCAACCACTGCCATAGTGTCCTTTCTCTTGGCAGATCAAGATGAGCAGGTGACAGCAAAGGATGCAAGGTTTTTAGCTGGGGCAATCAGAGTAAGATCCACCATTTGACTATTGATTCAAAACCCCAAAATGTATTTTATATAATTGACTTTTTATTTCTATTATTTGTATATTGTATTGTCGTTTTATTGATATGGCCGATGGCTGATGCAAATAAAGATTCATTCAAATACAAAAAAGCCCCTCAATGTCTAATATAACAATAATATTTGAGAAGTAATAAACCAAAACTTTTCAAGCAAGTAAGACAGTTTAATAGTTGTTTTTTTAAAAACAAAACAAAACAAAACTGGAGACATGAAAAAGAAACACTTTAACCTGCTACTGAAAATAATACAGCCTTACTTCCTTTGAGAGGTTATTTCAAAGCTGTGGCACCACCATTAAAAAGGTCTTCTGCTTCGTGGATGAATAATGCTCCTCTCCTACAGAGAGAACTTGGAAAAAGGCCTTATCTGAAGACCTTCATGTATGGACAAGTTACTTTTTTTCTTTTAGTAAGTTAATGCATTTTTACACTACTCCTTATCCAGCAAAGTCCCCTGCAGGGCAGCTCACACAAGATTAATAAGAATAATAGCTTAGATGAGAACAGTAGAAAGTGCATGCCATCTTGAAATGGCCTGTTTAATGGGGTAGTGATAATGACAGATTGCTTCTCCTGTCTGCTTCTTCCTCTCCAGCTCACAAGGCAGTTCCTTCTAATGGCTTCAGGGAGGAGAGGAAAGGAGAGGTCCAGTCCCAGCTGAAGAACCAGCAACTGGCTGACATGGTGATCCTGTCAGCTGGCAATTGTGGCTTCTTCTCTCCTACTCTAATCTGTTAACTGATTCTAACCCAGGCTTCCTCAAACTCACCCCTCCAGATGTTTTAAGAGTACAATTCCCATAATCCCTGACCACTGGTCCTGCTAGCTAGGGATCATGGGAGCTGTAGGCCAAAAACATCTGGAGGGCCAAGTTTGAGGAAGCCTGTTCTAACCTGTCTCCCTTTCAACCCATTAACTCAATATTTGGCCTGGTTTAAGGGGTGGGTCATGATGACATTTACAGTCCTAAGCATCTATGGTAGGCATGGCCAAACCTGGCCCTCCAGCTGTTTTGGGACTACAACTCCCATCATCCCTAGCTAACAGGACCAGTGGTCAGGGATGATGGGAATTGTAGTTCCAAAACAGCTGGAGGGCCAAGTTTGGCCATGCCTGATATGGGAACATCTGCTCCCCTCTCTTTAACAACTGTTGTAAACCTGAAGGCCCTTGAATTAGGGTTGTTTGGTCCAAACGAATAAGGTATTTGACATCTGTTGAGAACCTGTTGCATTCTTGGAATTCAGAAGCAAATATTTAATCTCAACTATGTAGAAACCTACTGGGTTTATTTATATATCAACAAGTTCGTTGATTTGAGGGGGGTGATGGTTGAGCAGCAAAGCACATGATTTGTATGCAGAAGATTCCAGGTTCATTCCTCAGCATCTCTACACAAAAAGGTTCAGGTGGCAGGTGATGAAAAAAACCTCTGCCTTAGACTCTTGAGGGCCACTGTTTATCAGAATAGACAATACTTGGTTAGATGGATAATTCTGCCTGGTATAAAGCTAAGGATAGCCCAAGTTGCCTGACAGTATTGGCGGGCATATATGGTGGAAATGAATGTTCAGGTTTCATTTTAAAATCAAGCCTCTAGCTCTTTTGTCTGTGGAGATAGAAAGGAAAGTGTGTCGGGGGTATTGTAGTACCTAAATTACTCACTCGGAATGAAATGGCAAGCTACCTACATTTATATGTCCTGGCTGTTCTGAAATGATTCCCCAAACCCTTAAGCCCTCTCACCACAACATTTCAGGCCACCAGTGAAACCATTCTATTTTCTGTATGGAAAAATGTTTGGACACAAGAGACTTCACTTTTTTAGATGATAATGTTAAGGAGACAGTTTTCAAGGTTATTAGGGCTCAACTAGACATGACATGGAAGGGGGAGTCTATGTGGGCTTATATTTTTATTTCAAAGCAGCTGCGTGGGTTGCTAATTTTATGGATGAAGCTGCTCTGGGACGTGGTGAAGGAATTGTTTAGCCCTCTTGTGCCTTGTCTCCAATTTAAATTACTTTACTAAGGCTTCAATTAGGTCTACAAGGGGCAAAAGTTACAGATGCTGCACCTGTCCTTAGTGGACAGTACTTAAACCCAGAAAAAAAAATTAATAAGCAGGGATGGAAGGGAATTTTGTTCAGGCTGCATTTTTAAGGGAAATGATCTAATTTGCATTTTATAAATGAATACATGGATTGGAACATAATTATCCTTTGAATTTCACACACTCTGAATATTGAGATACGGCTGGGGAGAAAAGTACCATAATACACCACAAAATTATAGGATAAAATACATTTAGAAATGTGTGCATTGAGTTAAAATATGTTATTTAATTACATGCTTTGTGGTAAACTACACATTTAATTATGAATTTTGGTACAGATTCAACTCACTCATTGATATGAAAAAGGATGGGTTTTTATGAATGGACACATGCAGAACTGACACACAGACAATAAACAGATTGAGTTACAGATAGGTAGCCGTGTTGGTCTGCCATAGTCAAAACAAAAAAAAATCCTTCCAGTAGCACCTTAAAGACCAACTAAGTTAGTTCTTGGTATGAGCTTTCGTGTGCATGCACACTTCTTCAGATACACTTCAGATATACTTCTTTTGTGTGTATCTGAAGAAGTGTGCATGCACACGAAAGCTCATACCAAGAACTAACTTAGTTGGTCTTTAAGGTGCTACTGGAAGGAATTTTTTTTAATAAATAGATTGATTCATCGATCCCATTCATAAATCAGAGTATCTTCTGGGAGGCCAGTGGTAAGAAGGGTACTTTTCACATATCTGCTGGAGATGATCAATGATTCAAGCCTGAATTCAAAACAAGTATATGAAAACTAAAGCGAAAAACAAAACTAGATGTCAGATTGGAAAATCTTTTTTTTTTTTTTTATAGTGGTGGGGAGGGGAAGTGGAATCAAGAGGAGGAGGTTGGGATCAAGGGGTGCATGCCTCATGGTGCACACCCCCTGATCATAATCCTTTCTTTTTTTTTTTTTTTTTAATATATTTTATTAAGGGTTTTCTTGTTTTACAGTGTAAGTGTAATGCCTCGTGTATTTTTTTTTTCCGTGTAACATTTTTACAAATCCATTTCATTTGTTGAGGCATTAGGAGGAGAAGAAAAGAGAAAAAAGAAGAAGAAGAAAGGAGGGTGGAAGGAGGGGAGATGGATGGGGGTGGGGTGGGGTAGCGGTGTTTCTATTATGCTTAATGTATGTAGTTTGGTGTCAGCGTGCTTGTGTTGTTCACTTGTGTTCCTTTGGTGGTGAGAGAGGTTGGGGTTGGCCTAGGATGTGATTGTTTGTTTGTGATTGGCTGTGGTGATCTTTGTTTTCGTGTGTGAGTGAGGTGGGTGGGTGTTTTGGATCAAGTTAGCCATATTGATTTGTATGCTGTTGGTGGATTATTGTCATTGTCCTGTTGGGCTGTGTATGTGATAAAGGGGAGCCATACCGGGGTGAAGGTGTCTTCTTCTGTTTGTCCCCGTGTCAGTTTCAGTTTGTTAGTTAATTTTTCTAGTAGGGCTGTTTCCCATAC
Source organism: Podarcis gaigeae (assembly GCF_964106915.1). NCBI lineage: Eukaryota > Metazoa > Chordata > Lepidosauria > Squamata > Lacertidae > Podarcis > Podarcis gaigeae. The sequence goes on from NC_139688.1 coordinate 23,849,318, forward strand.
TATTTGGTACCATTGGTCCATGCTTACTCCTGACAGGTCTCTCCAGTGTCTGGTTATGGTGTTTCTGGCTGCTGAAAGTAGGTGGGTTATGAGTTCTTTGTGGAGTAAATGGGCATTGTTGTCTTGGAAGATGTTTAGTAGGGCCAATTCTGGGGTGAAGTCTAACACTTGCTTTGTTATTTTACATATTTCTTGTATGGCTGTTGTCCAGAATAGTTGGATTTTGGGACACTCCCACCACATGTGGAGGTATGTGCCTGTGGAGGTGCACCCTCTCCAGCATTTTGGTGAGGTTCCTGGGTGTATTAGCGCTAGTTTCCTTGGTGTTAGGTACCACCTTGGAAAATCTTTTTTTAAAACCTGCACATACATTCATACATACGTGTGTGTGTATCCATATCTCTGATGTAATTCTTTCAATGAATCAATGGTTATGAGCATTAGTTCCACAATATGAGCATGCACTCACAAGAAATCAATCAACAATGAGCCAATGCTAATCCTGAAGATTTCCTACTAATATGGAAGCCTTTTCTAGTTTACCCAGAAGTGAATAAGATCTTAAACCTCAGGTGTCTGTATTTACTTTTGTTGTTGTTCTACAGTATGCCGGTAATCCAATTCTACAGTATACCAGTAACTCCAACTGCCCCAATTCCACCGGGACTGCCATGGAAGCAATCATGGTTTCTCACTATGTCCTGCAAATCCTGGTTTTTGCAAGCAGAGCAGAGGGGAATGTGACTGGTGTTGTGGCACCGAGTGCAGGGTTTCTGGGATGGTTCAGCAGGTGCCACCACTATTATGGAAGCAAGAAGCAGAGATGTGCACGAGATTTGGGCATCACTGGGTGCAACTGAAATTTCAGGTACCAAGGTCCGCTACTGATTGGGAAAGGAAGCGACACTGGTCCCTCCTTCTCTCGCCTCTTACGAGTCCCAGCTCGTCTCCCTGCACCGCTTCTCTCTTGGCTGCAATGCACCTCCTTAGGAGTAAATACCATTAAACTCAGTGTGACTTTCTGCTGAGTAAATGGGCATATTGTCAGGATTCTAATAGGGATTTAAAAAACAACAACAAACCAAGCATCATCAACATCAGCAATTATTACTTCTACCACATCAACTTTGTTGGACTGGTCATGTGTGCTGATGCCTGATGATCGTCTTCCAAAGCAACTGCTCTATTCCAAACTTAAAAATGGAAAGTGTAATGCTGGTGGTCAACAAAAGAGGTTTAAAGACTCTCTCAAGGCAAATCTTTAAAAAATGTACGAACACTGACAACTGAGAAATACTGGCCTGCAAGCACTCCAGTTGGAGAACAGCCTTTACCAAAGGTGTCATGGACTTTGATGATGCTCGAACTCAGGACGCAAGGGAGAAACATGCTAAGAGGAAGGCACACTTGACAAATCCACACCGTGATCAACTCCTGCCCGGAAACCAATGTCCCCACTGTGGAAGGACGTGTAGATTCAGAATTGGCCTCCACAGTTACTTACGGACTCATTGTTAAAACCGTGTTTATGGAAGACAATCTTACTCGGCTATGAGTGATCACCAAAGAGAAGGAGAAGAGAAGAGAAGAGAAGAGAAGAGAAGAGAAGAGAAGAGAAGAGAAGAGAAGAGAAGAGTTCTACTACTACCAGCAAATAACAACAAAAGGGTTACATTGCAGAATTTTCCTATTCCACTACTTTCTAAAAATGTACAGGATAAATGCTGCAGTATTAACTGTAAGTGACACTGGGGTGGCTGCTGATTTGGAAATGGTATTCACAGCAAAGCCCATTTTAATTAATGCTCCAAATTCTTCCCAGATGTTTCAACAAAGGTTCTGACAGGTCCTTGACCATAAAACAGCTTGAATCCCAATGACATTCAAAATTAGGGAATTGGAGTTGCAGCATCCAGACTAGCACTGAGTGATAGAATAGAATCATAGAATAGAATCACAGAGTTGGAAGGGACCCCAAGGGTCATCTAATCAAACCCCCTGCAGTGCAGGAAGTGGGGGTCAAACCCACAACCTTCAAATTAAGAGGCTCATGTTCTACCACTTAGTTTAGGCATACTGTTTGTTTATGTCATATACTGATATTTTTCTATCTAAAAATAATAATAAAGTGGTACCTTGGTTTAAGAACAATCCTGTTTACAAACTATTCGGTTTACAAACTATGTAAAACCAGAAGTAGTGTTCCGGTTTGCGAACTTTACCTCAGTCTACGAACGGTGGAAGGGCACTGGCTGCGGGAGGCCTCATTGGGGAAAGCGCGCCTCAGTTTAAGAACAGATTCGGTTTAAGAACGGACTTCAGGAACAGATTAAGTTTGTAAACCAAGGTACCACTGTATCCGTTTAGGAAGTTACACATTTTTACACTCAAGACCTATGTCTCCCCATATAAACCAACCTGGACTCAGCATTCATCCTCTGAGGCCCTTCTTCATCTAAGCCTGTAAGGTCCAGAGGGTGGCAACATGAGAACAGGCCTTTTCTGCAGTGGCTCCGTTTGTGGAATGCTCTTCCCAGGGAGGTTCATCTAATCGCCTTCCTTATATATGCTTAGGTGCCAGGCAAAAAACGTCCCTCTTCAACCAGGCCTTTGGCTGATTAATATTCTATAGCTTTTTAAATGTTTTTTTTTGGGGGGGAGGGTGTTTTATTGTTTCTGTTTTAGCATTTTATTTGTGTTTTTATCTTGTGAACCAGCACTCCGTGATCTTTTGATGAAGGGCGGTATATAAATTTAATACATAAATAAAAATAAATATCTGATGATGCTGCCACAGCTACAATCAAATTATAGAACTAGAGTAAAGGTAAAGGACCCCTGGACGATTAAGTCCAGTCAAAGGTGACTATGGGGAGCTGCGCTCATCTCGTTTTCAGGCCGAGGAAGCTTTCTGGCCAGCATGACTAAACCACTTCTGGGCAACGTGACACCATGACGGAAACCAGAGTGAACGGAAACACCACTTACCTTCCTGCCGCAGTGGTACCTATTTATCTGCTTTCACTGGTATGCTTTAGAACTGCTAGGTTGACAGAAGCTTGGATAGAGCAATGGAAGCTCACTCCGTTGCAGAGATTTGAACTGCTGACCTTACAATCAGCAAGCCCAAGAGGCTCAGTGGTTTAGACCACAGCGCCACTTGTGTCCCAGTACTCTTTTAAGATCTTACAGTGATTAGGGGTGGAAACCGCTAATGTAGTGCCACAGCCCCAAACTATGCACAATAAATGAATGTATGAAAAACATAAAGAAAGGGCAACTTTATGTCTTTGCATTCTAAAGATAAAATGAATTCCATAGAGGAGGGCTGGGATACAAATTTGACAAACAAATTAAATAAATTAGTTCCCTTCTAAAATAAATTGTGCATGTTATGTAAATAAATACACAAATACGTTCTCTTCTAAAAAGGTCTCCTCTCTTTTCTTCCCCCCCCCCCCCGCTCATTCAGTGTTTGCTGGCTTTCACTAGGCATTTAAAGGAGTTCCTCTTCTAATTAAGCTTCTCCTGTGGCTTTAGTTTGTTTAAAACTGAACTTCACACAGTGTGACATGTTATTTTCTCAGTCATGCCCACAAGTTAATTAGGGAATGTGTGTGCTAGTCTGATATTACCTTCTCTGTTATTTTAATTTAATGTTCAGAAACCTCTGCTGTTTCTACACAAGTGGGCATTCGTATCTCAGCAAACAAGACCCCAGATGTGAACATTTCTGGAAAAACAACAACAACAGCAACAAATTAACAAACCTGAAGCTTCCCAGCTTTATTCAGAACAAGGTACAAAGCAGGCCTTTTCAATAAAGCACTGTGTTTTTCTTCAAAAAGAAATCCAGCAAATATCCACAGAAAAGAGATACTGCGTGGCTTTGAGCTACAGAGTCAGTTTTTCTGCAACCAAAGAGTCGTCCAGGTCCAGGCTCCATCTTTTCTCCTTCCTCTTTTTTAGAGAACGAAGCAAAGCCTCTGAGTCAGTGAAAAAAGCCTACTGTATATCCATTTAGAGGACTTATTCGCATGTAACGCAAAGCCCAAGCAATAATGTGCAATCCGGTGGGTCAACCAGAGTGAAAATTGCAGCCACTTCACTCCTCCCCAGTCTTGCTGTGGCTATGCTACCTGGAGTTAAGCCAAGGTTTGGTTTAGTAACGAAGGCAAATGCAGGTTTCATTGCCACCACCACTAAAATTGGTGCAGTCTTCTGGGGCCAGAAAAATGTGTTTGGGAGCCTAGATCAGGCCCCTGAACTAGGAGTTAGCCACTTTTGGTGTAGACAGTACTGAACCACATGGATGAATAATATAACTCAGTACAGTGGTACCTCAGGTTAAGAACTTAATTCGTTCTGGAGGTCCGTTCTTAACCTGAAACTGTTCTTAACCTGAGGTACCACTTTAGCTAATGGGGCCTCCCATTGCCGTAGTGCTGCTGCTGCACGATTTCTGTTCTTATCCTGAAGCAAAGTTCTTAACCTGAGGTACTATTTCTGGGTTAGCAGAGTCTGTAACCTGAAGCATCTGTAACCCGAAGCATTTGTAACCCAAGGTACCACTGTATTAGGCAGCTGTCTATGTGTAATATACTCCACTGCCCAATATCCCCACACTGAATAGTTACCTTTCTGAGCTAACGGGGACAACTGTCTGACTCAATATAAGGTAGTTAGGTCTGTTCTCTCCACTGAACTATGGTCTCACATAGTGGGACTTTGCATGAATGTGTGGGTCAGCCCCCAAGTGCAAATACAAATAATGGGCCAAGCCATCCCCTGCATCCTTTCAACTGATGTTGAGCATGTGCTGGCTGGGGACCAGTGTTAGAAACTTGGATACATAAGCTAGGTGCCAAATGGCTTCTTAACCCAGGGTTATAATCGCCAAAAGGGAATGTCTGGTTGCCATTTTGGGGCCAGATGGCTCGAAATTCATATTTTCCAATTCGACTTTTTGGTTCCTGAATTTCATTCCGATAGTGCAGATAAAATATCATGGATAGAATTCTAGAGGATGTGTTGCTAGTGTGTAAAAACAGTCAAGATCCCCAGACATGCACCTCCACGCACTGGTAAGATTTAGACCTGCTTAAGTCTGGCAAGATTTCTTAATCAGGTGCCCTAGGACTGCTGCATGCATTAAAAAAGGGAGAATAGAAGCTTCCCTTCCTCAACATCTCTATAATGGGGGAAGCAACAGGGAAAAGTGCATAGGTGCGGAAACATGGAAGGACTTGCCTTGTGGGACACTGTATGGCAGGGAAAGGGAACTTGTGGCTCTCTGAATGTTACTGGACTCCAGCTTCCCCCAACCTCAGCCAGCACGGCTAATGGGAGAATGATGGGAGTTGTAGTCTAACATTCTCTGGAGGGGCCAGTTTCCCTACTGTAGTGGTTAACAGTTATAAACTTAGTTGTGCCACATTCATATTTTTTTTTTGTCCTTGTGCTATGAAAGCAGTTAACAGGAATTTTGAACATTCTGCAATTCCACAACTATGAATATGGCTCCTGGGTGCAAACCCAATCGTCCTGAGAAACTCAGCTTTCTTCCTCTTTCTTCCCCCAGAAGTTTGTCCCACTGTGCTCAATGAGGGCTACTTTCCAGCATTTTTACTTTTTTTAAATAGGATTGCAGCCTCGGAAGTATGTGGGGAAACACCTGGTGGCATCTGAAAAGCTGGAGTGTTTTAGCAAACTTCCCAAGGGGGCTGCATAATAGTAGTGCACAGCTCTTGTCCAGGACTAGCAGGGCCAGAATTATGCAAATGCCAGCAAATCAGTGCAGAACTGTTTAATTACAGCAAATGCTGGCTGAGAACTGTAGATGCTTATGCAGAAGAAATTCTTATTGCCTGTTCAGCGGACCAGACACAGGTGCATAGGATTCCAGGTTTAGGGAAGCTGCAAACTTCAGCCCTTTTTGCAATGGAATTTGGGTTACATTGGTACAAAGTTTTCATAGTCTATGAGCACAGACTATACACAGGTTATCATCAGCACTTCTGCAGGGCGCAGCAATTTCAGCTAAATTGTACAGCTGGGGAAACCAGAGCATGAAGAAGTGTATAGAGGCATGCTGGAGGTTTCCATTTGTGTTATTTATAAAGTTAGTTTGGTGGGCTGCTGCACTACACAAAGTATCTGCAGAACGTTGATAACGGTTATGCTGGGAGGGATGTTTGTTTTCTTAAAAAATCTGCTTTAATCTTTACCTGCCGGGCATGACACTGTTTTGATCAGACTGGGTCTCGTTTGTCAATTTTCAGCTGTGTTACTATGGAAACTTCACAAAACATATGGAGTGTACGCGATGCTACAGACCCATCACATTTGGGTAATGGACTGGGGGAGGGCAGTGCCAAAACCTCTTTTGTATTTATTGCCCACCGAAACTAAAGACATTCCTCGAGGGCTTTAAAAGGTTAAGGGGTTTTCCACGGATCTTTCATAGCCAGTATAATGAAAACCTCCCGCTCAGTATCTCCTTAAGATTCTCTCTGCTCACTTCCCAACAAAGGGACTATCTTTTATTTGGTTCCTCGTGGGGTTTATTATCAAGAAGCTTGCCTGCTTATATGTCTTCCCACAAAACAGGGATTTAGGCTGGTGCTTCCAGTTCAGCCTTTAAACTTGAGCAGGAGACACACGAATGACTTCATGAACTATCTTTTGGATTTTTCAGAATTGATGACCGGGATAGGCTCCAATGCTTTTTAAAGCTGTAGTCAGCATGCAGTTAGTAACTGAAATGGAAACCCCTTTCTGAATTTCAGTAAAGCATGATGTCTTGAAATCCACAATTTGTAAGAGGCATTCCTGCAACAAAATGTGGCAGCACAGAATGCTGTTGTTCATTATGGCAACCACTAGGTTTGATTTCCCCTCCCTGTATTTCCATTCACAGTCAGCATTCCATGCCCACTGGCACATTCTTCGTTTTGAGTCCCTCCCCTTTTATGACTTTTCTTTTTTTAAAAAAGTCTGGTATTTCTGCATACTTTCAGTTACCCCCCCCCAAAAAAAAACGCCCACCATTGCTGATACATCCCTTCTTGTGCTTTTCCCTCATAAGAGGTACTCTCAGCCCATATGACAGAAAAATGCCACCCACGGTTTGCCAATATCATAACACTTCTTTCCTTTATCAGGCAGGCAGGAGAATACATTAGGCAAGGTGTTTCAAAACAATTTGCGGGATCTAATCAAAGAGTTACGACTACAACACTGAAGTGATTAATCAGATGACTAAAACATTTTGATCAACTCAAAAGGTGCCCTCAATTAATCTGGCATTTGAATAATAATAATAATAATATAAACTGCAACTTGCAAAATCCACATTGTTGTAAGAATTTCCTCCTGTGAGAGAGAAAATAGGACAAGCGTCTTCTAAGATTATCCCTGTTGTGATATATACATGCAAACGCTAAAATGAAAGATTAGGCTCATTTCTTTTGTTTTTTCCTCTCATATGTAAACATAAGAAGAGTGAATCAATTAATTTTTAGAGGTAGCCTTAAAAAGGTTCAGGACTACAATAGCTCAAGGACTGTTTACCTCCATATGAACCTACCAAGACCCTGAGATCATTCTCTGAGGGCCTTCTTCGTGTGTCTCTTCCACATGAGGTCCAGAGGGTGGCAACATGAGAACAGGCCTTTTCTGCAATGGCTCCCTGTTTGTGGAATGCCCTCCTCAGGGTGGTTTGTCTGGCGCCTTCATTATATATCTTTAGGTGTCAGGAGAAAACTTTTCTTTAAGCAGGCCTCTGGCTGAATGACATCTAACACCCATTAAAATGTGTTGTGGGAAGGGGGATTACTGGGTTGCCTTTGTTTTTGTTTTTATTGTGCAGTTTATGTCATTTATGTTGCAATTTTATGTTGTGAACCACTTTGAGATCTACAGGTATAGAAAGAACAAGAATAAAAATAAAAATAAGTGAAAACCCCACATCTTCAGATAAAGAATTGCCCTGTACACATTTTAAACCAGACTTCCCCAACCTGGTACCCTTCAGATGGTTTGAACTGCATACCCTTCAGCCCCAACCAGCATGCAGCTGATGAGAGTTTTAGGCCGAAACATCCAGAGGGTACCAGTTTGGGGAAGGATCCCATCGTTCCTGACCATTTACCATAATGTCTGGGGCTGATGGGTACTGGAGTCCTACAACTACTAGAGAACCACAGGTCCCTGTCATAAGACAATATTCAGACACACCTTCTCCAAAACAATTGCTTAGGTTCACTAGCCTCTTACATTTGAAAAGTGCTACTCCTGTTTAATGCAAGATTAGATTTGATGGTCCAATTTAGCTTTAAAAAGTGTTATTGAAAGGGGGGCACGTGAACACGCTATAAAGGTAAAGGAAAAGGGACCCCTGACCAGCAGGTCCAGTCGTGACCGACTCTGGGGTTGCAGCGCTCATCTCGCTTTATTGGCCGAGGGAGCCAGGGTACAGCTTCTGGGTCATGTGGCCAGCATGACTAAGCCACTTCTGGGAAACCAGAGCAGCGCACAGAAACGCCATTCACCTTCCTGCGGAAGTGGTACCTATTTATCTACTTGCACTTTGACGTGCTTTCGAACCGGTAGGTTAGCAGAAGCTGGGACCGAGCAACGGGAGCTCACCCTGTTGCAGGGATTCGAACCGCCGACCTTCTGATCGGCAAGTCCTAGGCTCTCTGGTTTATCCCACAGCGCCACCCACGTCCCGAACAGGCTATACACTGCCCTATATTCTTGCTGCTTTTCATTATCTTTGACGCTACTCTGACAACCCAATCCTACACCTGACTTCTAAGCCCATTGCCAATGCTATATTCTTCTCTCCTAAATGAAAACATCTGAAATGTTCTGTCAGGAAGACTTTCTATCATCAGAGAACTGGAAGGCCTCTCGTGGTTTCCTAGGTACCAGAATTAGCATACACAGGAATTCCCCCATGACAGATATCCACCTCTAGAAGAACAGGATTTGATTAATTATACTAATAATGGCAGTGCAAACTGATTTACCTCACAGACATGAATCAAGTAACCTTGGTAAAACATGGATTGAGGGAAAGGATATGCTAATTGCTCAAGCCAACCCATGTGAGTTTCTCTCTCTCTTTTTCTCTCTCTCTCATATTAATTGAGGGTCAAAAATCATCATTCAAGGCTGCTTGGTAGTGAAATGCAAATGTTGTATGGATGGTAAAAAACAAAAATTGGCTTTCTTGATCTGTTATAGATATGATGGAGCTCCTTGCAATTTAGCACTGTGATATTTAAGGAGAATGCATCATTTGAGCCCCTTAAAAGAGAAGCAACAAACTCTTTGTTGACATGATAAAAATTGGAAGTCGTCAAAAAACAAGCAATGGCTTGGTTCACACTGTCACACATAGCCACTGACAAAACCGTTGTGATGCCTAAGATTTGAATGTTCCCTCTTTTACTCCCCGGCATGCCACGTCATTTTGGGTCATTTTTATGAGTAAAGTGACTAAATCACCATCATCCCTTATTGATTCACTAAAACAGGGGTTTCCAAACTTTTTTTCAAAGAGGGCCAGATTTGATGAAGTGAACATGCGTGAGGGGTGACCAAAGTTGCTGAGCTTTTTTTAGGATTAAAGTTGCTGTTGGAATTTTATCCCAGGACATATACTGCCACGCGGGCCAGATTAATTCAACCGGTGGGCGGGATTAGTCCCCCAAAACGGACTTTGGACATGCCTGCACTAAAAGGACAGTTTTCCTTTATGTGCGTGTTTCACAAAACATAAACCATAGTCACTTGTTCTCTCCCCCAAAATAAATACCATTGCCTGATGGGAGAGCAGGGGAAAAGAGGAGAGAGCACATCATTACTACCTTTTCCCATATCCCCACAGCCTCCCACATGACTGAGACTGAATGTCTGCAGTGGAGAATCTGCTCTCTGTGGGTAGGCTCCTCACACAATTAAGAACCCTGATCTTCCAGCAGAGCAGGCTCCCTACTGCAGACATTTGACCTCCAACATGAGGGGTTTGCAGGAAGAGCAATGGGAACATGCAGCCCTTCTTCCTGTTCTGCATACAAATAGGGAACGCTGTGGTCTAAACCACTGAGCTTCTTGGGCTTGCCGATCAGAAGGTTGGCGGTTTGAATCTGTGTGACAGAGTGAGCTCCCATTGCTCTGTCCCAGCTTCTGCCAACCTAGCAGTTAGAAAGCACACCAGTGCAAGTAGATAAATAGGTACCACTTCCGCAGGAAGGTGAATGGTGTTTCCATGCACTCTGGCTTCTGTCACGGTGTTCCGCTGCACCAGAAGTAGTTTAGTCATGCTGGCCAAATGACGGAAAGCTGTCTGTGGAAAAACACTGGCTCGCTCGGCCTGAGGTGAGATGAGCGCTACACCCCATAGTTGTCTATGACTGGCCTTAACCATCCAGGGATCCTTTACCTTTACCTTTGCATACGATAGCAATTGCATTGAGGGGTGTGTGTTTGTTAGTTAATAGGGCTATGGTTTGCTTCCAGAGCACAACTGGAAATTATGCTCTAAGAGAGATTCCAATGCTGGTTTAGAGGCGAACCATCATTTACTCAATTCTGATGTAACAACAAACTATGCTTTGCACAAGTGAGAAAGTGCAGGAAGTAATCTCCGTGAACACATGCTGGGGATTGCATAGGATGCCCTCAGAACATTGAGAAAGGTTTCTTCTTTTTTCTTGGACAAACAGTAGAATAATACAGGATATTTCTTTTTCTATATTTGGTTGGTGATGCCAACCTATCTCATCATCTCAAGAGTTTGCGTGTCTGGTTGAGCGAAGGAGTGCCAGACACTTTTATCTCTTTCATTCCTAAGTATCTATGCCATCCTTCCCCCCCCCCCATACATCAACCTCTTCCCTCCATTACTAACCTTGCCATGAATTAAAAGCACACAACCCCAGCATTATCCCCTCCTAGGTCTGTTGTTAGCCATTCCCTTTCTTTTACAGAAACACCTCTTTTCCCTCTCTACTCCTCCATTTTAAAAGAGCTAAATGACAAAGCTCAGATTTGAAATCCTCTCCCCTCCCCTATTCCTTTTCAAAGATGGCCATACATAATGGCACCCCACGTATCTTTCCGTACAGGTGGGTGTCCTGCTTTGGTAACAAGGAGTTGTTTGTGCAACTTTTATTTTAATGGTAGAACAGCAATTCTCATTGCAGAAGCGGAAGAAAAGCCGTAGCAGCCTACACAAACACAGTCTTCTATGGGGCAAACTAGACATGGTTCAAAGCAAATCACATGCTGCTGTGTCATTAAAAGAATGTTACTAGCAAGTGCAAGTGAGGGCAGGTTTTTGCAGGGACTCCGCAGCCCTTAAATGCCATAGGAAAGAAGCTCCCTTTGGCATCAATGATAACCTCCCTCCTGTCTCTAAGCCCTAGGAGGTTTTTCTTTAGCTGCAGCAGGGGAGCAAATGGGTAATCTCCTCCCTCATACATAGAACCCAATGAAAACTGTCACCCTGCACCTACAATTAATAGTTTCTTTTAAAAAAATGCAAGTTCTGTGCTTAGTTCCATGTCTACTTTGACCCTACATAGCAGCCATTTCAGAACTGAAAGACTTGCCAATTGATCAACCATTCACAGCAAACTCTTAGCCAATTAGCAGTGTAACTGATGCATTTCTAAGTGGCTTGATGGATTGTTGTTCATATGTAAAAGTGAATGAAGAGGTCAAAGTCTTCCTATAATTAAATCTATTCACTTTAATATATTTATAGACCTTTTAGGGTTAAACCTCTCAAGGCCTTTTAGAGTTAAACCTCTCAAGGCAGTTTTCAACATGTTAACAATCATCTATATACAGTAGTTGCAAATCATGAAATGGTGAAAAATGAAGTGTGTGATATGACCACACGGCCTTTATAGGTCAGCAACTCCCTTTCCCTCTCTCCCACCATGCATCTAATAGTGAGGGGTCAGGAAAGGTGTAGAGAGAAGACATTTATTTAAAATGTTAATAAAATTTTCTGATCCATGGTAAGCACTATTTATACCAGTTTGCTGACACAGAGGACAGGGTGAATTTGAATGAACTGGTGATCTGGCCTACCCAATTTTGGATATTTCAAGCTCTACCGTAATTCATTCTCTCTCTCTCTCTCTCTCTCTCTCTCTCTCTCTCTCTCTCTCTCTCTCAACCTGCTTTAAAACATCTGAAACTCTTGTCAGATTATTCAAAAGTGAAACGGGTAGAAAGCCACTTACCCCCAGTTGCCACAGTAATTTCACGTAGGAAATGGCCATAAAATGGAAAATCGAACGATAGATTCACTCTCTGCAAGGAACAACACCAGAAAAGAAAATCAATAATGTAAGGAATAGTAGAGACCCCATTCACTTTAAACCCATTCACTGCTGCTTTTGCCTTAAGGGTTGTTGTTTTATTTTTTTTTACAGTAGCCTTATGCCATCCTCAATTTGGAATCAAAAGTGGAAACAATTCTGCATACCAGATAAAGCTTGGAAACTTATATAGGGAGCATGTAGGGAACCCTAATTGCCAAGAGTTCTAAATCACGCATATAGAAAACCTCCCACATCAGAAGCCCTGGTCATCACAGAGGGGCAGGAGAAGCCGAATGGCTTTACGGGTTGGGCTAAATGCATAGCCCCTTTCACTGCATTTTGGACCATGTACTATGCCTGAAGAGGGCTTGTCTTGTCAGTAAATCCCACCGACACACATAGGAAGGAGTTGGCTGCAATGGACACTGTCATTACATAGCCTGTGTGCTGCCACCAGCATGGCTGCTGAATTGTGCAGAGGAAAGCAGTGAAGAGGCTGCCTAGAAGAAGCATCAGCTGCGGAAGAGCTCACAGCTTTATGGAAGGAAAGCACCAGGGGGCAGCTCTTCAGAAGCCGAGCTTTGCACACACTTCTGGTGCCAGTGTCCTATGCCAGGCACAAAGGCCCACTTTGCAGCCATGCTCTCTCTTTCTGCTGGTATGTTGTATTCTTCTTGGGAAAGAGCACAAGGAGGTCATTCTCTTCAACTGTAGCACAGAAGCAGCAGCCTTTTGCCACTATATTGCCAGGCTTCATAATTTGCTATTAATGTCTTCCAAACTGGCCTAGATTCTAACTGGGAGAAGAACTCAGAAGCTTTTCCCTTCCTATGAGTCTCCAACTCATGCTCAGCTGCACTGCTTACCTTGTTGCCAAGGGAAGGAAGGAAGGAAGGAAGGAAGGAAGGAAGGAAGGAAGGAAGGAAGGAAGGTTGGTTCTCCCACTGGTGCTGCTATGATAGCAAGTCAGGTGCCAGAAGCACTGGGAAATATAGTTTCTCATGGAAAGCCTTTCTCTTGGGCCTCCTATGGCAGCAAATCAGTTGTAGTACTGGTAAATATACTTTTCTCATGGCTCCCAATAGATGGTTAAAGACTCACGGGTGGGCGAGCAGGAGAGGTAGAAGAAGGAGTTCAGCAGCTCCTGAGTCAGCCTTTCTCAACCTGTGGGTCCCCAGATGTTTTTGAACTACAACTTCCATCCCCCCTAGCTAGCAAGGCCAGAGCTCAGGGATGATGGGAGTTGTAGTCCAACAACATCTGCAAACCGCTGTCCTGAGTGCTTCATTATACTTCAGTTGGCTAAATTTGACTTCATTAGACTTGTGGTGGGGGCAACGGTCTAGGTTAGCTCACCATGCACATTGGTGGCATTAAAGTTAAAAATGAAATTTAAAAAACTGGCAGCACCTGTCAAATATCTGGGAAGTGATGCCGTTGTTTTGCAAATTTCAAATAAAAATAATCTTCATTTCCAGATTACATTGGAATAGCACAAAAAAGGGTAACAGGACAGAGCAGAAGGGCTGTAGCTCAGTGGCAGAGAATGCACCCTGTTCCCGGTTCAATCCCTGGCATCTCCAGGTAGGGTTGGCAGATCCTGGGTCTGAAATCCTTGACAGCTGTTGCAAGTAAATATAGACAACACAGTGTAGGGCTCAATGGACCAATGATCTGACTCAGTATAAGACAGTTCCTCTGCTTCTTCCAAATAATGTTGCACATTCCATTCACTGCAAGCAATTGGCCATGTTTAAAAATCTTTCAAAAAAGTTTTTTTTCTAACTAAGCTTATGTCTGTCTCATTTTAACTTTCATATTGCCTCAGATTTAATTGGTTTTCCCCATCTCTCCAGAAAGGATTAGTTTCTCCATCTATCAGGTATTTTTAATGACTTATTTGGTATGAAATTAATCATTGAATATTTACAGCATCTTCAAATTAGATTTCTTCTTCTTTTCATTAGAAGCCAGAATTTGAAAGGGTTTATTTACACATATCTTATTTAGAACTGGAAGAACTAATTCCATTTTATAAACAGAACATCCCAAGGAGGGGTTGCAGGACACAAGATTTATACTAATTGAAATATATTCTCCAATCTGGTTATTTTATACCTTTTCACTACTTATCAGTATTTAACAAGTAAAATGGAATATTACCATTGGAAAAGCCAATTTGGGGGCTTATCTGGTCCCAGAGCAGTCTCGGTAGGATTAAAGCAAAATAAAAAGTGATGTAAATCATGTCAAGATTGGTGGCAAAGTGGGCAGAAAAAAGGAAAATAATATATGAATCCATGTTACTGGCAGTACAGCAGTTCACTTTACACCTTTAGCAAGCAATTCTGCTGGTCAGTAGGTATTCTGACCATATTTAATGTACAATCCTATGGAGTTTTTTGGGGGGTCCTCTGGTGGAGAAACCAAACAAAAGGTGGATTCCTTCCTCCTTCCTTCTTTCCTTCCTTCCTTCCCAGTGTTGTGTGTTCTAGTTAGAGTGTCAGACTAGGACCTGGGAGACCAGAATTTTAGTCCCACTCCAACATGAAACTCACTAGGTGACCTTGGACCAGTCACGGTTCCTCAGCCAAATCTACCCCATATGGCAGGGAGAAGAGAAAGAATTATATACAAAACCTTGAGCTCCTTGGAGTATAGGTGGGATGTAAAATGAACAAACAATATCCCTCCCTCTGGTCCCAATAAATATGCCAGCTCCAGGGCATATTTTCTCCTTTTCTCTTACTGCTCTCATTGCTGAAGGTGGATCAGCAATGGCGGCAGCAATGGCGGTGTTGGGAAGGTTTCCAGCTACTGACCTCCACCTCTGAATGCGGGCCACTTTTTCTGACCATGGAGAGGGCATCCAACAGCCTACAAACTATTCTCCCCATCACAGAGTTGCTCCCTTATATTTTGCTTTAGTCATTTCCTTTTCCTACTGATCACACTTTTCCCAGTTTTATTTCATCCAGTGGTTTGCAATAGCAGCTGGTGCAGTGTGACAAAGTTCCCAACACTACCATTGCTACAGTTTACCTGGATGGGTCTGGGGCAGGGAGCCAGGAAGGACAGTGAGACCAGCACTGTGTGGACCCAGCAGTGCAGGTGCCAGACTGACTCTGCCAGTGTGTCTACACAATCCTAACCTTGCTGTCACCCAGGTCCTTGCTGGTAATCTGTAGCAATGCCATTGTCAAACAGCAGCTGTGTGGCATTGCCACACAACACCAGCCACTACCACTGGTGTGCAAAATCCAGAACCATGGTTCTGCTCCTCTCCCAGCTTGATTGCTGACACGGAGCAATGAATCCAAACTACAAGAAAGAAGATTCCACCTAAACATTAGGAAGAACTTCCTGACAGTAAGAGCTGTTCGACAGTGGAATTTGCTGCCAAGGAGTGTGGTGGAATCTCCTTCTTTGGAGGTCTTTAAGCAGAGGCTTGACAACCATATGTCAGGAGTGCTCTGATGGTGTTTCCTGCTTGGCAGGGGGTTGGACTCGATGGCCCTTGCGGTCTCTTCCAACTCTATGATTCTATGATTCTAATTTTTCCTACAATACAGCAATGAGAGGGAATAATACTCAAAGTGAGCTATTACTAGAAAAAGTAATGGCCATGACTCCACACACTTTTCACATAGCAGTTGGGGGAGAAAGACTACATGGGCTTATATGCACTGCAATTCTAAGCATGTTTACTCAGAAGTAAACCTTGCCGAGTTAAATTGAGTTGACTTTGCAAAAAGCCAACTCAGGATCACAGCCTAAATTAGCATGGAACATGGTTCCTTGAAAAACGCTCTTCACATATTCAGGTTTAATTTGATAGCTTCAGTTTGGGGGGGTGGGGGGTGGCCAAAATTCAAAATGTTGGGGAAAGCTCAACTGCTCTTTTTAAAGTTCACTTATAAAAAGTCTCCATGGACATCCTCAGATCTCTTTCTTTACTTACCAGCAAAAATAAAGCCAAGATTTTCACTTCAGTGCTGTTCACTTTATCTTTCTGTTTTTTCCTTCCTTATTATAGTCCACTTATTCTGTTCTGCTATGAAGTCCCAGAACACACACTCTTGATACCTCTTAGATCTTTCAGCTGCCCTTCAAAGTTTACTTCTTCTGCAAGGCCTTCTTTAAACTCTACATTTCTTTACTTCTGCTCTCTGACTTACAAGAACCTGTGTGTTCCAGTATGTCCTACAGAGATATATGAGCACTGTAACTATTTTCAAAAGGAGAGTAGGGATTGTTCTTTCATCCCAGCATGCCTCGCTACAACCTGATGCCTTTTTTTTTTTGCCACAGGCACAATTTAAACCAGTTGTGAGTGCAATCCTATGCTTGTTATTTTGTTTTCTCAAAGCAATGTGCATAGGATTGTAATCTATGTCTACAAAACACATTTCCCTTCTTTCTTAAGACTGTTATAAGCTGCAGATGCAACCTATATCGTCATATCCACCGACATCATGCCTTCATTTGGACATAACATGATAATAAGCCACAGTTTATAATGAGCCATAGTTACTGGAAAAAAAATACTCACCCTCCCCTTTCTGTGGCTCAACCACAAAGAGACTGGAAGCAACAACTTCTTCATTTCAGCAAGCTGTAGTTTATCACCACATTGGAACTGCAGTTAGTTTAAACTACAGTTTATTCAAACAAACCAGGATCGGAAACCATGTTTTGCTTTTGACGTGTTTCAGTAAACCACAGTTCAAACTAAAAACACTTCAGTCCAATTCAGATGTAATGGCAACCTATTATTAGCTTATAGCAGATGCTTCCAATCAGCGGTGGAGCATATGCCCGTGCTGCCAAGGGTGGGTGCACTCCCGAGGGGGTGGGGGTGGCGCAGAGGGTGCCCTCCCAGGCACGGGATAGCCGCTCAGGTGCCACAGGAACAGCGCACCTCCCTGCAGCCAGGGGCAGAGTGAGCCACCCATGGCGGACATTCGGCGTGCTGCCCGCCCGCAACTCCCAAGCCTCCCCCAAGCTGTCAAAACAAAGCAGGAAGGTGGGGAATGCCGCTGGCAAAGTGGCACAGCTCCCCCCTTAACCCAAAAGCTCAGGGTAGGCTTGGGAGTTGCGGGCGGGCAGCGTGCCGTATGTCACCACCCTCAGTGAGGGCACCCGGGGCGATCTGCCCCCACCGCTCCCCCTTCCTATGCCCCTGCTTTCAATCTCTTTCTGCCAGCTGTGCCAGAATAGAAGGGGGTGCAGAATAGAAGGGGGGTGCCCAAGGCCCAAGCAGGCTCTTTTAATAACTTTGAACTGTGGTTTGGTGTTGTTTGAACTGGGTTTCTCTCCCTGACCACTCCAGATTTTGTTGCTGATTAGTTTAAGAATCCAGCATGAATAAGGGTTCTGGTAAGACTGAAAACTTGCTCAGCCCTTTGTGCCATTTCAGTTGGTCCTAATATAGGCATTGTGCTACAGTACCTGTGCTTTTGTATATTTATATGCCTCCTGCATATTTTCACAAGGGCACAAACTAATCCAAATACTTGGGTAACCGCAACTATTCTTTGAGATTAGATCCTCTTACGGCAACTCCCTCTCTTCCCCTTCCCTGTCCAACCTTGAACAAAAAAGCAGACTCTTTATTAGCAGAAAGAGGGAGAGTTCTTGCTTTGCTCTCCTAAACACCACACACATAGATCACGTTTTGCCTATAAAGCCTTGTTGTCTTGTGCTTTTTAATTCTGCCTCAAGTGTACTGAATCATAAAGGTCTCTGTATCTCACTAACTGAACTTGTTCCAATAAAATAGATAATCCTACAGTACCTTCATTGCACCTCTCATCCTCTGAGGCAGCCAAGGTGGCAAAACAAACAAACGAAACCAGAATACAAAATAACAAAGTTTCCCATGGGAAAATATATTTTAAAATCCTGAATTCAGCAAGAATGGAACATTTATAGATAGCTTATTGCAAATGTATTTTTAAAAAGTGGAATTTGCAGGGAATTTTTTTCTGGTCATCATTTCAGAAAACAATATTCTAACTCATTAATATCCTATATTCAGTTTGGTTTAGGAGATTAAGCATCATTCACATTTTCCTATATTAATTCAGCCTTCTCAATTTAGAAAGCATCTGATGAATGAGCGTTTAACAAATTTAGACCCCCTTTTCCTTGTAAACTATAAAAAATAAGCCTTAAGAAGCCGTTTTTATTTTTATCACTTAATCTTTGCATGATGCAAAAATTGTCATTTACTGGCTAATGATGGAGATTCATCTCTTTACAAGGGCAGAGAAGACATTTCAGGCAAGCTCTGAACAAGACAGCCCTTAGATTTTTTAACACTCTAACAGTTTTATGATTCCTCCCCCCCCCCATCTTTCTCCAAATTTATTATCTTGGGAAGTTGGAAGAAAGCATAAAAAAGTGAAGTGGTGTCAAGTCCAACTAGAAGCCACATTTTTCTTCTTGCACCTGCAGGTACAAGATTAAAATCTTGGTTTAACCATAATCAGTATACTGAAATTTCTTCTTTTTCTTTTTAGTTTGAATGGAAGGATTTCCTAAGTGGCATGCTTGTACGCTGAGTGGATTGCCAAGGTGACATTAAGCGCATATCTGATTGCACAGCCTCTTACTGGGAAAGAGTCACATTAATTGTGTGAAGAAGCTTGGATCCAGCATCCGTTTGGAGAGTTTGGCATTATAAAACTATTACTCTAAGAATGCATAGCTACAAGACCATTCATGCAAAGGTGCTGAGATGCAAATAGGGGATCGAATTGTACACATCAAGTGGATAACAACTGGATGTGATAGATTACTAACCAATCTCTTGGTAATTCATACCATGACAATATTGAAAAGGGGAGGGAAGTGACTCTTGTGTTGCCTTTTGCTTGAAAGGTTCTCAAATGGCAGAATTGTGTCAGACGTTCTCCTGAGTTTGAATTCCTGCCTAGGCAACCGTCTCTTAAAGTTCTCACCAAGAATTTTTAAAGCAACACATGTGGCTGTGAGCTTGATGACACACACACACACACACACACACACACACACAGCTTCTTCATGAGTATATACTGGCTTCTTCAGAAGCTACAAGTCAACACCACAATGGCCGTGTTCTACCTCCACTGTCTAAGGCAGTATGCCTCTGAAAACCAGTTGCTGGAAATCACATGTGGAGATAACACTGTTACATTCAGGTCCTGCTTGTGAGAATAGGAAACTCGGCTCAATGGGTCATTGGCTTGATCCGGCAGGGCCTTATGTTCTTAGTAGAGGACAGGTACCAAGTCCCTGCCCCATCTGTTTCCATGGCCCCCCATATCTGCTGGCCTTTGCCTCTATTTCCAAAGGGACACATGAAGATCACGCCAAAGGTCTATGTAACCCAGCATCTTGCTCATCTCAGATGCCTATGGGAAGCATACAACCAGGACAGGAGAGCAACAGCTCCCTCCCATTGCCGTTCCCCTTCTCTTGTCAATGTTCATGCTCCAGGCCCCATTTCAAAAGATGCTGCATATGCAATTAATCTAAAATAAGTCACCATATGAAAGCAAATTGGATATTAGCAGGGCCAGTGTTCTCCCCCCTTTCCCCTTTGGATGGAGACTTACAGGGCTACTCGTGTGAGCAAAAACACTACTAACCAAAGCGGTCGTCAGTTCCAATTCCCAGCAACTTAATTGGACAGCTACAACAATCAATGGCCTTTTAATTTACAGGTAAAGAGTTAATATAATTACTAACGTTTCTCATTAAAATGAGGAAAACAAACACATTTATACCATTTGCACGCAACGCTAAGCCAAGCCATGGCTTAGTGCCAACAAGCAAACATGCAGGCTCATGTAAAGAAGATCACGAGTGCCCAAATCCTCTGATCGTGAGTCAGAACAGCACCTCTGTATTCATACAAGCTTTTGGCTGCATCAGCAAACTCCAATATAATATACACCATAATTTATGTCCCTATAATCTCTCACTTCAACAGAACGAATTCTCTATGCATATGTATTATATACCATAGAATCACAACAGCACTCTCAGATTGTGCCTGTTAATTCACAAGTTCTTGTCGTACTCCCTCATCCTCATCACATTGGTTTCTTATTTTTAGGCTGCTCTAGCTTTAGCTTTACAGTCCTCACAAAGGCCTTCAAAGATGCAAATCATTGGAACAATCCTCACAACTTAATTGTTCCCACAACTCATCTGAATTCAGTATTATTTAACTTTGGGTCAAGTATGCTGGGCTGCATGGTTTTGGCTTGGAAAAGAGAGGCAGGCCTACAAAAATGGTTGCAATTCCTTTAACGAAAACGTCACTGCTTTTTCATCTTGCTCTTGTCTCTTTCCCAATTCGCTTCCCAAGAGTGCTCAAGAAAAGATGTGTTGGCAGAATAGCCATACCATTAAGCATCCTTATTTGTAGCAGAGCTTGCTTTTTATTAAACACCCAACCATGTCTAGAAATCTCATATAACTGATACTGTGCTGTATTAGGTCCATTCTTAACTCAGGAAACTGCCAGACTCCAGCATTTCCACTTTGCTCCATCCATTTATTAGCTATTCTTTTCAGTTTGGCTGGGAAAAGAGAGCTTCTATAAATTATGTTGTGTCAGTCTAAATCTGGAGGGTTTATTACCTCCCTCTCCTCTTGAATCCTACAGAGATTCTCTTGCATCTACTGCTCTTCTCTCAGCCTGTCACCTGGTTGGTGAGTTTATTGGTCCTGGGAAATGATATGACACAACCCAATGGAGAGCAGAATTCTAACTCCCTTATTTCTTTTCCGCTCGTCCTCTGAACTGCAAATACTTTCTTCTGCATTTTTAAGACTTCATGAACTATCCCTTAAAGCTATTTACTTTGACTCTCCCCCCCCCCCCCCCGGTGTCAGAATTCCATCCGATTGGTCTTCAGACCAATAGAGCAAAAATCCATTCCATCACACGACAATGGAGTTGTCATTTTCGCTACGGAATTTACATCCCCTTTAAGGTCAGTACTGATTCTTTTCTTCCAGGAGCTTCCAGTGCTCAGGTCAGCTGTGGGAATACCATTTTGGAAGTCTTACAGCATCCAATTATACTTGTAAGGTAGCGGCTTAGTTTAGCATTCTTGCTACAAGGAGTGCGTGATCAGAATTAACCAACACAGATCTTTGATGTGGAAATGGAATTATACCTGCCACCTCTGTTATCATTTGACAAGAATCAACAGCTGAAAAACAACAATATTTTGACAAGGATCTAATAGTTCTCAGAAACTCAGGTACCACGGCTCCTCATACAAATCTAAAGGGTAAATACAGGGCTGCTACATTTTAGTTCTAAATATGGCAGTTAAGCTAGTCAATTTGTAAGATAATTCGCCTGTCAAGTGAACTTGATGGCAAAACAGCCACTGACTTGAATGACACCAAGATTACATATATTTTCCCTCCCAAGGCATTTTATAATACTGCTGCAGGTCTGTTGAGAGATTTAATGCTCATTGACACTGGGGTAAGGTTTTCTGAGGGAAATATAATCCTACAGGCACATATGCCGGGCATTTTAAAGTAATGTGGGGAAACCCACAAAAAACACACACCATAGAACCACTTACAGATCTGAGCTATAGGTTCAGAGGTGATCACCCTGGACTAACAATTATTCTACACACATTATAGTGTGTTTATGCCAGAGGTAAAACAAAAAAACAATAACCAACCACCAAGTGGGGATATATCTTTTAAAAAAAGAAGGCCATTCCAACTTTAGAAATCCCACAAAAAGCTTAACAATCATTAAATCCTTTGCAAGCCACCAAATCTATTTTGCCTGTAAACTAGCCTTCTTCCCTGGCACAATATCACAACTGTTATGGTTACGATTATGATTTCACATATTGAAAAGTAATTCCCAGCCTCTCAATCCCTTCTGGTATAGCAGTGGTCTAGCAATACTGTCACCTCTAATGTAATATAGGGACCTAAGAAGAGTTTGCTAGATTAGGCCAATTGCCCATCCCGCCCAGTTTCCCTTTTTCACAGCTGCCAGCCAGATGCCAATGGGAGGCCTGCAGACAGGGCCTGAGGACAACAACATTCTCCTCCTGTGGTTTCCAGTAACTGTATTCAGAAGCAGATTGCCTCTGACAGTGGAGGGGGAGAACACAGCCAGCCATTGCAGGTTTGAGTCTTCCCGTTTCTTTCAATGGCCTGCTGTGTATCACAGAGGGAGCCAAGATGTCAACAACAACATAAGATTAAATAGCAATGCATATCAAATGCCTTACTGCAGCTTGCCGGTGTGTGTTGGAGAGGATCCCATGAATTTTCACTTTATCTTTCTCCATTTTGTCAATGTTCACCCACAGATCTCGGCTGGTAGAATCAAATGGGCCATATGTCCTTGAAGTATAATAATTGTGATCCATATCCTCCTGGAAGAAGAAGAAAAAAGCCAAACGCAGATTTAAAACGACTCAATTTCCAGAGGGTTGTTTTTTAAAAAAACTGTTTAGAAATGCAAGATTTATTCATTTCCTGCAGAAACTGGTAAAGTTTTATTTCCTTGTCCCATAAATTAAGGTGACTGAAGAAAAAAGAGGGGGGAAACCAGCACATTTTATTATGTGAATACTAAAACAGGAAAGCAGAGCATCAACTCAGCTTGTGATAAATCTCATTTTACAAATGGAATTTTTACATCGCAAGATGTAAAAGCAACTGCTGCAAATGCAGAAATAATTCTGCCTTCTGATGCAGCAATGGCCAATAAACGTTTTGGCAACAGCTTCCCCAAGTAGCTTCATGTGTTAGTGACCAAGCTTTTTTGTGGTGGCCCTAAAGCTCCTGTATGACATGCCATCTCCTCTCCTCCTGTAGCCTTGGGGAGGGGTGGTGCTCTGAGTGTTGGCCAGGAACCCAGACCACTTACATGTGGAGCTCCAGTCCAGGGCAGGGATGTCCAGCTCCACTGGCTCTTCAGGTGACTGACAGTTGGAGATCTGCTTCTCCCCCAGGGAGACCCCTGGTACAGCTGACCCCTAGTTTGTTCCAGATAACAATCGTTTCTTAGTTTAGATGAAATTTGGAACTATGGTCAATTGAAGACTTTCAAGTTTAACTGCTGCATGCCAAGAAAAGGGAAGAGGCTGGAGGGGAGGGGGTCAAAAGTGTACAGTGGTACCTCAGGTTAAGAACTTAATTCGTTCTGGAGGTCCATTCTTAACCTGAAACTGTTCTTAACCTGAGACACCACTTTAGCAAATGGGGTCTCCTCTCCCGTTGCCGCTGCGTGATTTCTGTTGTCATCCTGAAGCAAAGTTCTTAACCCGAGGTACTATTTCTGGGTTAGCAGAGTCTGTAACCTGAAGCGTATGAAAACAGCCACACACATGTGGTACTTTCACATATTTATTCAGCACAGTAAGCTAAAGGTAAAGGGCACCCTGACCATTAGGTCCAGTTGCAGATGACTCTGGGGTTGCGCCGCTCATCTCACTCTATAGGCCGAGGGAGCCGGCGTTTGTCCACAGACAGCGTCCGGGTCATGTGGTCAGCATGACTAAGCCGCTTCTGGCGAACCAGAGCAGCGCACGGAAATGCCCTTTACATTCCCACCTATTTATCTACTTGCACTTCGTGCTTTCAAACTGCTAGTTGGCAGGAGCTGGGACCGAGCAATGGGCGCTCACCCCGTTGCAGGGATTTGAATCACCAACCTTCTGATCAGCAAGCCCAAGAGACTCTGTGGTTTAACCCACAGTGCCCCCCGTGTCACAGTACAGCTCAGTAGTTTCTAGTAATTAATGGCTTTTAAGTAAGTTTCCTCTTTTTGCATTCTCTAAATATTTTTTAAAAGCAGCTTTGTGGTTTGTTGCTAAAAGCTGAAACTGGAGGCAAATGAAAGCAAAAATGGAGATCTGGTTTATGTGGAGCCAAAAGGACAAAGCTGCTTAATCTCATCAAAATTAGTTAATCATTTCATAGATGCAAAACTGCAGTGCTATATGCAGAACAAATCGCCAACATTCTCAGAACTGGTGTGATTCCTCCGACTGATACTATCACAAGCAAAAAAGATTGTTTACTAGCTCTTTTGACAGGCACCATCTAACTGATATGCCTCTGATTTTCGCATCCTATCCCATCACTCATCTCATACCAAAGGTAGAAGGTATAATCCATTTTTATCTGAGGCCAATGGAAATGACAATGGAGACTCATGCAAGATCATGCACAGCTATGCGAATCCACAGCACTAAACTCCCCTATGTAGTATTTCATATTCGCAAACTTGATAGCTTGATAATGAGATTTTTGAAGCTTTTCAAGGACTTAACTCTAGCACACACATCTCAAGAGACGCAGATAATAAATTTTGCTTATCTGGGGAAAAACACTTGTAATTTATTAGTGACCATTATGAAACATTGGTGCCCACTGTTTGGAAATCAATATTGCTTTACCCTTCAGGTATGGTTTTTTAAAAAATTTACACTGAAAAGTCATTTGCTTGGGCTACATGGGCCTCTAATGCACAACTGACATGTTGTACACCGTGTGCCCACTCTGAGCAGCTTCTGATCTTACATCGTCCTTAGACATCAGATGAATGCACAACTTGTGGATCATCGAGTTGAGGTCTTTTCCTTGCCTTTACATTTGCAATCCCACACAAGTGGGTCTCTACACATGGATAGCAGATCATTAGTTGAGCAGATCTGCACAAGTTCTCTTGGCTGCTCAGGAGACAGTCATGGCCAAGAGTGCACCTCTTTTTGGATAGATCAGATTTGGCCACAGTCATACATGCCTTACCTTCATCCAGATTGGACCACTCATGTAATGCATGAGATGCCTTTAAGATTGTTCAGAAAATTCAGCTTGTGAAAAATGCAGCTGCCATAACACTGAGTGAAACCAGAAAGACAGAACTTAAAACTTTGATAAAAAAAACTCCTTGTATTGGTTGTTGATCCACTTCCAAATCCAATTCAAAGGTCAAGTCTACGGGGCTTTTGCAAATATGCTCTTGGGTGGTGGATTTAATTTGGACCAAGTCATATGTTTTTAAATGATTTTAGGGTGTGTGTGTTTTTTTAAAATATATCTTACCCACCTTGAACATGACCAGCAGAAGATAAAGGTAAAGGTAAAGGGACCCCTGAACATTAGGTCCAGTCGTGGCCGACTCTGGGGTTGCGACACTCATCTCGCTTTATTGGCCGAGGGAGCCGGCGTACAGCTTCCGGGTCATGTGGCCAGCATGACTAAGCCACTTCTGGCGAACCACAGCAGTGCACGGAAACGCCGTTTACCTTCCCGCCGGAGTGGTACCTATTTATCTACTTGCACTTTGACTTACTTTTGAATTGCTAGGTTGGCAGGAGCAGGGACCGCGCAACGGGAGCTCACCCCGTCGCGGGGATTCGAACCACCGACCTTCTGATTGGCAAGTCCTAGGCTCTGTGGTTTAACCCACAGCGCCACCCGCATCCCCAGCAGGAGATACAATCCCTTTTAAAAAATAAACTTGCCACATCGCTGCTGTAAAGTCCAAAGGGAAACTTGGGCAGAAAATATGGGGAAAGTTTTGTTATGTTTGTACTTGTTTCCTTTTTGACATCTGCACATCCAGGTGACTACAGATTCTGTAACACTGCTATGTGCCAGGCAAGTGCAACTAGCCTGAATCCATGCCAGGGATGTTAGCATTATCGCTCTGATAGACAACTTGTGCTTCTGCTACTAAGATGAAGAGCCTTGGGGCCATTATCACACTACATTCCCAGATAGTTCCACTTAAGAAGCTTATAGAAGAGCAATCAGAAGATGTGCAATGTTATTACTTGGGAACAGTCAGAAATGTGCCTAGGGGACACATGGGTTTGGTTAATTCCACAAAGTTTACTGCATATACATTTGAGATATGTATCCAACACAGTTCAGAAGTTACATAGACAGAACGCAGACAGCAACATGAAAAAGGCACTTAGCAAAGGCTTGCTTTGATCCCTAAACTAGTTAAAATGTTAAGAGGAAACTTGTTTTTTAAATACATTAAATGCTTTCTTGAAAAAACAGCAAAGTAATAAAAACAAGGAACATGTAAGGAATCGTGGATCTCAGGAATAGGCAGCACCAGGAGACTTAGGCTCATTCAGACTTCCTTTTGCGCCATGTTTTGCAACACAGGTCCAGGTTTCAAAAGCTCTGTGTAAGAGCTGCTTTTTTTGTCCTGGAACTTTCCCCAGGAAAATCCATGTTTTATTGCTGAATCGGAGCAAATGGCAATCAGGTTTTTCGTGGATCACTGTTTGTTCCGATTCAGCAGTACACCATGAGTTTTCCCAGGTAAAACATGGGAACAAATAAAAAACTGCTCAGACATTGAGCTTTAAAGAGCGGATCTGTGCCTGGAAAGTGTAGCATAACAGGAAGTCCAGATCAGCCCATGCCAGAGATGGCAATTTTACCTTTGGTGCTGCCATGGCAGTCCACCAGAAGAAGGAGCCATTGTCCTGCAATCCACCGCCATTGGGTACCACAAATGCAGCTGGCTAGAACGAAGTTCTTCAATTTGCTGGTTCAATGGTTGCCAGGCTATGGCCTGTTCATATTTTTATAAACAAATAAATAAAAGGAGGGGTAAGTGGGATTTCATTTGGCCCTATATATCCTCAGACTTTATCCTGACTCCTGAGTCTGAGCAACTTGCCCACAGTGAGGAGGTCAAGTTGCTTCAGATTCTTGCTCATCCAACATATTTGTCTCTCCGTGCTAATGTCTCTCCTGCTGTACCTTCTGGCTTGCCTACTCAATGATCACCAGGGTTGACTGTTCCTCCAAGAAAAACAGCTGGGACACCATCCCAAGCAGCTTCACAGAAGCAGAACACAAGCTGTATAACAAAACATGTTCTTTCTGAATATTTGTTTTTTAAAAAATCTGCAGTTATGGTTAAGAATCGTTAAGCGATGCAAGATCCCATCTGAGCATTGTAAAAATGACGCCAAGCATTCTTCAAACAGTGGAAGCTAAGCAAAACAAAGGCTAACTAATCTCTAAAGCAACTCATGTCCGTCTGTATATGCTATGTACTGAAGTTCTCACCCTGGGCCAGCAGGGGGATACTGTAGATAGTTTTCACTCAGGTCCACATATGCAATAAGGAATTGAAAGTGACGTTCAGTGATTGGATAGTTACAGAAAGTTGTTACTGTTGACTTGTAGTTGAGCTCTATATAAGTAGGTTGGCTGAACCCTTCAACTCAGTTCTGTTCTGGCCTGTGAATAAACAAGAGCTGTTTGAAGAAGCGCTGTGTTGTCTGATATGTTCACCCACAACTTAACAGTATAAAGTCTAGTTTCACCCCTTATTATAAAAACAAACAAATAACTCTAGGGGGAAATCAACAGACACCTACTTCTTCCTTTGATTGGGTTACCCACAATCCTGCATTAATTGTGTTTTATCTTGTATTTTATTCTGTGAACTGCCCTGAGACCTTATGATGAAGGGCAGTGTCAGGACTGCCTCTAGGTCCCAGCTCACAGAGGACCAACGCCCGGTTGATGTAATGTACAAAAGTCTTTATTGAAGTTTAGTTTCCATTTCAAACTCCAGAGCGCGCAGCCCTACGTCTTGACTCTAGATCGGCGAAGTCCCCTCTGAGTCACTATCCCTTCCACACCAGTTTAAGATCCTAGCCCGGCTCCACCTCCTGCGCTGTTCCTTCCTCCTCTGGGTCCTTCTGCCCCCTGGGGTTTCCTCCTTCCTGGACTCTTCTGATGCTGACCCCCCTGAGTCTTGCCCTTCCTTCCGGCGGGCTTTAGGACCTGGCTCCCTATCCGGGCTCCCTGCTGTGCCGCTTGCCTGTACATTTGAACTTGGCGCACGCGCCCAGCCTGTAACCTTCCTCCTGACCGTTTCCCCGCTCTCCGATGTGGGCGTGGTCAAACCTGACTCATCTCCTCTCGCTGGTGGTGAGAACACTGGTCCCGATTCCTGGGACTCCCCCTCCCTACTGCGCTCTGGTGGGGAAGCTGGTCCTGATTTCCAACTGCTGCTCAGGGAGTCCCCGCTGGCCCCTTCCTCCTGGGGTTTTCCCCCTGGAGCCCCCCTTGCCCTGGCCATCGGCGCTCCCTTCTGTGAATCTTCCGATTCGCTGGAGAGGCTCGTGGAATGACTCTGGCCACTGTCACTGCCTCCATCCCACTCGGATTCCTCCTCCTCGCTCTTCATTTGCTCCCCCTCCTGTGTCTCTGCTCCTGAACCCCTGACAGGCAGTATATAATTTTAATTAATAAATAAAATAAATAAATCATAATTAATCATATTGAGTGCCCGTGGATTGTAGTAAAAGAAATGTACAGCTGTTACCTACCTTTTAAAAGAAATTATTCCATATATAAGCTTTAGAACTCACAACTGCAGTGTGCAGGATGCAGACATTAAGTTAAATGCACTCTTGAAATGGGACCTCAATCCATGCTTTTCTTTTAACAACCAGCAAATCAAATATTTAATTATAGCCTCTAGCTCAACAATCTAGGTTGCGTGTATAATAGCTGATAAACAGCTACTCAAGAACAATCAGAGTCAGTTCCAATTAATATATCATTAGAGCCAAAGGAATGAGAACTGCTTAATAAATGTAATAGAAGAAGCTTCATTTCTGACACTTCCACAAGAAATAATTTCTGAACACCTAACATTTTAAGTAAGGGGGGGGGGGGACCATATGAAGGAAAAGAGAATGAACATTGGCTCTTAAAATATTTTGTTTGTGTATCTTGATGCTTTACTTGATGCTTCCAGAACATCTTTAAGGGCAGCCCCACATACAGAGAATTACCGTATTTTTTGCCCTATAGGACGCACTTTTCCCCCCGCCCTATGGGGCGAAAAATACGGTACAATAATCTAGCCAGGATGTCACCAATACATGAGTTACTATGGTAACAATATTCCTGTCCTAGAACATCTGTAGCTGGTAAAGGTAC
Source organism: Podarcis gaigeae (assembly GCF_964106915.1). Classification (NCBI taxonomy): domain Eukaryota; kingdom Metazoa; phylum Chordata; class Lepidosauria; order Squamata; family Lacertidae; genus Podarcis; species Podarcis gaigeae. Next base: position 23,878,654 of record NC_139688.1, read on the forward strand.
TCCTTGCCACTGAGGCCACTTGAGCCTCCAGATAGAACACTGCATTTAGGAACAACGCCATTGTCTCAAGGGGACTGCAACCCCATCTAGAACATGCCATATACCCAATTTCTGGATATGAGAACCTCTGTCTTATTGGGATTCAACACACTGCATGGTCAGGGGAAAAAACAATGCTGTCCAGGGTTGTAAAGAATGCGGAGGGAATAATTGAGTGCACTCTTCCCACCTTGGATGAAATCTATGCTTCCAGGTGCCATAAGAAGGCTGCAGAGATAGTGCAGGATAGTGTGCACCCCGGAAATGATCTCTTTCAGCTTCTGCCTTCTGGAAGAAGGTACAGGGTCATAAAGACTAGGAGTAGCCGCCTGAGAAACAGTTTCTATCCAAATGCCATTTTGGTTTTAAACGCAGTGTAAGGTAGTCTTTATGTGAGTATATTGTATTCAATTATAGGGTATCAGAGTTTTTAGGGGCTAACCAGGCTGGGAGAGCTGGGATAGCAGGCTTGTGGGTTTTTGAATGTCTGATGTAGATTTTTTCAATTTCGTTGTTCTGTATGGGACAATGACAATAAAGATTATCGTATCGTATCGTAAGCCCTCATTCAGCTCATCACTCTTATTCCCTTTACACCTTCCACCTGTTAGGTTATTGCAGAAAAGAGGAAGTCTATAGATGCATCACAGGTCCTCATCCAGAGCTCTCTCGCATCTCTGTTCAAATTACCCCAAATCCCAATCTTTCCATTCATGGGTGCTAATCTCTTGACAAGGGGAAGATGAATCAATCATACTGTAATAAATGGTCTCATTTTAATGTTTGCAGAATGTAGCATTTAATGGTAGGAGAGGTGTTGCTGCGAATTTGTACTACCATTGAAGCATGCAACTCTTAAATGGCTACTTTATATAATAAAGTTTCCATAAACCTGTTTCTATTTTGTTCGAAAACAATCTTATCATTTCCACTGGTGGATTTTATATGTCTCAGCATGGCATTCCTATACCGTAATACAGTCTATTATGGCTAGATTTATAGACATCTTGAAGAAGCGAAGCTGACATACTGTAAAGATTTATTTCAAATTGCCCTCTGAGAGATAGGTATGCAATGCTGCAGATCTTGTAAAGCAGCTAAGTACAGGGTAAAAGGTCTTGAGCAGAATCAAATATTCAGAACTACTACAAGACAGTGCTGTGTTTGGAAGGGGTGGGAGGAGGAGACCTCCACTTTAAGTAATAAAAAAAGCTGTCAAAATAGGGTTTTTTAAATAGCCAATTGCTTTCTAGTGGACATTTGAGCTTCCGTTTGGAGAAAAACAGGATAAGTCCTCTGAGTCAAAGCAGTAGGACAGGGCTTCCCCTTCATGCAGAGAGAAAGGAGATATTTCTGGCTTAAGGGGGAACAGATTCAATTGGTTTAATCGAACAGGGAAGTTGTTTTGGAGGATCTCTGCTGGTGTAGTTTCTGAACTCAGTTTTAGTTCAGATAGTTGCAAGCCTGAACCCTCAGCTTATCAAGCGCTTCTTTGTACTGTTAATACTGATTATCAATCTAACCATTATCGTCCACTAGCATTCCTCTAAAGAATTGAAGTCTGTTGAGTTAAGCCTGTACTCTATGGTTGAACTGTATCCATCATTACTTCTCTGGGTTTCGCTTTGTTAGATTATTAAAATACATATGCAGGTACCCAATGAGGAATGAGATGCTCAGTGGTCGTGGAATGCTTTCTAAGTGAGGAGGGAACTGAGGGAGGGCAGAGGCGGAACAGAGCGGCTGGAAGCCTCAAGAGGAAGCCCTTCACGCTGCAACATTTTGTTGCTGATCCCACACATACAGAACATACTAGGCCAAGGAGAGGACAAAATATTCGGTCTTTACTGCAAAGGTCACAAGTAATCAAATGAATAGTGCTATATTTTGTAAGCATCCCACGAACTACCCTTTAGAAATTATTAGCCTTTCTTCACCTTCCTTGATTACCCCAGCTACAACAGTAAAAGGTAAAGGGACCCCTGACCATGAGGTCCAGTCGTGACCGACTCTGGGGTTGCGGTGCTCATCTCACTTTATTGGCCGAGGGAGCTGGCATATAGCTTCCCGCTCATGTGGCCAGCATGACTAAGCCGCTCCTGGTGAACCAGAGCAGCGCACGGAAACGCCGTTTACCTTCCTGCCGTAGTGGTACCTATTTATCTACTTCCATTTTGATGTGCTTTCAAACTGCTAGGTTGGCAGGAGCAGGGACCGAGCAACGGGAGCTCACCCCGTCGTGGGGATTTGAACCGCCGACCTTCTGATCGGCAAGTCCTAGGCTCTGTGGTTTAACCCACAGCGCCACCCACATCCCATAGCTACAACAGTAGTCTTGTCTAAATACAGAATGCAGACCTGTGCTTGCTTTGCCTGCAGTGCCTAGTGTCTGTGCCATAGAGGAGGGAAGGGGAACCTTTGGCCCTCCAGATGATACTGAACTACAACCCCCATCATCCCTGGCCATTGGCCATGCTTGCTGGGGCTGATAGCAGTTGTAGTTCAGCAACATCTGGAGGGCCAAAGGTTCCTCACCACTGCCATAGAGGAACCAACCACCACACAAAATTAAACCATCATGCTTATAATTGCTGAATATTATTGAATGGTCTCTCCCAATGCAAAAAGCTGCACTGTAATGACAATCCTAACTTTTACATATGCTTCATAAACAGCTGTGCCACCAGGGTTTTCAGAGAATATGAAACACTTCTGCTTCATTTTTCATGGTGGCTTCTCTTCTATTGTACGTCTAAAATTAATTTCACACTGTTTTAAGCAAGAGTGCTGTGTGATGGTCCACAAACATAAAATGAATTCTACGTCTGATTCCTTTTTCCCAACAGTGAATGTGACGGAAATATGGTAAGAGCTGACAATATTTGCAGCTTTGCCATGTGAGAAAATGCACGTTGCTTGGAACAGAATTTTAAAATGAGAAAAACTGGCTTACTTGAAAATTGGCATACATGAAGATTAAGGGTGCAGTTCTATCCACACATACCTAGGAGAAAGTCTCATGGAACTCAGCTGGGCTTACTTCTTAGTAGATTTGTAAAGCACACTTACCTGGGAGCAAGGCCCACAGAACTCAGTGGGACTTACTTCTGAATAGACATTCATAGGCTTGTATTGCAAACTCCATTTTTAAAAAATACACTTATAGCAGAACCCTAGGCATGTCTATTGACAAGTCAGTCTCACTGAATTTAGAGGTACCTACTGTCAGGTAAATGTATGTATGAATGGATACACATCCAGGAATAGAAGCTGATGGAGTAATGGGAGGAATTCCAGATGACTCTGTGGTCTTCCTTGACAGATTTAAGATGCCCAGCATATGGCAGGGTATTAGATAAGCTGCTACACCAAAGTTATTACAAAATAACTGCTTAATTGCTCTCAAATGCATCCAATTGCTTGGTAGTTCTCCAGCCAAGAAATCAGTGAAACAAAACAGAAAGTTGTTATTAACTTCCTTATTTATTGATGCATAAACTAGGATGGCTATTTCCATCTGGACTATGAACTTAATTCTTAATTCTTGATAAGCTCAAAAGTTACTTTGGATTAAGTTATCTAAACTGTATTTGAATCAGTTGCTGGGACCAGGGTTATAACAGCATGAACTATTAGATAAAATTAACTAAAGCCCAGCTTTCAGTAATACCGTACTGGCCTGGAATATAAGCCTCACTTTCCCCCCAAATTCCAACTGTGAAAAGTTAAAGTGCGGCTTATATTTGCGACCTTACGGTATGCAGCCAGGAGCATGGGGCAAACAGCACCAGAAGGGGCGCCTGCCCCACACACAGTCCCCTCCCAAGGCTGGGAAGGGAGAGTGAGGAAGGGGAAAGGCCACCGGCAACGCAGCCCCCCCCAGGAGCAGTGAGGAAGGGAGCGGCTTATATCCCCCCCCCCCCAATAAATTTTAAAGGTGCAGCTTATATTCAGGTGCGGCTTATATTTGGGCCAATACAACACTTTAGACCTGCTCATATGAGCACATTAAGATGCCTTGTGCTGAACTAAGGTAAGGAGAATGTATGGCCCTCCAGGTGTTGGATTTTAAATCCCCACCGGCTGTGGGCACCATGGCCAATGGTTAGAGATGATGCATAGCCACAGTTCCCTCATGCCCGATATGGTTTCAGTGCCATCTACCCTCTCAGCCTTGCTAGATAAGATCCTTTTAACTTGACATGCCAGGGATTGATTTCTTCGTAATTCCTAGGTAGTGGACACCTAAGACTTCCTACTATTACCATAACTTTTCTATTTTAAACTACTTTGTTGTCAGCAACGTGAACATCTTACTTGGAGAGAGGCCAGGATCGGAAGAATGTCTAGAGAAAGGGGAGGCAACTTTTCAGTAACTTAAACTCCAAGCCAAAAAGTATTCAGGTAGTGTGATAACCACCAAAACTGCTTGCCTGCTATACAGTTCTATGTTGCCTCAGTAACATATAAAGTCCCAGTGATATGGGCTGACATGGATCATATCATTCTTTCCCATCCCAGTGTGGCTCCCCACCCACAACTGGCCCACTAAGGTGGACATGAGAAAAAGAGTTGCATCCTGCATGATGCCAGGGCACCAGAGCCAAGTGAGCCACAGGAGAGGTTTTTCTGCAACTACCCCACCATCATCACCATAATATATGGAGTAGGCATAAACCCAATTGCAAGAGTGAATGTGACAAATCAGTGATTCTGGACCATTCACGAGGTTTCTCCCTCATAATATAGCTGATGGAAATGTTTAGGATTGGTGAGCATGTGAGACAGGGCCTTCTCAGTGGTGGCCCCACAGTTGTGGAGATTTGTCCTGTTAACAACCATTTGGCTGATTCATCTGGCATTCAAGAAAGCCTTAAATATGTATTATTTTACTAAAAGAGAATTCTAGTGATTTAAGTCATTATCTCTTTGCACATCTATGTCTGTATCCATTCAGTGCTTCACACTCTGCCTGCAGTTCTTTTTTTTATTTCTCTTTGTATAGTATATTACTTTGAAGGGTTTAGCCCTGAAAAGCAACTAAATCATAGTGGAAATAAATAAATCAAAAGTACTAGTTTAGGGCCTCTCCAATTCACTCTCTGTTTCCCTAACCCCTGTCTGCACCCTGGCCCTTTCCTAGTCTTGATTCTCCATAACTGTCCCACTCCCAAGCTTCTCTAACAGATTTGAAGTGTAAGGGCAAGCTCATTGTGACTTTGTGTGCTTTGGCCTCGTGTAAAAAAAGTGCTGGTTTTTAACCTTGGCTTTTATCTCATTTCCTGGGGTAAGTTCAAGCATGTGGTCCTTGGGATGCTGCCCAGCAGCCAAAAGTGGATATTAAAGAAGCTCAGATTTATTTATAAAACACTCATTTTGGTTTGTCAACAAATTCTCCCTTACAGAACATACTTCCACACAGCATTAGCGAACCACATAAGAATATCTGCCTCTCCACATCAGATAGGAAAACATTTGCCTTGCTTTATGTAGCCTGGTTAAGGCATCTAAGGTATTTTACATGAAATCTTTTTCCTGTGAGCTGAAGGAGCCTCTGACACAGCACATGCTTTGGCCCCTGGCATTTACTTCTCTGTAACACATTGATGATGGGGTTTTTAAAAATCCTGCTACAAATAGTAGGCTGAACTGTCATTCAAATCATCCAGCCTCTCACAGGGGAAACTAGCAGGTCAGGGAGAAGCTGACATTCTAGTCTTCTATGTGTAGGGCGTTAGACACACACACACACACACACACACACACCATATTTTTCCATACATATGATTTTTTTGCTTTAAAAAAATTGTCAAAGATTGGGGGGGGGTCATCTTATACACAGATGGTATAAGGGGGTTCGGGTTTCGGCTCTGGTGTGAATGGCCTGGGCTCAGGTTTGAGTATAGGCTCTGGCTCAGGCAGCCTGGGCTTTGGTGCGGGTGGCTCAGGCTCTGGCCTGATTTCTTAATTGGGGTTTAAAAAATATGGGTTATCTTATAGAGTGTCTTGTACACAAAAAAGGCAGTGTGTATTAGGCCTGGGTGATATATTGGTATATCGCCCAGGACTGGTATAAGTAGCAGATCGCAATGTCGGTTTCACTCAGTGGTATATCGCTGGTGAAACCGCCATTGTTCCAGAGTCCCTCTGCTAGCAGCCTCTGCTGGAGGGGGTCAAAAGAGATCCTTCCTCCAGCAGGCACTGCTAGCAGAGGGACTCAGGAGTGGTGGCAGTTTCACCAGCGATATATTGCTGACTGAAACCGCCACCCACTCTGCCCTCATATTATGGAAAGGGAGAAACAAGCTGTCTCGGCAAGGCACCAATACAGCTTGATCCTCCTTCTGCATCTTTAAACTGCTCGACTGAGGAGTGTGCAGCTGCCCTTGCCTTAGTCAAGCAGTTAAAGGGAACCCCCAGCCCGGCACTGGCTCCCGCAAGCTGGCAGCAGGGTGGGTGCTCTGTGAAACTGCTCAGCTGAGGGGAGAGCAGTTGCCACTCCCTGCAGCAAGCAGTTAAAGGAGTCCTGATGCTCTGCATGTGAGCAGCAAGAGGACCGGGGCTGTTTCAGCTGGGGGGGGGGCCTTCCCTACCCCCAGCTGAGTGGTGCAAACAAGCTGCATTGACCCAGCCTGTGAGCCTGGGTGAAATGGCCTCAGCTCTCAAGGTGAGAGGTGTGGGCAGTTTCACCCGGCGTCTTGTGGGCAGAAGCCAATGCATCTTGTTTTTTTCAACATTGCAAGGTATATTGAATCAGAATACTTGATATGCACCGTGTTCCTGGAAACTGTGTTGATCCATATGCATATCACTGTTGGTTCAAATGAGTAGGTTGAACAGCACTTGGGGCTGACCTTCTGTAAGCACCAGCCCTCTTAAGTAAGGTAGTTTCCCACCCACCTCTGCTGCATGTTATTGCTGAAAGAAGCTGCTACTAAGAAACCTAAGAATGACAATGGGATAGTCTTCACTCTTTACCATTTCTTATAGTTCAAGGAGGGGTGGGGGAGCTCAAAGCTAGGAAATACAAATATAGTACCAGGTGGCTTTGGTCAAGATGAATGAAACCATAAGGAGTGCTGCAGCGGAGATCCATTGCTCTCTTGGGGGAGGAGACAGCAGATATATATGTGGGTCTGCTTCCCCCTCTTTTCCTTCTTCCTGTTCAGTTCTGCCTCCTAAACAAGGAGCTAAGTTTAGCACCTAAGCAAAGAGCCTGTGAATACATTTACTCTAAAATATCAATCAGGGCTGGGAGTTCACTCAAAATCACTTTGTATATAGGTTGAAAATGGGGGAATCAGAGCATGATGCAGCTTCCATGCAAGAAGACACTGAGTAGCATCCTTAATGCAGTAGCCATTTCAGCTTTTAACTGTGCCTTATATAATTTAAGTATTATATTAGATTGTCAGTCAAATGCTCGGAATGTATATGGGAAAAACTTGGATGAGGGATTGCTGAGCCTTTGCATGATAAACTAGTTTGTTTCTCTATCTGGTACCATACAATAAATTTTTTCAGAGTTCCAACACGCCTTTCATCCCAGGTTCACTGGGCACAAATAACAAGCCCCCTCTCCTGTATCTCCTGCCCTCTTAATTTACTGCCATCACATGCTCCTTCCCACAGCCTATATGCTTATCTTATTGCTGTGCATGTTGCACAATGCACAACTTCCCTGGGTCATACTTCTCATATAAACACCCTCAGGGTGGCTCGCACAGTAAAACTAAAACAAATATAATATACTAAACAAAAATGTAAAAACATGAATAAACTGGGAGCACTCTCATGAAAAAAAGGGGTGGACTCCCTTGCCCCATGACCAATGTCTACTCAGGTTCTGGTTGAGCAACCCTTTTCCAGAAGCAGCAGAATCAAATCCAAGAAGAGAGCAGATTTAAAAGAAACACCTTGGAGAGTAGCAGAGGTCCTGTCTTGGAAGTCTGCTCCTATCATACAGTCCCACAATAAAAACACAGTGACTTTTGCAGTCCCATTCCATTTGGCAAGCTCTTCCACTTCAGGTGAGTTACATGTGAGAACCACTGCCCCAGGGGCTTTATGACCATGTGCATAGCTCAGTCTGAATTGTGGGATACCCAGACAATAGATAACAGGGAGAGCAATGAGAGCACAGTCCCTAGCCCTGCCAACTGTGAAAAGCCACAGACACAACTGATATCTTTCCAGAGAAACAAAGGAATTCCTTAAGAGTTCCCTAAGTTTCAAGGATGCCTGGGGAAAATAGGTAAACACGTAGTCATTTTTCTTAAAGGTAAAGGTAAAGGTACCCCTGCCCGTACGGGCCAGTCTTGACAGACTCTGGGGTTGTGCGCCCATCTCACTCAAGAGGCCAGGGGCCAGCGCTGTCCGGAGACACTTCCAGGTCACGTGGCCAGCGTGACATCGCTGCTCTGGCGAGCCAGAGCCGCACACGGAAACGCCGTTTACCTTCCCGCTGGTAAGCGGTCCCTATTTATCTACTTGCACCCGGAGGTGCTTTCGAACTGCTAGGTTGGCAGGCGCTGGGACCGAGCAGCGGGAGCGCACCCCGCCGCAGGGATTCGAACCGCCGACCTTTCGATCGGCAAGTCCTAGGCGCTGAGGCCTTAACCCACAGCGCCACCTGCGTCATTTTTCTTACTTAACAGTTATTCCAAAAAGATGGGAAGGCACCAAACAGGTGGCAAGTGTTGTTCACGTGCTTTCAAATAGGCAAACATGTCTGCAGATGCTGGCACCACAGAACCCTTTCAATTTAGGGGTCTGGTGTAAGCTCACAGTTGCAACTCCTGCAACACATTCAACATGCAGCTTTCATTAATCCTGCCAACATCTGGAGACCCAAAGCTGCAGAAAGGCTGATATAGACTAGGAATAGCCAAGGTGGCACTCTCCAGTTAGAACATTTTTAGCTCCCCTGCTACCGCAGGTGCGATGAATGTTTGCTGAACTACAATTCCATCACCCCTGGCCCATTGTTCATGGTTGCTAGGGCAGATGGGAGTTTTCATTCAGCAACATCTGGATGACCAAAGGCTTACAGAAAGGACCTGCCTGTTATCCTTTAATGTAGGGTTTTTAATTATTATCAGTCCAAACATTTTTTTTTGTATACAGGATAGCAAACGAGGTGTTCACTTCCCATCATTGGCTACGCTGGATGGGCTCAACAGGAATCAGGAGTACAACAACATCTGTGCAGTACCTCGTTGGCCAACCTTATATTATTAAATATAATAATAATAATCAAATTTATTACCCAGCCTTCAACAGCAAGACCCAAGGCAGGTTGTAAGAATGTAAAATTCAGAATTTAAAACTGTTAAAACAAATTACAGTCACAGGAACAGGCAGCTACAACACCTATGCTACACAATGGTAGACCTAACAACTATGGTGCCTCTGACCTAGTGCATATTCTCATGCAAAGTTGCCTGACATCCTGAATTGGACCATAGGCTACTCTGCCTGGCAGTGGTCCTTCATGGTCTTGGCAGAGGTCTTTCCCTTCCCCACCACTCCTTTTGCTTAGATACGTCCCATCCCACACCAGCTTTCTTTTAGCCTTACCTGGCATGGAGAAGTTTTTGCTGGAATTTCCCTGGCGGATGAGAAGCTTCAATAATTGGTAGGGAAGTCTCTCTCACACACAAATGAACTGTATGTTATTCATGTAATACCAAACCAGAACCCTAGAAAGCATCCTCATCACAAGACAGCTAAATCGCCAGCAGTTCCAAGGCAAAGAGGCAAACAGCTTGGGGGAGAACACTAAGCATCTGTTCTCCATCAGGGGTAAAATCTATAAACAACTCTGACAGCTTTATGATGTCCAGAGCTCCTTATCTGACATTCACTGGTGGATACGCCAGTTTAATAGGGATTTTTCTCCATATGAAGAATTGCCATCTTAGAATATAGGTTATATTTTGCGCAAAAATAAAAATAACAGAAACTCATTTTATCTGGATTTGATTTATAATCCTTCTGGATCTCATTAGCAACTCTCCTAAAGTAGTAGCAAACTCAAAGTACATGGAGCCCTCTTCGTGTTTACATTCCACAACAGAGTTGAGCTAAAACCCTTAAGCAATCTGTGCTGCCATACATTCCCTACAGAGTCCAATGTTGTGCAGTGGACCAAGCGCAGCAGCCTTAGGGTATGTTCACATTACCACTTAACTCCATATCCAGCATACAGTCGTACCTTGGTTCTTGAACAGAATGTGTTCCAGGAGTCCATTCAACTCCCAGAACTGTTCGAAAACCAAAGCACGGCTTCCGATTGGCTGCAGGAGCGTCTTGCAGCCAATCGGAAGCCACGCTGGACGTTTGGCTTCCGAAAATTGTTCAAAAACCGGAACACTCATTTCCGGGTTTCGATTGTTCTGGAGCCATTCGTTCAGGAGCCAAAGTGCTTCCAAGGTACGACTGTACTCCCATGACCAGTTTTTGAAGCCATATTCGCACATTAGCCACAATCCATCTCTCTCTTGTAGTTATTTGACAAAAGTTAGTTCGATGAGATGTTTCACAAGCCAGCTTCAGTTTGATTAGAAAACAGTGTTCACTTTGTACTTCAGAATGGTGTGCACATTTGAGACTGATGACGCACATGGGCAGAGAAGCGCACATGCGCAAAGTAACGCCTTAATGAAAAGGTGTTCCAGGGTCAGGGTTGCCGTGGCAACAAAACAGGTCATGCAGATTATCTCTGCTCCATCTCTGATGTGAACAACCCCACGTAAATGTGGCTTGAAACACAGTGAACATAGTGCTGCTGCAGTGGACAGCTTTGTCCACTGTTTACTGCTAAGATCTGGCCTCCCTCTCTGACCCCCAGCCATCAACCTTTGCTTCACCAGCACTACAGAAACCTCTGTACATTACAGAAGCAAAAGGTGTGGCAAAGTGGGGTTGTTCTGTGTCTATTTATAGAAATGTGAGATTTATGGATGAAATGGTACTCAGCAAAATAGAATGGAAATTGTTATAAGTTGTTGAGACAGGCAAACACAGGAACAAAAGAAGACCATTAGTACTGTCCACTCCAGGGGTGGGGAATCTCTGAGTCTTTAGTCTACTTAGGCCCGCCAGGTCTTAATAATGCTCAAGAAGGTTCATTGGTTCATAGTTGGGTTTCCGGGAACAACACAAAGTACAATTTTAGCTCTTTAAAGCCTGGTCTCTTTTTGTCCTAGCTCTGCTTGTTAACTGAGCAATATCATCTGCAGTAAAGGCTTTACAGAAGTAATAGGAAACAGAATATATCAAGGGTGCTCAAGTCTTTAGTATGTACATCAGGCTACCTGGAAGCACCATATTGAAGAACTGGCACAATATTCTAAGAGTGAATCTCAGCTTGAAATATCTTACTCTTTTATTAGACATTCTTCTACCTATGAAGACCACATTTTTTCCTTCTTACATCCTAATAAAGGGTTGGTTATACCCTCCCCGCAAATAGTAATACCTAGTCTTAGCAATGTTAATTGCAGGAAATATCTTTTCCAAGCAAGAAGCGCCATTTTTGTATTAAAAATGTTTGCAATTGACTACAGTGAAAAATGTTTGCTGTCAAACTGCACCAGCAAGAGAGTAGAATAAATAAATTCTTTGAAATGAAAAACTATGCAATCTGGCTTCAATGCCCAGTTTGTTATCGACTCATGTCAGCTACCACATTCACCAAAAAGAATTAGAAATGAAGCTTCTTAGATGTTTGCACAGTTTTGGTGTGTGTACACACACACACACACACACACATTCACTTACATTTTCTGTCGTGCAACCTGCAGCTGGAAGGATGAAAGAAAAAGACTTCACTGTATTCTTAGAGCACATTCTAACTAGGTGCTTAGTTATTAACTTTTATTCATTTTTTTGAGCTGCCCGAGAGCTCAGCTAAGTTTAGCTCATGCACCACAGTTTTGCTGCCCTTGCTATTTTAAATAAGTTTCCAGCAGGAGAGTTGAAGAGCAAAGAACTGCGCAACTGAGTGAAATTGTTGACCTCTTTCTGGAAAGAATACAGCACTTACCTACATTACAGTATGCAAAGCTGAAGAGCCACACAAACAAAAGAACTGGGAGAAGCATTTGCCAGCATTCAGAGAGGAAATACTGCATAAGGACTTGCTAATATGCATGCATGTTTTTCAATGGGACTAAAGCTTGGCTAACAAATCTAGGTGACTCAAACAAGTAGGGGGGAAATTGTTTTGGTTTTTTAAAATTTATTTAATCAATTTTTTGATACAAACATCAACCGCAAAAGACACATACAACAAAAACCATAATAACAGTAATAACACAATTTGACAATTCAGATTTGGATACACTGATATACCTATGACTACATCTTTTTAAACAATATTTTCCCACCTCTCTCTCCCCGCCACTATCCGCCTTATCACTTAAATATTAGTTCCCGATTTCTTCATATTTATCCATTCTCATTTTGCGTCGACATGCAATTCATTCGTATATAGCTAATCTGTCCATAAATCCATGTGCTCAATGGAATCTTTTTGCAGCTCTTCCAATTCATCAAAACAAGTCTTTTTGCTTCTAATATAGCATGGTACATCCATTTTTTTTGACCCCTTGAAATCTCCCACGTTTCCGGAATATAATTTAGAATTAAATTCGGTTCCCCTAAATAGCAATTTATTTTTATTACTCTTGCTATAAATATCCTCACCTCGCACCAAAATCATCGGACAGTTAATCAACATATGTATTAAGTTCGCATTTTTACTTCCACATCTCCAGCAATTGTCTGTGCTTATTATTTTCTCCTGGTATAGTTTTCCTGGAGTCCAGTGGACTCTGAATATTATTTTCTGTTGAAGAAGTCTGTCTTAGATCCATAGAGGCTATTTCTGTTGATTTTATACTTGACTCCCATATATCATTTGTTATCTGTACCGAGCAGGGGGAAATTTTAGGCCCATGTTTGCCCACAGTGGAGGGTGTATTCTGTTGCATTCTGACGCGGACTGCTTTTGTCCCTGGCAATGCAGTGTTAGGGGGTTTTGACCAGAGGTTCAGACTGTGGCTCAATGCACCAACAAATCCACTCTCGAAAGAATGCAAGGAAGAGCAGAGTTGTGATCTGAACACATGGCAAAAGCCACACACAGTTACCTCACAGACAGAATTCAGGGTAACCTGGGCCTAAATCTATGTCAGGCAATTAAACTGGCCCTAACCTAGCCTTAAAAAAAGCAATGTGAAATGGGGGTGACCCCTGAAGAATGGCAAGCAGTGTTTCAGCTGTGTCCTTTTTTTGTATAAGTAAATACTAATCCAGTGCACAAGCCTCGTGTTCTGAGACTCTGCATTGCTGAACTTGATATCCTGCAGACTGGACATAAAAGCATAGGCAGTAATTAAAGTGCCCCATGACACATCTTAAGAGAAAAGCGGCACTAATCCTGGCTTCCAAGCCTGAGACTAATTAAGATAAATAACAGGCTTCTTTCTACATTAACACAAAAAAGAAGCTTCTGATAAATGAGATTTGGTTCTTAACCTAATACCACACAAATAAAGGCCATTTCCCTGCTGCATTCCAGGCAGAATTTAAAGTCCTGGGAAATCCACGGAGAAGTTCAAAAAATTGACTTGGGCATACAACAATTAATACACACAAAAAAACTATTTTAACACAGGTGTGGGGAATAGGGTGCAGATCCTCAGCTCCCTCACCTCTCGCTGACCACTTTGGCAGGTGGGCAAGGCAGCTCACCTGCCAATCACCTGACTTTCCTATGATACCTGGCGACCCAACTTCAAAGGGAAAGGATCAGGAGAGCACACTTGTTTCTTTCTTTTCTTCATCTGCAGCCCAGCTTGATTTCAAACCAGCTTGCAAAAGAAGATCCCTGGCAAAAGGGGCTTGCAATCAGTGCCAATCAGCTGATCAGTGCTTACTGAGGACTTTGTTTTTGACAGTGCTTGGCTGCAGTCCAGAGTTTCCCAAGCGCAACTGGTCCCAATGAGGTTTGCAGTCAACGCTGATCAGCTGGTCAGCACTGACTGCAAAAGCTGCTTTCCGCGGAAGCAGCTCCAGTCGGGTGCTCCAACTGGAAGCACACTTTCAGGCTCTCAAATGTTCCTTTGCAGCCACTTTTTTAAACACACACACACACACACACACACACACAACCATAATTCTCATATATTGTATCTTTAGCAGTTGCAAAAACAAAGCAATCAAAGTAAATATATAAAATATTATTTAGCGATGCACATTCAGCAATGATGTTATATAGGGGGCACAAGTAACAGCCATTGATTTATCTGCCCCACACCTGATGTCATATATAATAGCAGGCATGGGGGGCAAGTGGAGGTGGGTCTGGGAAAAACTGCTTTGCAGGCTAAATAAGGATCCCTGGCAGATCCAGTTTGAGCTGCAGGCTGGAGATTTTACATGCCAAATTTAATACACCAAGGTTTTTCTTTTAATAACCATTGCATAAAGTGTCATGGGTGGAATCTGTACTCTCTGCTTTTCCCTCTTGCAGCTACACCTCTGACAAGTTATGTGAAAAAGCAAAGTGTCTCCTAGTGGATTTAAGGAACAAGCAGTCAGATCTTGCACGTGACCTTGGATAAATGGCAGTCTGTCAGTAATCTCTGAAGCAGGGTGAAAAGCAGAAGAGAAATCCTGATTATTAGTAGCAACAGTCCTTTTCATTGATCAAGGCTTTACTCAAGGCCAGCACAGGGAACCCTGCCTTCACAACTACCCCCCCCCCCCCGCCAAATTCCTTGAACGTGTATCAGAGGCTTATCAGGACTTGCAGTGGAAACACTGAATCATTCACTTCTTGGAATGCATTTGTCTGACAGAAAGGTGATAAAAGCTAGGGTGCCCATTAGATAAAGCGCTAGCTTATTGTCTTTGGAGACAAGTTTAATCAAAGTTTTAATCAGCTAGCAGTGGCCCAAATGGTAGTTGCTCAGCACCGGAAACAAGCTTTTTACACTCAGTGACTGGGTAATTACAGTAAGACAGAAACTAATCCTGTTGGATTAGTCACAGGCCCATGACCGTGATCAGTTTGTGGATACATGGATGCCATTTAAAATATATTGTGAGCTTGGGGGATTCCATTGTTGAAGTAGCCAGGCCAGCTTCTTGGTAATGGCCCTAAGTATGGATCTGAAAGGAAGTTGCTTTGTGCCAGAGTGGACTCCCTCCTCCCTCACCTCACTGGTAATGAGAAGGTCAATAGCAAGAGTTGAGGTGTGTTAGAGAACTGGCTAGGATCAGGCAGAAGCCAGAGAGTGAGAGCCATGCTTGACTTCTGCTGGAATCCCAGGCTGTGCCTATGGGAGAAGGAATACCTTCTGAGGTGTTGATGTTGTGAGCCCCTTCAACGTAGACTCAGATGGTATATATGTGTAAACAAACCATCTATCATAAAGACACCACAGTCTCCGCTGTCTCGCATATCAAGGAAACTGAATCCTGGGCAAGCTCCTAAAACCCCTGGTGTTATGTACTGAAGTTCTCACCCTGGGCCAGCAGGGGGATACTGTAGGTAGTTCAGGTCCACATATGCAAATAAGGGATCGAAAGTGACATTCAGTGATTGGATAGTTACAGAAAGTTGTTACAATTACATTGTTCTGAACCCTTCAGTTCAGTTCTGTTCTGGCTGTGAATAAACAAGAGCTGTTTGAAGAATCGTTGTGTCGTCTGATATGTTCACCCACAACGTAACACCTTGAATCTCGCATTATTTAGAAATTGGGGTGACGTGCAACAAGGGGTAAACAGCAGGTCGTCTATTTTCAACCCCCTAGGGGTCCAAATATCTTTTTGGAATGATTGCAAGCTCCCCAAATGCCTGTGCTCCCTGATCTGAAAAAGCTCCAAGGGAGAAGTTATCCCAGGACAGCTTCCTTGAAGCTTTTTTAAATTGAAGCACAGGAAGGTGGGGAGTCTGGCTACCGAGTGCTTGAGATCACTATGGTCGCTGATTTTGTTTTTAAGGTAAAATCTTCCTTTTATCTTAAATCTTTCTGCACTGACTTCTTCAAAAGTAAAAAAAGAATTCACTTAAGCAGCAAGAACAATGGGCAGCTCTCAGAGACACTGTAGGCAGCCTCCTCACCTTCCCATGTTTACAGGAAAGCTGAGCTGAAGCCAGCATGAGCTTTTCAGGAAATGCAAGTACACAGAAAGACTGCAAAGTGCAGACCACCAGGGAGATATTTTGCAGGATGAAAGGAAGTATGATACTCACAAATACCCCTTGGCCACACTGAAAGGAAACTAAGTGTGACAAAAGCAAGGCACCCCATCTCTGAGAATTTCAATGAATCCTTTTCTCCCCTTTGAATTAATTTTTGAATGCAATTTCTTTTCTCATAAATGGATGGTGAATGTGTGTTTTTTTATTTTTTTAAAAAAACTAAGAAGAAATTTTTAGCATTGCACTCATGAGAATTCCTACCACTTCTCCCCCTACATCTTCCTCAAGTTACTTAGGAAGGGGGAGAGGAGGAGGAAGGTGACAGTCATGATGGATGGTTTGCAGAGATATTTCCAGTCTTCAGCTTGAACATTTTAAAAGCCCCAACCATTTTTGGGTTGAGCAGGAGAGCAGTCAACCAACCTCTACCAACTGTTCATAACCTCTCAGGTTATGATGAGGAGAAGTCAAAGAATGAGGACCTTTACCAAAAAAATGTCAAATTTAGTCCATTAGGCTTGGGAAATGACCAAACCACATCCCTGTTCTTATATTTACCATGGCATGGGTGTAAATGTCAAATATATGTCTTGTAACTCAATCCCTTCTGACATTTAGTGGTACATTTCAAGAATCACTAAGAGCCTTCAATAAATGGCAGTCTTTAGTTTTGTTGCCATTATTTACCAATAGTTATTCACATTTCACATTTACTGGGGCAGGCAGGGCAGGATACAAATGTAGTAAATAACATAGGCAGTAAAAATGTGAAGTGTGAAAAAGTCTTAACAGCACCAGTTTTGTGACACAGCTGTGTCTGGGACTCTGCTTATAAATACAAGGTACTTGTCCGTGACCCTTTCAAAATAAGTTCATGTATTGTGCAGGGATAGAAGTGCAGTATGTCAGATTTGAAAAGGTCCCAAAAAATGGACTTTACATTCCCTTCCAATCATAAAGCACATGAAATACATTAGCTGACAAGAGGTGCTTCTCAAACTGTTCACAACATTTAGCTAATTCTGTTTAGCCACGACAAGCACATATTTCAGACTCCATTTTCTCCATTTTCGCCCCCTTAAACTGGGCTTTCAGCCATGTCTCTGTTTATTATCTTCCTTAAAGAGTCCACATAATTCACTGATAGCAGCATCAAACCTAACACAGCAGTCTCCGGAGGTTATGATGCTTGTTATTTACCTGGCAAACTAGTTGTAGAAATATTCATCCAACTTAGAAAAACATATTTATCTTAGGAAACTCAAGCCATGCTGACCCATTTTTTGAGTTAGCGATCAACGTGGACACATCTTGCTGAAGTCATTGCAAAAACATGATTTATACAGATCCAGAGCTGTCAACTTTTCCCTTTTCTTGTGAGAAATCCTATTCGGAATAAGGGAATTTCCCTTTGAAAAAGGGAAACCTTGACAGCTATGGACAGATCTGGTTTCTGTCCAGGCTTCCTGATTCTAAAGACTCTGATAGCCTCTGAGTGCCCCGTGAAGCCATTTCATGCTCTTCAATGTCTGCATGGCAGCCATTTTATGACTGGTACTTACAGAACTATCTCAAAATACCAAATGTGCTCACTGGCTCAGAAAGTTTGGCACCCCTTGCCTACCAGTTTGGACCACACCCTTCTCTCAGCCCCTGAAACCAAGAGAAGATCCCTAGTGAGGCCTGAAAAAGGTACAAAGAAGGGTCGTCCCTGCCCATGATATGCAATTGCGCGTCAGCAAGATACCTCATATGAGCAGGCTGAAGATCTCTTGCAGAAAAATAAATATTTTAAACTGGAGGTACAAACTGCTACCTTTGCAATTCCTTTTATCAGTGGGATCTATTTAAACTTTGAATCTCTCAGAACTTTCCTTAACCTTCAAGCGAGAACCTGAAGGATTAATTTCTGCCCAGATAACCACTTCTGATTTTCCCTTAGAATCCGCCCCACCCCCCCTAAATAGCTGTGTGGTGCTGCAGTGTGCCATGAAAGCAACAAGGCTGCTTGGTCTGAGCGAGTCAGAAGGGAAACCCACCTCCGTCATTTCACCTATAAGCTAAGTTTCGGCACTCTAACAAGCGATTCTACTGTTGCCAAGAGGAGTTGCTTCATTCTAATTCTGGCTGCAACAGGGGAAGAGCATGGACACCTATTCAGGAAGGGGGAGGAATTAAAGAAAACAACAGAGACTGGAATTCTATAAAGGGGTTCTTGTCACTTTATCATGGGGGCAGGTTTTTCCATCAAGGGCTGCATTCACTTGAAGGCAACGTTTGAGGGGGGAGCAGGGACATGCCAGTAGTGCGCGCGCGCGCGCGCACACACACACACACCAGTTCATACATCCATCCGCCCTAAGCATCAGAAATGAACAGGGGCAGTAGCACAGGTGGGTGTCCTGAAGAAGTGAGGAAGGATGTGGTTGAATAAATGGATGGACATGTGGCAAAAGGGAAACATGCAGAGTTGGGGGAAGCAGCAGGCCACCAGCCACCTGGACATTCAGGGCAATGAGCTGGATGAAAAGACTTTATGTCTGGCTCAGAGTCTGTCCTGGTTCCTCCTGAACCTTCAGATTCAGAGCAGGAGTACAGCCCCTCCAAGCGCCCCTATTTTCCAGGGACAGTCCCAGATTTACAGAAACTATCCCGGTTTCTGATTTGATTCCGGAATGTCCCACTTTTCCTTAGGACGTCCCTATTCTCATTGGAGAAATGTTGGAGGGGACGCCTCTATTTTCAACGGAGAAGTGTTGGAGGGTCTGGGAGCAGGGAGCACCAGAGAAGAACTTGGAAAAGGAGGAGGAGTCTGCTTGATGAAGCCCCCTGCCCCAGATGTGCCCAGACATGAGACTCAGGCAGCAGCAGAGCTAGCCGCTCAGTTATCTGGAGTGGCACACATGCCGTGCACCCGGGGGGCGGAGCGAGCCACCCAGGGGGCGATCAGCGCAGCAATTGTTGCCCATTGAGGCTATTGCCCATTTAGGCAATTGGCACCCAGCAGGGCAGTGCGGCGATCCACCCAGGGGATTTTGTCACACATACCCCCAGGGATGACACCTGGAGCAGACTGCCCCCCCGCCCCCTTCCTGCGCCCCTGGACCCAGGGACTGGGCCTTCCCAGCCTGCGTAGGACAAGAAAGGCTGAGAGGCCTAATCTGCTGGGACAGAGCAGAAGAGTTCTCAGGAAGAAGAATGCCCAGCCATCTCTCCCAGGGAGAGGCAACATATCAAGAAAATAGATTCGTTTCCCTCAGAGAAGACTCTGCCTCCAGGCCTAGAATGATTGCAGAAATGGAGTTTCTCAGGAGTAGCTGGGCTTTCATATTCATTGTACACTGCTGATAAGTTTTTCTGGGTGTTTTTTTGTGCGTGTGTGTTTTTACAATCAACCGGTATATAAATATTTTAAATAAATATTAAAACACTGCTTGATGCAAGGCATCCAAGGAGGTATTTGCCATACTAAAATCATAGCAGGAAATCCAGAGTTGGAGCATCCTGAACAGATGCCCAGCTTCTGCCTGAAGGTCTCCAGCAAGTGAAATAAATGAGTACACGCACACCCCAAGATAGTTTGCATCACAGTCAAACTGCTCTTACTGTCAAGAGGTTTTTCCTAATGCCCAAGTGAGTGCTGCTGAGCTTACTCCTTAAAATGATCAGTGCGTCTTACTGCACAAATACTCCTTAAGGTAAAGGTAAAGGTACCCCTGCCCGTATGGGCCAGTCTTGCCAGACTCTAGGGTTGTGCGCTCATCTCACTCTATAGGCCGGGAGCCAGCGCTGTCCGCAGACACTTCCGGGTCACGTGGCTAGCATGACAAGCTGCATGTGGCGAGCCAGCGCAGCACACGGAACGCCGTTTACCTTCCCGCTGGTAAGCGGTCCCTATTTATCTACTTGCACTTAAGGGTGCTTTCGAACTGTAGGTGGGCAGGAGCTGGGACCGAAAGACGGGAGCTCACCCCGCCGTGGGAATTTGAACCGCCGACTATGCGATCGGTAAGTCCTAGGTGCTGAGGTTTTACCCACAGCGCCACCCGCGTCCCCTCAAATACTCCTTAGTTAATCTCAAAAATTCCTTCATGATCAGAATATTTGTGACCATTATTACAAGCTAGTTCCTGTTAGACCTTTTGCTATCTTAATCCGCTGCAAAGTTCGCTATAAAGAAAATTAGACCAGCTAACCCAGACCTCCTACCTACCAAGCATATTTGTCAATACTAACTTAACAAATGTAATTGGGAAGTAGAGGGGAAGAGGCCTAGAAGAAAATAAGACAGTGGTATATTAGTTCATCAGCTGCCTAGGAACATATGACATCACGAGGTGAACAAAAAAGCAGCTGGACGGTATATATAGATGTAAATGAATTACAATCCCATAAGAATTCTGGTTTCAGATCCAAATGCCAAGCTTCTTTTTTGATTTATGAATGGTAAAAAAATTCACTTTCCCATTTTTCTTTATTAAAAGCACCTTAAAAGAAAAGGGAAGGTGAAGGATATAACAGAAATGCATGTGATTTACATTTGATTGTGATTAACATATTAAAAAATCAACACATTTTGAAAAAGCTTCAACTCTTCTTTTAACTCTGCGTTAGGGAGACAAAAATTGTTCTCCTCCTTCTACACACACACACACACACACACACACACACCCCTTCTTGCTGCCTGAACACAGAGGATTTGATTATGCATAGAATAAATTGTATTCCCTGTTTAATGGCAAGGTAATTTTCTGGAATAAACTCTTGAAAAGCTTGAATGAAAACAATTTAATACAGCACCTGGGACTCTTCAGCATAACAGAATAGTTTCCTAAGAAGAATATGGCAAATTTGTTTTTCTGCAGTCCCTTAGGAACAACAGGAAAAACCTTTGCTTTCAATTACCAACTGGTCTCAGCATCCACGTAGAAATTTTATTCAAAGCAGCATCATACTATGCTCTGGAGTAGATTCCATTTCCATTACATTTTAATTATTGAACAGTAAGCTACCACAAGGAAAATGATACTGTCCACAGATAATTCCAATGCTTAATCTTGGTACTGGCGGAGGGAACCACCCCCAAAATTCTGCAATATTTGAAAGTGCACAACTTACTTGCCTATGTAACTTAGTTGCATCCTCCCCACAACTTTCCTGTGTAAGTCCAACCCCAACCTCCCCATGCTCTGCAGAGGGCTTTAAGTCATGTCTACTTGCCTTAACAGATGTCCCAAGCAAGTGTGACTTGAAGCTGCCTGAAATGGCTTGTGTGTACGTACAGTGGTACCTTGGTTCTCAAATTTAATCTGTTTTGGGAGTCCGTTTGACTCTGAAATGGTTCGAAAACCAAGGCACGGCTTTTGATTGGCTGCAGGAGCTTCCTGCACTCAATCAGAAGCTGCAGAAGCCGCATTGGATGTTCGGCATCCAAAAAAAGTTCACACTCACTTCTGGGTTTGTGGTGTTCGGGAGTCGATTTGTTCGGGAGCCAAGCCGTTTGAGTTCCAAGGTACCACTACATATTGGATGTGCAGAGAATGGGACCTCCCAGTGTTCAATGGAAGTGTGATTAACGGCTTCCAAGTGCAAATAGCTAAACATGTGCAGAAGCCATTTCATGCAGCTGCACACCTGCAGAGGTTGGGGGAGAAGCCAGAAGAAATAATCCACGCATGAAACAGCTTCTGTTCATATGCCTTAAACTTTTTGTTTTGAAAATATTAATTCACTCCTGCCCTGCTCAGCACAGCACTGAGTCCGTATCCTCCATAATCACTCCTAAATGACACCCCTGTGTTGGCAAAGTCAGCTGTTTTATCTCTCTCTCTCTTTTTTTATAAAAAAAGAATCCTGTAACTGAGTCATTGTTGAGTGTGAATTGAACTGTGAAGGTAATCTGAGCTGTTTGCAGTTTTGAAGAGGGCTGGAAGGGGTGGAATTAGAAGCTGCTTTCATGTGCAATTAACTCAAAAGTTTTAAAGAAAGAAGATGCCCCCCACTGATTGCTGTCTGCTCCTTCCAGAGCTTAATTTCTAAACTGTAAAGTGACATGGCTTAATTGCCTCAAAGGTGTGATCTCTAACTCAATTGTGTTCCAGGTGGGAATGGATGGGAGGAAGTGTCTGCTTCAAAGAGAGACAGACACATACACTCTTGTTTTAATATTTCTAGCCCAGCTGTCAACTTTGAGATTACACTTAACAAATACGGATGGTTGATTAATCTGATATTTGAGAATTCCATTATGAACCAACGGATCCTCGCATCCCAGACTAAGGCTACCCTCTGGCTTCACACTTCCTGATATATATATGCATTTTAAAATGTGTGTTTTGAGAAAGAAAAATGGTTTCACTTTGCTATTCACACAAGTGGTTAAAAAATAAATAAACCACAAATTACAGCAGAAATAGGACAGAAAAGAATTGAACAGTGAATGCCAGTGTCCATCCCTACTTACAAGAGAAATTACATTCCAAACTCCCCGACCACAAAATTTGCAGTTCCAGATGCTGTAATGGCAATCCATTCTAAGTAATTACCTGCTTCATATGACATGGTAAGTGTGGGACCAGTCTGGTCTGCGGCAGAGCATCTGCTTTGCATACAGAAGTTCGCAGGTGCAATCCAGGTTGGGCTGGGAGTCTGGAACAGGAAGTCCTTTCCCTGAAACCCTGAAGAGCTGCTGCTGGTCAGTGCACAATACTGAGCTAAGTAGATCAAAGCCTTGACTCAGTATATGGCAACTTCCTGTGTGTTCGACTCCCAAGAGAAGAGCATGGAGCTGCTTTGCTTTTCTCCTGTCCCTTTCATCACTACGCTATGCATTGCTGAGCTAAGTTGGCTTAGTGTGACATCTAAGCAAGCGTAGTCAGATATATCAAGAGCGTTTCTTGTGGTTGTTTTTCTATAGACATCATGATAACTATAGCAGTGTTATGAGCGCAGTTCAAGCAGCAAATCCCTTTTCAAGAAATGAAATCCCTGCCTTTGGAATTTATACCTAGTATGTAGGTCATTTAATTTTTGCAGCAATTATAACTCAGGGCAGTGGTCTGAACATAATGGTAAACCATGGCTTAGCATCACATCAATGAGCTGCAGCTAGCATCCGGCTTGTGCATTCCCCCATATCATCTATGCCTCCGGCATGCAGCAAAGAAAATGAGCAAACTCCTCTATTTCTTGTTTTAATCTAACCAGAGTTTCCCCACTACACCCAAAACTTGGAGGGGGGGGGGAACTTTGGTTAGTTTAGGTTCTAGTTGGTGAACACTTCAGGATCTTACTAGAGTTTGATCCTGTCTTGTTTAAATTAAATTTTTATCTAAGTGGGATTCCCAGGGAAATCGGGTTAAGGACTCAATATTCTGGTCTCCTCTCACATGTGCTAGTGGGAGAGAGAGAAGGAGGAGTATGCAGTCCCAGGGCTCCCTGCACCCTTCCACAGAAGGCTAAACAATGCTTTAGCATAACATCAGTATTGGCCTGGCATGAGAGCCCAGTGAGCTGGCCCTAATTTCTGGTAAACCATAGTGTGCCATTACATCCAGACAAACTATGGTTGCCTTCAAACCAAGCTGATTTAGAAACAAATGATAAGATTTCACAAGCCATTATTTGCTCAGTTTGCATGTATAACCAAATGACAGTTGCAATGAAATGGGCTGTCAGAGGGGGAATTGGAGCATGCAGAGGAAGGAGGGACGCCTTTTTTAAAAAAAAAAAAAAAACCTGTAACCTAAGGAAATAGGTGAGGAGATACTAACAATGTAAATCTAGCTATATTTTGGCACTATATCAAAGTACATTGCATTATAGTGGAGAAAAATGTCTGATTTTTTAAAAAATGGAATCTCACTTCGTAGGAATATCATTCAATATAAATAAGAGACTATAATCCAAAACATAAACAGCAAAATGTGAAAAAGAAGAGCAACTATGATCAATGCCACTGTTTGGGGCTTTTGATGAGCATAAAGCATTGGGAGAAATGATGGTTATTCAGAACAGGCACAAGCACACAGCTACTTCTACTGTGGTTATCCATTAAGGACCTGCTCGTATATCAAGAGTGGACGACTATGGTTGTTACAATAAGGATTTAGAATGGAAGCCACCCAGACATGGAGGCATTAGCAGCAGAAGCTGTTAAGAAAAAAGCAATAGTGGGAAGGAAACTGGATGTAACACAAAAAGTTTTGGGCACAAAGCTTGTTAATGTGTGTGTGTGTGTGTGTGTGTGTGTAGCATCATTACACAGCAGGGAACCTTTTTCAGCCCAGGGCCACATTTCCTTCTGGGGGCCACATGCCAGTGTTGGACAGAGCCAGAGGCAAAAGTGGACAGTGCAATTAATGTAAACATTACAACCTCTGACAGTAGGCCAATTTCTACAAACTCACACACCCCTCTCTATGTGTTCAAGGGCAAATTCCACTCTGGTGAGAAGTGTGGCCTGGAGAGACACATTCAGCCCCTGACCCTGAGGATCCCCTGCTCCCTAGCCCCTAACAATCCCTATATGGCGACAAGTTTTCATATCCCCTCCTCACCATGCAGGTATCTTAAGGCAACAGAACGAAAATAAATAGATCCCTACCTCAATCTGGGTAGTGTTGTCATGTGTGTCATCAAGCAGCAGATCTGTGAAGCCCCCAGGTTCTGAAGAGTCCTGCCCCACACTGGCTCTGTTGGTGTCAACTGACTTGAGGAACTCTGAATGCCGTTTCCATCTGTGGCTGTATCTGTAGGAATCCACACGAATGTTCTCCTCCACTCGAGGAAAGCTTGGAACCATTTCATAAAACGCACCTATTTGACAAAGAGATTTTTGTTGGGGGAAAGGGTTAAAGCGAGATAGAAAAAATAATAATCCAGCAACATTCTTTTGATACGTATTACTTAGGAGTGGATCTTGCAACAAAATGTTTTGTGGGTTTTTTTGCATTTCTGCAAACTTTGGGGCCTCACTGAGACAACTGATACCTCACTCTTGTTCCATTTTATTAAAATATATATCAAATGCATTTTATTAACAATACTTTTCAGACAGAAACCTCAACGCTTCTTTATATGACTAGCTGCAGAAATATGGCATGTTAATTAGACAATATTCTTACTATTGTATAGGTTGGGGGAAAACAGGAGAAAAGTGCCAGCTTTTAAGGCAATACTTCTTAAGTTTTCAAGTAGTGAGAGGTTTCTGATATGTCCAACTTTGCCTTCATGCTTACAAACATGCACCGTATGTTTTATTTTGAAGTTACCTAACCAACTATCTATAGCTCTGAAAGTTATTCTGCTGCTACAGTTGACACTAATCTGCTAGTAAAAACCTTAATAGAACCGTTCTTTGGGGCAATTCATAACTGAACACTGCCTTTTGGAGGTCAGTTTTCTGAATACATTCATTATAGGCAGCAGCAGTTTAATTAAAAAAAATCGGTGATAGATAACCTTGATCAGATGAGTGCATATGTCTTTCCAAATCTTTGTCTTAATAGCATGACTCTATGATAAATTCACATTAGGGGAGGAATGATTTGAAGGTATGGGCATTTAAAAAAAAGATTTTTACTTATAAAAGGTAAAATGTGTTTAGATGCATATAAACACAACGCTTATTTCGTTCATGATATTGATGGTATTTTAGAATCATGCATTAAAATTTTCAAAATTCTTGAACAGGGATCACCAGATAAGATACTTTCCAAGTTTTCTTCTAGCTCCTTGAAAACCTTTTCATAGTCTATGTGAAACTGTGCCCACGCTGTTTCTGGTCTCAAGTTCACCTTCAACCACTTACACATTTTTAAACGCCCCCATCATTCCCTGTGTTTTCTGCTAATGTAGCCCAGATGGTACCATCAATTTGCACAACCAGCAGGCTTGGTGTGGGTGGGGTGCAGTGGGGGGGGGATGGCAAAGCTTCAAACATTTTTTTAAAATTTTAAGTGCAGCTTAGCCTGGGAATTCTATGAGCATCCGTACCTCTCTGGTCCTGCAGCAAAAACTGCACCTTAAAACTTTACTGAACAGGTAAGCTGGTTTGGAATTATCACCATCAATTTATTTATTGCCTTCTACACAATCATCTCAAGGTGATGTCCAGTAAAAACAGGAAATATTAGTTTAAAAAAACCCCAGCAGATGGATAGATATGGGGAAGTTTTTTATGTTTGATGTTTTTATGTGCTTAATGTTTTTGATTTGTTGGAATTTGCCCAGAGTGGCTGAGGCAACCCAATTAGATGGGTGGCATATAAATAATAATGATAATAATATACAGTCATATCACTTCCTGCAAATACTTCATGTTGCGTTTTTTCAGGTTAAGAACACGGCAAACCTGGAAGTGTTTACTTCCAGGTTTCGCCACGCACATGCGCAGAAGCATCGCTCTGGTTACGGACTTTTCGGGGTGTGAATGGCACCCCGGAATGGATTGTGTCTGCAACCAGAGGTACCACTGTATATCTAAAACAAAACAAAAGCAGGACAAAATAAATACTCGTTACTGAGGGACTTGCAAAATCAATGTGCAAGGCAATGCACAGTTCAGCCAAGGGTCCATGTGAATCACAATGATGATTACTATCTGCATTGGCCCTCTTAGAATGATGTTTGTGGTTTAACATGGAGAAAGCAATGTGCAGTGGTACCTTAGGTTACAAACACTTTGGGTTACAAACTCCAAGAACTTTACCTCAGGATGAGGACAGAAATCATGTGGCGGCGTTGCAACAGAAGCGGGAGGCCCCATTAGCTAAAGTGGTGCTTCAGGTTAAGAATGGATTCAGGTTAAGAATGGACCTCTGGGACGAATTAAGTTCGTAACCAGAGGTACCACTGTACAGATAAGCCTGCTGCACATAATAATATTTAAGTTATATGCATAGTGATTTGGATCTACACCGCAGAAACAACTGTATCTGCTTTTGTTTGCAGGAGTCCCAAACAATAATGCCGGTTTGTGGGAAAATGGATACAGCCATGTAAATAAAGGAGAATATTTTGCACATCCTTGCTTCCCCCTGCTACAGTATTAACTTTCTCTGTTTCTTCAGAGCAATAGCTGAATGCAGCTAATGACCTCTGCGGATAGAAAGACATTAGACTCACAGGAAATTTTATAAGGGACTTGGACTGTTATCACCGAAGATCTCAGAGTTTGCACTCAATTAGCACTGCAATGTCATTCAATTCAGCTGGAAAACAGCCAGATATTGTAAGGGCATCTGACAAATAGTTCCATCATAAGAGAAGGTAGCACTGATTAGCAGCAGCTTGCTTTGCAATTTATGTGGACAGAGGCAGTGTTGCAATAACACTCCGTACTTCATGCTGGAGAAGCACAGTGCCCGATGCACAAGGCTTTTGTTGTTTATAATCCCTTCACTCACTGCCACACAAGACGAAACCTTGCATGAAGCTCTTCCCCAGCAAAGATCTCACAGCACTGTTTTGGAAGGAGCGAGATTAGCAGCAAGGGGGTTTATAATGAACACATAATTAAGCCTGCGTTTTGCTCTAATGCTTTTAGCAGTTGTCCTTGAGGTTTGCATAAAATTAGACGCTAAAGTGATTAGGCTGGCAATTTTATTCCCCGCTTATGTTGAATTTAAATTTGAGATCGGAGCTCTACCTCGGAGGAAAGCGGCATGAAGGGAAGGGGAACTGGCAGTCTTGACAAGCTCTTACTATGCTGAGATCAGTCAGAATTAATGAATGGTTTGTTGGCTGCATTCAGGGCCACTTGTGGCTGCTGTTGATCAATCCAGCCCTCTCCAGTCAGTGCAATCAATGAGAGAAGCACTACACCAGAAATGTGTGTCTTATAATTCACTCAACTCAGGCAGGTCTCAAAAGAATACTTGAGCAGAGAGGGTGGGAAGAAACCGCAATTAAAAAAAAAGAAAGAATAGCTACCAGTTAGGCCTTATTCTGATACAGAGGCATTTGTGCTAAGTTGCTTTCTGAGAAAAAATATAGAAAACATGCTCAACTGTGAAAGTAAAATAAAGATCCATTTTCTATTTTAACCAATTAAGCTGAAAACAGATTCTTAATTTGTTTTTCGGGGCTATCCATTCCAGATCCTGCACCTAATACCGCATACAGCTTAAATTTGGAATCAAATAGAGTTAAGCCCTTAAAACCATTTCAGGGGTCATGTGTGTGGAGAAAACAGGCTTTCTCATGTATATGCTTAACTGATTGAGCTCACTGTCTATGCAAATGGAGCTGCACATGTTAGAAAAACCAGCAGTCGAACTTTTGGGGGGAATAGAGCTGGGGAAAAGCTGTACTGCATTCTCACTAGAAAGCATATTGTCTCAAGGGCTGCTTTCCTAGCATATCTCTCTCTCTCTGCATGGTCAGTCCCAGTAACTGTGAACAGTCAAATGTCTGTGGACCGATGTTTTCAATGGGAATTGAAATGGTTGCATCAAGCAATCTTGTGGTGGCAGTTTTATGTGGAAAGGAACTCCACGTAGGAAACATCGTGAAAACCATGTCTCAGAATCATATGCCAACAGCTTATTCCTTTGTACATCTATCTATGCATTGAACCAATCACCACATAACACAGTCTACAGTTTGCATGCTGCTACTATCAGAAGTAGGGACGCAGGTGGCGCTGTGTGTTAAAGCCTCAGCGCCTAGGACTTGCTGATTGAAAGGTCGGCGGTTCGAATCCCTGCGGCGGGGTGCGCTCCCGCTGCTCGGTCCCAGCGCCTGCCAACCTAGCAGTTCGAAAGCACCTCCGGGTGCAAGTAGATAAATAGGGACCGCTTACCAAGCGGGAAGGTAAACGGCGTTTCTGTGTGCAGCTCTGGCTTGCCAGATGCAGCTTTGTCACGCTGGCCACGTGACCCGGAAGTGTCTCCGGACAGCGCTGGCCCCTGGCCTCTTAAGTGAGATGGGCGCACAACCCCAGAGTCTGTCAAGACTGGCCCGTACGGGCAGGGGTACCTTTACCTTTACCTTTACTATCAGAAGTACTTTCCTGGTCAGTAATGTCACATTCATGTACCCCCTGAGGCCCCTTTTCTTTTTTAAAAAAATAAATCATTATTATTATTACTAAGTTTTTACATCAAGTTTAAGGCACATAAAAGTAAAATGAATAGAATAATAACAGTAACAAACAAAAGAAGTGTGGGACAATCAAATTTTAAATCAATGCCCAGCAGGTTCCATATCTATGTCAAATATAGTCCATAACAGTCCACAAGCCACCTCTTTCAAGTGACATTTCCCCTAAATGAATATAGAAGCCAGACACAGGGAGGAAAGTGTTCTATATCCAAATCTATGAAGTTGCCATTGTTCCACCCAACCATATAATAAGTCGCCTGCTGGGCTAGGTCAAAGACCTATCTAGTCCAGCAATCCATGTCCACAGTGGCCAACCACTTGCCTATGGCAGGGGTAGCCAACATGGTACCCTCCAGGTGTTGGGCTTCAACCCTCACCCTGCCTGTCCTTTGGCCATGCTGTCTGGGGCTGATGGGAATCGGAGTGCAACATGGGAAGCCCACAAACAGGATTATATGTTTCCCACTCATGCTCCCCAGCAGCTGGGATTCAAATCCATGATGTCTCTGATACGGCAGACATTATCTATTTATTTATACCATGCCTTTCCCCCAACACTGGGACTCTATGCAGCTCACAGAAATTTTTTAAAAATACAGACAAAGCACACATACGGTAGCTAAGAACATACGAAGGGTTGTCGTTAAAAAGTAGTTAAGCTATATGGGATTGAAACAATGCAAAGATGTATCCACTAAAATGCAGATGATAATTAATTAATCCTAGACCCATAGAATTGTAGAGTTGGAGGGGTTATCTAGCCCAACCCCCTGAGATGCAGGTGTGGGTCTCAAACCCAGAACCCTAAGAGTCTTGTGCTCTCCGATCTGATCTATCCCACAGGTTAATAATAATGATTAATAGGTAGTACATAACCATCTCCTTTTTTAAACAGCTCATCACTGCAACTTGTGGTGGCAAATCTCATCATTTACATCTGTATGCTGCATATGGAAGGACTTCATTTTATCTGTCTGAATCTCTCACCAGGGTTCTTGTATTATGAGAGAGGGAGAAGCTTCTCCTTATCTACTTTCTCCACACCTTCCATGATTATATACACCTATGCCACATCCCTCACATGACTTGCCTTTTCCCTAAGCTCAGAAGTCCCAAGCTTTGTGACTCTCTGTTTTTAGGAGAGTCCAGCCTGGTACTGTCTAGTCTGATTGATAACAGCTTTCCAGAGTCTCAGACTTTCCTGTCACCTCTGGCCTGAGCCTTTCTAGCCACTGGAGATTATGGGGATTGAACGTCCTTTTGCATGCAAAACATTTGTTCTGCCACTGAACTCTGGCCGCAGAATTACAATGTGCAAGGAATAAATCACACGCATATTGCAAGCTACAACATGCATGCAACTCCACTGGACTGTGCATGGTGCGCTGAGGGCCTGCATCAACTAGTGGCCACTAGGTGTCAGCAAACTTTTTCAGCAGGGGGCCAGTCCACTGTCCCTCAGACCTTGTGCGGGGCCGGACTATATTTTTTTGGGGGGGAGGGAATGAACAAATTCCTATGCCCCACAAATAACCCAGAGATGCATTTTAAATAAAAGGGCACATTCTGCTCATGTAAAAATATGCTAATTCCCAGACTGTCCATGGGCCAGATTTAGAAGCCGATTGGGCCAGATCTGGCCCCCAGGCCTTAGTTTGCCTACCCATGGGTTAGGAGGAGAGCCTTAAGGAATGACTGGTGGATGTCACTGTGATATACTGAAAAAATAAAAACACAAATACAAGCATTTAGCTGTCAGAAAAAAATATATCAGCAGACTGTTTCCTTAATTCCTAGAAGTGTAAACTGCCTATTTGTTCTTGGGCAACTATTCTTGTTTTTTAAATGGGCTGCCCTTTGCAACTAGTGCCTGGAGACACATTGGAAGAGTGTAATAAAACTGGTAATGTACAGAAACCTACCATATAGCTTCAAGGGATAGCGCAGATTTTTAACTTTGCAAAGTGTTTTCTTAAACAAAAGAAAATGCTCATGGCAAAAAGAAATCCTGAATAAACTGGACAACTGGCAGGCCTTTTCCTTTTGGGCTATTAAGCTCCTCTTGTGGAAAGAAAAAAACTAAATAAACTGTTCTTTAGAAAAGAGACAGACTCAAGGATGTACAGGCAGTGACAATAGATGATCACCGATACATGGGTCCTTTAGAATCTGGAAGGTCAAATGGGGGCAGAAGGGGGGAGTGAAACAGGGGCAGGGCATCCACCAATGTATGCGGAGGCCGGGAAGGGAACCCATGTAAATAATTTTAATGGAGTTTTAAGAGGTGGATCCAGACATAATGCCGTTTCATGAACTAGTCCTGTGCTGGAGCACTGCCCCCTCCCCCTCGCTCCTCCCTTTTCACTCTCTAATAATAGCCACCCAGAGTGGCTGGGGAAACCCAGCCAGATGGGCGGGGTATAAAGAATAAATTATTATGATTATATTATAACTCCCCCCCTCACTTCTGATCAAGGCTGCAATTTTAACCATAATCGCTCAGAATGAAGTCCTATTTAATTTACTAGGGCTTACTCCCTGGTTAGGACTGCAGCTTTAGTGGCAAACCATATAAATCAGAATACAGCAAGCTATGGCTTGTGTAAACCATAGGTTGCAAGATCTAGATGTAACAGCAAATTATAGCTGGCAGCTAAAGCAGAAATGAGAGAGGAAATCAGGTGTGCAAAAGGAGGAATGGGTGTACAAGTTCACAGATCCATTCATATATCAGCAAGCCAGTGTTTGATGTTATGTCTGAAATGACCCACATGTGCACATTAACACACACCCATGCAAATAGTGTGTGTGTGTGTGTGTGTGTGTGTGTGTGTGTGCACAAACAAATTAAGCTAACTTCTTCTTAGTGATAATAATTCACATGTCTTTTCTAATTTTGAATTATTTATTATTCCACTTCTACTAATCACTGGTAGACCTCTCTTTCTTTAGAAATCCTCATTGCTACCCTTCTGAGATATCACAAGACACTGCCCAAAATCTTCCCATCTTATCTTAAAATACAGGGGAAGATCCTCATAATGCTTAATAATAATAATCATTTATTATTTATACCCCGCCCATCTGGCTGGGTTTCCCCAGCCACTCTGGGCAGCTCCCAACAGAATATTAAAAACATGATAAAACATCAAACATTAAAAACTTCCTGAAGCAGGGCTGCCTTCAGATGTCTTCTAAAAGTCACGATAGCTGCTTATTTCCTTGACATCTGATGGGAGGGCCTTCCACATGGCGGGCACCACTACCAAGAAGGCCCTCTGCCTGGTTCCCTGTAACCTCAGTTCTTGCAATGAGGAAACCGCCAGAAGGCCCACTGCACTGGATCTCAGTGTCTGGGCTGAACGATGGGGGTGGAGACGCTCCTTCAGGTATACTGGGCTGAGGCCATTTAGGGCTTTAAATGTCAGTCCCAACACTTTGAATTGTGCTGGGAAATGTACTGGGAGCCAATGTAGGTCTTTCAGGACTGGTGTTATATGGTCTCGGCAGCCACTCCCAGTCACCAGTCTAGCTACCGCATTCTGGATTAGTTGTAGTTTTCAGGTCACCTTCAAAGGTCCCATGTAGAGTACATTGCAGTAGTCCAAGTGGGAGACAACTAGAGCATGCACCACTCTGGCGAAACAGTCTGCGGGCAGGTAGGGTCTCAGCCTGTGTACCAGATGGAACTGGTAGACAGCTGCCCTGGACACAGAATTGACCTGCACCTCCATGGACAGCTGCGAGTCCCAGGCTATGCACCTGAACCTTCAGGCGCACAGTTACCCCATTCAGGACCAGGGGAGTCCTCCACACCCACCTGCACCCTGTCCCCCCAAAACAGTACTTCTGTCTTCTCAGGATTCAACCTCAATCTGTTAGCCACCATCCATCCTCCAACCATCTCCAGACACTCACACAGGACTTAAGGGTTAGGGTCTACCCATTATCAAGTGGGCAGAACAGGATATGTAGAGAGGGAGGCACAATGACTAGTGTCCCACATCAGTCTCCTTTGGGAAGGGCTGTCAATCTGTATGACACACTTCCAGTTGCTCCTGAGCTTAATCCTATGAATCTTTACACAGAAGTTAAGTTCTACAGAGTCCAATGGAACTGCAAACTTTGTCAAGTACGAATCATTCACTCCTACTAATAATATGCCTACCAATAAAGCACTGGAACTCTATCCTATAGCTCAGTGTTTTCACATTGATCATGTGAGTCACAGCCTTTTAAAAAACAATGTTTCTAATAACCTTCTTTCCAACTGTTAAAACAAAATTGCTTCATCCACATTTATCACAGTGGCAGTTTACATTTTAGAAAATAAGAGATAACTAACAGCCAGCTAGCTGACTGCTCAAATAATATCAACTGACTGCTTCCCAAACCTTAGTTTTTAGAATCATTTACCATTTAAGAGAAAGTGGAACCATCTAATCCTCCATTTAAATGCAAATTCTCATTCTGCTCTTGAGGGGTTTCCAGAGAATGCTAACTCCACCTTATTTAAACACATTGGACATACACTTAGAGGGATTTTTTCCAGTCAATTACTGGATTATAAATACTTCCGCAAGATCAAGCACCAATGTTTAAGAGAGCCTCATCTATAATACAGGCGTGTCGGTTCTTCCCCTGCTTGGAAACCAGCCCACTAGAGGTTTCTCAAGGTTGTCACAAAACCATGCCACCCAGCAAGAGAGGGAACTTTATTTTTTGGCTTGGTCTTAGAATAGTAGCAGTCTTTCATACGCAAGAGCACTTCACTTTGTTAAGTGAAGTGACAGATGTCTAACTTTATATTCCTGCTGCCGTTAATTAAGACATTTTACATAGGTGCTATAATTAAAAGCAAGGGAATGACACTGATTATTTCTCCACAACTAGGCAGGAACGTCTTGAAATATAAGGCAAAGATTCATTTTCATCATGGAACAGATCTTCGTATTATCATGAATTTTTCTCCCATTGTCATTATACCAGGAATACTTTTTCTGCTACTTTAGGTGATAATGATGTGTGGTTGTAGCCAACTAAGTTCTGCTCAGAGGAGACCCATTGAAATTAATAGACTAAGTCAATCATGTCTATCCTTTCACAGAATCTCAGAACTGTAGAGTTGGTAGGGACCACAAGAATCATCTAGTAGTCCAACCCCCTGAAATGCAAAAATCTTTTTGCTCAACATGGGGCTTGAACCCACAACCCAGTGGCGTAGCGTGGGTTGTCAGCACCCGGGGCAAGGCAAGTAATTTGCGCTCCCTAACCCGTGGATTTGGGCCCCTAACCCTAACCCCCAGATGTTGCGCCCGGTGTGGCTGCCCCCCCCTGCACCCCCACGCTACGCCACTGCCACAACCCTAAGATTAAGAGTCTCATGCTGTACCAACTGAGCTAGTAACACTAATGCATACAGCACATGGTCACAATAATATGGTCCATCAAGCCAAACCTATCCAAATTAGCTGTCTCCTGTGGCCTTCCTTCCTTTGTTGTTTGCTCCAGCACAAGGCAGGCATTAAGAACAGGAAGCTTTCAGTTTCATGGCAGGTTGCCAGAGCGTGCTGGTGGTTCATGTTAGGCACGGCAGATCATGTAGGGCTGTTTGGGGGAATCAAACCTATATGGTGATTCCAGATATTTACCTTGGGATATTCTGAATGCAAATTGTGTTCTCTCCCACTGCACTATAGCTCCTTCCTTCTTGATGCACATTGTCCAAATATAAATGGTGGCCCAGTTTTATATTAACAACCATCTAAATGGTTTACAAGAAGCTGCTAGCAATCTCCTCTATCAGAAGATGGCTGCTTATTATTTTTCATTTGATTTTTGTCCCATAGTCTGAACCCAAAGGAGAAAGATCAGTAGGAAACATAAACAGTGGTTGTCTGGAATTAAAAACTATGAATGCTATGTTAGCCATACTCAGAGTAGACTGATTGATATCAGTGGTTCACTGACCAACATTAGATATCACCCTAAACAGGGTATCCTTAAACAGTGAGATGGAAAGGAAACTTTGGGGTTTCCTTATTTGTCACAGTCAAAATGAATTAGCCATTATTGTGCATCATGCACAGTAATTTGGGAGGAAAAACATATTGGTTCGGAAGTGGCCCATCTTATAGGAAGGGGGATAAAATTAGCCTGTTGGGGTTTGTTTTACCCCTAATTCTTTCCACCAAAGTTTGCATTTCTAACAAGCATATAGCAATGTTGACTCAACAGATAATTTCCATCCCTGCCAAAACAAGAACATGGCCAACAGGCATCTTTCATCATCCCCTCCAGCTTCAGTTAAGGTAAAACATCAGCCAGCTATAAAGACCAAGAAATGTTTAAACAGCCTGGCAGTCTTTTGCCTAACAGAGTCCTTTTTTTGCCAAGGCTTCAACCCACAGACTGGCTGACAGCCCATCTTCAACCACAGAAGCCACCGTCAGGTTTGGAAAGAAACCCTTTACATCTTGTGGTAAAGAATGGATTCTGGAATAATCTGATTTGTCGAGTGCTGTGGAAATACACTGAGCCTTATTACATTCTACCTACTGCAGAACTGAGAACAACTTTAGAAATCACACTTAATTCAGGCCTGTAAACAAGACAGCCGCCTAATTGATTGTGGGGAGAGATAATGGCCTCCAGGCAACCCCCGCAGATAAGCATTTGTGAATCAAAAAGGGGGTTGACTCTTTTAGGGTTTTTCTTTCCAGTCATCATTGTTCTGCCCATCACCAACACACCCGTAGGTAGGTAAGAAGGCTAGTTAAAAGACTAACTTCTGTGAACTTTTTTGCAAGGCTGCACTTAATTGGTAAGTCAAAATCGATTTTAGAAGGATGAGTGCAATCTTCTGACTTAAATTCATGGGTCACAAACTTGAGGGCCATTATTTGTTTTAAACTAGGACTGTCACCTGACTAAATAAATGCTAATCACAAATCCCATCAGTTTGAGACTGGTCCTAACTGTGGCCAGAGGGTGACAGATTCTTCACTGCCCTTGGTGGTAGTGGGGGGCAGGTTTTATATTTTGGGGCATGCTATCTCAAAGCAGATTGTTCTCTTTAGGAAATGCACATCCTCCAACATGTTGAGTCCCAAAACTGGGACACACGTCTTCCCACCCACATGAGATCATGGACACGTGAGAGCATGTGCCCCACAAGACACGGGCTCTCACAGCGCCCAAAAATGTGCATTCTGGAGTGCTGTGTGAGACTGCAGCCCTGAAGGGACACATTTTTTCAGGGCAAGATCTTGGTGTGAAATCGTCATGGTGACCAAAATGGCTGCTGCGCTCCCACGGGGCGGGGGGAAATGGGATGTCCTGGTTTTTCTGAGACACTTGGAGGGTAAGGAAATGGGATGTGATTTGGATCCATCATAAGCCTCATTCTGCCCTCATAATGCCCAGTTTGGGGGCTACTAACAGCAGCAGTGCCACCCACAGGGACAGCAGAGGAATCCATGGTAGCAGAGCACCTCCATTTGTGGACAACAGTGGAGAAAGACCTCTGCTGCATCCTAACCCAACAGCAAGGTTGCTTGTCAATTAATTGATTGATTCACTAGTTTTTAGATGATGTATGTGTGCGCATAATTTTAGCTGCAGTCTAAAACCTGTGAGATAAAAGGGAAATCCTTCTTTTAAGATGGTACTTACAATCTACCATTTTTATAAAAATGAAGGGGTGGGGTGGAGATTTAGCTGCCCAATACGTTACGGTCAAACAGAAACATATTTAACCAATTGTAACAAATTAATTGGTTAATGGTTGTTGCCCTGTTTAAAATATTTACATTCCACTTTCCTGAGGCTCAAGGCAGTTGATGTGAGACACAGTAAAGTGGTTGCAGACCTTTCAAAAGGGCATGTGGAGGATCTGGTGTCGATAAGACGATTCCCATGTTCTATGGAACAGCATTCCTGATGAATGATGACAGGCTGCCGCTATCTGCACTTTTGAGGGGGGGGGGGGAATAAATACACTTTCGTTCCAACAGGGTTTTCCAGCTGGATTAATAGGTCATTACCATGAGTGTCCACTGTTAGGGTTTCAGTCTTGTTTGAAATGTATCTGCTATGTGTGTGTGTTGTTTAAACTGCTTTGAATTACATGTAAATTGCCTTGAGATGCTGGTTTAGAAGGTGATTAATAAATCAAAGATGACAATGATAATAATTGCTATTATTCCAGCACCTCAGAGAAATGGCAAAAGAGGGACTGCTCAAAAGCATTGTTCATCTCATACAATGGGTAGATCAGAAAAATGATGGCAGCACAAGGATTAAAACGGAGAGAAACAGTGCCATAGACTAGTTGGATGTGGTGGAAGGAACCAGTCGGGGAACCACCAAGGAAGAAGGTCAGAGCCAGGGGCTGATGGTGGGACGACCACCAGCACCCAAAAAAATGCAGGCAGGAAGCCCAGTTGCTATAGAGCTGGCTGAATATATTGTTACTTCCCTAAGGTACCTTCTGAACCGGCTTGAAGACAGCTGTGAGAAAACATTACAGCCCTCAATCTTTGAGGTTACAGAAGCGGGCAGAAGTACTGTGAGACCTGTCTATTCCAAAAAGGGTTGGGACCTATACCACAACTTTAGCTGATGAAAGAGACTTCTGGCTACTAAGGCTATCTGGTTCCAAGTTCCAAATCTGATCCAACGGAATAAGTACAACACCCACACCAAAGCAAGCAGAACTACCCTCAGGAGTTCTAAGATTTCCCACTAGAATCTCCTCTTGCCAACTTTAAACAATCCCAGTTCTAGGCAACACCTTGGGCTACTAAGTAATGAACTTGAGGAAACACCATAAAATACATGATCTTCCAGACAGGTGGGAATATCCGTCTAAAACAGAATCTTGAAAAAGTAGCACACTTCCACAATGCTTTTTATTAATTTTACATCCAGTCTCCTGCTCCTAGAAACCTTACAACATGGATCATCAATCGGGTGCCCATGGGTACCTTGGCACCCACAAAAGCCTTCTTCAGTGCCCCCAGGATACACCATAACTCCCAGATTCTAAGCATTCATTAAAAAACAATAATTGCATTTTTAGAACCTGAGACATGAGGTAAATCGCACAGGCACCATTCTTCCCAGTTTTGGGGTGATAAATTAGCCTGCTCTTGCTCTTTTAGTGTTTCACCTGGGCAGGACCCCTGTCCCCCAAAAATGCCCTCCCTAGGAAAATTCCTGCATGTTTGTGAGAGAGGGAGAGATGTACACATGTAGTCAGTGTGAAAGGGGGGAGAGAGTGTACATATGTATGTGTGGTCTGTAAGAGGGAGGTAAGAAATAGCAGCAGCAGCAACAGCTTCCTTCTAGTGCCCTCTGGCCTACTTGACTATGCCACTGCATTTTTCTTTTGCTCTGTCAGCCCTTAGACCCAGGAGCAGAGTGAGCTCTGCTGACAAAAATGTCTCTTGCCTGCTCTCTGGTAGACTCACGCCATACTTTTAAACTGACATACAGAAGCTCGGTACAGCAAAACTTGATAACTTCCACAACGGAGCTGCATGGAACTGTGTGAAGCTGATGACAGTAATAGACGAAGGGAATAAATCTCCCTTCTGCTGCCAGTTTTATTAAATTCAGGATCGTTTTGCTCCAGGCTCCAATGCCTTCTTTCTCTGAGTCTGCACATAACAGCTCCTCCAAGGTTTTCCTGCTTAAGACAGTGCATGGCTTCAGAAACCACCGACCACTTCCAAGGACATGAAAGCTGCCAACAACACTGGGTTTGACCAGAGTGCTAATGCCCACTCACTCTCTTTCCATCGGTGGTCAACCAAAGGATCACCACTTCCTCCCACTCAAAAATTAGCAGCATAGAAACAACACTGTCACAATTCCATCCCCGCCAGGGTATACTCCAAGGGCAGGCTTCCATATGCAATCTGTTTTCTTATTACATGCTGCTTAAGCGATATCCCAGAGCTATTTTGAACATCTGTTTAGTTACTTTTCATTCCATGTACAGATAAACCCTTCTTCCCATTTAATCCTGTGGAAAGGAAAAATCTTAGAGAGAAAGAATATTTCATAAGAAAATGTGCATGGACTGAGGGAAAATACAAGTCTAAATTGTTTCTGTTTGCATAAACCAAAGGTCAGAGGGAACATCCTGATATATAAGGCACTTTGGCTTTCTTCCTTCAACTGGTAAAGACATTTTTATTCTAGCATTTTTATTCCATTTTGCCTCCTAGGTATCTGGTGTAAAAGGTCATGTTTTATCTGTCTTCGCTGTATCTTCAGTATGTTGTTATTATATTTCAAATACTTTTATTGTATTTTATGACATTATGGTATTGTGATTTTAATCTGTTGGAAGATGCCCTAAATAGTGCATAGTACTAAAAATGGGAACAACTGAGAATACTCAATATTTAAGCAAAAACAACAAATAGTGTTTTGGTACCTTAGAGACGTTAGAAATCTGATACATTTCATGAGATATACTAAAAGGGATGTTCAGACATCACATTCAATGAGTATACAATCTGTGTACACAAACAGTTGTGGTGTACATTTGTATGTACTGTACATTAACATGTAATGCTCAACAAATGTATAATCTGAATGCACAAGAAATGAGACGAGCAAAACTGTATGCTAAGTTGGACATGTGTAGAGACAATTTGTAAATGTGCTTAGTGTAATGTGCCAATAACTCAACCCTATTCCTATGACTCATAAGTTTCAAACTCTTTTCAATTTTAAATCGTTGTGGCCCACCCTGGGATGGTGAAGGAAGATAATAAATTCAGACAGACAAAACAACTTCATTTTCATC
Source organism: Podarcis gaigeae (assembly GCF_964106915.1). Taxonomy (NCBI): domain Eukaryota; kingdom Metazoa; phylum Chordata; class Lepidosauria; order Squamata; family Lacertidae; genus Podarcis; species Podarcis gaigeae. Next base: position 23,918,844 of record NC_139688.1, read on the forward strand.
AGTCTTGCTAATGCTAAGCATGAGTACATCTGATTGGGAGACCTGAGCTCGTATAGTATTTTTCTTTAAAGAGATTGTAATATGAGATTGTCAATGGAATTTTTTTTAATCAATTCCAATGTCAAACATAAAGAGTTGGTGTTCTTTCTTATGACAATAGCAAGAGAAATAGTTGCTTCCAAACTGAAAAACCCCCACCCCCTCTCATCACAGAAACATGGACCCAATATGTGTGGGATATAGCACTTCTGGAACACTTAACTCACCATCGGAGGACAATTAGATGAATAACAAAGAGAGATGGGTGTGACTCCATATGGTCTCGATTTATATCGTTTATTAACAATAGTACAGCAGTCTCAGCCACAGTAGCTACTATGAAAAAAAATATTTTGACATTTAGATTGAAGTATTCCCTGTGAATGTGAGCTGAATTTGTAATGCAAAATATTTTCCAAGTTTGTTTTGATGCCATGTGGCTGACTATATAGAAAACTTCACACGTATTTTTCATTGAAGACAACACTTTGTGTTTGGTAACTGTTTTTAATATTTTCAATAACATTTAAGGGGGGAAACAGAGGTGGTAATAACTAAGTATTTGTTTATGAAGGGGTCCTGTGGTCTGGATCTAACCATCTTTCTGTGGTGTCATTTCAGTCAGTGAGCTGGGGTCTCATAGGATAGGTGTTGGGTCTGGACCAGCGTGCATTCCAAGTGAGAGGAAGAACTCGTATGCAGAAGTAGAACTAGAACTAGAACAGCTCTGCTGCCTATCAGGCAAAAACATCTCTTCCTATTGTTATGAACAAATCTTTTGGCAGTATCTTTAGCTGTAGGCATGACTGCGTATGAGCCCCTCCACCCATACTTGGATGACTCACTGGCTAGCTAAAAAAACATTTTATTTACTTACTAAGTTAGAAAACAAAATGTTTTAAACTAACATGGACAATACACTAGAGAGTTCCCTCAGAACCTCATCTCCAGAGTTGTTTTTAGATTGTGCTCTAAAAATAATTAACCAAATGCCAAATGAATGACAATATGTTCATGAGATACAGAAAACACACAGGGAGATTATTTGTAAAAACTATACACCACTCCTGGGAGGGCAGCAGGAAAAAACCAGTCAACAACCTTCCAAGGTTAAGCACAGCCTCCTCCCCGTCAATCAATGCCGTGGACAGCGGACTTTGCAGCAAATATTGCAGAATGATCAGAGATGGAGATAAACCAGGCTCATCTTATTTGTAGAAAATGCCACAGCAAGGGCTGTTTACTGGTTAGTCTGTACTACTTGCATGCTGTGGCATTCATTTTCAAGACAGTACGGTGGTACCTCAGGTTGCTTCAGGTTACAGACTCCGCTAACCCAGAAATAGTACCTCGGGTTAAGAACTTTGCTTCAGGATGAGAACAGAAATCGTGCTCTGGTGGCGCGGCGGCAGCAGGAGGCCCCATTAGCTAAAGTGGTGCTTCAGGTTAAGAACAGTTTCAGGTTAAGAACGGACCTCCGGAACGAATTAAGTACTTAACCCGAGGTACCAATGTAAAGCAAGCATTTGATGTTATTGAGTGAAGGTGTTGCACAACAGGTCAGAAGAAAATAGTAAAAACTCTGGAAAGAATTACAGTCCACCAGTCTACAGAAGCAAGGCTGAGACCCACAGAACCATGCAACTAATTCTACATGGCCAAGGGTGACTCAGCCAGGCATTTTTAAAGTCATAGCCCAGCATGCCACATGCTCAACCACTTTTGAAAGTCACACTTGGGAAACAGATTGTGATACAGCCTGGGAGTCTGCTGTTCAAAGGCGGGGAGGGGAGTCAATAATTCCATGGGGTATGTCTATGTTATCTTTGGAGCCCTACTCAAAGTGATAAAACGATAATGAAAAGTGCTTTGTTAAGACAAAAAATGATCACAAAACTGGATCAAGAATCTCGCTAAAACATAGAAAAGGACAAATCAGAGTTTAAAAATGATAAGTTATTTTTGTCCTGTCTAATAAAATCCTAATTAAATACAGCCCTGTCATCTCCTTTAGATACTGAATCTGTAGTTGGTAATGAAGCTAATTTGTGCTTGGCCAAGACTCTTACAGTAACTGATTACATACAGATGCCAGTTCTCCAAGAGGAAATTTTGCAACCACCTGTTTTCAATTTCAGGACTGGCAGTCTTGCGCTTTCAGAGCTTATTGGCATGGTGTGTGGGTGTGCCATCTGTTTGGCACAGCTTCCATGTTCAACCAACCAATCCATACTCCTAGAAACACAAACATCTACAGCACTTCCAGTACCGATGCATGCAGAAAGAGCCGTCTCTGAAACCTTCTCTCATATACTTCTCCACAGAGAAAAGAACCAGGTTTGGAATAGGTAACCTTGGAACAGAGCCAACGTGTGTCCTAAATTGCATACTGTGGGTCAAAACCCCAATTTCTGCTACGTTTGAATGGACATCTGCTACCCCTGAGTGTCTCTGAAAATGGCGGTAGTTGTTGGTTTACAGTCAAGCAGTGCATAAATTGTATGAAATAAAGTAACTTCAGGACAAGTTTTTCCTCTTTAGCTAGACCAACTTCACCCACTCAACGAAGGGGAGCATTCTCCATAACTCAATTCCTTTCAAGGAGTGCAATCCAGGGCCGGCTCACCTATGAGGCAAGGTGAGGAGACTGCCCCAGAGGCAGCATATCCAGCCTCCAAGGAATGCATTGGCTGCTGCTGCTGCTGCCACAGTGGCAGCGACAGTCATGGCATGCTCCTTGGAGGACAGATCTGCCACCTCCTTGGCAGCCATCGCCTAACTGCACCTCTACAGTGGCTTATTGGGAAAAGGATGTTCTTCTGGTCTCTTCCTATCCCTGGGGAGGAAATGTCGGAGGCTTCCCTCTGGTCTCCTGGGGTCTCCACCCACCCAGTGTGATTTAGAGTGCTCCCCACTCCCATTGAATTCTTTGATTCCCACTTCAACCACTGGGTAAGGTTGATTTAAACCCCACTCGATTCTGACCAAATGAAACCTCCTCAAGCACAATATACATCAGGAGGCTTAGTTTGGTCAGAATCGAGTATACACTTCTACAGTTAATGCTAAATACATTACTTCAGGTAAATGAGCCACCATAGCTGCCAGAGGGCTGTGAAAATGTGTGTCCCAGGCTTTTTAGACTAATCTACTCTCTGAAAGCAAAGGGGCATATTGGTTACCAGGTGTGAATTTCCTCCCCCCAGCTCTCCCCCCCCCACTATATAGCCAAACAACACCTAGAGCAGGCATCCCTAAACTCAGCCCTCCAGATGTTTTGGGACTACAATTCCCATCATCCCGGACCACTGGTCCTGTTAGCTAGGGATGATGGGAGTTGTAGCCCCAAAACATCTGGAGGGCCAAGTTTGGGGGTGCCTGACCTAGAGGGCCACAGGTTTCCCATCCCTGTCTTAAACAAAGGAGGATATCCAGTGAATATCCACACTAAAAGTATTTAATATTCTTTATGCTTACCAGTCTAAGGCAGACGTATGATTAAAATGTTACTTCAGTCCACAGAAAATAATAGTTTGAATATAATTTCAGTGTATTTGTTGAGGTCTCAAATGTACTGCCAGATTTATTTCAGCCAGAAGAGAGTGTGCATCTTAATTTTGAAACTAATTCTGACTCTGTCAATCAACAACATTATTACATAGCATCCATCAAACACAGCAGTCAACTGTGGGGAAAAATGATAATTAGATTATCAAGCAAATAGGATCTATCCCCTTGGGGGCTTGCTATATATTAAAATGACATCACCTTTGGTCCAGAATTGTGCTATACTGAAGGGAACTAACTTACCATTATGTACTATTAAACTGAAATCAAATTTCATGGACTATGGCACATACTAAATTGGGTACCTATTTAACCTTAGGCATGTGTTTTAATGTATTGTCTCTAATGAGTTGTAAATATGTGTTTAATATACTCTTCTGGAAGGGTATAGAATGAATTACATGCTTAGGTTCCACACTATGAAAGAAGCACTTTCCCAAACAATGGCCAACTTAATACTAAGGTAGAAACCATGGACAATGGGGGTCAGGTGTGGCGTTTAATTGATTCGCTACAATTCTAAGAGCTCCCTGTAAAGAAAGATTGAGTAGTTAAACAACTCCAGAAGCTGTAGCTCTGGGAGGGGAATAGGTGTTTCCTAAAAACTCTCAGCACCCTTAACAACCTACAGATCCCAAGATTATTTGGGAGAAGATGTAACTGTTTAAAGTTGTTTCACAGCAATTTAAATATATGGTGTGAATGTGGCCTAAGAATACAGACTAATCCAAAAATGCAGAATGCAATAAAATGACTCTGGCATATGCAGAATATACTAATTTGCATTTCTAGATAGATAAATGATAGATAGATAGATGACAGATGATAGATAGATAGATAGATAGATAGATAGATAGATAGATGATAGATAGATAGATGATAGATAGATATAGATGATAGATAGCCACAGATAAAACACCTGAGCCAATAGCCTTTCTTTTGATTAAAAAAACCAAAACTAAGTAATGTTAGAAAGTTAATCAAATAATAGATCTTATTCTAATTGTCCCTGCTAAATATTTTGCAGTTTTTGCTGTCACCTGCCATATATATCTGTCTGTGTATATGAATGATGGTAAGCCCCAAAATGCATGAGCTTACAATCTATAAAATGGTATTCAGCCACCCACTGAATATTTTTTCCTCATACTTCATGAATTCAGGAAAATTACTGTATCTGTCTGGAAGGGAACGTGGTCAGGCTTGAGAGTGGTTTTATTTATTTGGTATATTTATATATACCACCAACGTAAGAAAAGAATATACTGGCAATGAACAGTATAAAATCGTCAATAACATTACATTCATAAAACAAGCACTGTCCTGACCAAAAGCAAGTAATTTGCTAAACCCTTAGCAGCTAATCTAAACCTACAAACTATTAATAAACAAAAGATGGAGGCTACTGGCTTCCAATCAGTGCATTAACATTTTTATTGGAAGTGCAGATGACAGACCCATGCTATTATGAATCCACTGCAATCATCACTGAGAAAGAAATGTTCATTCACCAGTACAGAGTGGATGGACAAGAAATAATTAGCATAATGTATGTGCTCTATGAAAACAACAACAACAACTTGTGGATGTTACAAACTGCAGCTCCTTCAAGGAAGGGTTCTTCCTTTTCAGAGCATTCTGGGGGCATATTTCTTGAAAAACCACTTAGAGGCGTTACTACAGGCGAGCAGTATATAAATAAAAGATCAACAGCTGTTTACTGATTCATTGCGGACATTAACAGACAAGGCTTGTCAGTGTTTTCTGTAAATCACATGACAATCTGTTCCATTTCTTATTCCCTTTCTCATTCTTTTTCTTTCCCAAAAACTAGCTGTACAAAATTCCAATGGTTTGACTTGTAGGGAAAAGTCAAAAGGTCATACAGCATGCTCTAGTTTTCTACTCCAGGATGCTAGAACTAACATAAACAACATTTTCAAAGAAAATCTCTGTTTCCCACCCACAAGTGTAATTTTGAACAAGAACAGCAATAAAGGACTTTTTGAAGACTAAACTTTTGACCAAAACTGGGGCGGGGGGATGGGGGAGGTGACTGGCAAATAAAGTCTTTCCAGTTGTCTTCTTCATGGGCAAACCAAAAGCCTGACTTTATGCCAATTAAGCTACCAACTATGGGAAGCCATCTGGCAGGAACCAAATTTGCACTGACTTCAAAAGACTATGAAACCATTCTTAGCAGTTAACAAATCCTGAATTGGAGGTCTCAGAATGTGAACTCCACATGCCCTGCAAGGACTTTCGAACTGACGCCACAAGGGCATCAATAGCGACAGGTGACAATGCAACACCAAATACTTTATAATTATTCAGTCCTTGATTTCAGATCGGCTACAGCAGGGCAACTTCTAAAACATAACCACAGGCTTACCTGTGGTGTATCTCTCTCTCTCTCCCACTAGAAATCTAGAGAGTCCATGAAAAGAACAGGGTGGAGGGGATATGACTCTCCAAAATTATGAGAAGTAACATATCAGCAGACCACAGGGAGTAATTATATTAACATCTGTCAGCAGAACCTGGGTGGCGCTTGGCTTGAAGTCAAGGGTTACCTCCCTTCTAGATAGGCTTTGTTCTCTCTAAGTTATCAGCAGGTCTATTCACTCACTTGGGAATAGTTCAAAACTTTAATATTTAGACTCGATGGAATGGTGATGAATAATATCCAATATAATCTCCCTTCTGTGTGATTCCTACTTTTTGCTCAGAGAGAGAGAAAGAGAGAGAGACCGGTGCTCTCATGTCCAGGCACCTCAGAGTTCCCAATCCCAGCTGGCTTGAAGTCATTGCCTGTCAGCTGATAGCCACTGAATTCAAGCACTGCTTTTGGCAAGCACAGCAGGTCCAAGACATTTTGGCACCTGAGGCAAACGACAAAATGGCATCCTCCCACCAGGGAAGAAGGGGCAAGTGAAAATCTACACCAAGAACAAGGGAGCGAATCAAATCAACCTTACCCAACAGTTGAAGTGGGAATCAAAGGCCATTGCCGGCGGGAGGGGTACAGTGCCCAGGACAACCCAGTGGGCAGCCCCTGCCATTTCTTCCCTTGAGCTCAGAGGAGACCAGCAGCACCTCCTATTCACCAAGAGGCCACTGTAGAGGTGGCACTGGGGGTGGGGGGAGAGGCTGCTGAGGATGAAGCAGATCCAGCCTCCAAGGAGAGCGCCGCAGCTACTGCTGCCACCGCGACAGCAGCAGCAGGCGATTCATTCCTTGGAGGCCAGGTCTGCAGCTCCTGTGGATCCTGCCACCCGAAGTGGTTGCCTCATCTTGCCTCATGGGTGGGCCAGCCCTGTCGGCAGGGGTTGGCAATGCTGCAGCCTATTCTATTTTATTAGTATTAAACTTTATTTGACAAACAACATTTAATTACACAATAAACCACATCACTCCATAGTATACTACAGAACACAATTATACAGAACTATACATTGTATACATCACCATTAACTAATTTACAGAACAAAAAGAAAAGGAATAAAGGGGGGAAAGGAAAAAAGAAAAGATTAAGAAGAAATAAAATTGACTTCTGATTAAACCCATTGTACCGTTGCTTATTTTGATTATTTTACACACAGCGTCATACTATTGTTTTGTTTTCCTAGTTGTTATCCAGAATGCTTAATTGTTTATCACCTACTTCTTACAAGAATCAGTCGAGATCTACCAGAAGATTTTTGTTATTACAATAATTTTTCAAATATTCTTTACATATTTTCCATTCTTTATGTACCTTCTGAGTCGGGTTTCCTCTAATTCTCTCTGTCATCCTAGCCAACTGTGAATGCTCAATCATTTGGACCTGCCATTCAGTTACTGGAGGAATCTTTTCACTTTTCCAATTCCTTGCTACCAGAATACTGGCTGCAGTTGTTGCATACATTTTTATTTTATTTCTGATGACATTATCCCTAAAAGGTTTAATGCTGCAGCCTATTCTAGTGGACCTGCTGTCACTGCTGACCATTGTTGACAGCAAGCCTCCCTTGCCAAGAAACAAACAGGGGTGCACTTGAAGGTTCCCAATTGTCTGTTGGAAGCAGCAGCTCCACCTGCCCCAAACTAAGATGTGACATTAGGTGTGGAGCAGGCAGGCATGATTTGGGGGAAGCAGCCTTGCAGGCCACACTGCGATCCACGCTGGGGCAAATGAAGCCCATGGGTCAGAGGTAGCTCAGTCCTAGATATAGCAATTGTGAATAATAGCTTTGATGCTGGACCAGGCTCAGTGATGAACTAAGGGAAGAAGGAGTCCCTTCAAGAGGATCCTCTTTCCCCTCCCAATCTACAGAAGTTGCCTCTGTGAAAGTCAAACCGAAGACAATCCCTACACACACACACACACACACACACACACACACACACACAAAAAAAAAATCATTTATTAGTAATACCCTTATTTAAAAATGTTTCCATCTAATTTTATTCAGTCTGGACTTGTCATCGTGTCTTCCAGTCACTTTGCCCGTGATAGCTTGAGTCAGGCGTCAAACACTAATTGACCGTGCATTTCAGCAGCCAAAAAGAAAAGGGAGTATCAATCTTCACTTTCTTTGCAGTGCTAAATGAAATCTGAATACAACTGGCAAGCCTTTGATGAACATCGCTTTATACCAGAACATTCGCTGTCACATTTCAAAGAAGTGGGGGGAGAGAGAGAAGATAATGGCTTCATTTCCCTTTATTCTACATCAGAATGCAAAAGACTACAAGAAACACACTTCTCTGTGTTCTTATTAATACACTGGACATGAATTCCAGAGAGAGGGAGATGCATTTAGGAAAGGCAATAAGATAGCAATGGAAATCCATCTTATGTTCTAGGACAGACTTTTCCAGCCTTGTGCCCTCCAACTCACATCAGCCCCGGCCAACATGGGCAATGATCAGGGATGACTGGAGCTATAGACCAAAACATCTGGAGGGCACCCTGTTGGTTAAGGTTGATCTAGGGGATGAGCATAATATTAGGAAGAGTGTGTTTGCACTATTCCTGCTCAGCAATATGGAATAATCTAGAGGGCCACATTCAGATGGAAATGATAATTCAACCATAAACATCATATTACTGTCAACAATTTGGTTCTGTATATCAGCAAGGCTAACAGCTGGTGTGTCATTCCTAATTGCCAACATTCCTAATTGACATGGCAAAACACAAGCGCTCGTTTAAAAAATTAAATCCAATCAACAGCCACACAATACTGATGAGAATGACACTGGATGGCTACAATTCTGGACAAGAATGGAAATGTGTCCCTGATAGGTATCTAGCTGCTCTGTCTGCAACAACAAAGCTTCACAGCAAAAGTTCTTCAAATCTTAAAACCTTTTCAAAGGAACTGAAAGCATCTTAGACTGGTATAGCCAAACAGATAAGGAGGAGTGAATTTGTTATACTTTCTACTGTATGCACAGTAGCAAGGAAAATCTGCGATGCAGTCAGTCCTTAGGGTAGACCAGTAGTTTCCCAGGGAGCCCTGGGATTCGTTAATGAGGTTACCAATGGCAAACAAGCTCTTACAGATCTTGTTTACCACCCCAATAGCATGCATAGCCAATGTGGTAGCCTCCAGTTGGACTACAATTGCCAGCACATCCAATGGTCAGGGATGATGGGAATGGTAATCCAAATAATCACATTTGGTTCCCCTGCCCTACAATTTGCAATGGAAAGAAAGTGTAAATCTAGGTCACTCTCTCAGCTCAGGTGGTGAAATCTAACAGGAGCAACTAACTCCCCCTGGGTCAACTTGGACTCCCTGTAAAAGTTCCTAACGTCTCTGGCATACACAGGGTTTCCACTGCAGCTGAAGTTTTGCAGAAAAACTTCCTATAATACTTTCTTAGGCTATAAAAATCAACTGCTGTGTCAAAAGTATTCATTACCTCAACACTGATGGGTGGGAAGAGTCTTCTGGGAGCAACAGCTGATGGAGCAGACATTGAGAAACTAAAATAGTTTGATCCTAAATTGTTAATTTGTCATGTAGCTAAAAGTAAACAATCTGAAAAAATATCTTTACAACTGGATAGGGCAGGGAACAAACTGCTCTATAATTTTAGTGTGAGGATGTGGGATCCAGAATACATATTCTGAAGTCAATCGTTTTTCTTCTTCTTCTTTTAATTGTTTCCCAAGATCTATTCACAAAGCATTACGAAAGTATGAAAAGATTGGCTGCCAACCTGTAACATGTTAATTGTGAGCATTTGCCACTACACACAGGGTTGGGCCACATAAAATAATGAAAAGTGACTTTTATCACTGGAATGCAATTTAAACTTGCCATGTCATTTAATGTACCATCTAAGAAGCTATTATGAGATAATTCGGAAATGGTTACAAAGTTAAGCAGCAGATCAGATGGAAGTACCTTCCACAAAAACACAGAATACTAAATACAACATACTGGAGAGATCACAGGTTAGAAACATAACAAGATCAATGTTAGTAACTGAGATTAAACTTTTTCAAGTCAAGCCAACAACTGCAATTACTGATAAATCAGCATAAATATATATCTCATTTTATACTGTCTATTTTGCTAATCTGCAGAAACAAAAAAAAAAAAAAATCCCAACTACATTGTATGGGAGATGCAGGAGCCAAAAATTCAAATGTCCTGTTTTCAGAGTGTTGGTGTTTTGCTTTTATTAAGAAGGGAAAGGTATCTAATAATGCAGTCCTAAACATATTTTCTCACAAGTTAGTCCCCTTGAGTTCAGTGAGACTTATTCTTAGGTATTGCAAGGGTTGCTGCTTAAAAGACTGTAATTAAACTATGGCACATTGGGAAATCTATTCTAGATCAAACAAAGTGACTTATTGGAATATATCAAGCATGTAATTTTGTGATCTGTCCCATACGAGAACTGACACTGTCACAAACTGTTCACTGCCTATTTGCAGCTACTTCTTTCACTGACTTTCTTCCAGTCTAACTTAGCAAAGTAAAAGCAAAAAAGAACAAAACCCAGCACTCTTTTCAAAGGCAAAGGTACCTCACATCGGCATTCATTAATTTATTAGAACAAGGGAGATGTTTCTTGCTTTCTCCATTCGAACAGTTTTGTCCATCCGAACATTTTTGTGTGATTTCATAATCAAAGGACTGCTGAAATCTGAAGCAAGGGCTTTTCTACGTAGGTCAGACGCTTATATTGGGTATCTTTATTTTAAAAAAACAAATAGAAGCAGCCATGGGAAATGTAAGCTTGCCAGGAAAATGCAAGCAAGCTTTTATTTATTTATTTTTCCAAACCAACTATAATGATGACACTGAAACCTTTGCTTAGATTACACTATAAGCCTCTTCACTTTCTTACCAAATTGATTGTAACGGTGGCCTTTGACTTGCCTGCTCAGAACTGCCACCCAAATATTGAGTGTGGCTGGACAGTTTTGAAGGCAAGAAAATGGGGGGAGACCGGCAAGTTGCAAGTAGAAAATACAAAGGCTCAGTTCCAAAAATAAAAGCACCTCAAATTGGGTGATGTATTATAAAAGCCTCTCCCTTCCACAGGAATACAAATTACCTTTAGTACTGCTTTCTCCTCCAAATGAACCAGTCATCAAATAATTTCATTCCCTGGAGAGACTGTTTGATAGAGTTAAATACATATGAAAGAGTAAAGCATTACTGTAGTTCAAGATGTCTCTCTGTCAGCTGAAATCCCTTGGGTGCGGGGAGCAGGGAAATATGGTCCATTTCAGCTAAGGAGAAACAGGGAATGAAGAGCATATAAATTACATGCAAAGCAGAATAGACTTGAGCTCTGATAGATCCTGAGTACTAAATTCAAGCTGTTAAGATCAGAGCCCCAGAATAAGGTTGCACGTTCACAGAGTTGCTTGACTTCATGAGTTAAACTAGGGTTCTTCAAGGTACTGTGATTTCATAAATCGTGTCCTCCCTAAAAGAGGGCACGTGTTGCGGTGAGACCTGGAGACCTCCTGTGTTGTGGGTGGGTAAGACGGGATAGCCACAATACCCGATTGGTAGGTCCCTCGATGTTGGGTTTACTCTGACCCAAAGCTTCCTCTTTCGGCTCGTGCATTCGGAACACCCGCCCACCTCTCCCTACTTTTAGGGCTTTGCGCTTGACCTCGATATGCCGTCGTGTGTTGTCTGTCATTGGGACAGGGGCACGGCAGGAATTTTCCCCACTTGGCTGACTGGCTGTTGCCATTTGGGTTTCGCCTGCTGCGTAGCAAATCATCACAACTTGTACAGTTGCGGATAGGCTCTGGTTCAGGTGAGAGGGATGGGAGAATGGTTTTGCCATCCCTATGTGAAGGGTATTCCATTAAAGTAATCCAGGGACTCAGCTGGTTTGGTCAACCCCCAAGAGGGGGTTGTGCCTGTGCCTGAGTCCAGGGGAGCATCTGGGGGGTGAACATAGTCTGTTCCCAGCTTTTCGCCTACCCTTGGCTGACCTATGCTGGTGCCCTGGGTCAGCGCTGCCTGCAAGGGTGCAGGGAGCTAGTCGAACCAGAACCTATGCAACCACTCACTTTCTGTAATCAATAATGTTGTGGCCTAAATTCTGCCAAAGACCAAAACTAAAATTTGAGTCAAGTGTGTCTTTATTTTGGGGGGGGGGGTATCTGGGTCTGAACACACAAATGATCTTGGCCAGTGGATCTACTCCCCCAAATACACACAAGAACACATAAAAAAAGATTTCTACAAAAAGATGCACAGTTCTCACATTACTGCTCTAAACGTAAGAGAACCACAGTGTAACTTTTAGGGAATTGAATTGCAACGTTGATATGCAACCTACATTGTCAGGAGATACAGGGTAGCCTAAAGGAAGTACTTCATACACTGCACAGTTAAAACTACTGAATTCACTAAATTCAAGATGCAGTGTTGGGAACCAGCTTTAAAGGGGGATTGGACAAATTCATGGAGACTAAGGATATCAGTGGCTAATAGACACCACAGCTCTATTACCTTGCCATAAACTATACACCTGCTAAAATTACCCCTCTACACAACTAAGAAGTGTACAAGAGTCCTGTCCTCTTTTTAACCTGACCACCTTACATGTTATTGCTCACCCTCTCACAAACACGCAATAACCCAAATTTGAAGCAAATGAATAAAAATCACCTTCTGATTAATAAAACACAATCCTTTTGCTTTCAGACATCCCTACAGTAATTAATCCAGCCAGCTGCATGAGTACATTTTTCTTAAGAACCATGCACAAGTCTTTGGGTAACAAATAAGTTTGCTGACAGAGACTTCAAAGCATCAAGTGACTTCAGTAATTTTGTCTTAGTTATTTGGAGACTTCTGCAGATGTTCCCCCAGCTGTGTCATAAAATAACCACAGGGGTGAGTGTAAGCAATAAATAAGCCTGCTTCACAAAATGGAAGGTAATTTTTAAAATTAACTTATCTTACTACCCACAGATGGTTCCATCTCACTCCTCAGAATCAGCTCTGACCCTCAACTTTTTTCATGCTCCCCCTTTGGGGAGTACACTGTCTGCTCCATTCACCATGGTCTTGTAGATGTGTGTTGAAAAGACCTCCTTTTAAGACCCATTTCATATAAGATATTTTCTAAACATCTACACTTAACTGAGCAAAAAACAAACAAATATGGGTGCTCCCCATCCCAGCTTTGGGGGGTTCACAAGTATATAAATTACAGCTTCAAGACACAAAATATGAATGTGTTTCAGCAATAAGTGGTTTCATTTAATTTCTTTTTAAGCATTTATACTCTGTCTACCAACCAAAGCTCTTGATGCAGCTTACATACAATAAATCAGGCACAGGAAAACTCGGCCCTCCAGATGTTTTGGGACTACAACTCCCATCATCCCTGACCACTGTCCTGTTAGCTAGGGATGATGGGAGTTATAGTCCCAAAACATCTGGAGGGCTGAGTTTGCCTATGCCTGTACAATATATTTGAAAAAGAATAAAACAGGCAATAGGACAATCGTTAACAGCGTGGGGCAAAATTTGTATATGAAATTTCTTCCCCTAGTTCTCCAATGTTTCAACAAGTGCCATTCTACAGCTGACTCTCCTGGCCGGGAATTGTGAAGCAATTGGCTATTAGGTGGCTGGTGCAGCTGTCTCTCACAGCCTCAGGCGATACTGATACTTGCTGATTCTGCCATTGCTGTCATTGTCTGGCAAATATTGAGGCCCACTTTTCACAAATAGCTGATTGGGTGGTAAAGCTGCTCTATAACCATCTAATGGGATTTTCTTCCAAGCAGACATGAACAGGATTGTACTGCCGATCTGTTTTTTGACAAAACTGTAAGTGGGATCTTTTATCACAGGGGTAGGCGACCTAAGGCCCGTGGGCCGGATGCAGCCCAATTGCCTTCTCAATCTGGCCCACGGACAGTCCGGGAATCAGCGTGGTGTTTTTACATGAGTAGAATGTGTGCTTTTATTTAAAATGCATCTCTGGGTTATTTGTAGGGCATAGGAATTCATTTATCCCCCCCCAAAAAAAACATAGTCCTGCCCCCCCCCACAAGGTCTGAGGGACGGTGGACCGGCCCAAGGCTGAAAAAGGTTGCTGACCCCTGTTTATCAACTTTGCTCAATCCATGGCCCTCCTGATGGTGGGCTGCAAACTCCCATCATCTCTGACTGCTAGCTGGAGCTGCTGGGAAATTGAATCTAAATCATCTGGAGAGTGTCAGAATGGGGAAGGCTAGCCTTATAGTATGATTGAATGTTCACGCTCCCAAAAAGGGACTTCACACTGAAAATAAGCATGCTCTGGAGAAGGCTGGGTCAAAGCACTTTGCCCTGACATTTGGTTGTCTACCCTTTAAAAATAAACTCCAGTCTAATGAGCAAGAGTATCAGCAGGACTACAGCAAATATTTTCACTGTGTATAGGAAAACACACACCATTCATTCTCATTTATGCCCAAGCAGCATGTTGTGCTGATGCACAAATTCCTCTGACAGAGCTCCAGAGCATGACCATGTGTGCGTCTGCTTAATTCTTCAAACACAGACATTTTCCCTCTTGTACTAACAAAAAAGGCAGGTGGACATTACTACTTGTCAACATAATAGCAGACCATGTATATTCAGTATCTTAAACCATTTTAAGTATCTTATGGGAACAATCCTAGCCCTCCGATGTCAATAGCTGGGGTGAAGGTTTGGATGACGTGTAGGCCCCTCTCCACTGGTGGAGAGCAGTGCCCCTGGTGTGTGACAGAGGCCACTCAAGCAGGCAGGGGAACTATCACCAGCACTCATTCCACCCACCAAAACTGGCACAGGGCTCTGAAACAGCACTTTCTGAAACAGGTACAGAGGAAGATGTGAGGCTGAGTAGACAGTGGATTGGCATGGAAAGTGAAACTAAAACCAGGATTGTTGTTGGCGTCCATCTGTCTCAAGAGACAATGGAGTGTATCAAACTTCTGTGACTTTCGCAGAGTGCAAGCCTGGGCGGCGTGTATAGAGGTCCTGGGCTGCCCAGATGAAAAGACTGATGTGCTCTCACTGATGTGGTCCAAAGGAAAGGAAAGCAACACATTTGGCACCAGCTTAGCTGCAGGAGTTGAAGAACAAGTAAAATCTGCAGCAGTCAGTTGTTGCATAGTCACTTTTAGACAATGAGTTACTGTTAATCTACTGCCGTTTCTGGGATTGATTGAACAGGTGATGAGCTGGTCAGAGGTCTGCTGAATTCTCTGGTGGCCCACTGCCAGGTGAGGGGCACAGATTGCTTTGCCAGCCTAGAGCTGGTGCAGCAAAAAGAAAGGAAATGAGGAAGGAGTAGAACTACGCCCCCATACACACACTTTCCATCTTGTCTAGCGGAAGCCAGTAGGGCTTCAGATGCAGTGGTGCTCCACAGCTCCCACCACCCCAGGCAGGGTTAGTGTTGCTGCGTGTTGCTGCTACCCTCTACACACAATGGAACTTGCTTATAAGTAGACGTGCATAGCAGTGTACCATTAAAGTAGCTGCAAGTCCCAACATTCAATCCTGGGGACACATCAAGATTTGATTAACTTACTTAGTATAAAGCAGCTTTCTGTGAATAAGCAAGACTTTTGGCCCATCTAGCTCACTGCTGTCTACACTGACTGGAAGCCACTCTCTAGGGTTTCAGGCGGGAGTATTACCCAGTTCTACTTGGAGGTCCCAGGGACTGAGCCTGGACCTCCTGCATGCAAAGCCAATGGCACTGAGCTGTTATCCCAAAACCCAGGGCAAAAATCACCATGCAACTGAAAATTTCACTCAGCCTTTGCAGATGGATTTGTGCCTGCTTTTTTGTCTGCCAAGATCAGTTTTTAGAATCCAGTTTGCAAGCAATAAAATCAATGAAAGTGAAATTCCAAGCAAATTGCTTTGCTATTGGCAGGAGAGTTTACATAGTCTTCCATCCTCTGCAAAGGAAATCCCATGTGACTCAGGATGATTTAATATAAACAGGGAATGGCTTTGATACATATGCTGCCATCCCTCATATTTTCAAAAATGTTTTAAAACAAACAACATTTGGAAGAAAGCATGCCCTAATGTATGATCCTTGTCTGGGCACAAAGAGATACAGGCTATCAGCTCTATATGCTTTCTGATTCCCTACTGCTTTGCTGTAGAGTACATTTTTACTTTTCACATTTGCACATCTACAAAACTTAATCTACAAAGCTTAATCGGCAAGGCTTCCAAGACATCTCAGCCCAAAATTTGATTTTGCTTATCTCATTTTCTGTATGTTTGTATTTATTTATTTTCTATTAAACAATTCCAGCATGTGGCTTATCTGATTAGTTCTTTAAATGGTGCAGGTCCTTAGATTGACTTATGTCTTCTTTTTAATGTTAAGAAAGATTTAACACCTGGAAAACTTATTTGGCCAACCACCTTTTCTTCATATGGAGCAGATGGAGGAGTCAAAGGCATTCACACACCTCAGCCTGAAGTACAGGGGAAGGTAAAAATTCCACATGGAAATCCAGTTTATGTAGGTCTCACCCCCCGCCTTCCCAATTTCCATTTATTTATTTAAAACATTTATATCCCACTCTTAAGTACTGTACGACACCATGAGTGCATTCTGATGTGGGGTTATTGTGTTCGTTTCCCTGGTTATAATGCTAGCGTTTCTGTGGCAGATTCTAATGCTCCTTTTACACTGCATTATCTGTTGTGTTATGGCACCATTGTACCTCTATGTCATGCTAAATTTAATTCACACCAGTGGCTGTGGTGTAACACAGCAGCAGACATCATTGCACATGTTGTGCTGTCCGAATGCAACCTAAATACATCACAGCAGATTAAGACAGCAATAAATTATGTAAAGGCCTGCGTAAATAAATGGGTCTTTAAGTGGTGCCTGAAACTCACAATGGTCCACTCCAGGCTTATTTGGAATGGGAGGAAATTCCACAAAAGGGAGGCTTATACTTCCATTTTTCTGGGGAAATGTTGCAGAAAGAGAAAGGAAATAAAGAGGCTGCCATCCTTCCTCTTGTGTAAAGACTCACAAGATTTCCATCATCCACAACTAATTGCTGTAGCAGATTTAGTCTCCCTACTCACCCCTCTCTAATCACCATCTTCCCAGGAAGACCACTTAGGCATCATCAAAGGAAAAATGTATCAGCAAAGAGAGGACAACTGGAGATACTTATTAGCATAGAATTTGCATATGCTAATTTCTATGTATAAATACAAATCTGGAAAAAATTACTATATTTTAAATAGAAATATACCTGTGACAAGGGGCCCATCAGTACTATACTAAAAGCAGTTCCACACCACTTTAAATGGCCATGGCTTCCCCAGAGAACCTGGGGAACTGTGGTTTGTTAAAAGTGCTGACAGAGCCACAGTTCCAGAGTGGATTAACAATCAATCCCACTTCCCAGGAATTTCAAGCAGGCAAGAAATTCTGGTTTTTCATGCCACGACATTCTAAGATAAATAATAAAAAAGAAACAAAAACAGTCAAGGAACAGAAAACACACTGAAGAAATTATGCATAATTGTCAGGGCTTTTTTTTTTCATTCGGAACTCACTGGAACTCAGTTCCTGCACCTCTCAGATGGGCGCCATTGGCATTCTATGGGAACAAGGGAGGCGTTTGTGGTGAGTTCTGGCAGCCCTTTTTCTAGAAAAAATGTAATAGTAATAGTAATGGCACCAAAGGAAGGAAGGAAGGAAGGAAGGAAGGAAGGAAGGAAGGAAGGAAGGACAAACTATTGTCACCCCAATCCTTACCCACTGCTTCAGAATGGTTATATACATTCTGGCACTCTTAAGTAGACATTCTGAGGTTTAGGGCTGAGGTGCCAGAGAGTTACAGAGAGTAGTAGGACTTGTTCCTGCCCACCCCATAGTACGGCCTGTCAGAAAAGACTAATAAAAAGAAGGGAGCATTTCACCATGACCTGTATTCAGCCATGCAGAGCAAAGGAAAGGAAAGGAAAGGAAGTAACTGTTCTTTGAGTGAAGAGAAAAGGGTTGGGGGTTGGGGAAAAATGCAAGCCTTGTCATCCATGGTTACTGCCTCCACATCAAGCA
Organism: Podarcis gaigeae; assembly: GCF_964106915.1. Classification (NCBI taxonomy): domain Eukaryota; kingdom Metazoa; phylum Chordata; class Lepidosauria; order Squamata; family Lacertidae; genus Podarcis; species Podarcis gaigeae. The sequence continues at coordinate 23,937,030 of NC_139688.1, forward strand.
GTAAAAACAATACATCAGTTCCAACTGAAAGTATACGAGCTTAATAAATTACTGTTACTTTTTGGGGGGAGGGAGAATGATCAACAAAGGCACAAGTTGTAGGAAATGACAAACTCCAAAACAGTACACGCCACTGTTCTCCCGTTATTTTAATATATGTACTACAGTTTCTAAAAGGCTGAAATCTCAAGCATCCCTTTCATAACTTTTAAAAGAAAATGGCATGTGCTTCGGCAAGATAACATTGCCAAAAGGTGGGGGGAAATTGCAAACTTGCCTGGCTCATAACAAAAACATATTTTTATATCAGCCTGACTGCTATAGGCAATTTATATTCCTGCAGATAAGAGTCAGTCATTGTGATGTACTAGGCAACTTTTTCCATAGCAACTTTTGTCAAACTGTATATCCTGATGTACCACCTGTGGTCTTCCACTTGAAGTGTTTTGAAACGATATAAATGCAAGAGCACACAAGCTTCTAATTTTACTCAATTTATGGTCTTGGGGCTTTCTGTAAATGTATGCAGGTTCTTATAGTTTGGGACATATAAGTACATGACTAAATAGAAAGTAGCAAACAGGTTGAAAACAGAATGCCCATTTTACAGGATTCCCTCCCCGCCCCTGCCCCCCGTCTTGGAATAAATATAAAACATAGACCCGAGTCCTTTTTCAGATGTGCATTTTTTTTAACAAACTTTCAATTTTGGAGAGGGGAGGGTTCTGATTTCCAGTGGTGTAGCGTGGGGGGTGCAGGGGGGGCCGGCCGCACCGGCCGCAACATCTGGGGGTTAGGGTTAGGGTGCGCAAATCCACGGGTTAGGGGGCGCAAATCCATGGGTTAGGGGGCGCAAATTACTTGCCTTGCCCCGGGTGCTGACAACCCACGCTACGCCACTGCTGATTTCTGTTGCATAGAGGTTTGGACCCTCCCCCTTGCATTTTCTCATGAGAAACCTTCGCCAGTGGTGGTAGTGAAGGAGGCAGAGTGAAAAAAAGGACAGATCAATGGATATTGATTCTTATCTTTGTAGGATAGGCTGCACACCAGTCATACAAAAGTCAGAGACATCTGCACTCACCCACATCCCTCCATCCGGGCAAGCAAGGGACATTATTACAATTCAAGGACACATTCCAGTCAGGCAAAATGACTGGTGTGGGGCACAGAGTAGGGTCCTGGGGTGTGGCCTAGGGAGAGCCAGACAGGCTTAGAGAGGCACATTACTCTCTGGACCTGAGATTCCCAACCCCTGCTCTAGAGAAAGCAGCGTGCAACATGCTATTGTTCATGACTAGCCTCGTGTGGCTAATAACCACATGAAATGGCCCCGGCAGAAGGTCATTCATTGGCTTCATAAAGGTGTGTCTGGAAGGTAAACCTATATCAACACTATGCATTGTTTATGGAGATGGACAGAGCGATCCTATACATGTCTACTCACACATCTGCATGTATAGGTTTCTCTGAATCCTGGAGCCCTGTGTGATCAAGGGAAGTCTACATGGGTAAGCTTCCCTGCCACCTGTGTTTAGTGCCCAACACAGGGCACAGAGCCCTGGCCAGACAGACAGCATGTGTTTTACTGCACACAGTGTAGGTGGGATATTTAGAGAGGAGAAAGGCCAGGTAGAAATTTGATTAACACTTCCATTTTTCTCTAAGCCGATTTCCCATTCAGCCAGACCCATACGAGATGTCCTATGCTTTGGGTCAGAAAGTAACAGGGAAACACTGGAGGGGGGGGTGTTGCAAGAGGGCTAAAGGCTAAACACATGAACACACACAGAGAGAGCAGGTTCTCCAAAAATCTTGGTTCTCTTACCCATATTTGCCACCAAACATTTAGATCAGGCTCTAATATTAAAGTTTTTATGCCTTTCAATGTTGTGGTTTTCTAACAGAGAATAGCTACACATACCTTGGCAACAAGAATATTATTCAGTAATAAAATACAACTGAAGCAAGTCCTATTATGACATATAATGGGTACTGAGAATCCCCTCCAAACATAGCTTTTATTTTTCATAACCTTAAACCATGAAAGCAATTGCTTAATTTAGTCAGTCTTTGGTAATGGTTGCTCATTAGGTCTACAGAAGCAGCATCAGAAGAAGAAGAAAAAAGAATTCATCTGTCAGCACTACTGTTAAATAGAAAATCACTTCTGCAATACCTAAAATACAATTTACTGTCAATACATTGCTGCAGACAATAAAGTGCCACGGCTAGCTGTATAGGCCTCACAAAGCAAATTAACAGGTAAAAGGAAAATGAGGAATATGAAAACCTCCTTCCTCATGAAGACTAATCTGTGCAATAAAAATGCTTCGTGATGGAGAAGGCTATCAGTGACTACTATTGCTCTACCTACACAGCTGGAGGTAGCAAGTCTCCCAAACACCAGTTACTAGGAGCCATGGGAAGGGAGAGTTACTCTTGTGCTGTTTCCCACAGACATCTGGTTGGCCACTGTGAGAACAGGATACTGGATTAGATGGGCCATTGACCAGCAGGCTATTCTTATGTTTGTATGCTTCAGCTGACCAGAAAACCCCACTCAAGTCCCCCTAACTTTTCCAATAAACATGGGCATATAACCATGTAGTATAAAGACAAGAGCTTAATTCTCAGTTGGGGTGCAGCTTCCAACGAGGAGAAACCATGTTATTTTGCCCTTATATTTCTGTGGATTCTAAACTGCTGGCACATTAGCAGTTTCTGCTTCCGGACCCAACAGTCTTCGGATTGAATGACACAGCAGGAGCTCACCATGGCATTATTACCATCTCCCTTTTACTTCCAAAATCCCTATCACGATCAGAGACCTACCCCAGCCTCTGCTTTCCTCCAGCAAGTGTATCTATCCTCACACTCCACTTCCCATACCAGAAATACTTCTGCACCAATTCTATTAGCTGTCTTCCCGAGCCTGATAATATATGAAAAACTAAGGGAGTTTCTCATAAGGGAGTTTCTGAGAACAGTGCACTGTGTCTGAACAATGAGATATATTACGTTTGCCATGGAAATCCCAACAATGGCAACGTTTGGGGGAAAACAGTAAGAATCCCACCCCACTAAAACCTTTTAAGCTAATAAAACCACCATTGTAAAAATTTCCACACCCCCCAAAAAATACTTTTCTTCACCTAAGCATGAGCAAGGGATGAATTCTTACATAGTCTTACTCAATTTTGGACTATTCTTTTCTTCAAGATGACCCAATTCGCCTATTCCACTATATCAAAGAGGTTTACAACTTGGTCATAAAACCATCAAATTACCCATCAGTGGAATATCAAATAATTCCACTCTAGGTCTCAGAAGAGCCAGGCATTCTCAGCTATCCAGATGTAGCCGCTCTTATATTGCTCTTCTCTTCTCCGTGGTGCAACAGTGCTGAGGGCTGACTCCACACTTCTGCACAGGCTACCCCCATCTTAACCATTTCAGATTCCAATATTCCCTCTGGAGAAACAACTTCAGATATATTTATGTTTCAAAACTATGAAGTTGCCAAATATTTTGAGCCCTCTACAATAAACCAAACCTGGTGCCTTTCTGATATCTTTCAAAGGATTTGGGATTGTGCAACTTTGGAGTAGCTTTCTATCACCCCTTGCATTACATGTGTGCCTTTTTAACAAGGCCTTTGGTTGATCTTATTGACATCCAAACCCTTTTTGAATGTTGCATTTTTGGGAGGGGGGCGTTTATTGCTTTTGGTTTGATTTTCTATGTTGTGGTCTTGTGGAGAACTGCCCTGAGACCTCCGGGTATAGGGTGGTGCATTAGTTGAATGAATGAATGAATGAATGAATGAATGAATGAATAAAATAATAATAATATTGAAGTGCCGGATTTTCATATAAGCTAAACAAGCTATAGCTTAGGGCCCCACTCTCTTAGGGGCCCCAACAAAATTTAAAGGGGTAAAAATTGGATGTACATTTCCAAAGTATAAGATAAAAAACAAATAAAATGGCTTTAAGTAAAGGTAAAGGTACCCCTGCCCGTACGGGCCTATTAAGTCCATAAATTACCATATTGCACAACACAAAAAACAGTGACAATTTGTTGTTGACAAAGGACAGCTGGACATCTAAAGGACACCATTACCTTCAGTAGCTTAGGACCTCATCAAACCTAAATCCAGCCCTGGTTCTAATGCTCCTTTTTGGAAGAGGTATGGCCTGTGTTGAGATGTATAAAAGGCAAAATGGATGTTCGCATTTATAGTGAAAGCTGATGCAGCAGTAAGTCCCTCTGTGCTCAGAGGAGCTGACTTGCTTGTAAGTGTTTAGAATTGCAGCCTAAAAAGAACATTCAAAATTTACAGACGAAGCTTGATAGCAACTTTATCACTGCAGCTGAAAGGCTGGAGACAAGGGAAGCTTTTAAAGGGGAAAAAAATCCAGCTGCATAATGATACTTCATTAAGCCAATTGCAATTTATGAAGTTACTGTGTGTGCGCATGCAGACTTCCCTTCAGATATTATTATATTTATTATATAATATATAATATTATATTTCAATTCCCATCAGCCCCAGGCAGAATGGCCAATAGTTAGAGGTGATGGGAGTTGAATTTTAGTAACATTAAGAAGGCAGGGTTGAAAGCGTGGAGTTGTGGGAAGGCTCTCCAAATCTCACTACCTCTCAGCTCAAGAATTACTATTTACATGTTTAGTCAACTGTATTTTTTAACATTTAATATATGCTTTTAGTGAAAATGCAAGAGCGTTTGGTGCAAGAAAACCCCCCAGAATCCTCTTTAAGTGGATTCCCCCAAATTAGTACAATTTGTTAATTGCTTCATTCTTTAAATAATTTATTAGCTTTCAAAACTGCTGTCACTTCCCTGGTTGGACCTGCCTGATTTGAAGTGGTTTTTACATTAGGCTGCTGATGCGGCTGGATGGTTGAGATAATTGCTGTCAGAAGTCCACATTCTTGTTTTAACAAGCATCTACATGCAAAACTGTGTGTTTAAAATCATGTTAGGCAGGCAACATTAGCACCATTAGCATTAAAGCCTGTTGTCAAGCAGTGCACTCCCTTGAAAGAACTTTGGAAACAGATCTAATAATTATTTTCCCCAAATTCACTGTGTAGCTCTACCAGCGAAAAGACACAGTCTCTTAGCAAACTAGCTTTTCAGAAGGTGCATTAAATATATATAGTTTTCGGAAATCTTATCACACAAAGACAAAGGACATATTTTCCATCATAAATATGCCACAAAAATATTTGTATTTAAGAACACAGGAAGATGCCCCACACTAGATCAGACTATTTGTCCAATTTATTGAAAAGTTGAAAGATCCAGCCAATTTCCTCTTGCTGCCCAGTAGGCTCAGAACTCTGTTCTGACATGATGTATGAGAACGCCCTTTGCAATTTTACTACAGTTCCTCATACAGCCAAGAAATGGTGTAGCAGCTGAAGGAGTGCTTTAACTCTTCAGCTGCTGGAGGTTAGTTGAATAAATAGCTCAAAACAAATCCAGTGATCCTTCTTGATTGGATTGGGACATTAAGCAGAGATTGACATTTGTGCAACTGGCAATTTAGTTTTTAAAATGTTGTCCACATATTTCCTAGCCACCACTCTTTTTGAAGCATCTCCTCTTTTACTGCGCTACCTAGTTTTCTTTTCCTAGTTTTCCCTCCCTCCCTCCCTCGTACATTTACTTTTGAAAACAGAATCAACACGAACCTTCACAAAAAAAAAGATAAACAGTGATTTTTGCCAGCATACAAAACCCAGGCAGAGATTTGAGTGTACCGAGGGACAGATGATGATGGGTGCTAAGCAAACTTGCCTGGAACTGTTCAAGTGTGCTTTGTTCTGACTAAGTCCAGCAACATTTGACAGCAAGAAGCAGGCTGAATGAAATAAAAAGCCAAGGATTAAAATGGAAAGAATTATAAACTTAGAACAGAAAAAGAGACTGAGACTGTCACAGAAGTGATGTCCTGATAATGAAATTCGGAACTACAGCACTGTGCTACTTATATATCTAGATCATCTTTACAAAAGTTATTAATATGGCTGGGATTCAAAGAGAACATTAGTATGTCTAAAGCACTTCTGAGATGAAAATTTTGTCAATTTCCCTTCCTGTCTGCTGCTGCCTGTTATTCTGTCTAGCAGGTTGCAGTAGACCACTGATTTTCAACTGGTGGATCACGGTCTGATCCAAGGTGGGTCACACAACAGATTTGCCAGTGAAGCTTGTCAATTCTAACATTAGAGGAATGCACAGAATTGTGCTGAAACTCAAATTTCCTAAATATTAAGGACTAGCCAACAGGATCTGCACTGCTCTTTCACCTATAGCTACGTAGTACATTGTTGACACTGTTTTGTTCACCCTTTCATACTTTGGTTTCCCCCACTTTCCTAAGACTTTACAGTTGCTATCTCATTTTATTACATGAGTTCTTTCCCTGTACGTATCCCATGATGGACCATGTCTTGTTAAAATTTGATGGACCACATATGTTGATGGAAACGACTTGGGTTTTTGCTAGGTCGGCAGAAAGAATTATTAACTTAAAACTCAACTCCATTCCCACCATCTAGCACATACTAAAGAACTGTAGAAGACACATAGGGCTGGCTCAATTTGTTTTGCCGCTTGCCGTCAAAAGCAAGATGCCACCCAGACTCATTCCATCTACTGAAGCCAACCAGACTGGCAACTTCAGCACTGGCAGCAGGACAGCGTCCTCCACAGCACCAGAAGACATTAAGCAGGACAGGCCACATGGACGCAGAACTCTGTCCTCTTATGACCTTGTTGCTGCCTTCAGAATAGCACAAATCCAAGGATAATTAGTACTGCTCATGCAGGGGGGAAACCAATAAGGGAGACAGCTCTTGGATCACAAATGCATAACGCTGTATACAAGTAAGTCTCAAACGATCCCTCAGTTCAGGGGTAGCCAATGTGGCACCCTCCAGACGTTGTTGGACTAAAGGCTCCCATCATTTCTCATCATTGGCCAAGCTGGCTGGGGCTGATGGGGGTTGTAGGCCAACATCATCTGGAGGGTGCCATGTTGGCTACCTTAATTTATCAACATACATTCTCAAGTCCTTCGTTTCTAGTACTTCCCATCTGTTACTAAGCTACCTTCAGACAGATGTGCATGCCATGTTCAATGTCTTAGCTTTTATCTACAAAGCTTCGCTGTACATTATCTAAAAGGAAGCTCTATAGCTCCAAGGCAAGAATGGCAGTTGACAGCCTTTACACTCTAAACAGAGCAGAACCATATAAACACTTGATGACCTCATCAGCCCAGCAATCAGAACGTTCTGAAGAGTCCGTACAAGACAGCTGAACTTGCTCTCCAAAAAAACAACACAACCAGCAACACCATTTCTTCTGCCTCCCTTTCACTATGAAAAAACAACAACCATGAAACAGCTTCTGGAGAAAGAAAGGTTGAGACCAGTTATTGAAGAATCCATGTAGCTAATTAGGTTACACACATTTCTTTGGCTAGTGATTTTTTTTTTTAAAAAAATAAGCTTTTGTATCTATAAGGTCAAAGTGAGACATCAAGTTAACAGAATTAAAGGTAATTTTCTAATTTTTTTTGAAATAATGTGTAACTAGAGAACAGGACTCAGCACTGGTAGACAGTTGTATCAGTGTTATACTATCTGTGTGCATGTACATAACTCACTCAGTAACTGCATTATCAGTGTTAGAAGCTGAGATATGAAAGCCAGGAGCTAAATGGCACCTTAAACCTAGGTTATAGGAACAACAGAGAAATGTCTAGGCACACTTTTTTATTACAAGAATACAAAGCTGAAAATGAATGAGCTGCAGCTAAAATCTTATATTCATTTTTCACATGGTCTAGTCCTCATCTGAAGACTGCAAAAACAAAGCCATGCTTCCCCTGCCCACCCCACCCCCTAATATTCTTAAGAGGGTCTCTTATCCAGTCTTCAGAGAGTGGCTGGAAGTGGGGAGACAGAAAAAGGTCCTCCTTTCCTTCCACTCTGCAGTTTTAATCTGAAATCTTAGGCACAGTACTGCGCCCAGAGCTCTGAAACTGCTCGCGCTGATGAAATTCCCTGTCACAAAATGGACCTAGAACAATAGGAGTTCTGAATGGTGTGCATCACCAATTTACAATTTGCACAAGTGAAATTATGCATGGCAGGCAAACCGTTAAATCAATTGGTCTGCCCAGTTCTGAGGGATCCTGGCCCAGTCTGTACATTTTGTAGCTCCCATGAGATCACCTGCAGGCATATTTGGGCCCAAGAATCACAGGGAGATGCCAACAATAAAAGGACACCCACAATTCCATGAATATGGCCACATGTGTAGCCCTATAAAAATATACCAATGGTCTCATGAGATCCCCACCAGGCTGTGGATCTGCCAAAGGCCCATGAACTTCACAGGTGGTTCTGTGTGAGCCATCAAAATAGGCCAGGGTACAAATTTCCATATACCACAGACTTATGGGTTTCCCCAGCTTTCCTCCCCAGTAGAGTCCCCACAAAGACCCTCCTGAAAGGCAGAGACTATACCAGAGATGGATTCAACATGGCGTAATGAGATGTAGCCAGAAGTGTACTCTGCCAATCCTTCCCTCCTTGAAGTTTTTTCCTAGCCATGACTCGGGACAATGTAGTGATGTAAACCTATGTGAATATCAGCCTGAAGACAAAGAGAGTTGCTTCCAAACCTACAGTGCAGGACTTATTATTAATGTTAGGAGTATCTCTTGCTTCATTTTGGGAGGGGGAGGAAGTGAAAAGAGGGAGGGAGGGGTTTTAAAAATGCTTGAAAGGGAGGACTTGAGTATTCCGTCTTAAAACCCATAAATGGAAAAATAAATACAATGAATATAGGTTATTAATCTAGACATATTAAGCTTTTGTTTGGAAAATATCTGTGGCTTCTGCCCTTTTTCCATGTCCTCATATTTGGAGTTAGGGAAGAATGTTCAATCAGATCAGACTGGCAAACCTAGGTGGTTTGTCACACTGCCCATCACATTTTCCAATTATGTTAATACCTGTATGTAATTTAGCTGTGGCATTCCAGAGAATATAGTCTGTGTAGTCTTCAGAGCTAAGCAGCCAGAGGTATATCTCAACTGTATTGGCTTTACAGCCTTCCTATGCTCTTCCCTGATTGCAGCCTGACAGCTTGTTTCAGCTCTCACAAACACTTAATGTTTATTCATGTTCCTGCTGAAGTCCATGATTAAATAAGTCAAATATTGACACCAACAAAAGCAGCTCACACCTCCATCCCAGAATTAACCATGAACCCATTAAATAACATGTGTCTTTCAATTAAAGGCAGCACACAATTCACCCTGAGGAAAATGTCAGGTGCCAGTAAAAGGCTATTTTCAAGGAGGCAGAACACTACCAGAAAATAGCTAGATTTCCAGTGGTGATATATGCAGCTATAACTTTGTGAGCCAGAATCAGTGTTGGACAAGAGTTCCTGGTTTGTAAGTTAGCAACCGCATAGAAACAATAATCCTGATCCATCTAGGGTGGCTAGTTACACGGCACCAAAACCAGGGAAATGGGCTGCACTCAATGAAATTATACTGGGAGTACATCCATTGAAATGAATAGACCCAAGTGAGGTATGTTCATTAATTTCATGGGTCTGCTCTGAGTTTGATGGTGTTGGGAGAAACTCCATGCCTCACTAAAAAAAGAGAGAGAGGTATTTATAAAATTTTATAAAAGTCTAGGTATTTTATAAAAGTCTAGGTATTTATAGATTTATAAATATATATTACCTATATGAAAAATGCAGTACAGTAGGGAAGACTGTGACCAGGCTAACTTGCATTCTTGTTCAGTTTACTTGCCAGGTTCTGACTTTTGATAGACAAATCTACGGTTGCTCTCCTATTCTTTCCTCTCTCTCTCTCTCTCTCTCTCTCTCTCTTTCTTTCTTTCTTTCTTTCTTTCTTTCGGCTGCCTATCACCTCCCACAGTAAGACAGCCAGGCAGTGCGAACAGATCCTGCCCCATCAATGTAAGGTAGGAATGCTTGGACCATGTTTTGATTTTCATTCATTCACTCCATGCTGACCCTGGGCCAGTTGTGCTCTGTTTATGAATTCTAAACTATAATTTGGGCTGAGGTTGTGTGTACAGTGATGCTCTTCCATGAAACATGCCGTCCATTCAGAAAACCAGTGAAGCTGAAGCCGTATAAACAAAAACTGAGCCACAACAGAAAAAAGATACAATAGCTGCAAATTTCCACTGGCATATTACCAGTCATCACAATAAGCCCTGCTAACTCTTTTTTTTACAAAATGGAAAATGTAGCTCCATTTCCCTTTGCTCTCATGCTGGGAATATCAAGTGTGCACTGAAGTGAATTGATTGTTCTGGCTTATAAATGCATTTACTTGTTATAGCTGCATTGGGTTTTAACAATACCAAATACTTTTGTGTGTGCCTCCCACCCCAGAAAAAAAAAATCATAATCCTTATATATACAGAACAGCACAAGGATTAAGGATAATGTGAACTGCCTTGTGATTTTTATTTTTTTTTAATCACACAACCACCTGGGCATCATGCTTGTCACAGCAAAAGCTTCTACAGGCTATATAGTAAAAGTAAATCCTCCACACCAAACTCTATGAAAGCCTATCAAAAAAGCATGACTGGCGAGATACGATTGTGTTTGTCAGTCACATCAAAAGCTGGATTATTACTGCATTTCACAGTGATGAAGGTCAGCACAAAACCCGTTAGTGGATAAAAACAGATCCAAGTCTTCCAACACCGCAGGAACGAACCAAGCTTCAACTACAGCATTCACTACGATGGGCAGACCAGCCAAACCTCAAGCGATGGAAACAGCAAAGGCAAGAAGATGTCTGTCATTTCAGTGACTCCCTGAATGCAAGCATTATTTATTAGAACTAAGTGCAACTCGATCACAGCTGCGTTCTATACACAAAACAAACACAATGTTTCCTTCCACATTAACCACGCTTTCAAATTATATTAAACCTTATATAAATATAACTGGAGCAGTCACTATGCCTTTAAAACAGCCGTATTTACATGAATTCCCATAATCAGTATTCTACTGCCTGGTCACAAGATACTACTGGGGGGCACCATTAGTGCCACCAAAAGAATACAAATGTTTTAATACTGGTGAGCCAATGGCAACTAACTAGCTTATCTCTCTGTTTCCCTCTCTCTCAGAACCTACCTGTCTTGCAAGGTTGCTGCAAGGATAAAATAGGGGAGATCATGGCTGCCACCCTGAGATGAGTATGAGAAGAAGAAGAAGAAGAAGAAGAAGAAGAAGAAGAAGAAGAGGAGGAGGAGTTTGGATTTGATATCACGCCTTTCACTCCCTTTAAGGAGTCTCAAAGCGGCTAACATTCTCCTTTCCCTTCCTCCCCCACAACAAACACTCTGTGAGGTGAGTGGGGCTGAGAGACTTCAGAGAAGTGTGACTGGCCCAAGGTCACCCAGCAGCTGCATGTGGAGGAGCGGAGACGCGAACCCGGTTCCCCAGATTACGAGACTACCGCTCTTAACCACTACACCACACTGGCTGAGAAAGACAAGGATAAAAAAGTAGTGTCCCTCTTGTCATGCATGTCCATCCTCCTGTCTTCTTCCAACTACACTCAACCCAGAGCAGAAAGGATGGGGGTGGAGGGGGGGCTTTCCAAACATCACTTCCAACGTGGGCATGTGAGATGTGTCCTTTGGAATGGGACTGTTCCCAGACCTCATCTCTCAGCTGTGATGAGGCGAAAAATTGGGGCACATGAGAGGCTACCCACTGCTGGAGAGAGGAGGAGTAGAGCAGGCATAGGCAAACTCAGCCCTCCAGATGTTTTGGGACTACAACTCCCATCATCCCTGACCACTGGTCCTGTTAGCTGGGGATGATGGAGTTTACCTATGCCTGGAGTAGAGACTATTCCATGCTATAGCTCACCATTCAGACACCACACCAGGTGAGCAAGAAATGGGAGAACTCAACTGTTGCATTTTTCTATGTGGAAGGACTGTGGCTGAGGGGCAGTGTCTCCTTTGAAAGCCCTGGTTTCAATCTCCAGGTAGGTTTGCGAAACTCCTGTCCAAACTCCTAGAGAGCTGCTGCAAGTCAATGTAAACAATTCTGAGCTAGATGAAGCCATGGTCTGATGTGATGTAAGTTTACATGCACAACTGCATTGCTCTTTGTTGTAGGAAAACCTTGGATAACAGGCTGTGGATGGGCCTGAGTTAAATATGAATAATAATAATAAAAATGAAGAACCTTCAGGACTTTTTTTCAATCTCATTGATGTTTTTTCTTCAGGAGGCAGTGGCTTTCCTTAGAATATCAGCTGATCCAGTTGCCCTCTAATGTTTGGGAAGAGGAAGTCTTGCCAAAGAGAGGGGGACTCTGCTTGCAGAGCTTGTAGCTTGTAGCCAAAGAAGACATTTCTGTTCAGTAAGACTAGTTTCCATTTTGCTCAGTGGCTTAGTGCACTTGGCATTACACAGCTTGAGGCAATCCGAGCCAAAAGAATAAAACGCAAGAGTCACCGCAGCTAACAAGCTTTACTTTCCCTCAAATGCCTCACCCAAACCAGTTGGCGACAACATTTTTTTTTTAATGAACTTCTCACTCGCTCTCATTTTCTTTACTCATCACAGCCAAACTTCAATTTGGAGTTTTGCTGGGAACAGGAACATATGCATTCCTTCTTAAGACCACCAAGACACAGGGAAAACCATGGCAGCTGATGTGTTGACGGTTGTCACTCATTTGCAATAATCCATAAAAATGGCAGATGGAAACAAGCAGACCAATCTACTCCTGATATCCTAAAAAAGCAAGGGCCAAAAACTAAAAATCAGTTTGTATGCCAATTTTATTTGAGGGACTGGATATAAACATAAATGACACCATGACATGCACATAATTAACTGTTCCTATACAAAAGGATTTAGGCTGACTCACCAAGAATGGTTTTAATAAATGGCTACATAATTTCTTAAACCCCAGCAAAGTGTTAAAGCTGCTCTTCACGAAAACATGGCAGTTCAATTGCTTGTTAATACGGCAAGTGCCAAGAAGTATGCTGCAGTACCCAGTGGAGATCAATAACCAGCAAATCAAGTACTCGGGCTTGAAAAATGGAAATCTACTATTCTCTGCTAAACATTGGATTGATTGGTATCATTTTCCAATACTCTATTTTTTTTAAAGCGTATTTGGCACCCACAGCATCGCAATAAACCCAATCCATCATCTGCCGCTCTTTCCTCTCCCCATTTGCAAAGCTGTTAACTTCACAAAGGTCACCAAACAATACAGAAAACTACGAGCGGAGCCAAAACAACAAACGGTACAAAGGATCGTTTTATTTACTTGGGTGGACACATTAATGAATTTTGCTTAGTCTGGGAAAAGGCACAGTGCAGCCCTGGCAGAACTTGCCACGTACAGAGAATGATGCAAGAGCTTTGCCAGTAGAATGTACGGTAAATGGTAATTAAGCAATTAAACATGAAAACAATGTGCGCCAGGTTGAACTAATGCTGCCTCATTCCTCTCGCAACTTTTTCCACCTCAGAAGTTGTTATACAGTGGTACCTCGGGTTACATACGCTTCAGGTTACAGACACTGCTAACCCAGAAATAGTACCTCGGGTTAAGAACTTTGCTTCAGGATGAGAACAGAAATCGTGTGGCGGCGGTGCAGCAGCAGTAGGAGGTCCCATTAACTAAAGTGGTGCTTCAGGTTAATAACAGTTTCAGGTTAAGAACGGACCTCTGGAACGAATTAAGTACTTGACCCAAGGTACCACTGCACTTCCAAAATGGCACATGACCTGTTTGGTTAGACCAGAGTCTTGCAATTGTCGGAGGGAAACAAGCCCGACTCTCTGGCCCCACACAGGGCAAAACCGCCCGATTTCCCTTCCTCAACCCTCCTTAAGTAGACACTGACCCACACGCCCTACGATATGCTAGCCCTCTGTGTGCACCCAATTTCCATGAGAACTGCAGACTCTTCTTCAGTGCCTACAGCTTACTCTATCACGAAAGCATTCTTTATTAAATCCTCTACTCTTTCACTCTGCAAAACAACTGCCTAATACTTGAGTTGTTTCCTGTTGTTGTTGGGTTTTGTTTTGTTTTTTTGCTCCACACTCCAAAAGTCCTCCATTGTACCTGCTTCTCTTCAACTCCGTTTCACCTCTGCAAGTTCACCGCTCTCCATCTTTAATTTAATTTTATTTTTTAAAGAACAAGGGAAAGAAATTGGACAAGCAGTGTGTTACTTCCAGGCACTTGGCCCATTTTATGCCACTGTGCAGGTGAAATAATAGGAGATGGCTACAGAGGTGAATTCTCGTCTAAGGCCACAGGATTATCCATAGCTATGAAAGGTCAGCGTTATTGGTATACAAGAGTATGTATTTCTGCATTGATTTATTTTTACAGCCTTTTCTTAAGGCTCCAAAAACTGTGGAGACCTACCAGGAGGAAATGTTTCCCCAGCCACTTCTGCAACTACCTATCATTATGTGAACACCTACTGGACGAGATAAATGTTTAAAAGGACAAGATGATTACTAGCCTATCAACAGCTTGCAACTTCTAAAATAAATTGTCTGACCTAAGGTAGACCCAAGATAAACCCAGAAGGGTAAAATGAATGCTGGTGCTTCCTTCTTCATTATTTACTCTCTCTTTTTTTGAACAATACTGCGGGGGTTTTTTTTGAAAGCACAGAGTTCAAATGTGAAAATGCAAAAAATAATAATAATCTAAGACATAAATAGATGCTCTTAAAAACCTGAGCCATTGATTGTACCTAACCTGACCCCTGATGCCCTCACAGGCCCCCATCTGCAGTCTGCAAAGCAATGCCATTTTACTGTGATAAATGGTCACTTCCCGCAGCTCGCACAAACTGCACGACAGACGGTGCTTCCCAAAGCCATCTTTTATCTCAAGTGTTTTAAAGAGAAATGTTTCTCTCTCTTTTTCTTATGTGGAGGAGAGATGGGGAGGGGGTGGGGAATCAATAACAAAAAGGCTTCAAGAAACTCCAGTATTTTCTGTCTGGCCAGGGCAAAACAGGCCAATATGAAATAAAATATACAGCCAGGAAAAAAAATATCAAAAGAAAGATAACTTCCCAAGGATGTTATTCAACTATGTTTCAGTGGACTCACCAAAATTAACCAGCCTAATTTAGTCCTGATCATTAATTTCAGTGGGTCTACTTTAACTTAATTTAATACCACCCCAAGTGTTTGACCGTAGGGACCTATTTAAGCTAACGTGTGAATGAGAATATTTTAAACCAGTGGTTCACAACCTATTTGAGACAAGTATCGGATTAGAATAACTATTGACCAGTCACTCATACTCCCTTCTTAATGAAGGTGGTAGAGGGAGTCATGGTGACAAAGCTGCAAGCATTCTTGGTTGAGGCAGATTATTTAGATCCTTTCCAGTCTGGGTTCAGGCCTGGTTATGGGACTGAGCTGGCCTAGTTACCTAGTTATGCTATGGGATGCTGCAGAATACTAATTTATCCCCAACAGTACTTAATATCTGTATGAAGCTGCTGGGAATGGTCATTACGAGTTTTGAAGCAAGGTGACACCAGTATGCTCTTTTTCACTCAAGCTTTCTTTTTCCATATCATATGAATCAGGTGAGACTGTGGGCACCAGACTGATGCCCAGACAGAGTTAGGATGAATGAGGGAATGTAAGTGGAGCTTGAATCTTGGCGAGATGGAAGCACTGTGGGCAAGTGGGCATTTTAAAGGTATAGCTCTGTGAGGGTACTGGAGATCTCTTAACAACTCTTAGTACTCTTAAACCACAGTTCTTAAAATTCTTTTGAAGAAACCATGACTGTCTAAAGTGGTATCACAGTACTTTAAATGTATGGTGTGAATATAGCCAGAGTTTAAGGAGCTCCAGCAGCTTCTGAAGAATATCCAGCACTAAGGCTGCGCGTTTTGCTTTTTTAAAACCTCCCAGTTTTGTTTGTACAGCTATGAGACAGCAGAAGAATGCGGTAACAAGACACTCAAGAAGTGGCCAGTAAAAATCAAGAGCTGTTTTGGATTCTCATTATCGATTAGGATTTTTAGGCCATCACTTCAATTTATGGGAGTGCTTCTGTCTATTTGACTGAAGATTGAGTATCACTTTCAGTAAAGTGTCTAGCAAACCGCTATGCCAATATAGGTAAATCAAGTGAGAGGAAATATCACACAGCCTTCAATAATTTGGAACGGAGTTATTTTGCAGCTGGGGTGAACAGCATCGTCAAGCATTTTGGCAGTACGTTCTTAATGCCTACCATTTATGATCTCAATTTAGGGCACAAGGTAGCAATCCTCCTTTCTCACGTAATTAAACCTTGCTCGAAGAGGTATGCCTCATTTAAATCAATGAGCCAAGGACTGGGGGTGAGTGACAGAAATGCATATGCAGGAAAAGGTCTCGGGGAGGCATGGAGATGAAAACAGAACAGACTGTTTTCCAACACATTCATTTTAGCAAATTATGATTTACAGATGGAAAGTCACACTCTTTCACACATGATGCATGGGTGACCTACACATTTACTGAGCATATGCCTCTGACACAAGGCTGAGTTTAGAGTCAATTGTAAACAGACAATAACCTCTGATGGCTTAATTGTGCAACACAGAGCACTTTCCTTACTGGAGACAAGAAGAAACTTAAGGCTAAAAAGAGACAGAGATGTCAATGTGAAGAGCCAGGAAAATGCTAAATGCAGACTGTAGCCAATCCACAACAACAACAACACAGATATAAATATTTATTACGGCAATAAGATAATCACTGCAGTTTCTAATTATGTGTGAGTTAAGTGTAACACTATAGTATTTAAGATTTAGCCAGGAAAATCTATTGATTCCAAAAGAGGGTCTAATAAAGCATGAGGATTAGAAGATTTAGCCTGTAATAGCAGTATTGTAAACACCTGCAATTCCGTCACAAATATGGGAGCATTAGGAGCTACCTAGAGACTGGAGAGAAACGGGATAGGAAGAGACAATTTTCTATTCTTTATTTATATGGCTATTAGCCCATAAAGTATGTACGAACATAAAAGCACAGAAGCATAAAGACCAATATATCTAACAACAGAAGGTGAACACCACGATGCAGGGGTGGGTCATTGAGCAGTGACAAATACAGCTTGGGGCCCGGAAAGATCCAAGGGACGGTTCACAGAAAAAGGAAAACTGGAGACGAGATCCGTCATGCACTCTCATCATAACTGTCCGATTAGTTTTGGTATTGTTGTTTTTTGGTGGTTTTTGTGTGTGAGATAACCGCACTCAGGAATCTCGCCACCTGCAGAGTTACAGAAGGATCTGTATCCTGCAAAAGCAGTGCAGCATGTGACTCAACAGGCCTGCCAACCAAGCGCAGTAAAGCAGGACCCAGGAATTTAGTCCTGGCTATGCTATGTAGGGGACAGTAGAACATTATATGTGGAAGAGATTCAACTGTTTTCCCGTCACACTCGCATAGCGGAGACACCAAACCCTTGGAAAATCTGTGGCTCAGCAGGTTCGATGGAAAAACATTGAACCTTGCACGAATAAATGCAAGTCGGTGTGGTACAGATGAAAGAGATGACATGTATGATGGAAGGCCAAGTGGTGGGGTTATTCCGTGATACCTGGGGGAGCAGACACCCCCACCCCTGGAGAGGTTGTGTTGATTTTCAATGTCTGCTAATCTTTGCTCGATAAGGCTTTTGGCTGAGCGTAGGTTCATCTTTAAGGAGTCCGCTGCGGAAATTCCGATGCTCAGAAGTTTGGCATGGATTTTTCCTACCCATGGATTGACAAAGTCATCCCGCCAGAGGCACTGAAAGAGGTAATGGTCGGGAAGCCTATGCCAGCTGGACAGCCAATAGCCAAAGACTCGCTTCCAGATGACAGTCTCCAATGATGCAATCCTTAACTCCAGACGTATGGCTGCGTTGCTCACACACATGGGGAGTTTCAGGAGGCGACGGAGAAACTGATTCTGCAATGTCCCCAGCGATGTTAAATTGGACCCTGGGGCCCAGAGCGGGGCAGCATAACAGAGGGTGGAAACCACTTTTGCGTGGTACACCTTCAATGCAGAAGGAATGTGGGAGGCTCCGTCGGCCGCAAAAAATTGGAGTAGAGTATAAAGTATTGTTTTCCCTTTGTTTAGTAAATGCTGTATCTGTGGCTTCCAGCTTAGGTTGTAGTGAAAAAAGACTCCCAGGTATTTAAATTTGAAAACCTGTTCTAATTGGACTCCATCTAACTTCCAGCTGTAAGTTTTCCGAGACCTGGTAAAGACCAGGACTTTAGATTTCCCATGATTAATTGTCAGATGGTTGAGTTTGCAATAAGCCGCAAAAATCTTTAGAGCTCTGCATAAACCGACTCTAGAGTAGGAAAGGATCGCTGCATCGTCGGCATATAGGAGCAGAGGGCAGCGAAAATCAGCTAGGCAGGGGGCATGAATGTTGGCTTGAGACTCACTCAGAAAGAGCTTCATGTCGCTAATAAACAAGTTGAAGAGGAGTGGGGCCAAAATGCAGCCTTGGCGCACTCCTCTATTTATTGGGACCTCGTCGGATAGGTTTCCCGCCGGTGTGAGTCTCACTCTAGCCGACGACCCGTGGTGTAATTGGGTTATAAGCCATAACAGCCTTCTATCTATGCCCCATCTCTCTAATTTCTTCCATAGACAGTTTCTTGGGATACTGTCGAAGGCGGCCTTTAGGTCTATGAAAGCGACACATAGGCGCCCCCGACTCGGGGCAGAATATTTTCTGGCAAGATGATACATAATTACCATATGGTCAGTGGTAAAATAATTGTTCCTAAAGCCTGCTTGCTCATGGCCAATCAAATTTGAGTCGTATGCCCAATGGGACAGCTTGGACAGCAAAAATTTTGCATAGATTTTCCCGATGATAGACAAAAGGCTGATGTTCCGATAGTTCTCTGGGTCAGCAGAGGGACCCTTTTTATGGACTGGTACGATCACGGCCTCCTTCCATGACCTAGGGATAAGCCCTAGGAAGAGACAGAAGCTTTGCATGCAGAAGGCCCTAGGTTCAATCCATAGCAATGCATTTTGTAGATGTGCTGTGCCACTGTCTAGAGGCAGTGATGGACTGGATAAGGGCCAATAAACTACAGATGTATTCCAAAAAGACAGAGGTACCATGAATAGGCAGTTCTCAAAGTCAGAAATTGAGGATATGACCCATTTTGGATGGAGTCGCACTCACCATGAAGAAACATATACCAACCTGCCATAGCAGGGGACCATAGGAATGTGGATGGTGCTGTGGTCTAAACCACTGAGCCTCTTGGGTTTGCCGATCAGAAGATCAGCGGTTTGAATCCATGGGACGGTGTGAGCTCCCGTTGCTCTGTCCCAGCTTCTACCATCCTAGCAGTTCAAAAGCACACCAGTGCAAGTAGATAAATAGGTACTGGTGAGGCAGGAAGGTAAACGGCATTTCCATGCACTTTGGCATTCGTCACGGTGTCCCGTTGCACCAGAAGCGGTTTAGTCATGCTGGCCACATGACCTGTAAAGCTGTCTGCAGACAAATGACAGATCCCTCAGCCTGAAAAGTGATGAGCGCTGCAATCCCATAGTCGCCTTTGACTGGACCTAACTGTCCAGGGGTCATTTACCTTTTTTTTACCTTAGCAGGGGACCTTCCAGATAAGCAAGACTACTGTAGACACAGACTACAGCAACCTCCAAGGTCACGCTCCAGAGAAGCAGTGGCTTCAAAAAGGGCAGTCTAAATTTTGGCTCCTGATAAGCAAAAGGTTAAGATCAGGTCCATACAACGTGCTGGTAGCAAAACACTGCTCCAACCAGCTCACCCAGCCTTACTCGAGGCTTTTAAGCTAGAGCTACCAGAACTCTACCCTGAGCCCAGCTGCGGCCTCTTAAGAGGCTTCTGTGGAGAGTATTCCTCCCGAGGAAAGCCTTACTCCTGAGTAGCCCTTTACTCTTCTGCCACCAAGCACTCCTGACTGTGAGGGTCTCAGTCTGCCTCTTGAGCTGCTGGTGGTTCTTCTGCATCAGAGGCCCAGCTCCTTTTCTGCGGGAAAGGATCCTTCCCTGTCTCCCTAGAGCATCCCAGATTTTCCTCAGCTGTTGGTTTGGGATGTTTCTTGGGGAGCCAGATCGTCCTAAAAAGAGAAATAATCTGACAGGAGCATTGCTACATAGCTTGGGGATAATCCACTGATCTTCGTGGCAAGGAAGGCATCTTCTCACCTCCAGATGTTTTCTCTTCTTCTACTAATTTATCATTAAATTTATATTCCTCCCTAAGGAGTCCAGGATGGCAAACAACAAGTGATAGAACAACAAAAGAGCTCCACTTAAAAGTCTTGCTGGAAGTCAAAGGTCTTCAGTAGGTGCTGAAAAATCAACAGAACCATCACCTGTCTAATATTCATGGGGAGGGAATTTTGAAAGGTAGGTGCTACAGCACTAAAGGCCCAGTACCTACATGGTGTGGAATGACCTCCTAACAAGATGGTATCAGGATCTTGCAGAGCACAGTGATCAATTTCGTATAGGAGGGGTGAGATGATCTTTCAAATATCCTGGTTCCAAAATGTATAGGGCTTCATACACCAAAATCAGCACTTTGAACTTAGTCCAGTAGCTATATGGCAGACAGTGCAATTCTTTCAGCAGTGGGGTAACAGGCTGACAATATCCTGCCCCACTGAGCAGTCAAACTGCCACATTTTGCACCAGCTGAAGCTTCCGGACGAACCTGAAGGGCAAACCCACAGACAGCACATTGTTTTGAGAGCAACTGGAGCAGAATTGCAGCTGTTGATCATTTCTTTGACAATCCTCTTGCAGACCATTTGAAACCAGTTATGAAACAGATTCGAACCTCCAGTTCCATTGACAATCTATATGTTGGGGGAATGTCTATGTGTGTGGGGAAAGAACCTGTAGCCTTTAGATAGGATTACAGCTCCCACTTTTCCTGAACACTGGCCATGTTTGCTGGAGCTGATGAGAGTTGGACAACAGCACCTGGAATGCAATAGGCTCCCTAGTGTCGGTCTAAGTAAACTCTAAACAACAACCAATGGTTCTTTTCCCCTCCCCCAAACTTACAGATGTTTCCTCCCAATTAAGCAGCTGCATTACTTCACTGTCTCTCACAAAAACAACAAAAACAAATACTTGGTCCTTTAATGCATTGAAGTCACAGTCTTACCAAATGAAGGAAAACCCCCAAACTGCATGAATCATCCCATTCTCGTTGTTTGTTCTTTCTCAGATTTTGGCAACACTTGATCAAGACATTAGCGACAGCATCACATTGCTCATTCAATTAGATTCTATGTGCTGCATACAGAAGCAGAGAGGGCACATCACACCTATGCAAGGCATGCCGAGAAAGCATTTTGTTTGTCTAAACTCTTCCCCTTCAGCATATTTAATTTGGAGAGTGAATTTTCACTGATTAGAATTAACTCTTTATCCTGCCTCCTGGCTAGAGCTCCACCCAAAAGGTTTCTTCTTGCAGATTTTCAGTGATCAACAGGCCCTGCGCTCTAGAAATACCAAATAAAAAAACCCAATATTTTAAGTATTAATGATAAATAAGTCAGTAGAAAAACCCAATCCTGCAAAGCTGCTACATGGGTGCATGCCAACACGAGAGATCGCATTTATTATTGCTGCTCTTGTTGTTATTTTCTATAACCCTTAATGCAAAAACAGGATTCTAATCTGTTTACAATGTATGGAACTTTAAAATATAAATACAGTGGAACCTCGGTTTTCAAACGTAATCCGTTCTGGAAGACCATTCGACTTCCAAAATGTTCGAAAACTGAGGCTCAATGGGCAGTCGGCAAAATACATTGAAAAAAATGGAAAAACACACAGCGGAAGCATTCGGCTTCCAAGCCGCGTTTGAAAACGGAAGCAATTACTTCTGGGTTTTCGGCGTTCGGGTTTTGAATTGCTCATCAACGGAGGTGTTCAAGAATGGAGGTCCCACTGTATTCTGAACGGATTGATTAAAGCAACACAGTAATTATGCTCCTGTGCACTGCTAGGCAGATGACTGAGCTCTCAGTTCCAATAGTGATGATCTCCTATTGGGGAGGGGGAAGAGTCTGAACACCACCCCTCTGCACTTTCCCCGGTAAGCGATCAGTGTTGGACCTCAGCTCTTCAGCTGAGAGCCTGAGATCCTTGCAGGCAGCAGTAAGAAGATCAGCTTGGACTAGAGCCATAATTGCACAAGCATAGCTGTGTTTCAATGGATAGTCTAATGTATCTATATCTTATTGGGCCAGTCCTGTGGAATGCTCTCCCAATAGAGATTCATCAGGTGAATACTATTTCAACCTTAGACATTTGCAGAAAACTTTTCTTTGCTTCCAGGTTTATGCAGACAACTAAGGAAAACATTTTCTGTGATATTTAGCTAGTGATCGTTTTTAATTATTGTGTAGCTTTTACTGCATTATAATGGTTGTAAACCACTTGTAAAATGTTGTAAGATATTTGTATACTGAAATTTCATTAAAAAAAATTAATGTGTCTGTGGTACCTTAAATATATCCTGTCACAACTAAAAAGCTAGATTATTACTCAACACCCTCCCCCCCCTTTCCCTCTCATCTTGACTTTTTTAAACCTGGCACCTTCATAACATATATATTTAGGTGCCAGGAGAAAACATTCCTCTATAACGTTGGCTGATTAACATTCTATAGCTTTTAAAATGTGTTTGTAGGAAGGGGGTTATTGGGTTTTAACTGGTTTGTCTTATTATGTATTTTGTGTTCTCATTTTGTATTTTTATGTTGTGAACTGCCCTTCGTCTTCAGATGAAGGACAGTATACCAACGAAATAAACAAATAAATAAGGTTTGTATTTGGCTTGTATAAAAAACATCATACTTTTAACATTATCCACGGTTGGTCTAGTTCAGATAACATGACAAACCATGGTTAAAGGAGTTAAATGAAAGTGAATGCTTCCAATTCCTTTATGCCACACCAGCATAGAAGGAGGGAGTGGGAACACTGCAGCTCATTCTCATCACACTAAATTATGGTTTAGCATGGCATCCAACCCAGGCCACTAAGTCCTAGTAAGTTTCACATCCTAACTCACAAACAGACCAATTATAAATTGGAAACTTCTGATTTACCCTGGTGTTTAAAGGGAAACATGCCAAGGCTGAAGCCTTCACCTCTTTAGGAGAGTTACTTCCTAATCTCACATGCCTGTGCCCAGAGTCTTTTCTCTACTATTATACATGATCTGCACATGCCCCAAAATGCTGTTCTTTACTACTTCACATTTTACATGTAATCAGGGCCTCAAAAAAAGAAATAACACAGATTGTCCAACCTCCAACACGGAGCAATCTTGGACTGTGATCAACTCGTTTGTGCTAAAGCTGTCAGTGATTACTAAACAATTATATTAAATTAGCTTCCACAATTAGCAGTCAGTGTAAGCAAACAGAAGTGAATTTAACATATGGCGTTCTTCGCAATTTCTGCAGAAAGCTGGGGGAGACTGATAAATATGCCACATAATAATAATCTGCATTCTGAGAGAAGCTTGGAAACCAGCAAAGTTTCACAATTAAAATAATTTTGCCTCCTCTCTGTCAAAAAAAGTTGCGGTTAACAACCATTTATGCTACATTGGTTTCCTATCCTGAGGTGAAGAGAAGTCATCTTCTTGAAGATCTTTTCAACAAACACTGGGGGTGGGGAACAGGCTTTGAAAGATGGTCTAACACACTACCAAACCAAAATGCTTATACTGTAAAGGATGCACTACTCTAATACAGTGGTACCTCGGGTTAAGTACTTAATTCATTCCGGAGGTCTGTTGTTAACCTGAAACTGTTATTAACCTGAAGCACCACTTTAGTTAATGGGACCTCCTACTGCTGCTGCACCGCCGCCACACGATTTCTGTTCTCATCCTGAAGCAAAGTTCTTAACCCAAGGTAATATTTCTGGGTTAGCGGCTTCTGTAAACTGAAGCATATGTAACCTGAAGTACCACTGTACAACAGAATCCCTTGTGTCAACTGAAAGTCAATTTGTAACAAGATTTGACTCTGGAGATTTAGATCTCCCAGGAGGAACAGCTTGCATTGGAACATAGGTAGCTGCCTTATACTAAGTCGTAAAATCATAGAATTGTAGAGTTGGATGGGGCCATGAGTCCAGCCCCCTGCAATGCAGGAATGAGCCAATGGGTCAGTCCAATGGGCCATCTAACTTGGTACTATATACACTGGCTGGCAGCAGCTATCCGGGGTTTCAAGCGGGAAGTATACGATGATATACAATATCTTTATCGTCATTGTCCCATACAGAACAATGAAATTGAAAATCTACATAAAACATTCAAAAACCCCTAAAAACTCTGAAACCCCATTTAAAAATTCAATATACTATAGAGACTCCTTATGCTGCTTTTAGAACCAGAATTGCATTTGTGTAGAAACTGTTTCTCAGGCGGCTAGTCCTGGTCTTTATAATCCTATACCTTCTTCCAGAAGGCAGAAGCTGAAAGAGATAGTTTCCGGGGTGTGTACTATCCTGCACTATCTCTGCAGCTTTCTTATAGCACCTGACAACATAGATTTGATCTAAGGTGGGAAGAGTGCACCCAATTATTCTCTCTGCAGTCTTTACTACCCTGGACAGCATTGGCTGTGCAGCTCCCAAACCACACACACAGACCATAAGTTAATACACTCTCCATGGTGCAATGGTAAAATGCCATCAACAGGTCCTTTGAGAGTGGAGAGTGTTGTTGCACTCAGGTCCTGTTTTTCAGCTACTTCCCTCCAGCACCTGGTTGGCCACTGTGAGAACAGGATGCTGGACCAGATGGGTGTTTGGCCTGATCCAGCAGAGATCTTATCTTTTTAACATGCCTTTTCCTCTTGAAATGTGGTTCCCCTGGCTGGTGCTTCTGAAGCAGGGAGCCCCTCCTGTGCGATTTAGAACTCTGAACCTCTAGTAATACCCCAAAGAGGGATTGTTCAGTCTTTGAAAAGTCTGTCTGTACATTCCAGTCTCTTCTCATAAAAATAACAGTGATCAGCACCTTGTCAGTTTGCTTCATCAAGGGCCCAACCCTTTTAAAGTTTAACCTTGTCGGAAAAGCTTGTTTTTAACGCTGCTGGGTGAGAATTAATGCTCACGTTTCAAGTGAATGACTTGAACTACATGAGTGTATATTTGCATGCTAACTCACTGAACATTTGAATTAGATGGTATTAACTCTTCATTACTGACTTGAGAACCTTTCAAATGAGAGGTAAGAACTTAATCCAAAATCAAACATGAGCTTACACCAGAGCTGTTCCCAGGCACAGTTTGAGCTGCCTATTCTACAGTGTGCCGGGTGTGGTGATGGAAAAAAGGCGCGCCACTTAGCAATATTATCTGCCTTCTGATGTACATAGAATCACAGAATTGTAGAGTTGGAAGGGACCCTGCGGATCATCTAGTCCAACCCCCTGCAATGCAGGAATATGCAGCTGTCCCAAAGGGGGATCGAACCTGCAACCTTGGCATTATCAGCACCATTCTCTAACCAACTGAGCTATTCAGTCCATGACCATGCGCAAGAAAACCCAGTATTTTATTAAGGTAACTGTGTGGAAACACCCGCATATTGTTCTCATGTCTGTCAATGTTCACAGAACCAAACACATCATTTCTTCTAGAAGACCTCTTGTGATGTGAGTACTGGAAAACTTGCTCCCTGCCTTGCAGGTCATTTTCCATCTGGCCTGGGAGTATGGAGCCCTGACTGATTCCAGCTAAAAAAGAAGAGACAGCTGACTAGACTCCTGGGCTGAGGTATTGCTTGGGGCGGCTGGGGGGGGATTGTTGCTTTTTTTGTATATATATTAGATCTTATTATGATTCATATCAACAACCTCAGATATGCAGATGACACAACCTTGATGGCAGAAAGTGAGAAGGAATTAAAGAACCTTCTAATGAGGGTGAAAGAGGAGAGCACAAAATATGGTCTGAAGCTCAACATAAAAAAACTAAGATCATGGCCACTGATCCCATCACCTCCTGGCAAATAGAAGGGAAAGAAATAGAGGCAGTGAGATATTTTACTTTCCTGTGTTCCATGATCACTGCAGATGGTGACAGCAGTCACAAAATTAAAATACGCCTGCTTCTTGGGAGAAAAGCAATGACAAACCTAGACAGCATCTTAAAAAGCAGAGACATCACCTTGCCAACAAAGGTCCATATAGTTAAAGCTATGGTTTTCCCAGTAGTGATGTATGGAAGTGAGAGCTGGACCATAAAGAAGGCTGATCGCCGAAGAATGGACACTTTTGAATTATGGTGCTGGAGGAGACTCTTGAGAGTCCCATGGACTGCAAGAAGATCAAACCTCTCCATTCTTAAGGAAATCAGCCCTGAGTGCTCACTGGAAGGACAGATCCTGAAGCTGAGGCTCCAATACTTTGGCCACCTCATGAGAAGAGAAGACTCCCTGGAAAAGACCTTGATGTTGGGAAAGATGGAGGGCACAAGGAGAAGGGGACGACAGAGGACGAGATGGTTGGACAGTGTTCTAAAAGCTACCAGCATGAGTTTGACCAAACTGCGGGAGGCAGTGGAAGACAGAAGTGCCTGGCGTGCTCTGGTCCATGGGGTCACGAAGGGTCGGACACGACTAAACGACTAAACAACAAAAACATGATTCATGTGGAAACGGTTTGATTTGGTTGTATACTTTTTGATGTTTTGTTTGTTGCTTATGACTACTTGGTTATGTTTTTCATATTGTAAGCTGCCTTGAGCATGATTCTGAAAGGCAGCACACAAATAAAATTATGTATGTATGTGCAGTGCATTCCCTTGTATGTCTACTCTGAACTAAGTTCTATTAAGTTAAATGGGTTTTAGTCCCAAGTAAACATAAACAGGATCACAGCCTCAAGTAAACCTGTTGCTTGTGCAAATCTTGGGACAAAACAGTATCTCCATTAGCATCCAAACTTTGAGTGCCTCCAGACTGTTGCTATTTTCAGGTGGGATTCAATCACATACCAGCAAATTCTGGTTGTGTAATTACAGCTGATCTAACACTCCTGTGAAACAAACCCGCTTTCCCCCACCCATAAAAATCTGACTTTTTGCAATAAGGAAAGTGATGAAGTGATGAGGAAATGCACTGCAAAGTGTGGGATAACATTTGATTGATACAATGTTGTCTAACTTCCATGTGAACAAATTAGAGCAATTGCTCAATAAATAGCTGACATCATCTAACTTGCCTGCAAACTTTTGGACACACAATAAACAGGTTGTCTGCAAGCGACCTTTGCTCTATGCACTGCAGCACATGTCAGCAAGAGGTATGGCTTTATTGATGTTTCTATCTGCTTAGGCATGCAAATGCCCCTATTCCTCAGAAAAACAGTGTTCATTACAGGAAACCATCATTAAGACACCCATTTGTCAAAGAGCTGGGTGTACATCTCATGAGTAAGTGAGGTTTTGCAGTTTCTCATGATACACTGTACAGTGGTACCTCGGGTTACATACGCTTCAGGTTACATACGCTTCAGGTTACAGACTCTGCTAACCCAGAAATAGTGCTTCAGGTTAAGAACTTTGCTTCAGGATAAGAACAGAAATCGGGCTCCAGCGGCGCAGCAGCAGCAGCAGGAGGCCCCATTAGCTAAAGTGGTGCTTCAGGTTAAGAACAGTTTCAGGTTAAGAACAGACCTCCGGAACAAAATAAGTACTTAACCCGAGGTACCACTGTATACTTTAAAATTTTGTTTCTGAAAAACAGCTAGAATTGTCCTTATATAACAGCCATTTTGGAAAAGTCATTGCAACCATTTTGCTGAAGCCCAAATCCTTCAGTAGCCCCAGTTACAGAATCCTTATATTGAAGCAGACCATTGGCCCATCTGGCTCAGTATTGTTGACACTGGCTGGCAGCTCACCAGGGTTTCAGGGAGAAGGCATTCCTAGTCCTACTACCTTTCGCCAATGATTGCATCTGGGACCTTTTGAACATAATGTATGTGCTCTGCTGCTGAGCAACAGTCCTTCTCAGTTACCGACTTTCAAGGCAACAGTCACAAATAAATTACAGTGGTATCTCGGGTTACAAACGCTTCAGGTTACAAACTCCGCTAACCCGGAAGTAGTACCTCGGGTTGAGAACTTTGCCCCAGAATGAGAATGGAAATCGCACGCCGGCGACGCAGTGGCAGCAGGAGGCCCCATTAGCGAAAGCGCGCCTCAGGTTAAGAACGGTTTCGGGTTAAGAACGGACCTCCAGAACGAATTAAGTTCATAACCCGAGGTACCACTGTAATTAACTGAACAATTAATATATAAGGTCTGGGAAGGAGGCAGGTTCTTAGCCTACTCTAGGTGAAAAAGTGCCATTTTTAAAAGAGAATAGCAATGATGAAGCTTGTTTGTATTTAAAGAGAAGAGGGAAAGAGAAGAAAATCTAATAAAAAGGGTTTTTTAAAAAATCTCCTTGAGCTGTCAAGCTCTAAGGTTTAGCCAGTGCACACATCTTACTAACAATACCTTCCTGGCAAAGGTAGCAACAGAGCATTTTGCTGATGCCATGCTGCTTGCACCCCGTGCCCTGGAGGGCCAATTAAGATGGGGCTGCAATGTTCAGACCCAAGTATGGTGCTCAGCCTGATATTTCATCTCCCAACAGCACTAAATGTCATCATCTAAGCAGACCAGCTGTCTGTATTCCAACAGCATGAAGAGGGGGCATTTTTTTATTTTTTATTTTTGGCAAAACTGATACCAGCCCCACAGCGCTGCAATGTCAGGTGGCAGCTGTTTCAGTGACAATTCCCCAAACTAAGGAGAGTTTTGCACTGGAATGTGTGCAGATGTTTTTGTCAGAACAGCTTCAGCACAAATATCTGCCTTGGCAAAAAACAAAACAAACAAACAAACAAACAAACCCCTTTTATTAGTAATTCTTATCTCTAGTTCCTGGGAAAAGATGTGGAAAATAATTCATTCTGTTTTTATCATGGCTAAAAACCCATTCAATAATTTTTGGTTTATTATTCAATCATCTGCCCCCCCTCCCCCCCAAACCTCCTTGAAATATTTTTTTCTCCTCTTTCCCCTTTGCTGGCCTTCTAGGACCATTAGGAAGAGGTAATTATATTTAAATATTTTGCATATTGTCTGACAAGGACTGGAGAGACTCAGGTCCAATTCCCTACCCAGACACAGGCTCGCTGGATGATCATGGGCCTGTTACGACCTTTCAGCCTAACCTACCTTACAGAATTGTTTTGAGAATTGAAAGGTGAGAACCACATATGATCCCTTGAGCAACTTGGAGAAAGAGCAGGATTTAAACATAATAGTTAAATGCAGCACAATCCTGTACATGTCCCCTCAAAGGTAAGTGTTTTGGGGCTGGCCTGAGGAAAAACAGCAAATGGTTTCCCTCTCCTGTCCCACACACGCCACGTCAAGGTACACAGTGTCCAAGGCTGGCCAAGTTATCTTGGCACTGAGGCAGATAATCTCGCAAGTGCTGCTTCCATGGAGTAAAGATGCAATTATTAAAATAAATGACAATTTGCTGCGCCTTCGTGATACTAAATTCAGCTACCTCACTATGCCTAATGGGAGAGCCGGCACTGTTCCCTTATTAAAATAAGTACGGTTAGACCCTCCGTGAAACTAAGATGTCCCTTTTATTTACTGCGTTCAATCCTGCTAGGATGTTAATCTCTACTGGCCTTTCATTGTGATATCAGTTAAAATAATTTCCCTTACATCTTATACTTGACATTTGTATTCCACTAAATAAAGCCATCTGTTAAACATGTGCTTTTTAAAAGCAGAATAACACATTTACACAAATAATGCCCGCAACTCCCCCCTCTAAATCTCTAACCCTGTATTAAGGTTTTTTCTTCTTCTTTTTTTGTTAGCCAAATTCCTTGGCCAAAAAAAAGAAAGAATCAAGCAGGATAGGGAGGGTGTAGGTGGAATGCAACTACAAGTACAGTGGTACCTCGGGTTACATATGTTTCAGGTTACATACGCTTCAGGTTACAGACTCCGCTAACCCAGAAATAGTACCGCGGGTTAGGACCTTTGCTTCAGGATAAGAACAGAAATCGTGCTCCGGTGGCGCGGCAGCAGCAGGAGGCCCCATTAGCTAAAGTAGTGCTTCAGGTTAAGAACAGTTTCAGGTTAAGAACGTACCTCCGGAACGAATTAAGTACTTAACCCGAGGTACCACTGTACTCTAGGATGACTATTAACTATTATTATTTTTAAATGCATACAGCTTTTCCAAAAATGAGGGAAATTCTAACAAGACACACTGCAGCTGCATGAATGAGAGACTGAACTGTTTAAGGACAGGGAGTCTATATGTCCTTCAGAATTAAACCAAAAAAATCTATATGCACTGCAGAATTACAAACCCTTAGTTTTATAGGAAATTAAATTTCACCACGGGGGGGGGGAGGGGGAGGACAGGTGACCTAGAGAGAGATGTCACAGTCATCCATATCTGTCTCTTTGCCAGATAGCAGTCGAGGGCCAAAACAGCTAGCTATGGTATGCCACCATTCATACTAAGCACTGATTTAAATAAAATATTAATCATCTTAACATTTTCTAGCTTGCATAATGCATTGCTTTTGGCTTGCCAGTGCTTTGCATTACCTATCCACGATGCCCATGAGAATTGGAACTATTTATTTCATTAATTACATATCCTGCTCTTCG
Organism: Podarcis gaigeae; assembly: GCF_964106915.1. Classification (NCBI taxonomy): domain Eukaryota; kingdom Metazoa; phylum Chordata; class Lepidosauria; order Squamata; family Lacertidae; genus Podarcis; species Podarcis gaigeae. The sequence goes on from NC_139688.1 coordinate 23,967,940, forward strand.
GGCCCCGAAGGGACTATAAGAGCGGTTTAAAAGGAAATTGCAAAAACACACACACACACACACACACACACAAAAACTACTAAGGTCACAATCTGGCAGTAAGCCACGCCCGGGACTTATTTCTAGCAAAACCTTATTCAAAATCATTCATATACTGCTTAATATTTCATAAACCTCTGAATGGCAGACAAGATTATGCTTGAAACAATGGTCAAAGCAGCTGGAGTGACATTTACAAAAATTGCAATGGAGACTGAATTCAATATCTATATCTATATCTATCTGACAAAGTGAGCTCTAATCCATGAAAGCTTATGCTATTGGAAATTCATTAGACTCTAAGATGTTGTGGGACTCTGGCTCCCATCATCCCTCACCATCTGTCATGCTGTCTGGGGCCAATGGGAGGTCCAGCAACATCTGGAGGGCCACAGGTTCGCCATTCCCTGCTTCCAAGGGCCACAAGACATTTTGCACAGCTCTCCCTTGAGACGCAGCTAAACTTTTTCTCCTTTTCTTCTTGCCTCTCAGTACAGCAGTTTAAAAAAACAACTATTAACAGTCTATATGTGTATTCTCCTCCCTTCCCTAATAAATTATGATGAGAAACAGCAACCCCAAAGCGAGGTGGCCAGCTCAGGATAGTAGTTATATAAATGGCTTTCCTGAAATGTACCCAACACCTAAATTATTCTGATTACCACTCTTTTCTAAAACTGGCTGAAATAGAGTTTTTCAGTACAGATGCCACTGTGATTTCAATTCCTGCTTTATTATGCCTTGGCTAAAGGTCACTTGCAAGGAAGTTATACTGTTAGATCTGAAATGAAACATTCTGAACAAATATTTTAAGCAGGCAAATCTTCACCCAGCTAAATGACTGTTCAAAGGAGATTTACTAATTTTAAAAGGCATTCTTTATCACTGTGCTATTAAAAGGCGCTGCCTTTTTTGCACCCAGATGTGAATTCCACTCCCCATTAGCGCACTCAACGTGAAATGGCCACCCTGCTTTGAGTTCCAAGCTTTGAGTTCCAAGCTCTTCTCCTTCTGTACCTTCACGTTTGAACATCCCCCCCCCTTCTTTGTGTACATTTTCAAAAAAGCACACAAAACAACACAAGCTGTAACTAAAGATTGTTCTTGGTTTACCATTCGTGGTTTGTCTTGGGGAGACAAATCACAAGTCCAGGTCTGAACATAACAGTAAGCCAAACATAACATAACAGTAAGCCAAAGCGTGGCTTACTTGTGAGTAGCACAGCAGCCAGTATCTTTGCTCCATGGAGCTGCTAATTTAATCATTGGCACTAAGCTTTTTTCAAAGAGGGCCAGATTGAATGAAGTGAAGGGCTGTGAGGGCCGACCAAAGAGCTTTTTTTAGGGTTGCAGTTGTTGAGGTTTTTTAAGGATTTTACCCCAGGAAATAAACTGCCACAGGGGTCGGATTAAACCGACTAGCAGACCGGATTAGGTCCCTGAAACGGACTTTGAACATGCCTCTACTAAGCCATCTTTTTCGGTACATGTTCTTTATTTGAAGCAGAAAGTGGTGGCTGCTTCTCTGGGCAATTAACTTCCACCTTTTTGTTTTGGCGGCTTTTTTGCTTATAACTGTCATGGCTGGCAGCAAAGGGCAGGCTATGCCAAGGATCCAAGACCTCAGGGCCAGGGGCCAGATCTCTGCCACCAGATTCTGAGCTTGCCTTCAAAATAAAAAAAGAAGCAATTTCCCAAGGGAAAAGCAACAAAACAAAGCATGCCCAGCAAAACTGGCCACTCCTCAGCCAATAAGTGAAGTCAGAGTTGTGATGAGTGAGTCACTTGTCTCACCAGGTGACAGGAATCCCTGAAGTCATAAACAGCTACTACAGTGGTACCTGTGGTTACGTTCTTAATTTGTTCCGGAGGTCCGTTCTTAACTGAAACTGTTCTTAACCTGAGGTTCCACTTTAGCTAATGGGGCCTCCCGCTGCCGCCACACAATTTCTGTTCTCATCCTGAAGCAAAGTTCTTAACCCGAGGTACTATTTCTGGGTTAGCCGAGTCTGTAACCTGAAGAGTATGTAACCCGCGGTACCACTGTACTATTTTCTTTCCTGACTGTTTGTATCCCCTTAGACTTTCCAGAGCAGGCTTCCTCAAACTCAGCCCTACAGATGTTTTTGGCCTACAACTCCCATGATCCCTAGCAAACAGGACCAGTGGTCAGGGATGGTGGGAATTGTAGTCTCAAAACATCTGAAGGGCCGAGTTTGAGGAAGCCTGCTCCAGCGCGTCCTTTCTTGTGTTGTGTTGCCCTTCTTTTTTTTTTTTTTTTTTTGTAGAAATAAACTTCTAGGGAGCACCTATCTCAGAAGATATTTCTACTAACTACTAAATGCCAGTATATAATGTGCGGGTGAATGTTAAACACACACACACAAATGCAAAACTCTGCAAAGATAAAGCCCAGGCAATTGACATGCAGTACAATCACGTATGTGTATGTGTTTACTCAGAAATAAGACTATCCTTAATGGGGCTTGCTCCCATGTAAGTTAAATTGGATATAGGATTGCAGTAAGACAGGCTGAAGCTGAACCTAACTGGGGAAGCAGAAAAACATGGCAGTCCAAGCATCTAGCCCCAGCCACTGCCAACACTACCAGGTGATGCCAGAAGCAGCATCTGTAGCCTGAGAACCATGACCACAGACCAACTTCTTATTCTGCCGCCTTCCAACATAGTCAGAGAACCCTTCCTGCAATCAACAAAGGAGCACTGCTCCTCATGGGTGCTGCCATCTTAACATGGCAGCTGAACACAGGCCATAGGAAGCAAAGGAAGCAGCTCTACCTGCTGGACCCTGGACAACCCCCCCCCCCCAATACAATGAAGGCTGAAATCACTACAGGAAAAAATCCAGCAGTGAAGTTCTCAGGGCCATAAACACCAGTGCTGTGAGGCTGGTTAGCGAAGGAGTTTGGGGGATTGCCTGGAATGCTGTCTTATGATGTACCTAGGGCCATGTTTGTCTTCGTGACTGAGAACCTGCACAACAAGACCTGCAGCAAGTCCAACTGGCTGCCTTGCTGGAAGAGAAGGTATAGCAACTTGAGGCCGGCCTATCCACACTTTGTGCCATCGGGCAAGATGAGTACATTCTTGCTTGACCAGAGTGGACAGCCCTGGAGCAGAGACGCAGGTGGGGTGCCCCTTAGCAGGGAGGAAGATTGACCAATGTAGGAGACGAGCCCCTCAAGGAACATGACACAAAGAAGCAGGACTGTCAGGAGCCATTGTGTGTCTCTGGAGCTGCAAAATCGATTCCATGTCCTCACCTCAGACACTAATTCTTGGCCAGAGGAGCAAGAACAGCAATTGCAGACCTCAGAACACACCCAGGTGGCAGTGGAAGATACAGTGCACATAACAATTCCTGTCACTCCCCAGGGAAGGAAGAGATGTGTGATGGCGGCAGGCAATTCCCCTTGGAGGGGGGTGGAAGCAGCTGTTAGTGGAGGAATGACTCATGGTTTCAGTTGCCTTTATACTAATGCACAAAGTATGGGGAATAAGCAAGAAGAATTTGACCTCTTAATTCTGGGTGACATATATAAGCTAATAGGTATTACTGAAACCTTGTGAGATGAGACTAATGAATGGAATCTAGAAATTGAGGGCTATAACCTATTCAAAAGGAATAGACCAAATCTACGCATTCAATCTGAACTTTTGTGGCTCTTGTCTGCATTCTCTAAAATTGCAATGCTTCTAATAAATTATTAAAATATAATCCTTCCTTCTTTCATTTTTCCACATAAAATGAGCGCAAGCAATTTCATATGCTGGCTGCTCTGGAGCCAACTGCATGCCGCTTGAAAGGAAGGTTAATCATATGATGTAGAGCATCTAATTCTTCAACAAAAGAGCAAGGTTTGCATTGTTTAAAGACGTTGGTCAAATCTTTTTACTCTCGCTGGATGAAAAACAGGACACACCTCAATCGCCACTTTCATCCTCCAAATCGAGCAATATACTGCCCTACACACAGCAAGGCACCGCAGTGCTGCCTACAATCCCAGCACAATAGACTTTAGCTTTGCATTGCAGAAGCAGAAGTAATCTGATCAAAACCGCCCGCATGTCAAAGCTTTGGCATCTGGAAATGCGTGAACCGACAATGCACCATTTCAAAACGGGCACGCTGTCATATCTGCTGCTCGCTAAACTATGGGAAATGTTTGCAGAGAACAGAGGATTAGCTTTCCCTAGTAGATTCCTTCTGTTCATCCACTGTTGAGCTCAATAATGCAAGCCGGCCGTGAAATCAATAGTTTCCTGCTTGCACCTTTTCTCTCTCCCTCTTTGAAAGCAAGGCACAATGGTGTTTATTAAAGAGGCTCAAGAGCTGCCGTCAAAATAAAGCCGACAGGACTTAGAGGCCATTGATCAAAAAGGACGTCAGACGCATCAGAGGCCCTAGAACAATCTAACACCACCTCTTGTTTCAATGGAATCCCCAAACCATAGCAGGTGAGGAAGGAGGGGATTCATCAACATTCAAAGAACTGGAGAAGGAACAATAATGAGAGCTGGGCAAGTGGCTAAGATCTTGGACAGGGACATTCTGTGTTCAGGTCTCACTTTGGCCATGAATCCACTCTCAGGGCCATGAATCCACTCTCTCTCAGCCTCTGCTCCCCATCTGTGAAATGGTGAGAGTATCAGCAGTTGTTAGAGGTACTGAGATACTATATCGAGGATGGACAAATCTGTCCACTTTAGCTTCTCTCCATTTCTCTGTTTTTCCCCTCAGTTCCCCTGTTTCTGCAGCAATTTGTAAATTTCTTCTTAATTAAAAGGAAAGCCTCGTAAAAATGCAACATTTATTGTGCTTCTCCTAATATACACATTTTTGTATGCATTTCTGACTATAGGCACACTTTTGCAAGCCGTTCCCACTCATATACAAAAGTATGTGTTTGTTATTTTCACTAACAGCTGCATCTTTATGCACACTTTCCCCTAATGCCTACAGTTTTGTTTTCTAAGTGGCGCAGCAATAAAACTGCTAGCACATTTGCAAAGCTAAGCAGAGTCCAATATGGTTTCAAGTTGGATGGGAGACTGTGTGTTGATGGAAGGGGTTTGGACTAGATGACCCTTGGGGTCCATTCCAACTCCACATCTCTATGATTCAGTTGGAAAACTGCATTACAAAATTCAGAGGAGTGCAGTTTTCAACAAATAATAAGTGTTTCAGTTTGCATATTGGTGCAAGAAGTGCCAATCTTATTAAAATACAAACAAAATCATCCCTTTATTGTATCCAACTTCATGTTCAATGGTCATTGAACACCCTACTGCATAGGAATGCAGCCATACAGTTTACCTGGAAGTAAGCACCACTTAGTTCTGAGGAGATTACTCCAAAGTAAGTGCACACAGGATTGCAGCCATGAAATCCAATCATATGAACATTTATTCATATGGTACCCATGTGTTCAATGGGGCTTCCTCTCAGGTAAACATCTGCAGCACTGCTGCCTTTCTTCCCTCATTCAATAATTCATTTTACAAGAATTTGAGGCAGCTTATTTAAGACAGAATATAAAAATCAATAATATATTATATACAACAATCAGTAAAGCATCCTAGACAGACCTGTAAAGCATGACAAGCTAATCTGTTAAGATTGAACAGCTTAAAGATTTATCTGCTTAATGATGAGTGAAAAACCACCATTTTTACATGGTCTCATTTGCTTTTGTCAGCAGCTCCCTCCCTCCCCACCCTGTGTGGCTCATAGCAACATGTCTACCGGGTAACAGCAGACACAGGCGACAGTGGAGTCATGAGTGAGATGAGAAACTACCTGGCTGCTTGCTCGAGCAGGGAGTGATGCTTGCCAGCTTACCCAACTAACACTACTTGGCCGGCTGCTGTGCAATTAACAGCAATTCCAAGTTGCTGAAATCAGCAGGTGAGACCGTTCATTGACTGGAGGTGAACATTATCGCCTAGTGCCTTCACCTCAAACTAAGGCAGTAGAACAAGAGCTCGTTTAAAAACCTGGTAATTATGTAGAAAAATGCAAGGTTTCTCCTTTAGTATGAAGCTGTAATCTCACTGAAAAGGGTTCATGTCAAGGACCATGAAAACATACTTACAAAAAAGATGCAACACCCAGAGATAATTACGGCCTTAGCGTCTTCTTCTTTTTTTGGGGTGGGGGGGTGGGGAACATTAAAGCCCCGGGTTTCTGACAAGATGCAACAGAAAATATAGGAGGACTAAAGGTGGACATGTTCCAAAAGCTTAAGCAGTTACGAAAGCATATACAGTGGTACCTCGTGTTATGTACTGTCCACCTTACGAATGCTGCTGGTTATGGGCTCCGCTAACCCGAAAGTAGATGCCCCTTGTTGCGACCTTTGTCCCAGGCTGCGAGTGGAAGTTGCCTAATGTTAGGAGCGGTTTCCTGTTACGAACGGACCTCCAGAATGGATTAAGTATGTAACACGAGGTACCACTGTATTCTAAAAACCAGTGAAAAGTGAATTGCAGAAGGCTGGGCAGTACTGACCCTAGAGGCCCAGACCCGTGTGCCAGGCATTCATGTACCAACTAAAACCTCTCCTGGAAAGAGATTGGCAGGATTATTCATTTCCCTAATGCTAAACTGCAGATTAGACTACTACAATGTAATATATGTGGAGCTGCCTTTGGATACTACACCCAGAAATTTCAAGTAGACCAAACTACAGCTGCTACAAACTGGGACCAAATCAGTGCAAACAACATCTCATTGGTTCTTAAACAGCATCACCGGTTGCCAGTCCATTTCCAAGCAAAACTGAATGTGTTGGTAATGTGACTTTGGACCTAGATACTTAGAAGGACAATCTCCTTTTCTACAAACCTGCTGCCATATTAAGAACATCTTCAAAGTCTATCTTCTAGGCATCCCCACATCTGAGGCAAGCCAGCATCTACAAAAGAGCCTTCTCAGCTGTGGCATCCCAACACAGGAATACCCTCTCCAGGGAGACTGCCTACCATCTGCTTTTATGAGTTTTTAGCACCATCTGATGAAACCCTTTTTATTTTCCAAGTTCTTTTAAAACTCTGGCTTTACATACTTTGTTCTGCTGCCATGATTTGTATGAGTTTTATCGTTCTGCTGCCTCTGTTGTTTTATGATCATCTGGTATCTTGGGAATTTTTTTTAAACTGAAGAGTGCATATCCACTTCTAGATAAATTTCAAAAATAAATAAATAAGAGATCTACACTTCCCATCACCCCAACCTGGCACAGTGACAGAGCTACTATTTATTCCATATCTTCAGCTTGAAGGTCACTTTATTTGAAGTCTGAGCCAATCTTTTCATTGGTAGTCAGCTCGTTATTAATTTAACTATTAGCAGTTAGGGTCAATTTGCTGTTCTCTTTTCTGGCTTTATTTCAGTTTGATGCATTTTATTTCCTGCCCCCCCTCCCAACTGCAGTTTGATTCCATTCAGATTCTACAGTGCATTTCTGGCTGCTTTTTCTCATATAGGAAAACTACATTTCTGTGCATAGGACCTACTTGATGATCAAAAGACTCAACTGAAGTCAAACTGTAACTAAGTAGTTTAGGTATAGACACTTACCAAGGAATAAGTTGCATTGAACTCAATGGTACTTACTTCTGAATAGGCTTGAATACAATGGCACTGTTTGTGAACTTGTATTCCTTAACTAGGAATGCTTTAGGGTGTATATCTAGGGAAGGGGTAGAAATTCTGTTCACTTCTCACTTAAAGGCAAATCTACCTAATTTGCACTTTCCCAAACCATATGCAAACTGGAATGCAGCCATCCCTCAAAATTTGCACTTCTCTGAACTTTGCAGTGTAGTTCTCCAACCGAATAATTTGTACAAAAAAATAATCATATACTAGGGTGAAGAGTATGTAAAAATGCACACATTAGTGAAAATAACATGCAAAAATGCATTATATTAAACTCTTTTGCAAAGATGTGATAGTGGGCAAAATTGCATACAAACTGTTTATATTAGGGGAAATTCTCTAAAATGCTGATGAGGTTTCATTAGGACATTTTAAAAAATAAATGAAGAGCAAACAAATGTGGAAATGTGGAGAGCTGAAATTAAGGGTAGAAAAATTAGAAACAGAGAGAAATCAAAACTGACAGATTCACCAATCCCTGGTTCCAGCCCACTGGCTATGTTTGGGGACTAAGATTATATAACCAAGTCCTGGTCAAGCTGGAGAACATAACACGGTGGGTATACCCAAAGGACAAGGCTATACAAGACTTGGTTTAGCAGCAGCTCTTCCTACTACAAAAACAGAGGTGTTCCTACTTAACCAGAGTTTGTCGCAGCCCTCTCAAGAGCAAGTATTTAGTTTTGGCCACTTCCAGACTGTCACTATTTCACAGGTGCTCTTGCACAACAAACCCACTTCCCCCACAAAAATTGAACTTCTTGCAAAAAGGAAAGTGATCAGAAATATGCTGAAAAATGTGACATAACAATTGTTTTGATGCAGCACCATAAAACCTCTCCACCAACAAATCAGAATGAATGCTCAACAGCGGACATCATATAACTTCCTCACAAAGTTTGTGCAAACTAATCAGGATGAATGGTGGTCAAAAGTCACCTGGAAATGACCTTTAGCTGCCTAGCATGATTTCTCTGTCTCTCTGCTGATGGGAGAGACTCAACAGTCAAAGGACACCAACCATGTTTCTTCAGCCAAGGGGAAAAGAGAAGAGCACTATGGCTTTCTAGTCCTGGATATATTTTTCATCTCCCCTCGTCTTTCTGCCACACCAGAGAGCACAAGTGTACCAAAGAAGAATGGTCCTCCCATTCATGGAAACTCAGGGGCTAAGGCTATACAATGAAAATCTGCTTCCACAATGAGAGTTCTGATTTCTCTTCTCCCTACTCCTTCCCCCTGCACAACTCCAAAATATGTTCTAGAGCAGTGTTTATCAAACTTGGGTCTCCAGCTGTTGTTGGACTACAACTCCCATCATCCTCAACCACTGGTCCTGCTAGCAAGGCATGAAGGGATTTGTGCAACAACAGCTGGAGACCCAAGTTTGAGAAACTCTGTTCTAGAAGCTCTCCCAAGTCTCTGGAGATGATTTTGTGGGTGCACAGGGGCTGTGGCAGGAAAGAAAGGAGAGATAATCCCCTTCATCTTTGTAGTGGCCATTTGCTCTACGCTGGATTTCATCCAAGGCTTTGGAAAGGCTCCAGTAGTAGATCATGCTCCAGGTTCTCCCAGGTGAAATCCCTGATTCTTGCTGCCCCAATCCAACCCAGCCAAATGGTATCAGGCAGTATGGCTGGGAAAGACTCACTGGCCAAGACCCCGGGAATTCACTGGCAGCTGGAGATAGTGGGCCAGATGAACCAGCTACCCAACAGTACAAAACAGCATTACATATTCATAGCTATGGCAGCTTGTAGTCTCAAGCAAAGGCACATATAGCATCGGGAGTTGTAGGCAGGCAAAGCATTTGTCACTCACTGGCTTACCCCCTAGATGAGCAGCAAATTACACAGTTCCACCAGAGCAAGCAGCCGGAACACTTGGGGCGAAGGGGCAGCTCCCCAGCCGATTATAAGGAGGCTAGATAAGGCCACTTTTTATTGACTAAGAGTAGAAACTACAGAGTCTGCTTGTCTGTTACATGGGTAGCCTGTAGCAGAGATAGGAACCAAAGCTACCATCTCTTTTATTTACAGCATTTTACTAACTACCTTTCCAGAGACTGCTCAAAACCAGCTTCCCAAAGTCACTCACTGCAGAAAAGCCTCTCTTTTTCAATGTGTCTTGTTAACAGTTGCTGAAATGTGCGTGTGTGACTGCATACCTGCAGAAACTGTAATACTGAGAAATGCCATAAAGTCAAGGTATTGTAAAAGGTGAGAGTATGGAGGAAGGATGGGGAGGAAATGCTGTTACGCCACCAAGCAAATATCGCTGTGCAACAGCCAGCAGTGCAGACATGTAAGATCACGCAGAGAGCAAGGAATAGACAAGGGCGGTGTAACCTGTCAGGATGCATTACGGGACGGGGGCGGCAGGCAAATAGAAGGTGAAAGCAAAGGCAACATGGCAAGACTCTGGGCACTGCGTAGAAATGTCCAGAGGCCTCTGCGGCATGCAAAACAAGCAAGGCATGATTAGAAGCAGCTCCTGAAAGAGCTGGTGGATAGGAAGGAGTAAGCAAAGGGTGATTGAACTCATAAAGCAGCAAGTAAGCAGAAGAGGCACCCCTCTTCTGGCACACAGCTCTAGCGATACAAAGCATAATGCTCACATCACCGCCTGTTTATCTTGCACTTTCTTTTAGGAGAAGGGATGCAGTTCAGTGGTGGAGCATCCTCTTGGCATGCAAAAATGCCTAGGTTCAAAAATGCCTGGAATCTCCAGATAGGGCTGGGAAAGACTCCTTGAGAGACATTGCTAGTCAGTGTGGACAATACTGAGTGAGGTGGACTGAAGGTTTGTGCTGTTGTGTTTTGAGCGTCAGATCAAGCCAAACAAAATCTCACTGGGTTAGCAGAGCCCTCACAGGAGTCTAAGTAGCTCTTTGGATCCCAACCAATACAAACTGCATTGTTTTAAAGTCTTAAAAGTTTTATGTTGTGAACCACCCTGTGATCTTCAGATGAAGGGCAGTATGCTAATTAAATAAGTGAGTGAGTGAGTAAATAAAAACTCTTTTACAAACAAATTTCCATTCTCTTCTACTAAATGCTCATTATTGCTCAGCCAATGCCTTTCAGATAGATTTTTTTTAAAGCCACAGGAAAACACACTGTTCAGTGAACTTTCTACTAAATCCCCTAGTAGGTGGGCATCAAGGCTCTTACTAACATCATATGTTTCTGTGGAAGGAAAAGGGAGAGAAATGCAACGTAATTCATGGGAAAGCAAGAGAACAGTCCAGGATTTGCTTTGGCAAACATAGATAAATGATCTAACAGGGTACCCACAATTGCAGACAGATGCAGGTTTACAGAGGGAGCCGTTTGCATTTCACAATCCCCAGCAGAAGAGATATATGATTTCTTGTTATATGGCACTCTAACCAATTCCCCACTGCTGCCTCCGCTTGCAAATCTTAAGAAAACCAGAATGACATAAGATACTTTGCTGGACCTTCAGGCTAAACCACTACTTCCACAGTAGAGCTGTAAACATATAGAAAACTCCCAGAGGCCACAAAAGCCCTGACCCTAGCCCTGTTATTATGCATCATTATTCCTTCTCACTCTCAATTCCTGCTTCAATACAAAACAGGTTTTATAAGATTGTATGAGTATCCTCAGGAAATTATACCCCTTGGAAAGTCAAGACACCACTTTTCTTGCAAGAAGAAGCAGGTGCTTGGCAATTAAAAAGGACACAAAAGACTCAAGAATTCTGAGATGACATCCCAGCTGATAATTTAAGACAATGAGTCTTTTCATTCTTCTTCCAACAAATATTACATAACAGGAGGTGATAAGAAAAGGAATACAGTGAGGAGCAAATATAAACTTTCCTTTTGATGCTCAAGTGGGAAGAGAGAAAGAAACTCCCAACTGCCAACTCCCAATAAATCTTCTTTACTGAGAAATGAATAATAAAGACTAATAATTATTGTTTCAACGGGCCTTTCTTGCTAGCACTGAACAAAAATTACTCAAAGGGAATAATATTGTGAAAAAAACTATTTTCTTCGCATCTTATCACCCAGTTCAAACACAGACACAGAATAATCCAAACCCCATATTGCTCTGGGCTGGGAAAGGGGGTTGAGTTGAGTTGTCCTTCTGGACCCTGCCTGCAGAATCACAACTGCCCCACAAGAAGCTCCCTGTTCCACTGAATGTACAAGTGGCTGTAATGGAACTTTCCAAGGGAGGGTCTGTGCTGGCCTGGAGTCCACTGGATCCTGGGCCAGTCTCACCACCATCACATGAGCTAGTACAGCGATTTGCCCACCATGGCATAACACCCCGGCCAGCACAAGCTGCAGAACTGGAGGTGAAGCAGTGTGTGCCCCCCCCACTGGAGTTTGGATGGCAGCTTTACAAAAGCAGGAACAGTGGGTTTAGATCTAGAATGCCGTAAGTGGGATTCTCCTCCAAGAACGGAGTCAAATATAGGGTTAAATATTGAGCTGAGCCAAAACATAAAACTGAAGCTGGTTGTTATACCGTCTTCCTTAATTGCTATATTAATTAGCAATGCAGCATGCAGGAAGACTTGAAGATTCGAGGAAAGGGGAACATAGGAAAATGTCTTAACCGTAGTCAGATCTAACTAGTTCATCTAACAAAGTACAGTGGTGCCTCGGGTTAAGTACTTAATTGCTTCCGGAGGGCTGTTCTTAACCTGAAACTGTTCTTAACTTGAAGCACCACTTTAGCTAATGGGGCCTCCTGCTGCTGCCGTGCCGCCGGAGCCCGATTTCTGTTCTTATCCTGAAGCAAAGTTCTTAACCTGAAGCACTATTTCTAGGTTAGCGGAGTGTGTAACCTGAAGCGTATGTAACCCGAGGTACCACTGTACTTGCTATTTTATTTCCTGTTTGTATCTCCTTAGATTCTCCATAGCAGGCTTACTCAAACTCAGCCCTCCAGATGTTTTTGACCTACTACTCCCAAGAACCCTAGCTAGCAGGACCAGTGGTGGCTTTAGAAAGGGAATAATTCCCATCCCTACCTGACTGGTCCTGGGACCTTCTGCATGCAAGGCTCTACCACTGGCGTAAGGGGTGTGGCATACTGATAAAGCAAAGGTAAACATCACAGCTCTGGCATTAGAACAGAGAAAGATCATTTCCCCCCTTTAAACTAAATACTGTTACCTTTCCTCATAGGGGAGCTACTTCATTCCTCTTCTGAACCTTTTTCAACTCAACAGTATCCTTTTAGAAGTGTGGCACCCAGAACTATTCCCAGCATTCTAAATGCACCCACACCAAAGATTTGTTTAATGGCATTATGATACCAGCAGTTTTATTTTCCTTTCCTTTCCTAATGATCTTTAGCACTGGAATTTGCCCCCACACTGGTTCAACATCTTCATTAACATATCCACTACGACCACAAGGTCTCATTCCTGATAAGTCGCCACCACTTCAGGCCCTATGAGTGTATACATGGAATTAAGTTTGCTTGGTTTTGCCCCGAGATGCATCAATTTACACTTGTTTACAATGAACTGCATTTGCTGTTTTACCATCCAGCTATGGGTGGCGCTGTGGTCTAAACCACAGAACCTAGGGCTTGCCGATCAGAAAGTCAGCAGTTCGAATCCCCACAACGGGGTGAGCTCCCATTGCTCTGTCCCAGCTCCTGCCCACCTAGTAGTTCGAAAGCACATCAAAGTGCAAGTAGATAAATAGGCACCGCTCCGACGGGAAGGTAAACAGCGTTTCTGTGCACTGCTCTGGTTCACCAGAAGTGGCTTAGTCATGCTGGCCACATGACCCGGAAGCTGTCTGCAGATAAACGCCGGCTCCCTTGGCCTATAGAGCGAGATGAGCACGCAACCCCAGAGTTGTCCGTGGCGGTCAGCGGTACCTTACCTTTACCTATGCCTGAGGAGTATCTAGAAAAATAGCATCTGATGCTTGTTGCCCCTGTTCAACAATACTAAGTAATACAAGACACACCTGTAATTGTTATATCTAGACCATAGTCTACCCACAAAGTATGAGTCAGCCCTTTATAAAGCCATGCTGATTTACACCAACGGACAACCTGTGCCCCTGACTATGCTATTGCCTTCACAGGCAAAGCAATCTTAGAAGCTGAGAGGCAAATTACAACTTGCAGAATTAGAGGCAATATCCTGAAAATTCAGCTCCCATAAATTATGGCCTTAGCTTGAAAGAAACAAGCTACAATAATAATTATTCAGAGGAAGAATATTCAAATTAGTCTTCTTGCTGCTCAGCTGAGGCATGTGACAACAGTGCCTTTACACTTTATTTATTGAATGTGTCCCATTGTGAACAACTAAAGAAGAATAAGTATTGTAAAAAAAAAAAAAGGCAGAATAAATTCTAGCATTATATTGCATAAATGTAATGGCACTACTTATTAGAAGTGTGTTCCATGAACTTTTTAAACACAGCCATTACTGGAGACTGTAGCATAGCCTTGTGCTTTCAAATTAATCATGTTTAAGTTTCCTGTGGAGTGGAGGGCTATGAATACAAATGGAGTAAACCCTTAATAAAATTACCAAGGAGCAGCCGTGCTAAGTCTTGTGTGGCAAAAACAACCAATAGTCTTGCGGCAACTTAAAGAGCAGAACAGATTTATTGGGACAGAGAAGCTTTCTGTGGACTTTGTCAGATACACAAAGGTGGGGCTCATGTGGCGATGAATCTGTTAGTCTCGTAAACTGGCACAAGTCTCAGGGTTGTGTTGTATTTACAGTGGTGCCTCGCAAGACGAAATTAATTCGTTCCGCAAGTCTTTTCGTCTTGCGAGTTTTTCGTCTTGCGAAGCACGGTTTCCCATAGGAATGCATTGAAAATCAATCAATGCGTTCCTATGGAAACCGCCTTCAGACCAGGTCCGGGGACAATCTGTCCCCCGACCTCTTCTGAAGGCCGGCGGGGGGCGAATGTCTTTGCTCCCCCCCCCGCCTGCCTTCCCGGGACAGCGGAGACTTCTCCGCTGTCCCGGAGCGATCTTAAAATGCTCCCAGACGGCTTTTGAAGGCAGGCGGGGGGAGCAAAGAATTTTGCCCCCCGCCCGCTGTTCCGGGGCGATTTTAAAATGCTCCCGGACGGCTTTTGAAGGCAGGCGGGGGGGAGCAAAGACTTTTGCCCCCCGCCCGCCTTCAGAAGAGGTCCTGGACCTCTTCTGAAGGCGGGCGGGGGGCAAAAGTCTTTGCTCCCCCCTGCCTGCCTTCCCGGGAGAGCGGAAAAACACAGCGCTGCATTTCTCCGCTCTCCCGGGAAGGCAGGCGGGGGGGACAAAGACTTTTGCCCCCCGCCAGCCTTCAAAAGAGGTCCTGGACCACTGCTGAAGGCCGGCGGGGGGCAAAAGTCTTTGTCCCCCCTGCCTGCCTTCCCGGGGGCTTTTAAATCGCCCCGGGACAGCGGAGAATTCCTCCGCTGTCCCGGGGTGATTTTAAAATGCTGGCGGGCGGCTTTTGAAGGCAGGCGGGGGGAGCAAAGACTTTTGCCCCCCACCCGCCTTCAGAAGAGGTCCAGGACCTCTTCTGAAGGTGGGCGGGGGGCAAAAGTCTTTGCTCCCCCCTGCCTGCCTTCAAAAGCCATCCGGGATAGCGGGAAGCGCTTCCCTGCTATCCCGGACTGCTTTTAAAATGCTGGCGGTGGGGAGCAAAGCCTTTCGGCCCCCGCCGGCCTTCCTGGACCTCTTCTGAAGGCCGGAGGGGGGGAAAGGCTTTGCTCCCCACCGCTAGCATTTAAAAGAGGTCCCCGGAGATTTCCCTATGGGCTTTCTTCTTGCGAAGCAAGCCCATAGGGAAATTCGTTTTGCGAAGCGCCTCCAAAACGGAAAACCCTTTCGTCTAGCGGGTTTTTCGTCTTGCGAGGCGTTCGTCTTGCGGGGCACCACTGTAGTACTAAAAGTCATTTTTGCAAAAGACAATCATAGCCTTTTGTCTTTGATAACAGTATGTCGGGGTTGAAGAACCAGCAGCCCTCTAGATGTTGATGGACCACAGCTCTTCTCACCCCTGGTTACTGGCCATGCCATCTGGGGCTGAGAGTCCAACAACATCTGGAGGACCACACTTTCTCCACTCATGGGTTATATCAGAGGCTTCATCTCAAATGATGCTCTTGAGAGCATAGTAAACCTCCTTACACCAAGACAGACCAATGGCCCATTGAGAAGGAGTCTGGGAAAGTCGTGAGGTACAAAGAAGGAGGAAATGGAAGAAGCAGTAAATTACTAGGGACTGCACGGTCATCAGGCTTATTAGGCACTGGAGATAGTTAAGCTGTTAACTAGCTAGATATGTTTGCAAAACCAGAATAGGGCCAAACCCCCAGCTCAGTTTTATCTGTCTGGAATGAATATAGGGATTTCCCCCACCATAATATATCTGCTAATAACCATCTTTTATGATAAAGACTTCAAAGTGACTAGAAGAGTCACGATTTTATAGCTGGCAAGATCATTTATTTTACAGAATTTTAAAAATGATGAACAACCTAATATATTTAATTAGGTAAGAGATAAGATAGGCATAACCACCTCTCTCTTTCCCCAATAGATGCAAATAAGAAAGCTGAGAACTGAAATTCAAGGAGCTCATAGTATTAATAATACGTTGTTAACGTAATCTGAATAATATGTTGTGAACATGAAGTATTACAAGGGTCTGCTGTTTAAAGTGTATGTAATCTTGATGAAAATGGAGACAAGAGACATCAGATCTAGGCTATTATAAGAAGGGTTTGGAACTTGAATTATTGCAAGAGCATGCTGTCCAAAATATATGTAATCTTGATGAAAATGACATCAACTCTAAGCAATTATGAAAAGGGGATCTGAAAAGAACTGCCGTCTTTAAGAAAAGGAAAAGTGCAGGAATACATCTACGGCTGGTCCTAATTATTTCATTCAGACATTGTCATGAATCATAGTTTATTGTGTTGGGAACAAATGGCATCAAGTCTTAGGCTCACACACTTCCCCCTCCCTTGTCCTCGAGAAGGAGATCAGAAACTGTCATTTCTGTTTTTTTAACTAACCGGAGATTGTCATTTCATCCAATCCCAGAAAACTGTGGTTAATCTTAAAAAGGGGTTGTTTGAAACAAGTTACTTCAAAGTATGCAATATACATATTTTTTGTTTCTACAAACTACAGTTAAGATTAACCAATGAATGCAGGGTTTGGACAAGTGAACTGCGGCATAATGAAGCTATTATATTTTTCTTATAAGTCAGATGTTATGCAACAATAGAAGGGTGAGAAAATATTGGGGAAGTGTTCCAGGAAATAACAGGTAATGAAACACTGGAAGACCTGCTCCCTGCCTTACAGGCTTTTTTTCCACCTGGCCTGGGAGGGTGGGGCCCTGACTGACTCCAACTACAAAAGCTGAAGCTGCTAAATAGACTCTTAGACTGGGGTATTGCTTAGGGATTTTTGCTGGGGTGGTTGTTGCTGTTACAGTGGTACCTCAGGTTAAGTACTTAATTCGTTCCGGAGGTCCGTTCTTAACCTGAAACTGTTCTTAACCTGAAGCACCACTTTAGCTAATGGGGCTTCCTGCTGCTGCTGCTGCGCCGCCGGAGTACGATTTCTGTTCTCATCCTGAAGCAAAATTCTTAACCTGAAGCATTATTTCTGGGTTAGCGGAGTCTGTAACCTGAAGCGTATGTAACCTGAAGCGTATGAAACCCGAGGTACCACTGTATTGATATTGATTTTTAGTATCTTTATTTTAGATCTTATTATGATTTATGTATAAATTTTTAATTTGCTTGTGTACTTTTGGATGTTTTATTTATTGTTTATGACTACTTTTGTTATATTTGTAGTTATGTATTTTTTTAATGTAAGCTGCACTGAGCATGGCTTTAACTGTGGAAAGGTGGCATACAAATAAAATCATGTATTAATATATGTATTATGTAACAGAAAAGGATTTAAACCTGAAGAATTTATCAAGAATTATTATATATATATTTAGTAAAATCCTGGTTATTATTTGGCTGGTCTTCTTACTTCTCAAATGTGATTAAAACCAAATAACTGTGCTTTTGTATTCCCCCCTCCCTTTTGATGGATAGGTCTTATTTTTTCCCCTTAAAAAAATCAATAAGATACTACAACTGATACATTGTCACTGAACAGATTATCGTATCTGCTTAATAAGACAAGGCGCATATTAGTCCATGTTAACACCCCTTTTGCTTCTACCTTTGCACAAGCTATGATTAAACCAGAAAGTCTCTAATTAGTTAAGAGTTTCATATTTCAGCCAAACCAGGAAACTATGGTTATCAGCTTCAGAACAAGGCAGGATATTAAACCAACTTCAAACCATGGTTACCCCAGCTGGATGAAATATGGATGGCTTATTATCGAGACTCATGCAGCGGGAAGAGAAAAAGGACTCCATCCAGGTGGAAAAGACTTAGGGCACATCCACACTACACATTTAAACAGTGCTATTTTTCTAGAAAAATAAGTACTGGAACTCACCAGGAACACCTCTCTTGTTCTGTCATAATGGCAATGGCACCCACCTGGGGGAAAAAACCCTGAACTTAAAGCATCATTATACCACTTAACCAGTCATGGCTTCCCACCAAAAGGCCTAGGAACTGTCATTTGTTAACAGTGCTGAAATATGGTAAGAGACCCCATATTCCCCCCATAAAGTGACAGTTCTCCGAGTGGTTTAGCAATCAATCCTTCCCAGGGAACTCTGGGAAATGTAGCTTCGTGAGGGGAATATGAGATTCCCTAACAACTCTGATCACCCTTAAAAACTGCAGCTCCCACAATAATTTGAGGAATCTTGACTGCTGAAGTGCCTTAAATGTACGGTGCAAATGTTGTCTTATTCATCTGTCTGCTTGTTCAGCCAATCCACAATCACCTGAACACAGCCACTGTATGTCTGAGTCTGAGCTAGTAATATATTGCCCTGGTCAGGCTGTATACTACAGTAAGTCGGATGCTGGGCTTCCAGTCCATAAATTTTTGAACTGCAAACAAACTATTAATCTATTATGTTTATGTCAGCTGCAATCTGGCAGCCTGCTCTCTTAATTTAGTTCCCTAATGGATCCCACGTTAACTAAGTACAGTAGCAAACTTGAATAAGAAATGTGTCAGGGAGCCAGGCTTTGCCGCTTAGAAAGAGACAAGCTCTTCACTCCCATCATCTTGTGACAAACTTATGTGTATGAAGCAGCGACATTTCAAAGGGAAAACAAAATAAAAAACAAGCGTTTTGAAAAGCTCTTCACAAGCAGTCATGTTGCCTTCAGCAGTATTAAAGGTGCTTTGTGATGCAGGGATGCTTTAACATCAATCTGACAAAGGAATATTATTAATGGCTTCCCCCCCCCAAAAAAAAAACCCTTATGAAAACAGTTCTCTTCTAAGCAGGCCCATCCAGAGCTTGTCTGAGGCCTGGGGTGGAAGTCTTGTTAAAATAAAGTTATAAACGCTTAGCATGACAGTGTAAGTCCAGCAGGCTCCTGGCTTACCCTCTGAGGACTGGGACAAGTGTACCTGACTGCCCCCGTCCCAGGTCTGCTTCTAAGTTGTTTTTTGTTAGAAAATCTTTATTAATTTTTCACATAAACAAATAAACATGAATTACATAACATACAAAACAAAAAACACTACAAATGAATAAAAACAATAAAGAAAAGATAAAGAAACAAACATAAACAACTACTATATATTACACTTACATGACATATTAAAATATATAACTTCCAATAATTCTTATTATACTACTTATATTATCTATAGTCTTTGCACAGATTCATATTTTTTTGTTTTGTGTGTGTGTGTATAATCCAATATAATATTTTATGTATATCTTGCTTACCAGTATCACTCTATTTCTGCAAGTATCTTATTGTTCATACAGTACAATTTTAGATATTCTTTGAATATTTTCCATTCCCTATATACCTTCTGGTTTGACACTCCTCTAATTTTTCCAGTCAGAAAAAGGTCTGCTTCTAGGTTGCAGCTGTCTTTCATTTAAAAGCATAAGAGCCAAAGGCCGATCTAGTTTAACATCCTGTTCTCACAGTAGCCAATCAGACACCTGGGAAATGCCTCAAACAGTCTCCCCACTTGTGATGCCAAGCATCCTGCCGTGACGGTGGAGGTAGCCATAGTTAAGCAAGGGATGGGCAGCAATAGGTAAAGGTAAAGGGACCCCTGACCATTAGGTCCAGTAGCAGACGACTCTGGGGTTGCGGTGCTCATCTTGCTTTATTGGCCGAGGGAGCCGGCGTACAGCTTCCGGGTCATGTGGCTACAATGACTAAGCCGCTTCTGGCGAACCAGAGCAGTGCACGGAAATTCCGTTTACCTTCCCACCAGAGCGGTACCTATTTATCTAATTGCACTTTGACGTGCTTTCAAACTGCTAGGTTGGCAGGAGCAGGGACCGAGCAACGGAAGCTCACCCATCGCGGGGATTCGAACTGCCGACCTTCTGATCGGCAAGCCCTAGGCTCTGTGGTTTAACCCACAGCAACAGTGCTATCCTCAAAAAGGTTCCAGCCTAATAAGTATCAACAAAGATTTGATTCAAGCATGAAACACACACACACTTATTTCAACTGCTAACACCTTGACCCTGTCAAGAATCAGGCCCAGTTTAATTTGAAACTCCTGCATGTTAACAGACGCCACAAAAATCTGCCTAATCACCATTTCCCGACTGAGGTATGGCAGAATGGAAAAGAGTTCTACATGTCAACTTGTCCATTCGAGATCTGCATGACTGATAGCCTCATAAACAAATTGTAAAGCTTCAACCGTAAATTTTACAAGAGAGTTACAAACAAACAAAAATTATTTTTTTACAGGAGAGAATAAAATAAAGGTGGCGGCAGAATACTATCGATCTGAGAAACCAGTGAACTGAATCCTGTACTGCGCGGTGATGAATTATAAGTAAAGGATATATATAAGCAGTAATTAGCAAGGGTTTCCTGGCAATGGGCTACCTGGAAACAAAGGAACAGATGTCCGGGCAACTACATACCTATATACTAGAGGATTTCATTAGCATCCAAGCTGCCATACTGAATACCAAATGGAGGAAACCTATGTGTTCAGATTTAAGTTACATATAAACTGAACGAGCAGCAGTACAAATAGAATGGCAAAGTTGTGTGAACATTCCTGTCAGATTATTGTCATCTAGGCTGCCCTCAAAAACAGTGATTGCTCAACCCAAACCAAAATATTCATTTTTCACTGATAATTGGCTCTCTAGGCATAAAATGATGTTCAGATTCCTAAGCACCAACACACTAGTAATGCTTTCAGGTTAAAAAGTTGCTACTCGCAAACTTAAAAGACTGCTTTCAAAAAGTGGGATTACTATAGCAGAAATGTGTTGGTGTTTCTCATGTGTATGTGTATTATGCACACATAAAGATATAAAGTATAAGATCTGTATCAGCACCAGCTTAAATTAAACCATAGCAACCATATTTTGTTTACAAAAGATAATGTATCACCTCAAAAGGCAACACAACAAAACTGAGCGGGTCTTAGTATATACGAGAAAGGACTAACTGACATAGCATGGATCATATCCAGATCTGGGTTCTGGAGAATTTTTATTGGCTTCTAGCAGGTCTATTCAAATTTTAATGCAGGTAAAAAGATGTGTCCAGTTTTGTTCATAAGTAAAAGCAGAGAGGAATTAAAGTTGTTAGAAGCAGGTATTTCCACACTATAATGTTACACCTCTTTTGAATTGTGTATGCAAGACATACACACAAAATATGTAGCACAGGCTGCATTCTGTGCTACAGACAGAGCAGAGAACTCTAGGACCAGAGACACATCTTACCAAATAAACTCAGCTCATCACAAGTGTAACCATTCCGTATTCAGGGTTTCGCAGCTATAGAGCATATATATTCAGATACAGTAACTCCACGTGCACATAATGCTAAATCGTTCTTTAGAATTACAAGGACAAGCCTATACAAACCTTAAGGCTCATGAGCTTCCAGAAGCTTTTGCTTCCGTTCTGACTAAGCATGTCTGGCCAAACTGTGATAAGTCTTAACTATGGTTTACTCTAAAACAAGGCAACTTCAAAAACTGGTTTATGAAGCTAGCTTGTTTTAGACTTAACACTAAATTGGTTAAGCAAAAACAGAAGTGGAAATTTTCAGTTTCTTCACAGCTGCACTGGAGAAGATGAGGAAATGCATGAGCCCAGGGCTCACACAGAGCGTCATTCTTGTAACACTAAACCATGGTTTTGCATTGTGTGTGAATGCAGCCACTGTGTCTCTGAGCTCTATAGCTGGGAAACCCTAAATACTGAATGGCAGTAGCTTTATTAAGGAGCACAGCTATCCATGATGGGCTGAGTGTATTTGGCAAGATACACTTCTGCCCCAACCTCCAGTTCACTTGCCTGGAGTAGAGTGACTCAGAAAATGCAGAAACTGGCCACATCCCTGCTTTATATTATAAACTGCACATATTTTTACAGCATACACCTTCCCAAAATAAAGTCCAATCCCTACAGTTCTAATGTTAAAATAAAATTGTTTCATGTAAACATTGGATTCCTATGCTTTGGTACAATCCTATCCTGTTTCCTGGGAATAAACCCAACTGAGACTTATTTTTGAGTAGGCACGTCTGGGATTGTGCTGTTAAATCTTTTCTTTCTTTGACTTCTGTTCATCAGTTTCAAAACAGCAAACATCATCCTAAACTCCAATGACATGAGTCTACACAGCCAAGCAAGGAATGCGTTCAGTGGAATTATTCAAGTCTGTCTAGCAGTTATCTCATGGCTGAATTATTCTGCTCACAGTCAAAACAGCCTTTCTTGGAACCATTCTGATTTTACTGCCTATAAATTATAGCACAATTCTAGCATACATTATTCAGACAAAACAATTGGCTACCTTCCCTTTTTTTTGGAACGAAACACACACAGTAGCTTATCTAGGGTGACAAGAGCAGTATCCTAACAGCAGGCACAAGGTCTGGAATACAAGAATGAATGCCACTGATTGAGTGTAGTTAAAATCAATATAATGGCATGAATCTCACACATTCAAAGAGAAGTTTCACATTTACTTAGTGGTTGTTGTTTTTTTTAAAAAAAGGTTAATGACATACAGGCAACCCCCATTTTAGGTGTGACCAATATGTGAGCGATCAAACACACACACATTGTTGAACCTGTAAGTGACCCAGAAACTTTATAAAAGATGTCCCTAAAAGGGTGGAATAGGGGCAGGGTGAAGCAGAACAGAGCAGAGCAGAGCGTTTCCATTTATGCAGGGGTTACGTTCCAAGTCACTGTGCGTTTAAGGGAATGTTTCTGTTTGAGGAGCTTTTTTTGTTTAGTATTTGTTTTGTGGCAGGGCAAAGGGGGGAAGAGAGACAGTGCACATATTTAATGCAAGATGAAGGGAAATGTTGTTGCTATTATTTCCTGGATACTTGTCAGTGAATTTCTAAAATGAACTTTTTTGGGCTCTATGCCTGCCTGGATATCGTATTGACTGACTCCATATCCTTCCCCAAACCTGGAAGATATCCTTCCTGAACTCGTCAATAAGAGGCTGATTGTGATTCCCCTGGTATTACTTCACATTTTCAAAACAGAGTGATGCTGATGTGCCCTGGATCAAATGAAATAATCATTTTTGTCTGTTGGTTGGAATACTTTGCTCCTATAATTTAGAAAATGTTTTGGACAACGAAGTGGGAGAAAACTGCACGGAACTGGAAGCAAATATTTGTCACATTTTAAAAGTTTCCGTGTGGTGGGGTTTGTTTGTTTTTTTGACAGTGGATGTGAAGGTGTAATCAGCACTAGAATTCAAAAACAGGTGTCATGTGGTATGGCTTAATTGCTAAACAAGAGGTACAGAGTCAATATTGTCTGAAAGTCACGGTTAGGCCCTCTTACATGGGAGCTTTTCCCCTGTCCATAGATGTATAGAAAATAATTGGCTTTCTTTGGTGAAGAAACAGTAGTGCTCTGCACATGCATAATGACACCCCTTCCTAAATGAGTGATGTACAGATCTTATTGTGATGAAAACAGCAAGGAAAAAGTTGCAGCCCTACCAAGTCAAAATGTTACCAGGCACCACGGACTGTGCCTTTTCTTATTTAATTACAATTGTAGATCTGTAGCTTTAATAGATAAAAACCTCAGTGTGGTGGTGGTGGGGTCACGATATATGGTTCACACCCTGGCACATGTGTGGTTTGTTAAGGCACTGCACACACATGGAAGCTAGAGAATTCTTAAAAGCTCTCTTTCTGAAAAAAACTTCAGCATTTTCCCTAAGTCCTCAGAACAACTGGGAGTCTTAATTGCTGGCTTCGCTTCCAAACAAACATTCACTTCATCCAGTTTAACTTGCTCAGTGTTTAGTCTCGCTGGTGCAAAGCAGGTAAAGCGAAACCTTTTGGTGGCCCAACTTCTGCCTCTCAGTTCCTGCAGCTGCCATGGCAAAAGCATCCATGCTAAACCTTAACATAGAAAATCTTATGAACTGATTAGCTTGGCAAAGCAGGCTAATAATGTTCAAGTGCGCAGAGGGGATCGGAAAGTGGCTTTGAGACTACTTGTGCCTCCTGAAACCGCAGCAAAGGCAGCAGTTCTGCCCTCTAGTGGGTAAATGTTAGCAAGATGAATTTATTCACAGAGATTTCGCAATCAGATCCTGGTTAGTAATGCTAACAGTTCACAGCTTGATCTACAAGGAAGATTCATTGTGTATTACAAACACAACACAGAAAGGCTAATAACAGCTAAGGCTGAAGAACAAAAATTTTTGTCTCTCTGAAGAAGAAAAACTACAGAAAACCATGGCACAGTTATATAAGAAACAAACTACAGTATATGATATACACTAATGCATATAAAAATGCCCCTATAATTTGGGGGGGGTGTTAAAAAGATGGTTTGAGAGGAGTGGGATTTAAAGCAGAGAGCAGAGGTGAAAGAGGGTGCTTAACCATTGTCCCTCACTGTTAGTACATTTGCAAAGCTGAGGAGGGTTCAGTATGGTTTCAAATTGAAAGGGGGACCGTGTGTTGAGATTCCTGCATTGCAGGGGGTTGGACTAGATCATTCTTGGGGTCCCTTCCCACTCTACAATTCTATTCAAAATCGCTAGCAGCAATTACCATGTAACACAAATCCATAGTTTCGTGCTACATGGACAAGCTATAGCAACCCCAGCCAAAGTGTTGGGCTCACACACTTCCCTTCCTGTTTCAAAGAATGATGACTTGTTTCACATGAACAAAGAATCCTGGACAACCAGGAGTAATGAAGCTGACTTCTTTAACTAACCAGAATTCATTGCAAGCCAAGACTTCTGGATCATACAACACTTAAAATTTGCATTCCTAATCTGTCCTGACTCATTGCTTGGGTTCGTTGTGTGTTGCCCACATAGCCTTCAACCTCACTTTAGTGTTACGTGGAAATGCAGCTACAAGCAAATTAAGGAAATGGCAGGGTCATGATGTTGCTCTGGTGTCACAAAACCTTCACAGACTCTCTGACATTTCAGGCATAAAATTTTGTGATATCAGAGCAACATACCCCATGGTTTTGGGGAGTGTTAATCTCAACCAACCGAAGCCAGAGTCCTGGCCCTGCAATTTTCAGGATTTTATCAGAGAGCCTGACAGCATCCAGTCAGGTTGCATTCTACCATTATGACTCCACCTCCACCCCCAATTTCTTTCAATTGTTCCTGGCACAATTACAAAGCTTTTGCTTTCCAAACCAAATCTGAATGCTGCAGACTGTTGACGCCTTCTTCACAACTCTACAGCCACATGAAAGCATCCCAAATAATATCCAAAATGGCATGGGGGAAGGGTCCAAAAACAGGATATTGATTTGAGAGATTAGTCTGTGTTTATAATGCCCCCCCTTAGTTAGGTACACTCAAATCCATTCATTTTAATGGGCTTAAGCACTCCTAATGCTAGGCTGGATTGTGGCCAATGTATACATTTCAAACTAAAAGTAAATTAATGGGGAACTGAATACTGAACATATGAACGTGCCTTATGCCAAGTCAAGTCATTGGCCTGTCTGACCTAGTACTGCCTACTACAGGAGTATGTTGGACTACAATTCCCATCATCCCTGATGATGCTAGACATGCTGGCTAGGGTTGATGGGACCTGTTGGCTACTCCTGCCAGATTTTCTCAAAAGCAACATAGTACTCTCCAGTTGTTGTGGGACCATCTCCCATCAATCCCAGGCAACAGGGTCAAAGATCAGAACTGTAGTCCAGCAACATCTAAAATATATCACATTGGTTACAGCGGATCTAAAGCCATAGACAGATCTTTCTTCCTGGCTCTGCATCCTGTATTAGCAAATGAACCTGGGACCACTTGCATGTAAAGCATGTACATTACCACTGTGACTTTCCCCCATTCATTCCTTAGTGAACACACAGGTATAAATATGCATGCCACCCTTAAGATTACATTTTTTCTGGATGGAAAAACCCATGTGCTTCTGTGGAAGGCAGAACCCACTATCTGTAAAGCCTTGCTCCTGGCACATCGCCCTGCTGTTCAGGTGTTATTGAATCACAATGTTACACTGTGCAGTGATATGCTGGCTAGCACAACATTAGAGTCTCAGAGCTACAGGGGTCTAGAGAGACAATCCTGCGCCGCTGGAGAAAATGCAAGATTTGACATTGATTTCTGTGGGAATAGGGGCTCCATCTTGATAGGCAATCAAGAAGCAGTCTAAACCTTTGCTGCTTAAATATTTTTTACTTAACCTATTAAGGCCCACAGTATGAAGAAATCAATAGCGCTTAAATGAATAAATATCAGTGGTATTAGTAAGTCAGTCTGTGCCGCTATGGTGGTAGATATTATTAAACTTATTACATTTACAATTATAAGAGCTAAATGACCATATCTGATGCAGAATAACTGTGTTCTCTTAAACTGATTGATTGGTTATTATCACTGATCAGCCATCATAGGAAAAGCTTTATCAAGTGCTGAAGCTGGGATGGGAAACCTGTGATTCTCCATATGTTGTTGGGACTCCAGTTCCCATCATCCCTGACCATTAGCCATGCTGGTTGGGGCTGATGGTAGCTGGAGTCCAATAACATCTGTACCATCATAGATGCTGCCACAGATGCCCCATTAAGTGCTAAAGCTCATTACTTAACGATCACTACCACTTCAGTTCATCATATTATCATATCTTCATAAAGACAGCAAGTATGTGACTTCTATATTTTCTCCTTAGCCTCACCTAGTATATTAGCACTCAGTATATTGACTTGAGAATATATTGAGTATATTGAGAAGAGAAGACTCCCTGGAAAAGACCCTGATGTTGGGAAAGATGGAGGGCACAAGGAGAAGGGGACGACAGAGGACGAGATGGTTGGATAGTGTCTTCGAAGCTACAAACATGAGTCTGACCAAACTGCGGGAGGCAGTGGAAGACAGAAGTGCCTGGCGTGCTCTGGTCCATGGGGTCACGAAGAGTCGGACACGACTAAACGACTAAACAACAACAACATATTGACTTGTCATTTAGCAATTCCCAAGTTTATCTGTCAACCTCCTTCTCCCTCCCCCAGGCCTTCTACGGTATCTTTGGGCTGCCAAAACTGGCACAGGGCCACCAAGATTTTTCAGGCTCATTAGTCTGTTTTTACAGGTGTCAGTTATTCCATAACATCTACTCACCTAGCAAATGGGAGTTCTTGCCTGGTTATATCTTATGTATCATTAGTTCACAGAGCTTAGTCTGATGTTAATTTGTTAAAAGGCCAGTAACAGGAAAGACTGTGATGAAGGAATCTGACACAGGGAGACACAAGTGTTGATTCCTTATAATTGATTTGGCTGCATTCTCTGTGGCCTTCCAGCCAAGGACTCTGATTTTAAAGGCAGCTGCCATACTTGTCAGACTATCTGTCCATCTAGCCTAGTGACTACTCTGACTGGCAGCTGTTCTTCAAACTGCTCTCCAACAGAGAGAGGTTTTCCAATGTGAACTCAGTGTGGCGTTAGACGGGAAAGAGTTTACAGTGAAAGACACACAGACGATGCCACAGGTGGCAAGATACTAGTCAGAGGAGAGATGGATTTAAATCCCAGGAAATGGATTTACCGGGTGGCCTTGCCCAGCTCACTAACCTCCAGCCTCCATAACCTCTGTACTGGAAATATCAATGGCAACCATCCTTCATAGGTATTCATGTGTTTTTAAATTTCCATTTATGAATCGCTTCCCATAAAGCATCAATAGTCAAACATAAATATGATTTATAAGCCAATACAAATAAAGAGTGAGATGCAAATCTCCCCTTCAAAGACTCAGTGGAAGAGGAAGGTCTTCAACACGAGGGAGTACCTATGGTTAGGACCTGCCACACTAAAAGTCCCATTCCAACATGATGTTTAACAGACTTCCTGGAGAGATGGCATCTACAGGACTCACTGAATATATATGGGGTGAGATGATCTTTTAGGTACGTAGTCCTGAGCTGTATAAGGCTGTGTACACAAGCACTAGCACCTTCAACATACCTGGGTAGCTAACAGAAGCAGCCAGCGCTACATGATGGCGGTATTCTGCCCCCGTGAGAACCCCAGCTGCTTCATTTTGCACGGGCTTCAGCTCCCAGTCAACTTCAGGGGCATCCCCACATAGAGCACATGACAGTAATCTGACCTGGAAGTTACCAGCACATGAAGAACAGGGGTCAGGCTGTCTCAGTCCAGATCGCAGATGAAATTCTAAATTGTCACCAGTGACCAGGCATCTTATTCCATTGCTCAGATCTCAGATCCTCTCACTCATTTATTTCTCTCTCTCTCTCTCTCTCTCTCTCTCTCTCTCTCTCTCTCTGTGTGTGTGTGTGTGTGTGTGTGTAAATTCATGAGGCTCCCTGGCAACCCCCATTCAGATATTGCCTTGACTGAGACCAGCTTAGCTTTAACAATGTGACAGCATCATCATGTGCCCACAGACCATCCTCTGGCCCCTTAGCAAGCTGTCTTTGGGCAAATATTAGCTTGCAGAAGGCAAACACTCTGAAGGAGCAAAGAGGGATTCTTCTTTAAGACAATCTGATGGAAAGCAGATATTCAGAAGCACTTTAAAATTATGTAAGCCCTAATACGCTTTAATCACTGCTTTGTACTCACAATCAAGATTGATTCCCCTCAGCCCCACTTATGGCTGCTGCGCTGTGCAACTCTTAAACAGCGGTAATAATTGTGTACAATCGAGATATGGTGGTTATTTCAGATTAGCCTTAGGTAAATGGGTAGGATATGTGCACTCTCACAGTTTGGCCCGATTTTAAGGTTCAGTATGCACTCTGTGTACGTTAGGATGAACACAGTGTAACAATTCTGCATAATGATTCTTAAGGTAAAACAACCTGAGCACCTAGCTGTCGATGTTAACAGATGCCACATAAAAAGGCCACATAATTATAGCAGCAACAACATCCGCCATACCATCAGGAGCTCATTCACTTGGACACCCTCCAATAATCCACACAACATCACTCACCAACAGCGACAGCCTTCTGGTGTCTACACAGGATGAACAGATCAGCCTCTAAAGATAAATGGACCCAGATTTGAAATCCGAAGCAGCAATGTTGAGAAAACTCACCATTCTTCATCCACCAAAAAAATCCTTCCAGTTGGAGATGCCAGTGCAATATGGTGGGAAAAGATCTTATTGGAAAATTTGATTCTATTCTCATTCAGGTCTTGAACAAAACCCAGGCTTGCTATGAATAGTCACTATTCTGATATGCCACGGGCATTCTGGACTTTTTGGATTTCATGCCCTTTTGCTTCTACGGTGCTTTTCCTCTCTGCATACTGGTGCGTGTGTGCGCACACTCATAGGTGCAACCTGCCAAACGCATCTAACAATGAGTGCAACTCCACAAAAACTTATGCCACCATAAATTATTATATTTCAATATGCCACAATGCCCTTTGCTTTTTTTTTCTCCTGTGACAGACTAATGCTACAAACCTACAAACACTTCAGAGTAAGTCCCACTGAACTCAGTGAGATTTGCTGCTGAGTAAACATGCACTGGATTTGTGGAAAATACTGAGGGGGGGGCATTATCCCATAGAATGCACACCACCTCCCCTAACTGCGTGAACAAACCTTAATAGCACAAAGCCTTTGATCTAGCCCTCTTGCAGACCTCCCCCCTCCCCCATTTCCCTACCAGCTTAACAGCAGGAAATGAAAGGACAGGAAACAATATTGCTATATCTGAGAAGAATGTGAAACCTGGGTTCACTCCTTAAGGAAAAGCAACACCATCATCATTACATATTCACACCAGCCAATAATTTTTTTGTTTGCACCCTTGTAAGAACAGGAAACAGAACGGAAGGAATAGATGCTGGCTGCTGCTTTGAGCACGAACCATCTTCTCACATGAAGAAGGGCAGAAAAGAACAGATTAGCACTTAAATAAAAGTGTGGGGCTTAATAGAGGAGGGAGAAACAGAGGCTTTGGAATCCACTCTCCCCCACCATCCAATGCACAGATAAAAGAAGGCAAAGGAAGCCTACTGGGGCCTCTGTTTTTATCACATATGGAGATGGGAGAATCCCAATGAAATGGTAAAGCTGCTTTGTAAGTGCACAAACGTTAACACTTCATATTCTACATTCTTGATGAAAGGATTTATTTATTTTTTTGCAAGGTTTCCATGTGCCTGTAGTAGCTGTAATGGCAAGGAGAAGATAGAATGAATGTGGCTGTCCCAAGCACACAAGGTGGGCAAAACTTCATCAGCTGAACTTCTACTTTCATGAATAGATTAGAGGCACACAGAATTCAGCAAGCCCATGCACAAGGAGAGATCGGATTGCCCATTCTGGATAGGCAGACTGGTTTACAGGTGAAGATGCCAAGGCACTTGCTGCTGGACCAGGAAGCAAAGGTCTGCAGCCAGGACAGGTTACCTGCTCCCACGGAAACAGGTGGAATCCACTCAATCCACAAGGAAGAAGATTCTGTACTCCTCTTTGGAGTCCGTTGAGATTTTCCTCTACCTCACTGCAAGGTCTGCCAGCAGCTGGCCCTGAGCTATGTGCCTAAGAACTCCTAAAGCGGACAGGAATTCAACAGGTGTCTATGTCTCACCTCATTCCAGAACGGTGGCAGAAGTTGCACCAGCCCTGACATTTTTAGCGGGCATGGCAAACAGCTCTTTAAGAAGAGTTTGGAGGAACCGGATTAATCTGACACATCATTAAAATCACACAGAGAAGGCGCCCTGAAGACCTTACCATCCCACACCCCTCATCTAAGGGAAGGATTCTTGACACACAAACCCCCAACGTCTGCCCTCCACATTACACCCTTGGGGGAGAATACTAAATTCCATCACTCAGGCAAGCATGTGCCAGGAGGAGGAGCAAGCAAGGTACCCTCTGCAAACAGGGGCAAGTGCAGTGAAATGATCCAGCTGAATCCAAACACACCATGCCAGCCCACATGGCTGGGAAGGGCTATGAGAGAATCATAGAGTCATCAAGTTGAAAGGGACCACAAGGGTCAGCTAATCCAAAGTGGGGCTCAAACCAACAACCCTGAGATTAAAAATCTGATGATCTGCCAATTGATGATAATGGATGTCAATTAGTCAGACTCTCAGTCGTGCCTGGAACATCATTTGTTCCAGAAGCCATGGGGGGGGGGGCGGATTTTGGCCCAATAGGTGGAAACTGGTTGCAAGAAAGGCAAGAAAAAGAAACTCTGCACATGTTTCAAAGCCTCCTAAAACTAAATCTCAGGGCTCGGAGAAACGGGTGCACGCCTCAGTAAGGCGGGATCCTCTCACGCCAAAGATATTTAACCCTACTTAGTCCTGGCAAATCTAGATTTATCACTTCGCCTGGATGAGGAAGAGCCAGCCCCCCAGTGCTGCAAAGCGCAAGGAGGTGGTCGTCCGTGCAAAACTTCGAGCGCGACGGTGAACTTTGCCACTTTGCTTAACTCTGCCCACCAGCGCGCGCGCAGACGCACGCGCCCCCAGCCCGTCCAGGCCAGCCTCCTCTCCTCTCCCTTCCTTACCGTGACTCTGCTTCGACTTCAGGGCGCCGATGAGCTGCAGCCGGTCCGCCAAGCACTGCAAAAGTAGCAGCACTCCCGCCGCCGCCACCGGGGCTCCCCCCAGCTTCGCCATAGCGCCTCGCGGGCTGCGCGCTCGCTGGTCTGAACTCCCGCTGGACTCTCGGTGCGCCGCTTCGGGGAACGAAAAAAGCAGCAGCAGCAGCAGCAGCAGCGCTCAGGAGGAAAGATTCGCGCGCCTCCCTCCCCCTTCCTTCCCTTTAAATCCGGGGTGGAGGAAAGTCACTTTTTATTCCGATCCGATTTCATTGAGCCGGGCAGGAGAGGCGCCGACGTATCCCAGTCCCGACTGTCGCCGCCGCCTTTTTGTTTTTCCAGCCTGTGAAGCCAAAAGGCGATCTTAGTCCAACGGCATAATAACGAGGAAAGAAGGGCGTAAAAGGGCGTGAGTGCGTTTCCCCGCGGGCGGGCGGGCGTGTGAACAAGCGAAACCGAAGTCAGAGCCGACCACTAAGTACCAAAGTCGCCCAAAAGCGCGGGGGGGGAGAGGGGGGAGTGCTTTAGCCTGCGTGTGTGTGATCCCCACCGAGTAACTCTCCCTTTCTTTGCTAAGCCTGAGCCGATCTCCAAGCGAGGAGGGACGGCCGGCTTCAGAGCCGACGGCGATGCTTTCCCCAAACAAAACAAAACAAGAGCCCTTTCTCTGGGAGTGTCCCCGCCACACACGCGTCCTCCTCGCAGACCCTCCTCCCTTCCTCGCAAACTCCTCCGAGCCGTGACTTCCCGCCGAGCGATCCAGTGGAGAAATCCAGGGGGCAGAGTCTTAAAATGATTTCGGAGACAAAAGCAGCCCTGTCGCTCTTCCTGCGCGAGGACGGGATGGAGCGGGGACGAGGGGGGCTCTCCGAGGAGCCCGAAGGAGGCCGGGTCCAGTCGACCCCCCCCCCCACGCAATTGCCTTAAGGCGATTGCTTGAGATTAGGCTGGAGTCTTTCTTTTTAAGAAGAAAAGAGGAGACTCGTCGGCTGTCCAATTAAAAGCAAAGCCAAAGGGTGAGGGCGGGCGAGGGGCTGGAGGGAAGCGCCTCCGAAGCCACGCCGAGGTGGTCTCTCGCTCGCCAGCGAGAGGGCGAAGCAACGCCCGGGCAGATGCTGGATGCGAAATAGTTTGGCTGCTTGGCCGCCGGGGGAGGCGGGAGCGGCGCGCTCGCTCCCCTTTGGCCAGGCAGCCGGTGCCTCGCACTGGGGCAATGGGGCTCGCCTCGCTCAAGGCGCAGCAGCAGCAGCAGCCGTCCCGCTCGCCCTCCTCCCCCCACCTTCCTCTGCCGGAAGCCAGCTGCCCCGGCCGATGCTCTTCCCCGGAGGAAGACGAGAGACCAGCAGGAGCCGGGAAAGGAGAGAGAGAGAGAGCTCGTCGCCGCCGCCGCGCCTCCCGCTGCTGCCTGGCGCTCCTCCTCGCAGCCGGCAGCGCTGCCTGGGCGCCTCCGCGCGACTCTGCCTGGCTGAGTTTGGTCTCCCAGCAGAGACGGGTCACACGCGCCCCTCCCTCCCTCCCTCCCTTCCTCAGCCTGCGCGGAGGGAGAGCCAGAGAGAGGCATCGCTCCTGCGCGGCGGGAGAGGAAGCAGCCGGAGGGCTCCCCCAAACGAGCGCATGGGAGCGGAGGGGAAATCCTCTCCGAGGAGGATTGGGCGCAGCCGAGAGAAGCCTTTCGAGGAGCTGCAGTGTCCCCAGGAAACCCCCGTCCCAGCTCTGCCTGCCTGTCGTGGGGCTCGTGTCGCCCTTTAAAGCGCGCGGGAAACTAGAAATGTGGGGACGTGGGGTTTTCCTCAGGCTGAATTCCGAGCCTTTTCACAGTCTGGTGGCGGGAGAGAGGGGAATCAGCTGCGAGGCAGGAAATAAAAGGGGCTGCACGCCCGCACGCCTTTCCTATGGTCAGGCTACAGAGCTGCTGTTTGCAGCCCAGTCTGAACGCCTCCCTCGCCAACCCCGTCGATGGTTTCTCGGGCACCCCGCTCCCTCCAAACCTGCTTCGCCCTGGGACGTGCCTATAACTCGTGGTTCTGATGTCCCAACGCTCCCACGGGGCACATTTCATTCAGGCGGAGGAGGAGGTCGTTGGCTAACGGCCAACAGGC
This sequence comes from Podarcis gaigeae, assembly GCF_964106915.1. NCBI lineage: Eukaryota > Metazoa > Chordata > Lepidosauria > Squamata > Lacertidae > Podarcis > Podarcis gaigeae. Next base: position 24,001,942 of record NC_139688.1, read on the forward strand.
AGAAAGGACTGTCCAACAATGCGATTATCCACACACACACATCTGATCCATGGATTAACATCAAAATCCTTGCATTAAAGCTCACTCCTTAGGAACCAGTGGGTCATTAGGCTTTCAGATGCACTTTGAACAAAGAGATGTTCAAAGGGAAAGCTGCTTTTAATAACGCTGCTTTTTGCAGGTACTATTGGTCTGGGTCTCATCCAGCATCTTTTCAGTACACCCAGTTAGGATTCAGCAGTCCAGTTGTACACTCTTGGGTATTCAGCATTAGCTTAAGGTGTGCAACAATCACATGCCCACTTTTGCAGCATCTTCATAGCATCCCAAGTCGCTCTTGGAATGCTCTCACTACCTGTCTTTATCATACCCTCCAAGTGTTTACTTGTGTAACACGCTTTACCATATCTTGTAGAGAAGCACCTCAGAGAAGGCCAAATCGTCATCTTTAGACTTGGTTGATGATATCTTAATTAACCCTCATGGCTCACTCCTGAGGTTGAGCTGCAACATGGAAGCCATAGAAAATGTTTCAGTGTGGTTATTCAACCAGTGGTGGACTTTGGGCTTCACCGGCACCCTGTGTGACGCTAACGTTCAGGCCACCCTCCCCACCTCTCACACTCCATTGGGGCAGCCCCTCCAGGGTACTACTCAGTGCATCCGCACAGGTCACACTACCGTAAATTCAACCAGACCACAGTAACTATAGACGAGAATGAAGAGACCCTCACCAGTTAACCATCTAATGTAATGATGACACCAGGTGACTGACAGGTAGGTGGTCCTGCCCACCTATCAAAGTTGATCCCTGGGGGTAGGAGGAGAGGTCTGATTAAGCAGTTTGTTCCCGCAAGAAACTATAAGCAGAGAGCTCAGCTGCACACTCTGCAAGGATCTGTTCCACACTGGCAAAACAGCACCCAACAGGATCTGCTCATCGGCAGGTGAGCAGAGGGTTCAGTCTTGTTCTCTGGGTTCAGTCTTGTTCAGTCTTGTTCTTGTTTTAACCCAGCAGGGTTAAAACCTGACACACACAGCCATCAAGTGATGGGCTGGTCTTCAGAAGATTGACAAGTGGTCCAATGTGGACCCTCTGGTGGTGCAAGATTGGCCTGTGGGCCAGAGGTTCCCCACTCCTGCACTAGATGTGGAATAGATAGATGTATTGAACATCTGTATTCCTGCCTGTGCTGTCAGGGGCATCCAACAATGAGCATCTCTTGTACGCAACAGCTGCTGCATGGCATCTCTGCTATACAGCGCTATACACGACTCCCATGTGCTGGCTGTAATGTAAAAATCAGCCATCAGTTCACTGTTGCATACCAATACTATGGCATTCTATTCACTTGTATGCTTTTGAGAATATCATCCTTAGTAATTAACAAGACCATTCACCTTTCAAATTGTAATTATATAAATAGGGCTGCAGTGCTTCAAACGTAACAGCTAAATACAGTCATACATTAGCCCAGAAGGATAAGCAGCAAATCAGATTTTATCTAAGCAAGATGTTTAAAGTTGCATCAATCTTATAATTAATTGTTTTACCCTTTCATGCTTTGGCATTCTGGCGCACTGAAGCAGAACTCTTAGCCTCCGTTGTCCCTTGATCTCTCTGGTTATTCGCTGTGAAACACGATGGATTTTTGTTTACAGGTTTGGATTTTTATCCGAAAGGTTTTAAATTGATTTAAATTGGCAGAGTGGGGAGAACAAAAAAAAAAGCAATATAACCACAGTACGCCTCTGATATGCCAGACGCAAATGTGCACACAGAGATGTGGCTTCATGAATTAAAACAATCAAGGCAGCTTGCAACAACAAGAAATACACAATATAAAACTGTAAGAGCCCTGGCATTCAATGCCCCCAAGTAAGAAATGTGTGCACAGATATGCATACTGACCGTACCATCTGAGTTATCAGTGAGAAACGTGGGGACAGCATCTGTCTGAAGGGATCCTATATGAGAATAGATATCTGCATGGGGGGCTCCCTCTATGGTGATAGAAACTGAATTAGAGGTTCTGAACCCATGGAAGAAATCCTAAATGTTGAGGGAATGGAGAGGCATTCTTTCAATTCACATTTAACGGTGAAGCTACCTAATCTGTACTCTCCAAAACAATGCAAGAACCAAAGCATAGTCATCCCATTGAAATTTGCACTTCTCCAACTTTTGTGCAATGCAGTTCTCCAAGCAAGTAATGTGTAGAAAAATACATACACTGGGGTAAAGTGTGCATAAAAAATGCATTCTATTAGTGAAAATAATGTACCAAAATGCATTATATAACTGGGAAACTGCTTCGCAAAAATGTGTATATGGAGCAAAATTGCATGCAAACATCTATACTGTATTAGGAGAAATTTGCACCAAAATGCTAATGAATTTTTATGAGGACTTTTAAAAAAATTAAAATTTTTGAACTGAATTTAAGGCCTTAGAGGATGGTCTCAGGGTCTGGGTAGGTTCATATGGAGAAAGGCAGTCCTTGAGGTATTGCTGTCATGAGCCATTTAGGGTTTTATAGATAAAAAAAACCAGCACTTTGAATTGGGCCCAGAAACTAATTGGCAGCCAGTGCAGTTGGGCCAGGATCAGTGTAATATGCTCAAACCCTCTTGCCCCTGTGTGCAACCAGGCTACTGAATTCTGCACCAGCTGAAGTTAAGGTAAGCAGTTCTGCCGCACCTGCTACTGAATATTCCCTTTTGTATGTTCAATACAGTGGTACCTCAGGTTAATAACTTAATTCGTTATGGAGGTCCGTTCTTAACCTGAAACCGTTCTTAACCTGAGGTACCACTTTAGCTAATGGGGCTTCCCACTGCCATCATGCCCCCATTTCTGTTCTCATCCTGAAGCAAAGTTCTTAACCCGAGGTACTATTTCTGGGTTAGCAGAGTCTGTAACCTGAAACATCTGTAACCTGAAGCGACTGTAACCCGAGGTACCACTGTACCCACAGGTACTGTGGGTACTTAACACCTGAATAGGGCTAAGTTAAACAAAGACCAAGAGACAGCAGATAAAGCCCAAGGAGTGTAGAAAACATTCCAAGCTGCAGAAACAAATCAAAACACTAATAAACGTCATATGTAGCAGGAAGGTTTGATTATGATTTTGGCAAATGTTGGGGTTCTGCTAAGTTTCCAGCAGAATGAACTTCACAAATTCTTTGCAACATGCTCATCTTCCATGCCCTCCCTTTCTTCTTTCCACTAATGCTTCAGACAGTTACCTGCTTACTATTACAAAGCCAGCAACCCAGGAGTCCATTTAACATCTTTTCATTTTTAGATGTTGTACGTATGACTTTGAAAATAGTGACTCGTATCACTATTAAACAATCCACTACCGTTTATTGAGGTGTGCATGCTTTCTCTTGTTACAATACATAAAGCAGAGCATGCAGTGTTAATTTTGCCATTGGAGAGAGAAGAAATTGTCAAGTGTCCTGGGATCCCCCAAAGTCTTTCAGCTTCTTCATTCTCTTGCTAGTAGATCCAGAGGAAGATGGCAGCTATTACGCTTCTTGAAGCCTGTTTGGTCTGTTAATGCAACATTAGCAGATTTATCTTTTTGAAAGTGAAATTCTTAAAGTGGGAAGTAATTGGTTTGATACGTTTAAAGAACACCTGCTGGGATAATTACCCATCTATCTCACACTGAGGATGAGAAGATAAATGAAATAAGAATTGCAAAGGCTTTATTGGCGCAGCTGTGGGTTAAAGCCTCAGCGCCTAGGACTTGCTGATCGAAAGGTCGGCGGTTCGAATCCCTGCGGCGGGGTTCGCTCCCATTGCTCGGTCCCAGCGCCTGCCAACCTAGCAGTTCGAAAGCACCTCCGGGTGCAAGTAGATAAATAGGGACCGCTTACCAGCGGGAAGGTAAACGGCGTTTCCGTGTGCGGCTCTGGCTCGCCAGAGCAGCGATGTCACGCTGGCCACGTGACCCGGAAGTGTCTCCGGACAGCGCTGGCCCCTGGCCTCTTAAGTGAGATGGGCGCACAACCCCAGAGTCTGTCAAGACTGGCCCGTACGGGCAGGGGTACCTTTACCTTTACCTTTTAAGATCAAGGATATTTGATGTTAAGGAATGAGTTCAATGTCTGTTTCAGAAATTAAGAGCCCACCTTCCAAAGTTGCCAGAGGGTTTCCATTCATACAGTGGTACCTTGGGTTACGAACTTAATTCATTCCAGAGGTCCATTCTTAACCTGAAACTATTCTTAACCTGAGGTACCACTTTAGCTAATGGGGCCTCCCACTGCTGCCATGCGATTTCTGTTTTCATCCTGAAGCAAAGTTCTTAACCTGAGGTACTACTTCCAGGTTAGCAGAGTCCGTAACCCAAAGTGTTTGTAACCCAAGGTGTTTGTAACCCAAGGTACTACTTACATTACCACCAGAGATTCAACTGCACATGTTGTCAGTCTTCCATGGGACACAGGATTAGGAAGGAATAAAGCGCTTTGGCCTTCCCATGCATTCTTATTCTATGAAAATAGAACATGGACAAGGGTGGCACTGTGGTCTAAACCACTGAGCCTCTTGGGCTTGCTGATCAGAAGGTCGGCGATTCGAATCTGCACGATGGGGTGAGCTCCCATTACTCTGTCCCAGCTTCTGCCAACCTAGCAGTTCAAAAGCACGCCAATGCAAGTAGATAAATAGGTACCGGTGCGTTGGGAAGGTAAACGGCATTTCCATGTGCTCTGGTTTCAGTCACGGTGTTCCGTTGTGCCAGAAGCGTTTTAGTCATGCTGGCCACGTGACCCGGAAAGCTGTCTGTGGACAAATGCCAGCTCCCTTGGGCTGAAGCGAAATGAGCGCCGTAACCTGATAGTCACCTTTGACTGGACTTAACTGTCCAGAGGTACTTTACCTTTACCTACCTATTCTGTGAAAGGAATTCAAAAAGTTAAGACAGCCTCACCCTTCCAGGTCAAGTCGGAGCAACACACTGCCCAAATTGATAGCGCATAACAAACAATAAGTTGCATTAAATAGACTAGAGAAGGAAAACCACAGACCCTCCAGGCCTTTCTATCAGGCCTCAGACATTGTTTGGCTTGTCTGGAATGTGTCCTTGAACACTGATAGTATAGGATGGCTCTGAAAAATTTCAAGGGGCCAACATATTTTACAAACAAACAAACAAGGCAATGCACACCCCATGATACGATGGGAAGTGACTGGAAAGAAGAAATGATACTGTAGATAACAGCAAATGTGGAGAGGAAGGAATGAAATAGGAGATGGGGAGATAAAAGAGGGTAAACAAGTACCAGGGTTAAGGGGCAGAGGTTATAAAAGGTCCAGCTTTCTTCTAAAGGCCTTAAAAGTCTCAGGCACTACAGTAACTTCCACAGCTGTTTATGATATCCATCTTCAGGACCATAACACTGGTCAAGTTCCAAGCAGACAGAGATTGCTTAGGCCTGTAATTTTATGGTCAGCTTTAGGGAGCATTAAGATTACTTTGGTTTAATGTTCTGACATCTTCTATGAGTGTAACTCTCAATTCCTGGGTTAAAACTCCCATTGAGGTATTATTATTTCCTTGCATTTAGTATATATGTTTGTTTAAGAGCTGTAAGCTACATAACTCTATAGTTTGGTCCTGAAACTTACATTAAACAGCTGATGCATGCATTTGCTTTTCAAAATATGCACCAGGGCCAATACACACCCAACCCACATGTGTGTGTGATTACTCTATGCATGCTTTAAAAAACAAAAACAAAAGTAAGAACTTCCATGACACAAAAAAGTAATATGACAATTGCCCCTCAAATATGGACCCGGGTTCAAATTCCTTCTTCTGTGGCCTTGCTGGGTGGACTCGGGCATGCTCTTGTGTCTCAGCCTCAGTTTGCCACCTATAAAAAGGACCTAGTGTCACAAACATCTTACGATGGCAAAAAACCCCTCAAGACCAAATAAAATATCTTCTTAGTGAACAAAACTGTAATTGCCAGTTGTTTTCATAAATGTTTGAATAAAACACTCTTAAGATTGGTGTTTTGAAGAATGTGGTTGCTCTCTTCCTCCTCTGCATTTCCCCAAATATAACAAACAGCATCCAGGCTATGTTAAGTCGAATGCCCTAGGGATAAATTCCTACCAATTAAGAACTGGGCTCAAATTCTTCCAACATTGCTCTCGCCCTTCATTGCTTCTTGCTTTCCCTGTTAACACCATCAATCACTAGGGGGGAGGAGCGGAGAAAGCCTTGCCTCAGGTTCTTGCACTGCGCACTGCTAACTTCACTGTCTCTCCATGTGTCCAGCGGAATTTCTATTTGCTGTGTCATCTTGCATCTGGAAGCTATCCCATTTTACTGTCATTCTACCTTTATTTCTTCCCACCACAATAAACTACCATAGATTATAGCTTTGCAAACTGTTTTTGACGTATAAACATCCATTGCTGGGGTGAGTTGTTCCCCCAGCGTTCAACAATTCTCGCAGCAGCAGCAGTAGCAGAGGCAGCCACCAATAGTTCATGGGTCAAAACCAGCAGCAGTCACTGTGTGAGGAGGACTGAGTGGGAAGATAAATTCCTGTCCATACTTTTAAGCCAGGGGTAGGGAAACTATGTGGCCCTCCAGAACTCTCTCTCTCTCTCTCTCTCTCTGGCTCTCACCAGACCACACCCCATACCAGCCATACTTCATGCCCTCTTGAAGTGTTTTTCCTCTGACTGGAATGTGTCCTCATTCTCTGATATTGCCTCTTGGTTGCCTGGATGGAAGATAGAGAGGGGTGTGAATGTATGGAGAAATCAGAAGCCAAACAACAACAACAACAACCCCCAACCCAACCCATTAGTTGCTTTGTTCGCCTTTATTGCTGGCATTATGTCCCCCACAGAAGGTTGTGCAGAAGGGAAATGCAAGAGTGAGGGCGGGGGAGCAGCATGCAAGTCCACAGTGCGCATTGGAGAATGCAAGCACACAACTGGATCACTCGTCCCAGAACACACGCACACTGCTTTCATCAGCAGCAATGACTGTTCCATCTCAGCTACAGGCTTGCACGCTGCTGGCTGCAGTGGCAGAGGAAGCTGCTCAGGTGCCTGGGGTGCACCACGGGGCCTTCAGTGTCTGCCTGCCTCCTCCCACTCAGCTGCCCTACAGCTGGAGGTGAACCGTTTGGGCAGCATGGAGCCTGCACGCGCTCAAGCCACTACGTCTCTCCCAGGAGAGACGTGTGGCTCGGACGCACTGCAGGCCCTGCAGTAAGTGCCACCCAGCATTTTGTCACCTCCCTCAGTGGTGACACCCGGGGCGGACTGCACCTACCGCATCCCCCTTCCTCCGCCCCTGGCTGGCTGTGACTCGCCTTGCCTCCAGGTGTCTAAAAGGTATGGACAGGAATTCTGCTCCCCTTCTGATGACCACGAAGCAGCTGCTGGCAGCTTTGCCTAGCAAACCACTTCACCAGCCACTGTTGGGCAGCTGCTCTTTCTGCCTGCAGGAAAAGGGAATGCTCTGGCATGATTCTGGATGACTCAGAACTCTTTGCATTGCTTGAAGAGATCATTCCACTGCCCCCTCCTTTAACAGTTGCCTAAAGGGAGGGCAACCTCTGAAAGGTACAAGCCGTGGTAGCCATGAGAAGTGAGTTAGCTTGCAGGACTCTTTCCATTTCCACATGTTTTTGTTTGTTTAGCATGAACCCTTGGGGGGTTTCAGCTTCAAGTGAGCAAACTGGCCTTGATGCTAATTCTCAACCTTCTCCAGACCCCACACCCCAGTACCGGTGTTGTAGTAGGCCAGCTGCTGGTTACAATCTGCTTCATTGCAGGACTGGCTCAGAGCTGGCTGCAGAGGCTGACAAGGTCAGGCACTTTATCAACAGTGCCACCACCATCACGTTAGCTAGAACATCTCAAGAAGGTCAGAGGCAGTGTGAATGAATGTTTGATATACAACACTCTCTTTTCCTGCTGGTCAAGGGAACTCACTGAGGCTGTTTTCCCCAGATTTCTCCAAAAGCGTAGTGTTTGTATTGCATACACCTGTCATAAAATGTAGGCAACTCCTAATTCCAAGAGACGCCTATTTCATTTTGGCTTTCTGGTGGTCCTTACCTGCCTTATACTATTGGTCCAGCTGAGTAGGCTCCATCCTGACTTGTAGCAGCTAGTGGCTTTCAACCCAGAAATACTAGGATTCAAACCCAAAACATGTGCCCACGAGATGGCCAAATCAGTTCTTCATTTTTCTAATCCTAAATTCAGTTTGCTACGGTTCTGCATATTTTTTGATTGTTTAAAAAAGAAGTTCTCATTAAAAATGGTCAAGTATTTGTATGTTCTTTTGCCTCAGATACACATTTTTGCAAGCAATTTCCCACTAATATAATCAATCTTTATATGTTATTTTCACTAATAGATGCAGTCTATGCACACTTTCCATCCACGTACACATTTTTGGTTGAAGAACTACACTAAAAAAATCAGTGAAGTGTGAACTTTGAAGGAGAACTATGTTTTGGTTTGCATATTGTTTCAGCAAATGCGGATTTGGTAGGCTGGTATTACAATGTGAACTGGACTGGATTTTTCTCCCATTTCTAGTTGTCACTAAGCTTATCCCAGTTTTTTTACCGAGACTTATGTAGGGTGCCCCTACAAGAACTCAATTGCTGGCATTATCTGATTGCAGCCCCGAGTTCCCAGAAAACAGAGAACCATCTGACAAAACTGAGAGGTGCATTCATTTTTCTAGGCGAGAGACTAGTGACTTGCCTTCTGCTTGAAACCATGTATGTCTGCTGCAGCTCATTACAAGAAATGCCAGTCACAAAGCAGATAGAAGTGCCAACATTTTCATCTGCAGTCGGATTCCTGGGTTTCAATGAACCCAGAATGGCAGCTGCTTTCTCACTACTCAAGGTCTGTGCCCTTGTGGAAATAACTACAATTCAGATGGTGTTCTTTCTGCAGGAAAGTGCAGTTTGGAAACTTGGGCCACAGAGGAATGTGGATTCTGATGGTGGAATAGGTTTGTTTGTGGCAGCTCCAAGGAAGGGTGCTGCCAGACAAGGACTTAATTTGCAATGGCTCATAGGGTTGGGCTTGGTTTTTTCTTTTCTTTTTTAACTTACTGGATTTTTTCTGGAAAGGGTAGATGTGGATCAACAGGAGCAGTGGAATATGGGCTGGCATTTTGATGCAAACAATTTCATGTGGATGCACAAGGAGGACCAATCCCATAATAAGCACTTGTATGGAAGCACCCAAGAAGATTCTATCACATGAGGCATGGACACATACATCAGGTCTTAATATGTGTTTGGTAAGTTAATTTTGAAACGGAATTAGTTCCAGTTCACATTCTCCAAAAAGTAACTAATTCAATTCCCAATTCATTCACGTGGTCCTCGGCATTCCCTCCACCCACACCCTTCAGAATTTTACAAGCTGCTCTGCTAAAGTATAAATTATACTTAAGACAACTAAGAAAACACCAACATACTTTATCAATCAAAGAGCACAGATTTCAGGCCAGTTCATGAGTGGTGATGTTTATAGAACCACAGCATCACAGAGCTGGAGGGGGCCACAATGTTCATCTATTCCAACCCCATACAATGCAGGAATGATTTGCCCAACATGGAGCTAAAACCCCATGGGATCAAGAGTCCCGTGTTTATATAAATATGCATCATCTTCTCCAAGAGGAGTTACTCAAATCAGCTTATAAAATATTAAAATAAACACAATAACAACAAATCATAATTAAACTAAAAGCAGCATCAAGAAACAACAACATAAAGGACAAAAAGAGCAACAATTTGTAGGTAAATTAAATTAAGCAACAATGGAATCCAAAGCTTGTTTTAGAAGAAATCATGTCAGATGTTGATGGGACACAAATAGGGAGGGAGAGGACCTAACTCCTTGGGGAAGCGAGTCCCAGAGATTAGGCATCACAATACAAAAAACCCTCTTGGGTATTACAACAAGTTGTGCCTCAAGAGGCAATGAGACATGTCAGAAGGGCACAGCAGCTGATCTTTAAAGGATGAGCAGATGTTCATAGGAGGAGACAATCCTTCAAGTGGCTCACTGTACAGATATACAGATAGCTTCCCTACAGGAAAGCCATGTGTATCCTCATTCACACTAAAACACATATAGAAACAATTCTACAGGGCTCACATGAACCTCATGAAGTGGATATGGAAAGCATTCACAGCTGCACAGCAGGCAGAAAGCTGTTGAGGTCTTGTTTGATGGAGAAGGGTCATTGCTCAATGGCAGAGAATGCACTCCACAGGTTCAATATCTGGCATCACTGGGTAGGACTGAGTCCCTCGCCTGAAACCCTAGAGAGTTGCTGCCAGTCAGTGGAGAAAATGCTGAGTTATTGGGCCATCCTCAGCACAGGAAGTTGGGGTAAATCATGCCAGCTTAAATTGCGGGCATAAAGTATGCTAGATGCTGAGCTGCTGGGCGAAACAGATCTCAGCTTAGGACTGATCCCTTAGACCAGTGATGGCGAACCTTGGTCCTCCAGATGTTTTGGAACTACAACTCCCATCATCCCTAGCTAACAGGACGAGTGGTCAGGGATGATGGGTGTTGTAGTCCCAAAACATCTGGAGGACCAAGTTTGGCCATGCCTGCCTTAGACAGTCTGTTCTAATGGTCAGACTTAGTATGACACACTCACCTGTGTGTCTATGTGAAAACTGCATGCCCTCCAGATGTTTTGGACTAAAATCCCCATTATCCCTGGCAATTGAGCCATGGTGGCCAGGGGTGATAGGAGTTGAAGAGCATCAGGAATGGGGACTGTGTTAAGGAAGGCTGGCCTGAGGCATTTCAAGTAAATATTACCATGTTGAAAACAGGGAGTACCCCAATCTAACTGCAATTCTAACATTCTCCAGAGTGAGGTCTTCCATCTTTAATTCATCTTTCAGCTCTAGCTATTATTCAGGCAAAAAGAAAACTAGGATAAAGCATTTCAAAAGATACACATAATGTTTCAGGCTCAATAAATCCTTCTTATCTCTTGGTCTTAGAGGGGGAATATCTAAAATTGTAAATGCATTTACTCTACTGCATAGCACAAAATGGGAGGAATTATTAATGGCTAATTTTATCCATTCCTGGGTTGTTTCTTTTTACACGTAATGATGAAATTAAAATGAAATATCTTAAAGATACTTGTGCAATCAAAAGAATAAGAAAAACCTGATTATGTAGGAGAAATTGTATCCTGTTTATAGACTGTTTCCTTTTTCTTCTGTTTTGCCTTAGCCACCTTTTTTGCTTGTGAAGAATGGAACTTTGAAGAGCGCAAGGCTTATTTTCACAGCCCACAGTATATAACTATGTCAAACACACTTCAAAAACAGTTGCAATCTTCTAGTCATTAAAGTGAATTGTTAATGGGTTTTACCAACTTGATAGCTAAATAAGGCTCCTAAAATGTTTCCCAGCAAAATCTCTTCTGAAGTTTTGTGAGCCTTGGATAAAGCTGCTTTATTATTATTTTTCTTGGAGGACATGAAATTCTGCTTCTCAGTTATCATATTTATCCAATTCAGAGAAAGAAAGAACTAATTTATTTTAAGTGCAAAACCCTGTCAGCTACAGTCTCCTGCTAGCACAGTGGATTTTTGTTCCTTGTTTGGGCTCTGAATTGGGCCATATGCTTAGCTACAGTAAATTGCATGAGAAACTGCAACAGAATGTTGCAGGGGATTCTTCCCAGTTTGTAACAGGAACATCCCTCCTCAGGGCTGCAACCAGCATGGAACAGGAGCTTTTGAGAAGTGTAATAATAATAATAATAATATAATTTATTATTTATACCCCGCCCATCTGGCTGAGTTTTCCCCAGCCACTCTGGGCGGCTCCCAATCAGTGTTAAAAACCGTACAGCATTACATATTAAAAACTTCCCTGAACAGGGCTGCCTTAAGATGTCTTCTGAACGTCAGGTAATTCTTTATCTCTTTGACATCTGATGGGAGGGCGTTCCACAGGGCGGGCGCCGCTACCGAGAAGGCCCTCTGTCTGGTTCCCTGTAGCCTCACTTCTCGCAATGAGGGAACCGCCAGAAGGCCCTCGGCGCTGGATCTCAGAGTCCGGGCTGAACGATGGGGGTGGAGACGCTCCTTCAGGTATACAGGACCGAGGCCGTTTAGGGCTTTAAAGGTCAGCACCAACACTTTGAATCGTGCTCGGAAACGTACTGGGAGCCAATGCAGATCTCTCAGAACCGGTGTTATGTGGTCCCGGTGGCCACTCCCAGTCACCAGTCTCGCTGCCGCATTCTGGATTAATTGCAGTTTCCGGGTCACCTTCAAAGGTAGCCCCACGTAGAGCGCGTTGCAGTAGTCCAAGCATGAGATAACTAGAGCATGCACCACTCTGGCGAGACAGTCCGCGGGGAGGTAGGGTCTTAGCCTGCGTACCAGGTGGAGCTGGTAGACAGCTGCCCTGGACACAGAGTTAATCTGCGCCTCCATGGACAGCTGTGAGTCCAAAATGACTCCCAGGCTGCGCACCTGGTCCTTCAGGGGCACAGTTACCCCATTCAGGACCGGGGAATCCTCCACACCTGCCCGCCTCCTGTCCCCCAAAAACAGTACTTCTGTCTTGTCAGGATTCAACCTCAATCTGTTAGCCGCCATCCAACCTCCAACCGCCTCCAGGCACTCACACAGGACCTTCACCGCCTTCACTGGTTCTGATTTAAAGGAGAGGTAGAGCTGGGTGTCATCTGCATACTGATGAACACCCAGTCCAAACCCCCTGATGATCTCTCCCAGCGGCTTCATATAGATATTAAAAAGCATGGGGGAGAGGACAGAACCCTGAGGCACCCCACAAGTGAGAGCCCAGGGGTCTGAACACTCACCCCCCCCCCCCACTTTCTGGACACGGCCCAGGAGGAAGGAGCGGAACCACTGTATGACAGTCCCCCCAGCTCCCAGCCCCTCTAGACGGTCCAGAAGGATGTTATGGTCGATGGTGTCAAAGGCCGCTGAGAGATCCAGCAGAACTAGGAAACAGCTCTCACCTTTGTCCCTAGCCCGCCGGAGATCATCAACCAGCGTGACCAAGGCAGTTTCAGTCCCATGGTGAGGCCTGAATCCCGATTGGAAGGGATCCAAATGGTCCGTTTCCTCCAGGCGTGCTTGGAGTTGTTCAGCAACCACCCGCTCAATCACCTTGCCCAAGAATGGCAGATTTGAGACTGGGCGATAGTTGGCCAAATTGGCCGGGTCTAAAGATGTTTTTTTAAGAAGCGGTTTAATGACCGCCTCTTTCAGCGGGTCTGGGAAGGCTCCCTCACAGAGGGAAGCATTCACCACCCCGCAGAGCCCATCGCCCAGCCCTTCCCGGCTCGCTTTTATCAGCCAGGATGGGCAAGGATCAAGGAGACAGGTGGTCGGTTTCACTCGTCCAAGCAGCCTGTCCACATCCTCGGAGGTAACAGATTGGAATTGATCCCATGTAACAGGACCAGACAGAACTCTAGCACTCTCCCGCCCTGGCCCTGCTCCCACAGCGGAGTCTACCTCCTTCTGAATCTGAGCGATTTTATCTGCAAAAAACTTTGCAAAAGCATTGCAGGAGATCTTGGGGTCCCTACCAGGCCCCGGTGGTACAGGTGGTTCTGATAGATTGCGAACCACCTGAAAAAGTCTCCTGCTGCTGTTTCCTGCAGATGCAATGGAGGCGGCGAAGAAGGTCCTCTTCGCCGTCGCCATTGCCACTTGGTAGGCTCGACGTTGAGCTCTAACCCGTGTCCGGTCTGATTCAGAATGAGTTTTCCGCCACCGGCGCTCTAGCCGTCTCAACGATTGTTTCATCACCCTCAGCTCCGGGGAAAACCACGGGGCTGTCCGGGCTCCATGCAATCGGAGAGGGCGCTTCGGAGCCAGACAGTCAATAGCCCTGGTTAACTCCGCATTCCAGCGGGCCACCAGGGAATCAGCTGAAAGGCCATCAACTTGGGATAAAACATCCCCTACCACTCTCTGGAAGCCAATTGGATCCATTAAGTGGCAGGGGCGGACCATCCGAATCGGTCCCACCTCCCTGCGAAGGGGAAGGGTTGCGGAGAAGTCCAGTTGCACCAGGAAGTGATCTGACCATGGCACTTGTATGGTCAAGTGTATTAAATAAAGCAGTTTTCAAAGAGTCATAATAAAACTTGGTTGAAGAAATATTGTGGGGTAATTGACCTCAAATTGGAATTTTAAAAATGGCATGTTGAAAATCAAATTTAGCTTTGTCAAGGAAAAGAGAGCTTTTATCTCATGAAATAGACAGGTCCAGATCAGAAATATAGAAAACCTGATAGAGTGAGCATCTTTACATTTAAAAATGCTAAGATGTTTTTGTTTCCACTATGCATAAGTAGGGGGAGGTAGAAGGTAGAAGCAAGCACACATTGCTTACAAATGCTAAATTCCTTAAGGCAACCATTCCGGTTAATGTTGAAAACTACCCAGGTCCAACCTGAAGCCCTTGCTGTTTGAAAGCAGGCTTCCCTGCTTGGCCTGATTTATTTCTAGTCTACCTCTCTGCTTAAGTCCTAAATCAGCAACTAGTGACTGATTTTACACCTTGGCTGGTTTTATGGGGCCCTGCCCTTTAGATGGTAGCAAGTATTACTTCAAAATGTGGTAAGCCAGCTCTGCGCCATATAGTGGCCACCTTCTCGTTCTGCTGCCCCAGAGGGACCCTGGAATTCTGTCTCAAAATCCTCCCCTGACATCACTGCCAGCTGTGCTATTTAGCTTATCTGTCCAAGGTTGCTTTTGTGGGTTCTGTGCAAATTTTTGCCTGAGATACAGCCTTTAAAACAGGAGCATGATATGGGCTGGTCGAGGTTGCGGCTGATACTCATTTGGAATTGTGGGGCAGTAGGCAGAGAAGCGGACGCAGGTGGCGCTGTGGGTTAAAGCCTCAGCGCCTAGGACTTGCCGATCGAAAGGTCGGCGGTTCGAATCCCTGCGGCGGGGTGCGCTCCCACTGCTCGGTCCCAGCGCCTGCCAACCTAGCAGTTCGAAAGCACCTCCGGGTGCAAGTAGATAAATAGGGACCGCTTACCAGCGGGAAGGTAAACGGCGTTTCCGTGTGCAGCTCTGGCTCGCCAGCTGCAGCTTTGTCACGCTGGCCACGTGACCCGGAAGTGTCTCCGGACAGCGCTGGCCCCTGGCCTCTTGAGTGAGATGGGCGCACAACCCCAGAGTCTGTCAAGACTGGCCCGTACGGGCAGGGGTACCTTTACCTTTACCTTTAGGCAGAGAAGCCAACAGTAGGTGGAGCCAGAGCCAAGGCCAGGCCAAGCCAACTCCCTCGAGTTTTTGCCCTCTTCTTCCCTGCTGAATTCTATAATGGGAACACTGAGACAGAGGAGGAGGCAGCTGACCGCAAGGGCCACCCTCTGGCATTAGTAAGAAGGGAGACAGTTGGGGGCCAGTTGGATGAGCTTCCATTGGCTGTTCATGCAATATGGACAAGGAAGGAGAAGATTTTCAGCCTCTCATTAGTACAGGCATGTCCAACAGGTAGGTTGTGATCTACCAGTAGATCACTGGACATCTGTGGTAGATCACTGGTAGATCATTGGCTCCCCCCAAAGAAGCTGAACAACTGTGGCTCCCCTAAAACAAGCTCAATGTTTTAAAAGCTCAGCAACTTTGACCTGAACCCCCCAAAAAGGGGGTAGATAGATCACTGCCAGTTTAACTCTGTGAGTAGATCGCAGTCTCTTGGGAGTTGGCCACCTCTGGTTTAGGACATTTCAGCCTCTCTTCTTTCATAATCAGATATAAATAGGTGCTGTAGATGTGCACCATAAAGCTGGCCATTGAATGTATAATTATGCATTCTGTTTGACTACAGGGTCTATCTATTTCTCTTATTTTTTCTAAGCACCACTGCTTTCCCATCAAAGAGTGGCACAATGTACCAATAAAGTGTTTCTAACGATGCCAGCTGCACCTTAATCTGCAGGGTGCTTTCTCTTTTTAAACTGCCTCTCTATCAACTTTCTATAACCATAGATTATAGAGAGGGATAAAAGCACATGTTCTACATAAGGCGCCGTGCTTACAAAGTAATAAATACTGTATATGTGAATTGCAGGTTCTTAGCCATTTGTGCTCCAAAGGAATGGGAAGTATAATAGAAACAAAATTCAGCCACGGACTAGCGGATGTGCAGTAGAGAGACTCCATTATCTGAACTGCATTATCTGAAAAACAGGCACAAAACCCTCTGGGCTCCTTTCTCTGCAGAGATGAGCCCCCATTACATTCAGCGATGGTATATATTACCACCAGACGGATGGTTACAGCATCTTTCAGTTACTTCTGCACCATCCCTAGTCATCTCAGGTTGTTTTCCCTTCCTCATCCATGAAAGCCCTGACCAAATAAAAAAAGATTTCACAGTGCTTTGAAAGCAGGTTGCACATGTGAAGGATGCAGGAGGAAGCTTTGGGCTTCCATCCCTCCTTCATCATATGCAGATGAACTGAACTTTAGTCCAAACTGAGGATCACACAATCAAGCTACGTTTTCTCCTTAAAATAATAGGTTGCACGATGAGTGGGTCCCAGTGGTGACTGGTACCCATTGGTAGGGCAGAAAGCAGGGAGACCAACAGTAGGTGGCGCCAACAACATCTGGGGGAAAAACTGTTTGTTACAGATTTTCATAATAGAACACTGCCTGGAGAATGTGCATTTTGACCACAGAATGTACAAAATGCAGTTGAGATATGTACTGTCCCCGAGGCCTGTTGAAGATTATGCATATTGACCAGAGAAGGTACAACATTTGGTTGAAATATGCTGAGTCCTCAAAGCTTTCTGGGATTATACACAATGGCAGGAGGACGTACAAAATTTAGTTGATGTATGGACATTTTACAAAAACCTGCTGGAGATGATGCATATTGACCAGGCAATGTGCACAATTCCCTCTTCATGGCTGAGTTATGTGCACATTCTCCATGAGGTACAATAGCAGGTTGTTTTGCAAACTAACTGCTCAACTGACATTCCCTCTAACATAAATGCAAGGTGAATATTGGGGCCTGTGCACATGGGCATATTCATGCTGTTTCCATAGTAAGTAAGCAAATTTTTATTTATACCCAGCCCTCCCCGGCCAAGACCGGGCTCAGGGCAGCTAACATCAAATATCAAATACATTAAAACACAATCAAACAATTGATTAAAATACAACTTAAAAATTAGAATCAGGATAAAATTAAATGACTGCCCATGAATTACAACCATAGGGGTCGGGAACATCAAGTATTCATCAGGGCCAGCTATCCATGTTGGTCCCACATGAGCTGATAAAAGGGCCAAAGAGTAGTCCCTTTTGAACATTAGGCCTGGGTGATGTATCAATCCATCGTCCAGGGCCGATGTGAGGGCCAGAGTGCAATGGCGCCTTCACCCGGTGGTATATTGCCTGCTGGTGCCTTACCTTCCATCTCTGGCTGCCTCCTTTCTCCCTGCGCTGGGCACTGGCGGCAGTTCCACCCTGACACCTTGCATGGTGGGGGCTGATGCTCCTTGTTCCACCAGGGACTGATGGTGGAGGGAGCTGCTGCAGGTTCATCCCAGTGCCACGCAGGGCCAGGGCCGATGCGCCTTCCTTTTCAACACTGTGATGTATCACTATAGCATGATGTTTAGCTGATGATATATCGCAATGTTGAAAAGCTGATATTGCCAAGTCTTATTCAACATATGCCCCTCAGGCAAGCCCAGTGGACATAGTGAGGGGGCAGTATTCTCCACAATTACAGTGGTACCTTGGGTTATGTACTTAATTCGTTCTGGAGGTCCGTTCTTAACCTGAAACTGTTCTTAACCTGAAGCACCACTTTAGCTAATGGGGCCTCCTGCTGCCGCCGCACCACCAGAGCACGATTTCTGTTCTCATCCTGAAGCAAAGTTCTTAACCCGAGGTACTATTTCTGGGTTAGCGGAGTCTGTAACCTGAAGCGTATGTAACCCGAGATACCACTGTATTCTTCCCAAACCTGTTGCCATACCAAAATTGGAAGAGCATGAATTAAAGGAGAGGAAGTAAGAGTGAATATATGCCAACTATTAATTAGGAGTAACAAGAAACACCATAAAGGAAAAGCAATAAAGAAATAATAATAAATACACACTTCTCATTGTTCATTAAATAAAGCAACAGTAGAAGTCGATAGAATCAGTGGCAAACATACATGTCCTAGGCAAATGGAACAGGAACATGAGTGAGATTGGTGAAACCAACGAGTATGATGAGAGATAACCAGGACCAAAGCCATAAAGGCATTTAAAAATGAATCAAAGAAGTTTTATGTTCAATCCAATAAGAAAGAGGGAGCTAATGCAAAGCTGCAGATAAAGGAAAAGAGCAAACAAACTGAAAGGAAAGGAAACTTCAATAAGCAGAAGAAATCACAACAGATATTAAAGACTGCAGAGAACAGGAAAACCATGTTAATGAACATTGCAATAACAGGAGGTGCATGGGCCTCTGTCATGACCTGGCAGGATGACGGGGAGGAAGAAGAGTAGATCCCGGTGAGGGTTGTAGCTGGGCCTGGGACACACCGGGGCAAGCAGGGGGTGGGGAAGGAAATACTCACAGGGTGACAGAGGATGGGGGTCAGTGAACAGGAAGCAGAGCAACAGGACCCATCAGCAGAGTCAGAGGGGCCCCTGTCCCCACATGGCAGGTTCTGAGGCATGGGGAGCAGCAGGATGGCTGAGGCAGGCTGTGGCAGGCAATGGCCCACAGCCCAGCTCCTTAGCTGGCCAGGTGAGGCTCACTAGCTCTGGGAGGAGCTGGAGTCGGTTTGAAACAAGTGAGGGTCACATGCCTTGTCAAGCCCAGATGCTGCAATCAGCATGCAAAGTACAAACAGGAAGCAGAGTTGAGGTGCTCTGTCTGTTCAGCTGCCCATGTGCATGGTGCTCCTGGACCTCTATGGGGCTGTGCTTTGGGTTTGACCCTGGACTAGGTTTGTCATATTTTGCAGAGCAGCCATTCAAAGCAAATAAATGCAATTTGTCTCAAATTGTACCCCTGAAAAAGAGGATGTGACTTGGGGTGGGGGAAGGCACATGGGAACCCTAATCTGGACTGTATCCTGACTGCTAGATTTCAGATACTTGGATTGACCCTGGACTGTGTTTCCTGACCTTTGAACTTTAGCCTTTGCTTGCATGGATTGACCCCCAGACTTTGAACTTGGTAAGCTGAGTAGGCCCGGGGCTCAGTACAGCCTCTGGACAACTGGAGCCTAGTTTAAACTGACCCAAGCATTGCTGAATGCCTAGATCAGGGTTAATCAGTGGCGTAGCGTGGGTTGTCAGCACCCGGGGCAAGGCAAGTAATTTGCGCCCCCTAACCCTGGATTTGCGCCCCCTAACCCTATCCCTAACCCTAACCCCCAGGTGTTGCGCCCGGTGCGGCCGGCACCCCCTGCACCCCCCACGCTACGCCACTGGGGTTAATATATATTTAGGTCCAAACTGTTCAGATACAAAGCTTGGATCTGGAGAGCAACTGATATCACCACCACACTGACAAATAAATTGTTTCTACTGCAGCAAGGTTCTTCTCGTAAATTGATTCAAATATGGTTTATATTTCAGTAAAATGTAAACAGTTGTCATCTGCTGGTTGTTTTTTTTAAAAAAATGCCATTTCCTCACCGTTAAAATATTCAGTCCAAAAGCATTTAGAAACTTACACCATATTCCAAAGAAAAGGTTAGGAGGAAGACAGCACGTCCCAAATGAGATTATACTGTTCTTCTTTTCTCAAAATCTGACTTCATTAGTTCAACTGCCGCTAGAAAGATTTAACTTGTATGAAATATTTTTATATGCCACATATCTTAAGGACTTTGTAACTTAGAGACATTTATTTTTTTAAAAAAAGAGTTTATGGATTGCTTTTCATAAATTAGCAATAAATTTATTTATTGAAAAGAATTGTAGTTTAAATACAGCCGCCAGGGCTGCAACACATTTTCTTCACACAGACCAACATAGTTTCTTTTTATGGACAGTGAAGAATACAAAATTTATCCTATGTAGGAATGGGAGCTACAACCAGAGGGTAGATCTACCACCTCATGATGGACTTTGCTTTTTGAGGGTTATAACCAACTATATACATAGCCCTATAAAGACTTATGGATCAGGATTCTTCATTAGTCTGAGCAACCAACAGACTTGCTCTTGCGGCCTGCCTTTTCCTCTCCCGTCCAGGAACGAGGCCCTGCTGTATTTTCTTTCTGAGCACCCTGAAAGAGATGTTTTCCTCGTTGCACTGAATTTTCTTTGTCCCTCTCAGAATGTGTGGGTCCTGTCATCTGTGTGTGAGTTAGCAGCCAGATAGCTTACCTGATTCATGTACAGAAATTGTTTTCATGTTATCATACATCTTGGCCATTAGCAGTTCAGAAAGCCGGAGCTGAAATTGAATTATGCTGTCATTTGACAAGTTCAAAACAAAAATGTCAGGCAAGGGGCAAATATTAAGCTCATGTGTGTTTCATATGCAAGTGAGCTGCAGCCTTTTGTTCTTTCTGAGAAATGAGGAAATGTATGCCTGGTATATGTAGATTTTTTGTGTGGATTTGCATTCCCTACCACCCTTTCTCCTCTGTTATAACTGTTTTTTTCCTGGCAGCCCAAAGAGAAAAACGTTGCTTTTTTGGAAGTCTAGTGAGGGACTTGCTCAATTTGCTTGACATCTTTTCATTAATTACAACAGAAATTGGATCAGGGCCTAAGTGGCCACCTAAATGGCTTTATAATGCATTGGGACATGGGAGAAAAGTGAAAATGGTTGTAGAAACTATATCTCCTAATTTTCCTAAACTGTTATATATGTCTATTTGCTAACTTAGGCTGCCTAATCATTTCCTCCTTGCACAGAAGACTTGAGACAGCAGAAACAGATAGTTCATCATCAGAATGGACCACACAGCTTGCAAAATACACTGAGGGTAGCAACACCAGTGTTGGCTGATCATCATCATCATCATCATTTGTACAGCACTTTCAAAATATTTCACATTCGTTACGTATCTGGTTCCAATCCATCGGAATCCTGGAAGCCATGACTCAGGTTTGGGGCAAGTTCTCTTTGGTGAGAGAGCAGCAGCGATTGGAGAAGGTAAGAAAGAAGAACTGAAACATACACACAAATGTTCATAGGGCAGATGAAGAAGTAATGCACTGAGGTCTAAAAATAAAATGCGATCAATACAACCAAACAGTAGTAGCACCAAAAGAGGGCAAGGAGGAAGCACAGTAAAAACACATACGCCCAGACACCAAATACACAATAGGAAAGGCACAAGACCAAGATAAGGAAGGTAACTCAAGATAGAATGAGACAGAACTGAGGGTAGGATTGGACTGAGGCAAAGGATGGCTCCATCGCTGGAGAAGAGGCAAAAGGCTTCAGTGGACTCTGTTGCTCCTTCCAGTAGGAGGCATCATTCCTATGATTAATGTCGGCCAGCATTCTCAGGTAAAGCATATTTTTCAAATTTATTATGTGCTAAGGTCAATAGATCTAGAGCACTCGGTGTCTGAATTATTGCTCTAACTGCTGGGAAGGGGAAATCAGTATGCAGTTCATGGTTTTGATACACAAGCCGATAACAACAAATCTTGTGGCAGCATTGCATTTTTTCTTTTCAATTCTTTGGCATATGCCTCAAAAGGAAACACAAGGCAGGATCCAGACAATTGCAAGTACAGTGCTGCTCGGACAATGAAGTATTTCCACCTTCCTAGTGTACCCCACTGTATCTTCTCTAGATCAGGGGACCTTTCATGATGGCATAGGATGCAACACGGGGGCTGCTGCTGCATATACAAGGTGGGTGGTGGAAATAAGAGGCCTCCTCTTGTGTAAGCTAAACTGTCTTTCGCTCACAGAAAGAGCTCTCTGGATCACAACCATTGTGGTGGCTAACTTCAAATGAATAGTCTATTTAATAATCAGTGTCTCCTTGGCCTTCTAGAAATACTGCAATGGCTGTTTACCTAATTGAGGTTTCATGTACATGAGCAGTGAACACCAAGGTAAGATTTCGTCTGAAAATCCATTTGGATGGGCACTCTGCTTGTTGGAAGCTGGTCATGCACAGGATGATGCTGGCAATGCCTCTGAGAAGAGAATGTTCACACTGGAACAGAGAAGCTTGCTGGCTCCCTTCTTGGTTTGAAGGCAGAGGAGAGACTGACTTTCTTAAATAACAGTGGTCCGTTTCTAAAGAGATTGCTTCCATTGGACTGTCAAGGATGAGGCAGTTGTCATTCTGGAAATATAAATGCATCTTTTGTTCTTTGTGCAATAAGTGTATTGAACAATGATTGCAGGATGGGAGAGATGAAAGCAGTAAAGCACCTATTATATTTCTTTCTTTCTTAAAAAGATGCTATCTAAATGCAAAAACTGAAGATGATTTCAGGTAAAAGTCCCACCTTGCTGCAGGGCTAGTCCAGAAGAATGACAGATCTCATTTCCTGTGACAGGAAACAGCTATAAAAATAGCACTTTCAAAAAAAAAAAATCCATTCAATTTCTGTATTCAGTTGAATAGTTATATATAGGAATCTCTTTTTTAAGTTGTGTGTCTGTGTGGTGCACAGCATCCAGAAGTAACATTGCTTAATTGGGTTAAGTAATGCAATTATTATTATTATTATTATTATTATTATTATTATTATTATTATTATTGTTATTCCCACAATTCAACCTTTGCTCACATTGTGGGGAATATGCCCAAAGAGTAAAGACAGTTGTCAAATAACTGAGGGTGGTTTAAACCAGGGATGGATAACCACCAACAACGTCTTTCAGATGTTGTTGAACAAGAACTCCCAAAATTCCTCCCATTGGAAATGCTTGTTGGGTCTGATGGACACTGGAGTCTGACTTAAACATCTAGAGGGATATCTACCCTTGATTTAAATATGTCTAGAATTCCAAGCAAATCTTACTTATTCATTTATAACCTAACTCCTCCCACCCAACATAGAACTCAAGGTGGTGTATGCAATGTTCTCCTTCCCCCTTTTATTCTCACAACCACCCTGTAGATCTTGGGAAAGTTGATTGCCCACTATCTTCATAAGCAATCAAATCACACTGATCATATGCTCTGCAGAGCTTCAGTTCACCATTATCCCTTGCATTGCAACAACTAAAGAAGGGGATGAGATTGCATGGAGGTTGTGACTGTGTTTGATTCGATAATGGGCCATGGGTCTGACAAAGTGAAACAAAATATGTGACTTTTCTGTCAAGTAAACCCGTCACATTTACAGCTTACACACAGGAAAAGTACCTCAATCTAAGAATGAGTTGGGCCATGGGTCTGACAAAGTGAAACAAAATATGTGACTTTTCTGTCAAGTAAACCTGTCACATTTACAGCTTACACACAGGAAAAGAACCTCAATCTAAGAATGAGTTGGTTATAATCTCTTGGATTTCACTGAAGGTTGAAACAAATGCAGCCTTTCAAGTTCTAGAATTTAACATTATGAACAAGTTTGAGTCACTGTTTTTCAATAAAAGCAGAGGGAGAAAAGGCATGCCAAGAAAAGCCCAAATCCTGCTTTTGATTAAGTGAAACTTTTATTTATTAATCAACTGGAATTTGAACTGTTCAACCATGTAGTCAGTTGAAAACTAAAGTTACCAAGAGTGTTCCTTGCCAACATAAATATCACGTACGGCTATGCTTTCCCATGTGGGTGGATGCTATTTTGAATGAAGTGTTATTTGGAGAAGGTAATTATTCTAATATGAAAAATCATTCCATTTTCATTCAAGTGACTAATGCTATGCCATCATTCAATTTGATTTTAGAAACAGAAAAACATCACGGCAAATGAATCTGCATAAAGTTTCTGTCTTGTTTTATACCCACTTCCAGAGACATCTCATAGTGTCTGCTCTTTTCCTGTAGATGTGCCATATAGGGGGTTGGCAAAGGAAGCGGCCATGATGTCATTACTGCGAAACAGCTGAAAGAAGGGAGGAATAAGAAGTTATTTCAAAACAAAGTGTCAAATTGCAATAAAAAATAACCACAGCAAATGAGATTTCTAAATAAAATGAAAACTAATTTCAGAAGAGAAGTTCATATAAGTTACTGCCAAGAATGGGCAAATATGTTGATTTCAGTTTCTCATTTCTCCACATTCGCGCATCAGCTTGTAATTATTATTTTTTTAAAAGTTCTCCTGAAAAGATTACCAGCATTTTAGTGTGAATTTCTCCCAATATAAACATTTAGTATGCAATTCTGCCTAATACACTCTTTCCAATTTTGCTTAATAAATACTGCATTTTTGTATGTTAGTGTCACTAATATATGTCTTTTATCTATACTTAGTGTATCCATTTATGTACACATTACTTGTACATGGAGAACCGCACTGCAAAATTCAGAGATGGCTTTGTTCACATAGTTTCAGAAAGTGCAAATATGCCTTTGAACACATACAAAATTGAATTTCTCTCCCGTACCTAGTTACTGCCGAATGAATATGTGTGCAGTAGAAGGCTCTTACCTGTGAAAGCCCATGTGATGGTACATTTATTGATGTTTTAGATGCCATCGGACTCTTCATTACTTTTGCAATGCATCTTGGGATTTTCAGCTAGTGCAAACAAATGCTTTGTTCATAAGAGTCCATTGCACTTTCACAGTGCTACTATGTGATAGTTCGTGCTAATAAATGATAGTTAGCACAAGCAGAGCAGTGTGCCTCTTTGGTGAGTTGAACCCAAGTGCCTCTGGCGTCCAGAAATCTCAAAACTTTGACTGCTACACACCACATATTTTATAATTTGCTAGGTTTTATATTTTACATGATCTTTACAGCCTTTATCTCAGAGGGCTGCTAGTCCCTTGACCAAGTTATTCTGTAGGAGAAGGGGCGTCTATACAAATAGACTGGGCCAGGGTTTTTAACATGACTGTGTGCACATGAGGATATTTAAAGCAGTTTAAAGGTTGGCAGCTCAGTTTAATGTGAATTTAGATTTCTTATGAATAGAAATGTTTATCCACAATGTCTATGAAGGCTCTGACAATCCCAGGACTGACTGATGGCAGTCCAAATAATCCAACACTATCAGCATGGGGGGAATAGTAGGTCAAACCCACTATTTTGGTTCTATCATCACTGCCTAATGGGGCAGAGCCATAGCAATAGCCTTGTGACGGTGGCATCATTGTCATTTTTGGGATTCAGGCCTCATCATGGGACTCAAAATGCCTTGGTCGCATTGGTCGATGATCTCCAGCAGGCTAGGGACAAAGGTGAGAGCTGTTTCCTAGTTCTGCTGGATCTCTCAGCAGCTTTTGATACCATTGACCATAACCGTCTAGAGGGGCTGGGGGCACTGTTGTACAGTGGTTCCGCTCCTTCCTCCTGGGCTGTGTTCAGAAAGTGGTGGTGGGGGATGAGTGTTCAGACCCCTGGGCTCTCACTTGTGGGGTGCCTCAGGGTTCTGTCCTCTTCCCCATGCTTTTCAACATCTACATGCAGCCGCTGGGATAGATCATCAGGGGGGGGGGGTTTGGGCTGGGTGTTCATCAGTATGCAGATGATACCCAGCTCTACTTCTCTTTCAAATCAGAACCAGTGAAGGCGGTGAAGGTCCTGTGTGAGTGTCTGGAAGCGGTTGAGGTTGAATCCTGACAAGACAGAAGTACTGTTTTGGGGGGACAGGAAGCGGTCTGGTGTGGAGGACTACCTGGTCCTGAGTGGGGTAACTGTGCCTCTGAAGGACCAGGTGTGCAGCCTGGGAGTCATTTTGGACTCACAGCTGCCCATGGAGGCGCAGGTCAATTCTGTATCCAGGGCAGCTGTTTACCAGCTCCATCTGGTACGCAAGTTGAGACCCTATCTGCCCGCAGACTGTCTCGCCAGAGTGGTGCATGCTCTGGTTATCTCTCGCTTGGACTACTGCAATGCGCTCTATGTGGGAATACCTTTGAAGGTGACCCGGAAACTACAACTAATCCAGAATGCAGCAGCTAGACTGGTGACTGGGAACGGCCACCGAGACCATTTGAAATACCTACATTGGCTCCCAGTACGTTTCCGAGCACAATTCAGAGTGTTGGTGCTGACCTTTAAAGCCCTAAACGGTCTCAGTCCAGTATACCTGAAGGAGCGTCTCCACCCCCATCGTTCTGCCTGATTATTATTATCATCAGGAGGGATGGGAGATCAGGACTCTGCAGGGAGATCGATGGGACTCATAGATGCCAACTCCCTGGGGCCATGGGTGACTGAGCACCCACAAAATTCCCCATGAAGGGGTTGGGTACCCACAAATTTCAGTGCTAGGACTGTACATGCTGCACGACACCCACAACCCCGGGCACCCATGGTCCCGGGGTCAAGTTGGCACTCCTGATGGGACTACTATATTGACTCTGCTAGTGTATTTATGCAGCCCCAGCTTCATTGAAACCTCCCCCTCCCTGTAAATGGCAGCGATAGTGTTTCAAGGAGGCTATCCTTGTGGTTCCTGGTCACCAGGGAAACTGCCATCAGGAGTTGCCTCAAGAATCTTTCCCCTGCTACCCACAGCCTCTATACCTTTTTCATTACCCTGTTGTGTAAGCCACCAATTTGCATGTAGGAAGTACGGTACACATGCAAAGGATTATCCAATTCATTTTAACACAGGCAATGAGAAGCATGTACAAGAGTGAACTGAATTCAGAGCTGGGTTGTAAACTTGGAAACGCAGACTGCTTGTGATATGATAATGTTGCATTTCAGTCTTTTATATAGTTACAAAACTTGACATTCTTGCTAATGAGGGCAACCAAGCAGAAGCTCCCAGGATCAATCCACTTTCAGGTGGGCTTGGGAAAGAAGTGTCTGAAACCCTGGAAAGCACTGCTAGACAGTGTTGACAATACTGAGCTTCCCATGTTCCTAAATGCAAAAGAGGACAAGTCTCCCCCATCCAAAATAGGTATGTAGAAGAGGGATCTTTTTCCAGCAGGTGTAGTTTGTGGAACTGAAATTCTCTCTTCTTCACTACTGTTAAAGGTGCAGAAGCCCTCTCCTGTTTTGCACCCTACAGCTGATGTGGCTGATGGGACATAGTTCTGTATCATATTTTCTAAATCTTTAATAAGATTATTGATAGATTTTATTTGATACTTAAATGGATGTGGAAGAAAAGCCACACTGTGCATATTTACTTATGTACAAGAAGATGAATGTCAACCTCCGGGCGATGCACCCTTGTGTTTTAGTCATTGCAGACTGTTTCTAAAGCAACTGCCTTGCTGATCAGGGTAAGGTTGCCTGCTGTACAGCTTTGAGAGGAGTAATGGAGGATTGCATAGCTGAACTGAGCGCCCTGTGGTGAAGCTTCTGGGTGAAGCTTCTGCCAGGCTCCATGTGGGGAAACTCGAGGATTATGGAAAAAGAAGAATGCAGCCATCACTCAATTTTTGGAAGATTCTGGAATTTATTTGTGATTTTATCAAATGCTTGCTATATTTGATAAGAAACACATCATATCATCCTTTTAAAAAGACACAAGGTCAGATCCTGGCTAAGTTTTTCAGTGAGTTTCAATGGGAACTATGTACAACTATCACTTTCAACCGGTTGTTGCAAAATGTGGTGGTATCAACCCTACTACTGAAGATCGGAGAATGAGGCAAATATAAAGTCCATACCCAGATCCTCATGATTCAGAACTGTGCTTTGCAAATCAGGCTGGCCAGGCTAGCTAAGTGCAGAGCCATTCATGCACAATGGTGACCCAAGGGCTGAGCCATAGGAGGCCATTGGCGATGCAAGAGAAATGTCCTTCCCCACACCTGGCTCTGAGAAGTAGACAGAGACAGGAGAATTGGCAGGTTGCCAGGGTGAAATGTGTGTATGTGTGTGTGTGTGTGTGTGTGTGTGATGTCACAAAAAATGTCATTTTTGAAATCTAAAGAATGGGGCTATCTGTTTAGCCCATTTTAGTGTTGGCTAAGCTCTAAACGCGGGTGGCGCTGTGGGTTAAAGCCTCAGCGCCTAGAGCTTGCCGATCGAAAGGTCGGTGGTTCGAATCCCCGCTGCGGGGTGCGCTCCCATTGCTCAGTCCCAGCGCCTGCCAACCTAGCAGTTCGAAAGCACCCCCGGGTGCAAGTAGATAAATAGGGACCGCTTACTAGCGGGAAGGTAAACGGCGTTTCCGTGTGCAGCTCTGGCTCGCCAGAGCAGCGATGTCACGCTGGCCACGTGACCCGGAAGTGTCTTCGGACAGCGCTGGCCCCTGGCCTCTTGAGTGAGATGGGCGCACAACCCCAGAGTCTGTCAAGACTGGCCCGTACGGGCAGGGGTACCTTTACCTTTACTTTAAGCTCTAAAATTTTCCTGGATGTTTAACTGTGTATTGACAAATGTACTTTTTCTGACTGACGGTCGAATAAAAGGTTGTTGATGATGATGAAATCTAAAGATATCCTGGGCACAAGAAGGAGAAAGTAGGCAGAACTCTATGCAGTGCTGGTTGGAGGAGGCTGTACTGAGAGACTGGAAGGCATGACTGACTGCTGCTTTGGGTGCCAAGCTAGCTGAAGCTACAAGAGGGGCAAGATATAATGTTCTGCACTCCCTAAACTGAACACTTTAGGTGTAAATATGTGTAAAATAAACCATATTTCTTAAGTCACAACAGTCTCTGACCTGTCTTGACTCCCAATGGAAACATGACTCTGGGTAAATGCCTGGAACCCCATGGAATCTTGCTCCCGCTTGGGAGGGATTGGGAATGGCACACACCCTTCATAACGCTGTTCTACATTAATATACTTTTTCTTTTGCATGAGCAGCTTAGACATATGCAGGTACTCAATGCAAGAAGCACTCCAAAGTGAACAAAGTTTGACCAGGTCAGAACCTCTAGAACCTATATTTAAATCCATTGAAAATGGATTCCTGCTCCATCCTTACATATGAACCACTTTCTTAGCAAAGTAGCTGATGAAACCAAACTACTGTATTAGTATTCTTGTAACAATTAGCAAATGTAAATAATAATAATAATAATAATAATAATAATAATAATAATAATAATAATAAATTTATTTATATCCTGCCCTCCCCAGCCGAAGTTGGGCTCAGGGCGGCTATCAACAATCAACAAGGCTTTTATATGCAGCCCTGAGCAGAGTTTCAGAAGGATGAACTCCTCATCTACTGGTTGTGGATTGGAATCATTTTAACAATTCATTCTAGGGCACATAATTCTTTCAGAAAGCATTTTTAAAAGAACACTATTCACACCTACCTCCTGCTGTGCCTGCCATGGAGAAACACTGATCTGAACTCCCAGTGAGGCAGCATACTCTGTAGACTACAAAAGAGACAGGCATTAGCTTCGGGCCAACCTTTTTCAACAGTGAACAAAACAACAGTAATAGCGCCAACTCTATCAGTCCTAAAGCTTGCAGCTTAAAAAAATAAAATAAAATAAAATACTCATATCATAAGCTGCCTAGGGAACCTAGTGTTATTTTTAGGAGAGTGCTAGCAAAGCCTCTTGGACTGCTGCGTGGGTCTGGTAAACTTTCTGAATGCACATATTGCTAAAACCAGAAGAGCCAATGGCAATACATTGACATACCAGTAATTGGTCTTCTGCTCATTAGGACAGAAAATGGAAGGGAGATTTTAGTGTCCCAATCCTAAAACAAGCTGCAGTAGCAGGTAAGAAGTGAAGTTCCCCAAGGATCTCCACTGGCACCACGAATTCTTAACTTGTCCATAAGTGACCTGAAGTTAGTGGTGGCCATGTTTGCAGATGACAACAAATAATGCAGGGGCAAACAAAAAAGGACTGCAAAGAGCTCCAAAGGGCTGGCAACTGTGGTTCAGTGTAGGTAAGTGTAACGTAATGGAAATTGGGTCAAATAACCTTGACTCCACAAATATGCTGATGGGCTCTAAGCTAGTATCCAATAGCTGTGGAAGCTATTGAAAGGATGCTGCTACGGAGCTGGCAAGAAGGAAAACTAAAATGACTGAAGGGTCTCAGCAACTCAATAATTTTTAGGTTTTTTAGACATAGAGGGTAAGTGGAAACATGATAGAGGCTTCTACAATTACGTCTGGTGTGAAGAGGTTCTCTCTTTCTCCCATAATACTGGGAGCTGGGGTCATACAATGAAGTTGGATTTTAGAAGATTCAAGACATAAAAGTTGTACTTCACACAGCACACAGTTAAACTAGGGAACCTGCTTCACAGAATCGTAGAGTTGGAATGGATCTCAAAGGCCATCTAGTTCAACCCCCTGCAATGCAGGAATCTGACAGATGGCCACCCAACCTCTGCTTAAAACCCTCCAAGGAAGGAGAGTCCACAGAATGTGGTGGTGGTCACCAACTTAAGTGGCGTTAAAAGGAGATTAGGTAAATTAATGGCTCCTAGTCATGATGGCTATATGCCACCTCCAGGATTACAGGCAGGATGCCTGAATATCAGTTGCTGGAGGAGCAACAGAAGGAGATGTGTATTGTCCTCATGTCCTGGTTGAGGGTTTCCATTAGGTACCTACTTAGCCAAAGCAGAGACATCACCTTGCCAACAAAGGTCCATATAGTTAAAGCTATGGTTTTCCCAGTAGTGATGTATGGAAGTGAGAGCTGGACCATAAAGAAGGCTGATTGCTGAAGAATTGATGCTTTTGAATTATGGTGCTGGAGGAGACTCTTGAGAGTCTCATGGACTGCAAGAAGATCAAACCTATCCATTCTGAAGGAAATCAGCCCTGAGTGCTCACTGGAAGGACAGATCCTGGAGCTGAGGCTCCAATACTTTGGCCACCTCATGAGGAGAGAAGACTCCCTGGAAAAGACCCTGATGTTAGGAAAGATTGAGGGCACAAGGAGAAGGGGACGACAGAGGATGAGATGGTTGGACAGTGTTCTCGAAGCTACCAACATGAGTTTGACCAAAGCTGCGGGAGGCAGTGGAAGATAGGAGTGCCTGACGTGCTCTGGTCCATGGGGTCACGAAGAGTCAGACACGACTAAACGACTAAACAGCAACAGCCTACTTAGCCACTGTGGGAAACAGGATCCTGGACTATATAGGTGTTTTTGATCTGCAGGGCTCCTCTTATGCTCTTAGAACAGGGTACTTCTAATGGGGCATTTCAACAGCTATGGCAATGCTATGTCACAAAACATGCTTCCGGGTTGGCTATGTGCTGCTATTGGACAATCATTACAGGCAGTTATCATGTCAAAAATCCTTAGAGTCACAATGCCTGGTTTGTCAATTGCTCATTAGAAATGCAGTTACATTTTTAATTCAGTGATCAGGTTCCTTACAATACATGCACCACAGATGCAGAGAAAGAGAGGGAGAGATGCTCTTTGAGTCCCATTAAACAAGGGCATAATTTTGAAGAAGCTAAGCATACTTAGATACTAATGAAATAAATGGTTCAGGCAGCCCACCCTATGCATGTTCACTTAGAAGTTCCACTTTGCACAATGAGACTTATTTTCAAAAAAAAAAATGCGCACAGAATTGAACTCCCAGTTCAGTTCTTAAATCACACTAATTTTAATGAAACTTATTCTAGATCGGCCTGAGTAACTTTCAAATATTTAAGGAAAACAAAAGGAATTCAATCAGAGCACCTGAGGCTATCTTAATTTGCACTGAAAAGATAGCTTCTGATTCTAACATCATCATGCTTCTATTTTTCAACCTGCCACTAAATGTATCCTGCCTGGATCTGTTTGAACAAACATAAGAGCACAGAGATGAAATTGGAAGGGCTGCAATGAGTGTATTTCTAACACAGACACAGACCTCTTACAAGTGAATGACAAAATTGCAACTGAACCAATCAAATCTAAAATCAGATGTGAGGAGGCTTTTACTGAAAGTAAGTGACACATCATGGTTAATTTTACTTAAGAGACGAACAAAATCTTATCACATATTCATGAAAAGATAAAGGAAGTTTTGTTTGTCACTGCAATCCTGCACTGCAGTGCTGATCAGAGCATCGCAGAGAAGATGCAATAGACTTAATTTGCTTCTTGATTCCAAATAGTTCTCGATAAAGTCCATTTCATTAGTTTTTAATAAATAGAGTTAATAACTATCACAAGTGGTTGCAAAGTAATTGTAAATGCAGTCAGAGGAACATCATAGAGATTTAACGCAGAGCAAAGTTTCTGGCCCATAGTGTTATTTGGTGTTTGCCTCTGTTTTTAGGAAGCACGAAGGCGATATGCACCAAACAGGTTCCTAATTCCATTTGTAGAGTTTTTATAACAACAATAAGCTCTTTGCCACTAGCAAATGCGATTCGGGAAGCTCAAGCCAAAGAGTAAATTTCCTGCTACGTTTGGTTTGCTCTCAGTACAATTTTGCTGCTGTACATATTTTGACACCTCGGTGACAGGATTAAAAAGAAGGCTGCACACAGCATTTCATGTTTCCGGAATTTCAGAGGAGTTGCACGAGTATCACAGGTGGAGTGAAGGAAATACTGGTCTTTTATGGATGCAACCCATTAAGCACTACAGTTATACAATTGCCATATTTTGCAAATCAATGCATCCAGAAATGCCATACCAGGTGAGATGATTTGATCCAGTGTTGTCTGCTCTGCTTTACAGTAGTTCCACAAGATTTCACTCCGAGGACTTTACTTACCATCTACCATATTTTTTGCTCTATAAGACTCAATTTTTCCCTCCTAAAAAGTAAGGGGGAATGTGTGTGCGTCTTATGGAGTGAATGCAGGCTGCGCAGCTATCCCAGAAGCCAGAACAGCTGTTCTGGCTTCTGAAATTCAGAATATTTTTTTTCTTGTTTTCCTCCTCCAAAAACTAGGTGTGTCTTGTGGTCTGGTGCGTCATACAGAGCGAAAAATACGGTGCTTTGTTTAATTGAAGACGCCAAAGATTGAACCTGCAAAGCATGTATGATACCACTGCTACCCCCAGCTTCAGAGAGAATATGAACAGAAACTCACGCTGGCGTCTCCTGGATTTACCAGCCTTCGGCAAAAAAAATAACTGTCGCAGCAGAGATATTCCTAGCACTGAATTGCCTTCAGAGTAGAGTTTACCAGCGTGCTGAGAATAACGTTGCAACAGGAATCTGTTCACAACTGCCAGTAAGAAATGTCATAGTTTTGAAACACTTGTATTCTCCATTTAAATACCTTCACTGAGGGATCCTCTCATTTCATTTGATGGGCAATATACTAGGAAAACAATTGTAGGTTTATTCTATCCATTTCCACACGTGTAGGAAAGGCTGCTTCCACCTACCTTTACACTCTGTGCCTCATAAAGTGGGTTGTCAAATGCAGTTTTGAGGCTCTCTTCCCGTTTCCTATAAAAAGACACAATGTCAAAGGCTACTGCATGTTGAGACTACTTTAGGTTACGAAGATGACAGGAGTCAAAGGGGAAACAAGGACCAAAATAAATTCTGATAAAATGATACCCTAGAAATTAGAATTATGCCATGGGAAATACAATAAAAATGGCTTCTTTTCCATCAAAGTGCTAAATTAAATGGACTTTCCAATCTTAGATCTTCCCCTGGAGGGGCAAAGAAGATTTTCATTGCATTCTAAATACCATTTGATGCCAATTTGTGACCAAAAGGGTCACAATTTGAATATCACCATCATCATCATCATCATCTGAGAAAACCATTTAATCCAAAACCTGTAATTCCCAAAGAAACATTTCAATGGAACAGAAAAATATCCCAGCTGACCACAAAGGTCTTTCAAGTTGCTCATCTGAATCAAATCCACGGCATCGTTTTTAACTGCAAAGCTTCTGCAAAAAAACCTGAGCCTGGTTTTGGACCCTCTAAAGTTTCCCATATATAAGAAAGCTCTATTTCTGCTACATCTGCCAAAGTAATGATTAATTCTTGAAAGATTACAGTATATTCTTTTACATAACTACACAAGAAAATCAATGGATAAAAAGGGTATAGCTATTCCAGAAATATCCCAAATAATGTGGGAAATTCCTTCTCAGCCTTTTGTTTTTTTCATGTCTCTCCCCCCGCACCCCACCAATATTGTGGAAATCTGCATTTAGCGTTATTATGTCTCCAACAAAAACTACTTAGGCTAATATGCATTTAGTGTTGTTTTGCCAGAGTTATATATCATTTTAAAATGTTTCTCACAGATTAGTAGCAATGGTCAGTATTAATTCCTTAATAAATATATTTCTTACATTTCTGCTGTTATAGCAAAGTCTTTGCTCTGTTTTCCAAGACAGCAATCATTCCCCAATAAATACATTATAGATCTGACTTAAGAGTGTGTGGTCTACTCATTGCAAGAGGGGTAGAGAGAGGGTGGGCAAGAGCTTCAAAGCAGACTAAAGAGGATTTGCAAAAGGGTTTAATAACCTATATTCCACGCTATATTGCTGCTTAATTCTGAGAGTGTTTTAAACTCTCCTGCTTGAAAGTGTGCAAGCACCCATGTTTTGAATCTAGGCATCCAGACAATTCTTTTGTTCATTACCCACATGTGGATCAAATCTATTTCCCCCTCCACAATATCTACATTAGAAAAAATGATGCATGGGGAAAGGAATAGCCACCTGTCTTTTAGCTCCATGGTCCTGATGAAATTCACCAACACCCTTCCCTGTTGCTGCTGGTTTTTAAAGAATTGTAAAGAGATGGCAGATTGCTGATGTCTTTTATGGCCTGGCCTTCAGGCCCAGCTGCTCATTATCAGAATCTTTAAAACAAAGCAGCTTCTTACTACTGAAACGAGTGTAATTTAGAACACCCTCCACCCCAATCCACACTTCTTCTTTTTAAAAAAAAAAGAAATCAGCTATGTTAGCAAAGGCAGTAACAAGCTCCCTAGTCGGAAAAGTAATAATCCATGTGTTGCTAGAAACCATCAATTGTGTGCAGAAATGGCTTGCTTGCTTTAACATTGTGGTTCATACAAACAGCGGTTGAGTCAAAGTCACTTCAGTTAATTACATGGCTAGGACTCTAAAACCACATACCCCAACATTGTCCCACTGACCTTAAGGAGCCTTTTATTTGCAAAGCCATTTCAGCTGCCTTTGCCATTAAGTGCATTGATTTAAGTATTTTACCTGGACAGCCAAGTCTTAGGCTGCAACCCAGTGCACATGTACTGGGGAGTAAAATCCATGGAACACAAAGTAACCTCCCCCCCCCCCCAGTTAACTATATAGGACTGTGTTCCTAGACTATCATGATGTAGAGGCTTCACATACTACAGGCAACTCCCTGTTTGTGCAGGGGCTGCGTTCTGGGTCATTGTATGCTTCAGTGGTCAGGCATAAGCCCGTTCCGTCCCTGTTCCTCCCGCTTCCATAGCTGAAATGGCATGCACAAAATCTGTATTAGTACATTTGGGGTAAGTGAGTATGTAGATGTATGTATGTATGTATGTATGTATGTATGCATGTATATATGTATGCAGTGCTTTCCCCCCCTAAAAAACAATGTTTAGGGGTACTCTCATTTTCCTACTCATATTGAAATACTGCCCCTCATTTACAGTTATGTGTACCCCTGTGTCCCCCCAGAAAAAAAGCACTCTATGTATGTATCTGTCTATCAATCCATCCAAGTTTGCCTCCAATCTACTGAAGCTGACTAGAGACACATACCCATTACATCCTAGACCCATTTTCCCCCCCCCACACCACTGAAGATTTCTGTCAGCAATTTTACTTGCTATTTTTTTAAAGAAAAAAACAAGAAGGCTCTTCTAAAAAGTCCTGAGGAGTAATCTGAGCTAATCTCATTCTTATAATGTTTACTTGTTTGTCTGACATAACACAGACATTACCCTTATTGGAAATAATAGCTCATGGTTAAAGTAATCAGCAATCTAGCCTTCGCAAAGTCTCACAATTATGAAGCTGTGTTGCCACTTTACAGCAAGAAGGAGAAAGCCAACCCACGGCCTGCAACTTGTCCAAAGTAATCAGAAAATAAGCCAGAATATTATACTCATTCATATTATCGTACTTTGTCTATGAAAGGAAAACAGAAAATAGTTCCAACTTAGCAAGGCTAGAGAGAAAAAGCAGGGATCAATTTGAAGTTTGGGGAGAAAATGCCGGTGGCCTGGATTTCTGGAGAAAACAAATGTTTAGTGAAAGAGTTCAGTCAGTTTTTAAAAATAGTAACCAAAAATACTGTTGAGAGGAAAACTTAAATCATATTGGATTGCCAATGTAGAACACATGGAGAACTGGTTTTTTTGTGCCCCCCCCAACTTATAATATATAGAGTTACAAATAATTATTATGTAACATGCATTTCACAGCAGATATCTCATCCTTACCAACCAAAGTTGGAGACAGGCAATACGGATTACAAAAAAATTAATCAAGGCTTAAAGAACTCCTAGAATAGCAATAAGCATTTGGGTGTCCTCTTATTGCTATTATTTTCTTTTACAATATCTCCACTCTTTCTTTTGACCCAAGTCCTCAATGCAACTTGAGCCAAGGCTCTGTGGAAGCCACTGTTCCAAATGACAATCCCATATGACTGGGGGGCTGTGTCTGATTGGGCAATCATTTAAGACAGGGCTGATTGAAAGGATCTTTCCCATTGAAACAACAGTCATCAATAGAGCAGCATAATTCAGCTGCCGTCTTCAGCTAGATTGCATAGTTTCATGAAAAAAGGGTTCCCATGTGGCTGCAGCTACATTTAAAGAGAACCCTGGAGAGTTTTTTGCAAGATGTGTTGCTATTTACGCAAGGAGGGACAAAATTCACACTATCCCAAGGCCTGTCACATTTCTATGCCCCTGTTTTCTATGTGCAAAATTCTGTTTCTCATTAATGCTTTGACCTGAGTGGTATGGACTGATGTCTCAAGTTATCCATAATATTTTGCATTGTCTCAACCATCCCCTTGCTGCCTCACAGCATAGTTTCAGGTGACCACATTCAAATTCAAGAAGAGGAAGAGTCATAGCTCTTGATAAAGCACAAATGTTGCATAGAATTTTTTAGTTTTGGCTATTTTAACTTTTGTATGTTTCCAAGTATGGTTGTGATTTTTTTATTGATTTTACTGTTTTTTGTAAGCTGATCCAAGGTTCTGCTGATCCATTTTCCATTTGAATCTGGGACTATGCTTCCCAAAGACTATAATTTTGGTCTTGGAGTAATTCACAATGAGCTCTTTCCACTTGCAATACCTGCTGAAAGCTGTACGCAGATTGTTAAGACCTAATTGGGAGAACAATAGGAGCACCACATCATCGGTGTACAGCAGGCAAGATATCTTCCTATTACTAATTGATGGGGAGGGGGATTGCACCTGTGTTAGCTGTGGCACCATATCATTTATATAAAAGTTAAAAAGTGTGGGAGCCAATATGTAGCCTTGTTTCAAGCCTCTTGATGTCCTGAATGCTTCCGTGAGACCTCCCTTTAAGCCCACTCTGACTCGTGTTTTGGTACCACTAGACAGTTCAAGAATTAATAATAATGGTCGTGGATCTGTATTAGCATTTGAGAATTTCTTGCACAGTCTGTTACGATTGCTTGAGTTGAAAGCAGCAGATAGGTCAATGAAGGCAGCAAACAGGTTACATTTGCTTTGATTGATATATTTCTTAATAATATGAGACAGTGTAAAGCACTGGTCAGTAGTGATATATAGTGTGGACATTATGGAACTGGATGGTCCAATGGCCTGACTCAGCCTGACTCCTAGCCTAGTGTACAGTTCCTTTGTGCACAAGGATTCAGCCCCTCCACTGATGTGAATCGGGATCCTACATCTTGAAGCACACAGATCTCTGGACTAGGTTGCTCATGTAGGAGGGCAAACAAAGTAGGGGAAAGCTTGCTGTCATCTGAGATATGCAGAAGCCAGCCCTTACTCCATCTCACCTTCACTTGAGATATCACCCAATAAGGAAGAAAAACCCTTTGAAGTGGGGGGGGGGGGATGCCAACCAACCTATGAAATAAACTGACCCCTCAGATACAAACTTTAAAAGATGCACAAAAGGTTCCATAAATATAACTAACATGTTCTTTTATCAGTGCAAAGTTCTGCTGT
The DNA here is from genome assembly GCF_964106915.1 of Podarcis gaigeae. Classification (NCBI taxonomy): domain Eukaryota; kingdom Metazoa; phylum Chordata; class Lepidosauria; order Squamata; family Lacertidae; genus Podarcis; species Podarcis gaigeae. Next base: position 24,040,135 of record NC_139688.1, read on the forward strand.
GCACAATTTGAGCTGGGGAAAAAGGAACCTTATTTATTCCATTCAGCTGATGAAACATGGGTCAAGATAGACTCCAGTCAAGTCAAGTGGCGCTTTTGTTGATTGGCTCAGAAATCCTGTACCTTTATATTTCTTGCTTGATTAGGCTCTTAATACATAGCCAGGTCCACCTCCTTCTACACTTCACTTCTTCCTCAGGCACTTTCTGCCCTTTTACATCATTTTCTACTGGGGGTCTCCGTATCACTCATTATTGCCACTCCCAGCTCCATCTCAAAGGACAAATGGTTTTGTTGTTTGCTTCTGAATAGCAAAAGAACATTCTATGCCGTTTCTTTGCATTCTGTCACACACATAGTCACAAACATATAATATGTGTCAAGGCATGTCCTTTGGGGAAAAGACTAAGGGGACTATGAATTAAAGCTCTCTTAGCTAAATGGTGAAGCAGATTTCTAGCTGACAATAAATTATTTTGAAGAAACTATAAATAGATAAAAGTGATTATTCAGAGAAGAGGATAATATGTGCTTTCTCCTTCCTACCTGGAAGTAAGATATTGTTACTCATTTATAACCTGCTATGCTCTTCATAGCTTCGAATTCAATTTGGATAAAAAGAGTAAAACAGGGGTGTACTGCAATCTGTTTAAAACTAAGTGGGAGTCAAAATATGTGAATACAGATGGAACCACAACACATGGAAATTGAAACTTTGGGTGTGTATTTTTTCTTACATATGATATAATTAACTTTATAATGATTTCCAACACACTCTGGAGCCTTTTCCTTCTAAAGAAGACACAAAGATGGAAGGAATGGTGTCAGAAAGCAAGCCAGCACTGTAATTGACAGGCCTATCTGCCAACAGAGTAAAGCCTGGGGTGCCCAGCACAAAATCTGATGGGCCTACTTGTCTGAAATTTGGCAAGCTTCATTCTCTCAGAAGAGGCTAGCATACCTGCAAATTTAATCCAGTTGTGTTTAAAAACTGTAAAAGGTAGAAGCACATTGCAATTTCCCGCAGGTGGACCTGCGATAAGGTAAAAAAAAATTGGGAATCAATTTATAATGAACTCAAAAAAATATTTAGATATACTTTCCCCAAAAGACCGGAAGCGTGTCTATTAGGCTTAATAGGAACAGAAAATAAAATAGAAGATCAAAATTTGCTCATATATGCTACAGCTGCCGCGAGGACCCTTCTGGCCCAAAGATGGAAAGTACAAGATATACCAACTATTCAGGAGTGGCAGGCGAAGTTGACAGAATATGCAGAACTTGCCAAACTGTCAGGGAGGATCCGGGACCAGGGAGATCAAAGATACCAAAATAACTGGAGTAAATTTATTGAATATTTAAAGAAGAATTGTAAAGAGGTCAAGACACTAGCAGGATTGACATAATACCTCTAATGTATAATAGTACTAATATGAGAATGATGTGCGTGATGGAAAGAGGATAAATATACCAGTTGTGGGGAGGGAGGGGGGTCGCGCCTCGGCAGAGTCAAAGGGAATGTATGGTGCTATTACAATTTGTTGGAAAAGAATATGTAAGGAAAACAATAAAAATTCACTTGGGGAAAAAAATAGAGGCACATTGCAATTTCCCCATTTAAATCAATGTCCTGCTCCTATTTTGGCTTAAGTTCTCCAGATCAGAGTGATTTATCCAGCAGAAGAACAATGTGCATTTAGAGAGATGGTTCATTAGATTCATAGCCATTGGCTTCAATGATTGATGCAGCTAAGTTGGATAAAATATCTTTGTTTTGGCATCTTTAGTTTAGGGGAAGGCCTTTGGCTCAGTTACCTGGCATCACGCCTTGCATGCGAAAGGTGTCAGGTTGACTCCCCAATGTCACCATGTAGGGCTGGGAAAGACTATTTCCTGAAACCCTGGAGAGCTGCTGTCAGTCAGTGTTGACAGTACTGAGTAAGATGGATTGAGTTGGTGTAAGGCAACTTTGCATGATCTGGAGAAAGTTGGTGGCACTTAATTCCCATTGAAATAATTGATAAAACTTAGTCACGACTTAGCTTAAATCTCATTGATGTTAATACAAAAGAAGCGCAACTAACTTATCCTTGATCCACCCCATTACATTTAATTCAAGCTTGAAATAAAATGGAAGCAGGATGGACACAAATATTTTCCTCCTACACACCAATCAGCTGAAAGACATTAAAGTACTTTACCCTCATTCAGTCAAATGAGGACAGCCGCCAATAGAAGAGGTAAACAGCTGCTGACTGCTAGCTATTTTCTAGTCCTTTGCTCCAAAACGAAGTCTCTGGAGTTTAGACATCATTAATATGCAGAGCCTTGATATTCTAACCAGTTAGGAATTTCTGAACAAAAAGTTTGTTCACTGTGTTAACCAGAAGCAACAGGGTTACTCCTATATCTGCTTTTCATTGAGACAAAGACATGTCCTTCTGCCAAGCCACAGGGTTGGCTGTTGTTGAGTTACATCCAGGAAGAGTTCCAGTCCTGCAAACGACTTTTCCAGGTGACTGACTGAAGACTTGGCATTTCACAAAAAAAGAAGCTAACGTGAAGCTTTTTTGGAAGCTACACTCTTACCAGGTGTAATGAAGAATATTTAGCACTGCAAGTGTCAAACCTGTATGGAATGGTAGTTCAACATAAAACAACAGTTCAACCTCTTTGCCAACCACTATAGCCTGATTCTTTCAAAAACATACTTTAGGGTCATATAAGCCTGTAGGTGAGGGGTAAAGAACCTGTGGAACCCCAGATGCAGCTGGACTACAACACCCATGATTCCCAACCATTGGCCATACTGGCTGGGGCTGACAGGAGTTGCAGTCCAGCAAAAGCTGGAAGGTCACAAGTTTCCCACCCCTGCTGTAAGTTTATCTCACTTCCAGGGCTTGCTTCAGCCAGAACTTGCCTGAACTCAGTTCCAGCACCTCTCAGGTAGGCGCCATTGCCATTATAAGCAAGCAAGGGAGGTGTTCATGGTGAGTTCTGGCACCTCTTTTTCTAGAAAAATAGCACTGCTCACTTCTGAATAGGGCATTCACATTAGCAATACCTTTGTAGGGTCAGTTGCAACTGCTGAATCTGAAACAGACTACAACAAGGTCTTCCTTTTACCGTGTACCTGTATCCAGAGGTTATCCTATGTTCTGCGGCACTTCTCAAGCCTTCCACCTGGTCTGTCCTAACCACCAACGTCAACCCACAGCACCCTTCAAGAAAGCTGTCCACCACCCAGCCCAGCCCAATCCTTCTGTATTGCACATTGCATTAATTTATCTCCATACAATTTGCTTTTCATCATATAACCTTCACTTTCTCATATGTTGCTCCATTAGTCACTTTTTTTCCAAGAGGTGCAATAGCTGTAGACTAGACTTTCACAAAACTTTAATTGACTTTTTCACCAGCAAAATACATGAAGTGGAATTGGAATATGGACACACAACACTTTTACATGAATTTGTCCTCTGGCACGAAGCCTTGAAGCTGAATTTCCTAGGTCAGATGTTCCTCCCGGGTAAATGACAGTGCTATGTTCGCCAGCCAGTTGCCTCAAGCCATCAGAGCACTATCATGTGCATAGATTTATTTGGGTTTCTGTCAGTTAAAAATTTTGCTGAGCTGGATGTTATTCTGAGGCACAGAAGAAACTTCAAAGGAAATAATTTCTGAAATTATCAATACAGCTGGCCCTACACACTTGGAATTTATATTTTGACATCATGGAGGTCAAGAGTCCTTTGCAAGTTTAATTCTATTTAGCAAGTAACCTCCTTGGTGATGATGACACTCCATATCCTTGTCTGATACACACCCTCTGATACACACTTCTCTCACCAACATCAACTCACAGAAGCCCTATTCCATATTTCCCATTGTTCCCCAGCCCCCCACCATAAACGGGGGGGGGGGGGGAGAATTAGGAACAAGCTAAAGGAAGAAATATCCTGGTATTTTCCTTTGCAGTATAATCCCATACTTCCAAAAGGCATTGCTGCACAATAAATGCACCTGTACTTCTTCTCATTTATCAAGCACTGATAAAAACATGCTCAAGATGTCACAGCAGCACATATTTCTATACCTCTTGAAGCTCAATGTTATATTTATTTATTACTTTCACACTTATATCACACCTTTCCTCCAAGGAGCTCCAAGTTGTGCATACAACTCCCCCTCTTCCCATTTTATCCCCACAACAACTCTGAGGCAAATTAGGCTGAGAGATTGAGACACATTTTTGACTGATTATGCAGAAAGGATATAACCTAAGGTAGGTGTATAAGGGGGAAATTTCAGAAAGGAAACTAAAACAGAGTAGGACAGAACAGATGACCTGCAATGATCATACCTTCCCCAAGCAGGTGTGAACACATAAAACTGCCTCATGTCGAAACGGATCATGTTGGTCCAGTATTGTGTACCCTGAGTGGGACTTGTTCGCCAGTGTCTTAGTCTTTCCCAGTTGGGGCACCTAAGATCTTTCAACTAGCGATACAGAAGATTGAACCTTGAAACATATGCATGTGCCCAGCTTTGAAACACTCTCTGATTACTAGCATAACCAAAGCTGACTGTGAGATCCATCTGGCATGCAGACTGCTCACAGACTCAATTCAGCGCACACTGGCATGGCTTGAGAGTAAAGCAGAGCAAATTTCAGGCAGTGATCTGGGAATATATAGAAGTCCGAAGTTGCTTCAGCAAGGAACAAGCTGGAACTGAGTCCTTCTGCAGCAGTAGGACTAATTGCTAGCAGTCCAATTGCTAGCAGCATCTGTGCTGCAAGATGCTGCTTTATTGAAAGGGGCCAGCTATCAATAATAGTTATCTCCTACTCCTGTAGAGGAGCCTCAGGTCTTCCTGAGCCTTCTGCAGTGGAGTCCTCTTGAGTTAGAAGAAGGCAATGCCATAACCTTGGGGGGTGGGTACAGCCATGCTGTTTCATCTGGTAACAGTGGTTTTGGGGCTGGCCTTGCGTGCCCTTCTGTTTAAGGTTCGGAGTCCTTGCCTCCATCACCCCATGATGGTCCCTGGTCCCTGACACTATGGAAGCTAGTATTCATTTGCTGCTTGATTTGCCTTTGGAAAGGTTTTGCAAAATGCTACAACTATCCCTTGAAACTGCCCCTAAAATCAATGTTGCTGAATTTCTACGCACATGGGGCTTTAATGTGTCTTTAAAACCACTCGTGCTCAAGCAATCAAGTTTCAACTTATTCCCCTTTGACCCTTCTATCCACTTGAAGTTGTCTAGGGTTGAAAAACTTTTGTAGTATTCTTGTTGGTGCACAGCCCCGAGGCAAGATTAAAAAGCTGAACTAAGAAAATGGGCTGCTATTCCCTCTGCTTTGTTCCACACCGGGGCCTGATTTTCTTTGTACACAATGAAAGACTTCACTTACGTTCTTGGCAATTTCCTCTTTGAAAGGATGCATGAAACAGCGACTGCAATTTCAATCAACAGGAAAGCTAATCCAATCCCTAGCCCAGTCCAAGTATCTGCAGAGACAAGCAAGGGAATGAGATAAATAAGCAAAGAAATGTATCCACAAAATTGCCTGAAGATATTTTATTGATTTGACTGGACTCACCATTTTGCAGGGAACCAGAAGATGGAGTCGGAGGAGACTTAGCCTTCATGTGGCAACGGTTTCCTTTCCACTGCTTTTCACATCTGGTGATGGCGGGTGGGGAGGATTGTTGTCAGACATGAGAAAATGAATATTAAATCTGCACCATAACATATAATGTGGTACAAACAGAGCCTACATGAGGAATAAGTTCAATAATGCAACTGAAATGAGCAATACATAATCTGTCAATGTCCATGTAAACGTGTGAATAAGATTTGCTTGGAATCTAGCTCAGAATTAACATGTACATCTTAAATGTCCAGAACAAACTGGAAGGGCACGAAAGCAGAACACGATAGCATTCATCACCATAGCCAGTTCCATGGACCTATTTGGGAGCTAATGGAGAAAATATTTTGTTTACTAATTAAAAGAACAAATCTTGTTTCTCTTTTTGTTTTACTTCCCCTTCCAGGAAACATTAGGGTTTAAATCTTTTTTTTTTGCCAAATTGCCACTCCAAAATTAGGCAGCAAATTATACCAATTTAAACATCCCACAGTTTATACCTAAGTATTTACCGTACATCTTCCCTTACTGCTGTGCTGACAATGTCCTGGCAACCTGTGCTAATACAAACACCCTGTGTTGTGATTTCACACTACAATGGTACCTCTACTTACGAACTTAATTTGATCTGGAGGTCCGATCTTAACCTGAAACTGTTCTTAACTAGAGGCGTGTTTTTTGGTAATGGGACCCGATTTCTGTTCTCATCCTGGGGCAAAGTTCTCAATTCAAGGTAACTCTTCCAGGTTAACGAAGTTTGTAACCTGAGGCGTTTGTAACCTGAGGTGTTTGTAACTCGAGGTACCACAGTATTAGTAAAGAGGCTCTAGTCCTATAGATGCTTTTCAGTCTTGACTGAAAAGTAACCAATCACCATATTGCAAGCCCCAAAGTCTCTTATTTAGGGCATTTCTGGTTGTAATGCTCACTTTTCTCTAATTCCACTGCCTTTTTAAAGCTAGGTAAGATGAAGATGCATGCCCCAAAGTTCTTAGCTCGAGGGTGCTTTTAGATCTGGCCCTTATCTTGGATGTTTAAGGAGTATGCATGTGATACAGGAAAGCCTTTTACTAACTGAAACTGGTGCTTCAATTATGGCCCCCTTTGGACAGAAACAGCTTGGTCACAGTAGTCCATGCCCTACTAACATCCAGTTCAGACTACTGCAATATTTTGCATGTGGAGCTGCCTTTGAAGACTACTCAGAAACTTTGGTTAGTGTAGAATGTGGAGCAAGCTTTTCTTTCTGATTCTAGCATCATGGAATATATCTTTCCAATATGGAAAGAATTTCATGGGCTTCCTATTTGTTTCCAGGCATAATTCAAAGCACTGATATCAACCTCATAGCCTTTCGTACAGTAGCCTGGGGTTTGCGTATCAGAAAAACTGCCAAATGATGTCGCCTGGTTATTAAGGTCTTCAGAAATAAGGTTCATGATGACCAAGTGGTAAGAGGACAACAGATCTTTAAAAATAAATAAATGGAAGACAATTCCACTATTATGTATCTAGTCTTAAAGGAAAGAGTGAGTTTCTTTGAATGTGGAAAAAATGCCGATGCACAGATTAAAGATGAAGCAAGCAGAAGACAAAAAGCTGCAGTTCTGGAAAGCTGGAAACTGGCAAGGGAAGCAATGAAATTAGATCTCAGGAGATTGGGTGGAACAGTGATGAAATCAGGGAAAGAATCAGAGCGAGAGAGGCAAGAGAGAGGGGGGAGATGTAGAGGGGGAAACAACAATGAAAAAATGAGAAAATACAGATCTGTGGGGTTTTTTTAGCTATATGATTACTCTTCTAGATAACCATTTCAAATAGGCAGCAAACCTGCAATTGTCAGCCTTGGATTTGCAAAATAACAAAACAGCAACTTGATATATGAGCTGTTGCACAATATTCGGGGCTGCATGACACCATTGTCTGTGCTTTTAGATGATAGGCATGAGGGCCCAGTTAAGCCAAATACAAATAATATTGTTATACACTCCATTTGCAAGCGGTGAAAAATTTCAGAGGCAGCACTACCATGTTCCACTTCACTTGGAGGAGAGCTCACTGGAGACTTAGGACTCCATTGCTGTATTTGGCCTATTTACAGGTAGTGTGTCAGTGGAAGCAAGCAGTAAATATACAGCTTCTCAGCAGATCTTCATAGAAAGGCAGCTTGCACCCCTAAGAGGCACTCAGCTCTCTCTCCATCCCTTTGTTTCAAAATGCTGCATTTGATCCTACACACACACACACACACACACACACACACACACCAGCCTCTCATTATCTTCCAAGTCCTGACAGTCTTCACAAAAATTTGTCAGCATTTTAGTGTCAATTTCTTCTAATATACCCATGACTGGCTGCAAAACAATTGCACTGCAAAATTCAGAGAGGCGCGAATTTGAAAGGATGGCTGTGTTTGGGTCCACCTCTTGTTTTGGGAAGGGTGAATTAAGTAAGTTCACTTTTAAATGTGAACGGAATAATATTTCTTCCCCCTCTCTGTGCTCACCTGAATTCTTTGAGTTGTGGGAAGTTCCAGGGGTACCTTCTCAGGTTTGGTTTTCTTTGGAAGGAGGTAACTGGAGATTTTTGGTTTCTTTACAACAAATAATTTGGTTGAGCATAGGTGGAGGGGAATCTTGAAGGCTCCAATAGATTGCCAAATCTACCACTCCCACATCAAAACTCTAGGGTGACAAGTCAGTTGCAAGGAGATTACAGATCCCCAAGAAACCTAGCTTTGTTTTGCCTCAAAAAATGCCATATTCTCCATTTGGTTCTTCTAACATTCAGACCTAGCTTGCCCCTTCCTGCAGGTCCTTCGGTGGGGGTGGGGTAAGGAGGAAAGGCATGTCTCTTCCAAAACAATCTCTGTCTACTCGCTAGTAATTCAGGAAGATATAACAAATAGTTCCCATGGCAACAAATAATTCCCCAACAAATAGTGTCTGGCCACACTTGTCCAACCAACTTGACCACTTCAGCAGTCTACCTCTTGTCTAAATCTTCCACTCTTACAATCATAGAAGCACATTATTTGGAAAACATCCTGAAGGTCATCCAGCCCAATTCCAAGCTTGCAACACAAGATTTTACCTATGAATTCTTATGCCTCAATACAACAGGCCCCGGTTTGAAACCTACACTTGCCATGAATTCACCAAATTAGCATCATGCAAGTCACTCTCTCTAAGCCTCATTTGCACACCTGCAATTTGGGGATAACAACGATGACCTATCTTACAAGGTTAGCCTCTCTTATCACAGTGCTTTTTATCTTTTTGATGCCACAGACTAAGACAGCTACTCTCCTTGGGAGCATTTGTATGCAGAAACAGTACTCAAGCAATGGATGGTACATGCAGCCCTCAGCAGTTTGGTCAACAACAACAACTATTGCTCTTCTCTTGCCACACTTGGGCTGCATTGAACAACTCTTTAAAATCAGGAAGGAAAATGAGTTGTTTTCTTTCACCCAAGTTACTGCTATTGGGCTCAGTGTCTTGAGTAGCAGCCTGATGGTACACAAATAATATTGTGGAATAAAGACCTTCCAGGGAAGTGATCAAATATGTACCCTCTGTGGAATTTGTTCATTCTACACTAGCAAGGAAAGGAAAGGTTCCTTAATAAGCCTCCTTGCCAGAGACCAATTTATTTTGAAGACAGGCAATTGTCAGAAGTTACCAAGGAAATCCCCTAGGCCACAAAGCTCTAAAATTTCCACATTAAATACAAGCAATTAATTTGCCTGGACTAATTGCTTCATGACTAACTAGCGGCAGCACATTTTTGTAACTGTGCTTTATCATAAAAACGCCATCCATTTGCAATCTGAAGCCCAAAGATAACCATTTCTATACACAAAATATTTCTATATCCCGACAAGGAGCATCCTTTTCCTGACAACATATGGCAGATGAGAGATAAGCCCCCCAACAGGGTTCCTCCATTATCGTACGTATCCTTCTATCCAACTGCCAAAATGTTTTCTCCAATCTGCTTGGGAGGCACAGTCACACTGTAGGAAGAATGGTTGACTCATCCTGTTTGGACTCTACCCACAGGGCTGGATTTATAATGGTGCAATTTGGCAGAATGTTGAAAAGTGGGAGCAGGCTTCATTTCTTCTTCTTCACCAAACAATCAGTAATCCCTGGGGTCCTAAAGAGTTATGGACCCCACTCCATGCACTTTTCTGACTGTATGTTTTTCAATACCATTTTACTTGAAAAGCTAAAATAGTAAAAACATGTGTGTGTGTGTGTGTGTTTTTTTTAAATCATTTAAAAATGAAAGCAGTCCACAATGACCCACCCCCAGTGGCTACAGGCCAAGGGAGTAAGCTCAGTTGAACACAAGGGGGATTTATGTATCTAAAACACACAATAATCAGGCCAGATTAAGATTGGTTGAAACCTTGGATCTGCACTCATCTGAGGGGTGAGGGGAGAAAAATATGGCTATTTATAATATCAAGACACACCACTCTGGTTAAAGGAACCAAAATTTTACACCTAGGATACAAGCAGCAAAATTTCTTTTGCAGCCATTTTGTGTCTCCTATACTTTCACAACAGGTATGTAATGTAGGCTGGCTGAGTGTTGGTGACTGGCTTGATGAGAAAAATAATTCCTGTTACTTCTCAAGAAGCTACGGTGGGGGAAGGGAAGGGGGAAGGAGAAGAAAATATCCCATTGGATTATTTTCAGCTCAACAGAGAGAAGAAAAAGGAATGTAAAAGCTACACTACCTTGCCCCTTTACTGGATTTTAGGTATTTTGGGCAGACCACACCTGGAATTCTATGGTCCAGTTCTGGATACCACAATTTAAGATGGAATAGACAGGCTGGACCGTGTGCAGAGCAGGGCAACTAAAATGATGAAGGGTCTGGAAACCAAGTCTTATGAGAAACGGTTGAGGGAGTAGCGTATGTTTAGCCTGGTAAAGAGGAGGCTGACAGGATACATGATACAGGTAAAGGTAAAGGGACCCCTGACCATTAGGTCCAGTCGTGACCGACTCTGGGGTTGCAATGCTCATCTCGCTTTATTGGTGGGGGAGCCGGCATACAGATTCCAGGTCATGTGGCTAGCATGACTAAGCCGCTTCTGGCGAACCAGAGCAGGGCACGGAAACAGCGTTTACTTTCTCGCTGGAGTGGTACCTAATTATCTACTTGCACTTTGACGTGCTTTCGAACTGCTAGGTTGGCAGGAGAGGGACCAAGCAATGGGAGCTCACCCCGTTGCGGGGATTCAAACCACCGACCTTCTGATCAGCAAGTCCTAGGCTCTGTGGTTTAACCCACAGTGCCACCCACATCCCAGGATATATGATAGTCATCAAATATCTCAAGGGCTGTCACATGGAAGATGGAGCAATATTGTTTTCTCCTGCTGCAGAGGGTAGGACCCAAACTGGATTCAAGTTATAACAAAATACCGTATTTTTCGCTCTATAAGACGCACCAGACCACAAGACGCACCTAGTTTTTGGAGGAGGAAAACAAGAAAAAAAAATTCTGAATTTCAGAAGCCAGAACAGCAAGAGGGATCGCTGTGCAGTGGAAGCAGCGATCCCTCTTGCTGTTCTGGCTTCTGGGATAGCTGCACAGCCTGTATTCGCTCCATAAGACGCACACACATTTCCCCTTATTTTTAAGGAGGGAAAAAGTGAGTCTTATAGAGCAAAAAATACGGTAGATTCTGTCTAAACACCAGGAATAACTTTCTGATAGTAAGAGCCGTTCGACAGTGGAACGGACTCCCTCCGGAGGTGGTGGACTCTCCTTCCTTGGAGACTGTTAAGCCGAGGTTGGGTGGCCACATTTGTCATGGATGCTTTAATTGAAAATCCCGCATTGCAGGGGGTTGGACTAAATGACCCTTGGGATACCTTCCAACTCTACTGTTTTATGATCTCTGTTGGCTTCCTTCTGCACACTGCATTTGGCAGGAAGGTGTGTGAAGTATGATTGCTAGAATTAGAGTGATTTAGTTCATATGTACAGTGGCTGCTTAGCATAAAATTAGCAGACATAGAATGCATGTTAACTAAGTTCATGCTGGGCAGTAGCTGTGAATGTAAGATGAATCCTTCCTGTTCAAGAGAGCCTACACCACACATGTTCATGTGCAGCCCAAACTGTCCAGTCCAGGAGGAGGGTAGCTAGTAGGTTGTGGGGCGGTAGGGATGAGTCTACGGCAGGGTGCTCTTGAGAGCTCCTGGGCCTTGGCCAGGGCCCAAACTGGCTGCTCGCTAGTGCCAACCCTTGGTGCACAGTCCGTATACTCTGTGTATGCATCATTTGTACCTCCCTGAAATTTGTCTATGATGGAAGGACCTGCTGTGGCAGACAAGCTTAAACAATTTTGCATTTGAATATTATGTTACTTACGTATCATTTTAAATATTGTGCATGCTGGCCACCCAAAACGTGACAGGGCACAAATAAAATGCTGCTTGGATTTAAAGTATAGAAGTGAGAAAGCACCATGCCTTGTCAAATAATTTTTGAAACTTGAATTTCAAGCTGTTCATTTCAATCTTGGCCATAGGATTGTTTCCATGAATTATTTTCTTGACCACGTAAGTTGGCAAACTCCTGATCCCCCCTCAAAGTGTCATGTATTCTTAGGTTCCTAAAGTTTGAGTAAGTTCTTTAAAATTGCAGCTTTTGTTTAAGAAGCAGAAACACAAATGGAATAAAGATGTGCACGCGTCTGCAATAACCAGGGTTAATAAAGCACCCCTTTAAAGGTAATGCCTTTTTGAAGGAACTTTAAAAATTAACACCAGTGATTACATTTAAATCAAGCAAGTCCTTTAATTAACACTGGAAGGGCTTTCAAACAATCATTTGACTGTTCAAGACTGCTTCTTAAAAGTCTAGAGGGACTGCTTAGTTTGAAGAATAAGCATGAACCTCTGAATCTGTATTAGAAATCTATAATTGCCTCAGTCTAGCCTGTTATCATCATAGTCAGGAACTTTCTAGATGCACTTAGGTTGCTATCTTATATAATGTCTGCTTAATTTCCAGGGACATCCCTGATTTAGAGAAGCCGTCCCGGTTTCTGATTTGATCCAAGAATGTCCCACTTTTCCTTAGGATGTCCCTATTTTCATTGGAGAAATGTTAGAGTGTATGGAGTTATCCAACCCCTGAGCTGCCTGAAGGCAATCCTGTATAGGAAATTTTTAAAAAAGTTTAATGTTTTATTATGTTTTATATATGTTCAAAGCTGCACAGAGTGGCTGGGGCAACCCAGTAAGATCTGTGGGGTATAAATAGTAAAATTATCATTATGGAATGGGACGTCCCTATTTTCATCGGAGAAATTTTGGAGGGTATGTTTCTGTATACATGCTTTAACTATTCCAAAAACAGTATATATATTTTTAACAGACTACTGTAGATACATACATACATAATTTTACTTGTAGGCAGTCTTTGCACCGTTAAAACTCTGCTCAAGGCAACATAGGGCCTAGCAAACACAGAGACTACTAGACCTGATCAGCAGAGCCTGAGTTCACTGATTTTACCTGCATAATATAATAACACAGATTTTTTTCTTCAGCTGATCCTGTTCCTAAACCCCAGTTCTCATTAGTGATTTCAGTTATAAGATGTCACAATTATTTATGCTGTTTACAGTTCTCTCCCTGCCCCTCAAAGCCCAGTGCTCTGCAAAAGCCTCTCTGAATATATGTCTGTAATGCAGGATAATACTTCGTGCATCTGATGAAGTGAATTCTAATCAATGAAAGTTTTTGTCATAATAAAGATGTTAGTTAAAGGTGCCACAAGACAGGCTGTCGTTTTTGCTGCAAGAGACCAGCACAGTTACCACTCTGGAAACCATTGTTTATTTTTATGTAATCTGCTACTCTTCCCCAGCCCTGCACCCTGATGTTCAAATTAATTGAAATCGGTAGAGCTATAAGCAGGAGTTGCCCTAATAAAGTTGCCTTCCGAACAGTCATGGCTCTATTACCTGCTAAATAATCATACAGCAGATAGGATATTGCAATATTCAGAGACTTTTGTCACATCTGCACTCTAGTGTGCTAGAAAGCAGAACGTGACCATTTATCCCAGTCAAAGGATGCGAAGTATCAGCTTCCCACTGTTGTTTACCTTCTGGATATCTTCCCCATGAATGAATCTGCAAGGCCCCGATAACATTAATCAGTCTGTTATTTTATAGGTTCAAACAACGATGGTATTTCATTGTATGCATTATGTCACACATGTCCTAAAAACAATTCTGTGATATAATTCTGCGCTTCTTTCTCTTATCCACCCTCACCCTCCAAATCTCAGTGTGGTACTCTTATCAGCTGAAATGGCCTGTTTCAATTGGAGCTTGCCAGAATAGGACATTACTTCTGCCAGGTGGATTGCAGTACATATTGGAGAGAATAAATCATTTTGTCATTCCCAAGCAAACGTAAATTCATCTACTCCCACAGAAGACAACATCAAACAATAATGTCTGAGGCTGATTTGTTTTATATTTTTACATTGGACCAACTAGATAAAGGGGGAACGCTGTATGTTCCCCTCATGAGAGGCTTCTTCTTTTAGAAACCACATTTTACAAAATGATGCAAAGGAAGGAAAGGCACCTTTTCTAGTTTCCTCCTCTACATAAAAACAAATCCTGTGCAGCATAATCCCATCCATGTTTACTTGCAAATCCTACTTAATCCAATGGGGTTTACTCCCCAACCAACCAAATGTGTATTGTGTAGCATTATGATAAATGATTGGGTTTCTTTCCAAACATTTTCCTTACTTCTTTCTATTATAGGAGAACAGTGCTGTTTCACTATAATGAAAGAAAACCAGCAATTTAACATCCCCTTTCCCTTGGGTAGCAGGAAAGCAGTAAAATGGGTTGAACCTACATGCACAAAGCCTGGTGAGGAAAGGCAATTGGCCAGAGCCTCTGAACTGCTGTCCGCCTCTGTCTCCTCTTTCCCCAAGATGAGTTACTTGTCCCTTTGGGTGGGGAAACTGCAGGACTGGGGTAAGGAAGGCCCTGCTAACTTTGCTTGCAATAATCTATGAGCTGCACCTGTTTGTCTCAATTCTGCTAATAAGCATTGGAACCGATGAGCTTGCTTTTCGAAGCACTCCAAAGCAAATGCACCACCACTAAAATAATTTATATGCAACATAACCCCATGCATGCAAGTGACCCCAACCACCTAGTGTTGAACTGTGTTACATGATTGGATTTGCACTTCTTTGAGTGACAAGCTGACTAGAGATACAAATGAGTGTTTAGAACACTCATATCAATCATAACTCACACCAACCACGTCTTACAAAGGGGAAAACAAAGTTGGGGGTATAAGCTGAAACTGTTTAAGGCCAAGGCCAACAACACTTGAGTCGCTGGGCATCAACAGGAAGGGAAATGATGAAAGCCAGTGGAGCAGGTCCAGTTTCAAGCAGAAGAGGGCAATGTTGCTGTGCTGCATATGTATATTACACATATACCACATCCAGTAGAATTAACGCATTTCACTTCTTTTGAGTGAGTACACAGACTGCAAATCTAATTGTATCTGGGTGGTGGGGGAAGAGAATGCTTCTATTTCTGCGTTTTTCAATCTAGGATGGGTAAGAAATATCCATGTTGGGGGTAGGGAGTCATTATTTTGCTCACCTGATATTAGGTAAGGCAGATGAAAGTGCAATTACAGAAAGAACAGTAAGCTGTGATATATATATATAGAGAGAGATAGGGGGAGTTAGTTTCAAATACCTGAAATAAATCAGTTTATTCTGGCCTGAATATGAAATTACTAGATATCTATACATGATGTTTGAACTGATCTTCCGCCCCTTTCTACATTAAAAATTTGTCTGAATATTAAATAACAGGATTATTTATACAATGTTTGAACTGCTCTCTTTAAACATTTGACTAGAATAAGGGAAACTCACTCTACTTCTTGTCAAACCTTCATAGCAACCTAGACTTCAATGAAACTGAAATTAGGGCTGAATCAAAAAAACACACTTGCTTCACACCCACATCACACATTTAAATCACGCCTACACAATTTTAACAGTCATAGCTCCTCTAAACAAATACTCGGAACTGCAATTTGTTAAGGGTCGCCTATCCATTCCCAGAACCTTTAGCAAATTACAGTTCCCAGGATTCTTTGGGGGTAAGCCCTTATCATTAAAGTGGTATAGGAAAGCTTTTGGCTGGATATTACCTTGAACTCTGCAAGTAACAATATTGTGCCATCTTTGAGGAATCAATGAGGCTGGTGCTGCAAACAGTTCTTAAACCACCTATTTCCTTGACTGCTTTAGAAATATTCCTATCACAAATGACCACTTGAGCTTCTCATGTGTTTAAGTAGGCTTTGCCTAGCATCTAGTTTTATTTTTCTTTCAAAGTATAGAAGAATGGAGATGTCAGTCATTAAAAGCAAGAGTTTCAGGTATACCAAGGATTTGAAATGGTTCTTTAATTGCTACAGCTATTACATCTTTATGGTAAATAAAGTTTCTGTTTTACTGCTTCATCCATATCCCTTTAAATGAGGCTCTTCCTACTTTGACAATATGCCTTCCATAAAAATGGTTTGCTGTGTTCTCGCTACTTGAAACAAATTTTGTGCCCTTGACACTTCTAGGCCAGTGATCGTCAATGGGTTGGTTGGGACACAGAAGTGTTGCTACCACCACCATTTTGTTTTGTTGGAAGGACAGTTTCCATCAGTTTATTGCTGGCCTACATCCCCTTATGTATGAGATTCTGAATATGGGTTCTATGATGCTGGTTGGGCTTTCAGATAGATCCCAGCTCTTGGCCTGCTGAAGACCACTTTAACATATGGATTTCTTCCATAATGGAACCTTTCAAGTCAAAATAGCGAAAATAGTTTGAATGGGTTTTGAAGTTTTTTGGGGGGGATAAAGCGTAGCTACTATTCTGTACCCAGAGAACCTATCATAATATAACCCTATACTATGAGAATATGAACAACTAGGGTGAGGGTTATAAGGCTTCCTTATTCTAGTGCTATATTTAATTCCCCCAACAAACAGTACATTATTGTCACTATTCCAACAAACTATCCACCTTGCTTTCATCACTTGTAACCACTCTTTAGACAATTTACTGCCCGACTGTACAAAATGAAATCCAATATCTCATAAAACAAGATATACTTCAGCCCCTGAACAAGATGTAGAACTCTTAATAAGTAGAGCTCCTTGTACATCCTGCCTTACGTGCACAAACTGCAGCTTTTTTCAATTTCTACATAGCAAAGTGAATAAAGAGGCAAAAGCACAACTGATTTATGTTTGTTTTAATCTAATGTTAAGGTATGCTGGAAGCATCATCTATAATAATAATTTTATTATTATTATTATATTTTTTTAATTATTATTTATACCCTGCCCATCTGGCTGAGTTTCTCCAGCCACTCTGGGCGGCTCCCAATCAAGTGTTAAAAACAGTACAGTGTTAAATTTTTAAAACTTCCCTGAGCACGAGAGCACTCTCCCACTCATGATTCTTAGCAACAGCAAAGGATTCATCCCCTGTCATTGGTCATGGCCATGCCACAACCACCGCTGCCCATGGGAAATGTAAGAGGGAGTTTTGTGGCACATAATATCCCCTAATAAAATGCATTTTGGTATGCTAGTGTTGCTAAGATGTGCATTTTTATGCAAACTTTCTACTAATACATGCATTTTTTGATATGTTGCTTGGTTGGAGAACCGCAACACAACATTTGGAGAAGTGCAAATTTAAATGGATTATTGTGTCTTAGTTCATATATTAGTCTGAGAAGTGTCAATTAGGTAGATTCTTGTTTAAATACAAACAAGACCACACTTCTCCGTCATCCCTAGCTGGCTGGGAACTCTCTCCAATATCAGAGACAGTCTGCTCTGAACACCTGTTGCTAAGAATCATGAGTGGGAGAGTGCTCTAATGCTCATATCTCATTTGTGGACTTAGGCACCTGGTTGGCTACTACGAAAACAGAATACTGGATATGCTTTTGGTATATGACCCAGCAGGGTTCTTCTTACAACTACCACTCACAGAGGAGGAGGAAGATGCAAATGTTTCAAGAAGCGTGGTCTACTGCAAAAAAGGGCTTTCCCTTTTGAACATAATTATTTTTGCTCGGCAGTGAAACTGCATCAGCTCCTGCTTCTATTTGCTAGTGTGCCTTTTTGTTAATGCGCCTGCTGCATCTAAGCTGCTAGCCAGGAGGTTTCAATCAAAAAAGCCCCATTGCTGTTCTCTGGTCACTCACACAGCAAAAAGGAAGCTGAACTGTTTGATGACATGGCTCTTATGGTTTGGGCTTCAGCCTTCTTTCAGGAGTCGGCTGCCAAAAGCTTGGCTTGCCCAGACAATGCATTGTAGGCGGTGACTTCACTGGAATTGAAGCACTTAGGAACCAGGAACTAATCCATGGAGACCACAGGTATGTCATATATCTTGTGATTAGGAAAGCAGAACTTGCACCCCCATTTAAAGTTAGAGCAGATGTGCTTTCTTTTAGGTGGGTTTTTTTGGCAGAAGCAAGCAGCTCCCCAGCTCTTAAAACTATGGCTTAACTAAACACACAAAACTTAAGTATACATTGTATTTTCTTGTGACATTTCCTGGTCAGCAGCCCCCAAAGTAAATGTAGATGGAATAGGGCAGTTCTTAATCCAACAACCTTTACTCTATCCTTTCCTTTATATGAATAGCTTATGTTTGTATTTTGTTGGGGGTGGGGTGGGGGTGTGAGAGAGAGACAGACAGAGCTTAGACCAGTGAGAGGTGTTTTTTAAACAACCACTTCCCCTTCTTGCCAACTGAACAATCTGAAGAGAAATGGAAGATACATTCTAAAAGCATTAACTGTGCGGTGCGTGTTAGTACAATATGGATTACGTTTAGGCAAGCTGCAATGTCAGTTATTTACATTCCATGACCATTGGTGAGACATAAAGAATTTGTACTATGTTGTGCGCAGTTCTCAAACCACTAATGTTAAAGCCAAAATGCCAGTGGTTCTACATTACATGATTCCTGAAACAATGACACAAATGTATTTCTTATACTGGTCCTATGGCCTAGTGGGCATAGGAAGATGTCTTTTTCATAAAGGGCCAAACGATGCGCAAGCCTGCCAGCCACCCACACCCAAAAAACCAGCCCCAGGAAGCTGCAAATTTAAATGGAGGAATGATAAGCAGGGGAAATTCCTATCTTTTTGTCCTCAGGCCACTTTTCTACTCAAATCATGTTCCAAGCTGCTTCTCCTCTGGAAGAAAACCAGTTTAGGGATTCCAACAAAACAAACTCAGTGGGTAACAAATGTGTGGAAAGACTACTGAGATTGCAGAGGCTAGCCTTGACCTATAGATGCTGATGCACATGATAGCTGTACCTTCCCAGTCAATGTGTAATTGGTGTCAGCCTGAAGAGAGGCAACATGAGTACACATGTGTGCATGTGAGAGAGGGAACATGAGTACCTATGTGTGCATGTATGACCCCCTGGATGGAGCCTAATGCTCTTACATAAAGGCCTCTACTCCTCATCAAGGATTGGCCTGGTGTGTGTGGCTAGCACACTGTCGATGTCTAGGGGTTAGAGTTAGCCCATGGATTCATGATGTTACGGAATGCCTAAATATGGGTATCACCAAAGGGGAAAAGGGTTAAGCAGCTTCTCCTCCCTCTGCCTCTACACCATACTTACATTCAGATTTGAAGTCTCATTAGATTTCTTTTGACTTTTTTAGACTTTTAAAAAATGGGGTGGAGGAACAACACAGGGAACTACACTTTAATGTCTGCTTTACCACACAAGATCTCCACTATTTGGTCATGTACAATATCTAATAAGGTAGAGAGTGCGCTTGCCACTCTTGAATGATGAATGAACACAATTGTGGCCCATAGCAGCCAACCACTAGGAATGACCACAACCAGGACAGTAAGAAGTACTCTGTAACATTCAGTGACATAATACTTCTTAGCCATTAGATTGCTGATGGTCATCATGATTGGAGCAAGGGCTGTGGCTTGGAAGCAGAACACATGCTTTGCATGCAGAAGGGCCCAGATTCATTCTCCAGCATCTCAAGGTAGGACTGGGGAAAACCCATCTGAAATCTTGGAGAGCAGAGCTACTGCAAGTCAGGGTAGACAATGCTGAGCTAGATGAACCTGTCCTAGGACTCAGCTACATTGGCAAAGAAAAAGTGCTTTATATGCATTGTATATGCATTATAATACTGCGACACCAGATGGCGCTGTGGAGTCCTGTTTTTCCCAACCCAATTTCTCATACGAAGTTTACAATGTGTTTAACTGAAACGTTTCTTTGATGTGTCTAGACCCAGCCCTGATCTGACTTGAAATAAGGCAGCTTCCTGCATTCCTATATGATTAATAGCCATTAATTTGTGGCTCCATGGATTTGTGTAATCGCCAATGGTTCCTACTAATATCTGTGCCCACCCAAGTTTCCAACTTCAAATAGTTTTAAATTGACTCACATTTTAAAAAGTTGATAATTAAGAAAGAAATATAGTAACAGCAATACAGATGTATATCCACAATGTCTGAACAGATTTAACTAGAGAGCACTCAAAAGTGCTTTAAAAATTCAGTAATGTGTCAGGTTAATGACCCAGCATTTAAATACTTTTAATGGAAAGATCATCAACAGCCATTGCAGTATATGATTTTTCTTGTCAGGGATGATTATCATCCCTTTAGTATTGCCTTACATTTGCACCTCTTGCTATATTATAAGTTGCCAGCTGAGAACTAGAGCAGCAAGGCACATTATAACACTATGTGTATGCATCCTGATATTTACATTGCTTACTATGAATCTTGTTTGAATTTTGCAATTTGGCACATTTTCCAAACTTTACCTTGAAGGGGTGTCTAAGGATGGATGCTTGCCAAGATTATACAGTTTGTCCAGGGCTGGGAGGAGGTGAACATTACAAAATAATTTTAACAGCAATTCGGTTTGGGTAATTACTAAAAACAAAGTTAGAATTCCACTGCTGCTTTGGTTTGACAATAAGAACAAGTTAGCAGTGAACAAATGTAGTGATCAGCCACTCGGTGCATAATTTCCCTGCTGTTACACAGCAAATATATATTTACATTTGTAACAAAAATCCCTAGCAGCAAAATGTGATCTGTAGACTATTCTGTGTATACATTTCTCTCAGCCTAGGGTATAAATAACAAATAAACAAACATGGAACAAATATGAGTGATGAATTCATATATAAGAAAACTCTGTGTGGGGATAATACATAGATGACAACAACTTTTCTAGAAGAAATGTAGACTGGTAGCCAATTAGCACAATGGCAAACATAAAACAAAAAAACAACAACTAAGTAATGAGAAAATGTGTGTGAAAAATTAAAATTCAAGGAGCTGTACCAGTCTGTCAACACTATAATCTGGCAGGGAAAGTTCACGAAGTTTTACTTAATTTGCTAGATTTTGCATGTGTTAGGCAGTTCCTTGGCCACCTAGCAACGGCATAAGGAGTTTATTTCTTAGATATCTGAGCTCATGCTGGTTGAGCAGGAAGAATGGTAAAAAAAGGATCAGAGGAGCACAAGGAAGCCTGCAGCTCTTGAATCAACAGGGAGTCTAACAGGGGCAGACAGGCTGGTCAGAGGTCAGGGCACTGGGCCCTAAAGCACAGAGCAGATGATAATACATTTTTCTCTCAGTGCAAATCCTCGCTCCCCCCCCCCCCGCAACAGCAAGTGACTTTCTCAAAGATATAGCTGCAGCCAATCAAACTGAGCACCAAGGAAAGCTTTAGTACTGTAGTACTGTATTTGTATTAACTGCACAAAAGACAAACATTTGGGATTTGCTTGTTTTACATAAAGTTACTCAACTCACAGACTTGCATTTGTTCTATGTGAAAACCCAGCTAAGTAGTTTGGGCTCAACAACCCTAAACTTCACTTAAAAACAAATAAATATGAAATTTTCTAGAATCTGTACAGGTATAGATTTGGTGGAAATCACGTTTTGGAATGTCACACAGCCATATCAGAAAGCTAAATACTCTGGAGTCCACAGAAAGCCTTTAATGCTGTCTATCAAATATAATCACTACAACAAACCTCCAACCACTAGGAATAATCAAGATAAGGTAAGCAAGCTTAAGTCCCATGAAACCTAGTAGGTTCTGAAGCACATTAAAGAGCATGAGAGCCATTGATTACAATGAGATTAAAGTGTACCCAAGTTTTCCTAGGTAGCACTCAGTGGGCAAATTTCACTGATCTGCACCATATGTGAGACCTCCACAGATTTTCTTTCATATGGAGGTTGCATCAATGAAAATGAGTCATTTCTTCTTCTTCTTCTTCTTCTTCTTCTTCTTCTTCTTCTTCTTCTTCTTCTTCTCTCTCTCTCTCTCTCTCTCTCTCTGTGTGTGTGTGTTTAATCAGTGGCGTAGCGTGGGTTGTCAGCACCCTAATTTGTAATTTGCGCCCCCTAACCCGTGGATTTGCGCACCCTAACCCCCAGATGTTGCGCCCGGTGTGGCCGGCCCCCCCTGCACCCCCCACGCTACGCCACTGCGTTTAATATTCTCCATCAATTAATAAGAAATGGTATTCAAAAATTATAAATGGGGAGAGAAAATTTCATTGAAATTCTCATAGCTCACTCAGAGTTTTGAGTGTGCTTACCTTACTTTGAGGTGGCTGTGGATTCTTGGAAACACCCCTTCTTTAATTCTATAAATCACCTTTCTGTTTTTCTGTAAGT
This sequence comes from Podarcis gaigeae, assembly GCF_964106915.1. Classification (NCBI taxonomy): domain Eukaryota; kingdom Metazoa; phylum Chordata; class Lepidosauria; order Squamata; family Lacertidae; genus Podarcis; species Podarcis gaigeae. The sequence goes on from NC_139688.1 coordinate 24,062,631, forward strand.
CTCTATCCTTCCTAGCTCCCCATGCTTCTTGCGAACCCAAGGGCACTTCAGTGGGACTTGTAAGCACAAGAAGCTGGGGAGATTGTCTACC